>NC_090647.1:30026352-30678852 GCF_040937935.1 Hyperolius riggenbachi
ATAAACCGCCACCCAAAGCATTCTATTATGCAGGACAACACTTTCCCCAGTGTCGGCAGCTCCATTCAGCGCAATGCAATGAAATATAAGGAACCCAGGGGAATATAATTACAAATATCATGCTGGTAGGTGTGAGGATATAATTAATTAGTTGTGGGTCATGCCAATCAGTAGCTGATACCCCATTTCCCATGAGAAGTCTTTACCTTTTGCCCAGGGCTGTGGAGTCGGTACAACAATCTTCCGACTCCTCCATTTGTGAAACCTCCGACTCCGGGTACCCAAAATGGCTCCGACTCCTTAGTCTAATACTTACCAGGGCTGTAGATTTGTTACAAAAATCTTCTGACTCCAACTCCTCAGTTTATGAAATCTCCAACTCTGACTCTAGATACCCAAAATTACTCCAACTCCTCGACTCCAACTCTGAGGCCCCTTTTACACTTAATCAGTTGTTCTCAGTTATAACTGAAAAAAAACCTGATTTTCCAAGTAACGCCCATGTTTTCCTATGGCACCTTTCGTTTTAACTGAAATCTTCTTCCCAATGCACTGCTATGGAAAAAATGTGTACTAACGCATACCAACTGATTAAAGAGGAACTCCAGCCTAAACAAACATACTGTCATTAAGTTACATTAGTTATGTTAATTAAAATAGATAGTTAATATAATCTCTTACCCACCCTGTTTTAAAAGAACAGGCAAATGTTTTATTTCATGATGGCAGCCATCTTTTTGGTTGAAAGGAGGTGACAGGGAGCATGAGACACAGTTCCAACTGTCCTGTGTGCTGATCACCCCTCCCAGTTGCTAGGCAACGTGAATAACAACATAGGAAATCCCATCATGCTCTGCACAGCATCAGGGGAAAAAAGGCAAGGCTTTTTTTCTTTGGTGGGTGGAGCTTAGGTAAAAATTATGCTTTGGTAAGAAAAACAAAGTTCTGATGCTGTTATACTGTTAAAGAAACACCAAGCCTTTTCAGTTCTGCTGAGTAGAATTTTAGTCCGGAGGTTCACTTTAAGTGTAAACGGGGCTGACTCTCAAATAGATCATCAGGGGGTCTGTGTGATATTGTGGTGAAACCCCTCCCACAGTGTGATGTCATGGGGGGGTTCTTTCACTATCCCACACTACTAGAGTGTTTCAGTTTTGGGGCCTTGAAATAGAAGGTATTTGCAAGCATCACTGCATTGTGTGCATAAAGCATTACCCACAATGCCTCACTTCAGTGGGTGGGGCCATGCTATTAGTTCCTTGTGTGACAGGTGTATGCCCATAGCTGCTAGTTTATTGCACCCCTGTAGCCAAGGCTGGATTTATACTGTTTCCGCCCCTAGGCTAAGTGCGTTCTGACTCCCTTTCCATGTAGCATCGCCCTTCCTATTCCATGTGCAGCCCCCTCTTCCATGTGCATAATCTATACACTGCAGCACATCTCTTTCATGAACAGCTCCCTTGGACATAAACTTCCTCTTTTCTTGTGTTGCTCCCAATTTGCTGGCTCCTCCTTCATATGTATCAACCATTGCGCTGCAGCCGCCCAAGGCCCGAGCCTTTGCAGCCTTCCCAGAGATCCGGCCCTGTGTGTAGCTTGCTCATTTTATAGAACTCTATAATCCCGCTTACAGCTGTTTCAGGCTGTTTTGGTCTCATCAGTGCAAGCCATGGATTGATATGGCTCTATGGGAAGATGTGTGAGGTAGCGGCGTCACGTGGTAGTGACAACTATGGGAAATCAGAACCATCAAGTTTTTGTGTATTGGGCCCAAAAGAGCTTAAAACCTACATAAAAAGTAATGCAGCGATCGCTGGCAGTTCGCAATTTGAGTAAAATGAAAGCGCGGTACATGCAGTGCTTTTTTCACAATTTTGGAGCGATTGTGGTTCAAATGTTAAAAAATCGCATTCACTCAGAAATCACGGAAATGTGCAGTGAAAATGCATGAAACCCCCCCTGCAAAACGCTAGCGATTTTGCTGGTGGTTTGCAATATCTAGTGTGAATGGGCCCTTAGAGAGTTTAGCCTGGATGTTAACAATATGTCTGCTTCCATGACATCAGGAAGTAGACACACTGCAGATTCATTGCAGGATTTACATAGTTATTTGGGTTGCAAAAAGACATACGTCCATCGAGTTCACCCAGAGAACAAAGTACAACTCCAGCCTGCTCCCTCACATACCCCTGCTGATCCAGAGGAAGGCACAACACCAGCCTGCTCCCTCACATATCCCTGCTGATCCAGAGGAAGGCACAACACCA
Source organism: Hyperolius riggenbachi (assembly GCF_040937935.1). Lineage (NCBI taxonomy): Eukaryota > Metazoa > Chordata > Amphibia > Anura > Hyperoliidae > Hyperolius > Hyperolius riggenbachi. Next base: position 30,028,620 of record NC_090647.1, read on the forward strand.
GCCTGCTCCCTCACATATCCCTGCTGATCCAGAGGAAGGCACAACTCCAGCCTGCTCCCTCACATATCCCTGTTGATCCAGAGGAAGGCGAAAAACCCTTACAAGGCATGGTCCAATTAGCCCCAAAAGGGAAAATTCCTTCCCGACTCCAGATGGCAATCAGATAAAATCCCTGGATCAACATCATTAGGCATTACCTAGTAATTGTAGCCATGGATGTCTTTCGACGCAAGGAAAGCATCTAAGCCCCCTTTAAATGCAGATATAGAGTTTGCCATAACGACTTCCTGTGGCAATGCATTCTACATCTTAATCACTCTTACTGTAAAGAACCCTTTCCTAAATAAATGGCTAAAACGTTTTTCCTCCATGCGCAGATCATGTCCTCTAGTCCTTTGAGAAGGCCTAGGGACAAAAAGCTCATCCGCCAAGCTATTATATTGCCCTCTGATTTGTATCAGCTGTAACAAAGAAATGTTTTTCTTTAAAGGTTATTATGCTGCTGCTTATCTTTTAGAGCAGAGAGGAAGTTCTGAGTTCAGGTCCGCTTTAAATGCTTACAAACACCTGGAAGAACGACTAGCCATTGACCACCAGTGCTTCAGCAGCTGTCTGTGTGAATTAAGCCCCCTCTACACCATGCAATTCCGCATGCAATCGAATTCGATTGGATCGATTTAAATCCGACATGTCCAATCGGGATTCGATTGGTAGTGTGGTCGATGTTGCATAGTTATAAATGCAAAATCTACCACACTACCGATCGAATTGCGCTCGAATCCCGATCGTACGTGTCTGATTTAATCGATCCAATCGAATTCGATCGATCATCCGCGGAATTGCATGGTGTAGAGGGGGCTTTAGGGTTATCAGGGGGAGACCCAAAGAAAAATAATTAGTGTGGATAGGCTTCACTGGCCGATTACAGCCATAGCAGAGCCTTCCATGTAGCTGATATTTGAAGGGGTAAGTCGGGCAGGCGTATTATCTCTATCTCAGCGCCCTCAGATAACCTCCGAGAGACCGGTGATCTTTCAGGAGATGAGCATCAGAGCAGAGCGGCTCCTGCGGTGGGATGGAGAGACAGGGCCTCTTATCTCCCCTGCCAGAGACTAAAGGCGGTATTAAGACGTGCTTTGATGTCCCTGGCGATATTCTCTTATCGCGCCCCTGCAGGCTGGTACTCCAGAAATCCTTTGACTTCAGGCAGTAATATTTCAGATTGCCCATAAATCTCTGGAGGAGAAGGAGCTCTCTGCTGTATGTTTTCATAAGTATGAAGAGATACAGATATTCTAATTTGTATGGAGAAGAAATCCATTCAACTCTTTATAGTTTGAGAAGTTACAATGGTTTTTTATTCACTTTTAAAGTACAACTCCGGCCATAAGACATTCTGAAAACCTGGTCAAAATCCCCCCCAATCAATGAACGCATTTCTCCCTTTTCTTTTAAACCCGTATATATTGTGCCTCAGAATCTCCCATTCTGTATATGCTGTAGGCTGCACAGATGGCTATTTTGCGTATATGACCCATTTCCTCTCATGCTGCTGCCCTGCTCCACTCTGCTCCTCCTAACCCTCCAACTCCACCTTCATGTCTCCCTAGCCACTTCCTGCTCTGCTCCTGCTATCACTCTGCTCCACTCTGCGCCTGCTAAACCTCCAACTCCACCTTCATATGTCTCCCCAGCCACTTCCTGCTCTGCAGCTGCTGCCCTGCTGCACTCTGCTCCTGCTAAACCTCCAACTCCACCTTCATATGTCCTCCTAGCCACTTCCTGCTCTGCTACTGCTGCACTCTGCTCCTGCTAAATACTCCCAACTCCACTCCCATATGTCTTCCCAGCCACTTTCTGCTCTGATACTGCTTCCCTGCACCACTCTGCTCCTGCTAAACCCCCCAACTCCACCTTCATATGCATTCCCAGCCACATCCCGCTCTGCTACTGCTGCCCTGCACCACTCTGCTCCTGCTAAACACGCCAACGCCATCTTCATATGTCTCCCCAGCCACTTCCTGCTCTGCTGCTGCTGCCCTGCTCCACTCTGCTCCTGCTAAACTCTCCAACTCCACCTTCATATGTCTTCCCAGTCACTTCCTGCTCTGCTGCTGCTGCCCTGCTCCACTCTGCTCCTGCTAACACCCCAACTCCACCTTCATATGTCTCCCCAGCCATTTCCTGCTCTGCTGCTTCCTTTTCTATTCTGCTTCTGCTAAACACTCCAGCTCCACCTTCATATGTCTACTTCCTCCACACACTCCTCCTCCCCTCGCCCCTCTAAATAGTTAGACGAATTGCTAACAATACAACTGTACAGAACTAAATCCCAAACTGCCACCGTGGCATTAAGTCATTGATCCCAGCGGGTGACTGTAATTTAATATTATAGAGTTATAGTCACGTGTACATATAGTGGAAAGAGTAACTGCTATGTCGTTTAAAGACACGCCTCCTGCCCACAAACTGATAGCCTGCCATGAGGCGTGGCTTCAGACTGACTGGGAGGGGAGGAATGAGCAGGAGGAGGAGTTACCCAGGAACATAAACACTTTAAAAATAGTTTTGGTGTTCATGATTCTTAGCTGCTGCTTCTTGAACAGGAAGGCTCCACCCTGTGTGGGCGTGCACGCCAGCAGAGCAGAGCTTATTCACTGGTGTGAGTGGGTGGGGCCAGACCCCACCTCCTGTACTGCGGTTGGGGAGTAGTAACATGGATTACCTATAACACACGCATTTCCAGCTGTTGCAGTGTGCTCAGTGATGTTCTGCTCATGATTTTAATTGTTTGTTTCTGTTTGTTTTCCGCAGAGATCTCGGTCTTCCAGCATGAATCCTGTTTACAGCCCTGTGCAGCCGGGGGCTCCCTATGGAAATCCAAAAAACATGGCGTATGCAGGTACAGTGATGAAAGCGGTTGTGGGTGTGGTCTCCATTTTATGGGTGGTCCTATCCTTTGGGGCTGGGGGCCACTACACGTGCTTTGCAGGGCTTGCCAATCGCAAGTGCTCAACAGGGGAACCCCATAGCTCCTAACTGTCCCTCTGTCCTCCTCATTTGTCCCTCTTTCAGGACTTTGTCCCTCTTTCTATGTAAATCTATGTATTTCTCTACTAAAAAATGTTTGACTCTAAACTTTATTCCCATCCTTTAAATTGATATATTACTAATTTAAAAATGTTAATATGAAGGAAAGTGAACCAGGAAAGAAAGGACCAATGTGGTTTGAATTTATAAAACACATTTTTCTTATGAAATCTTTATGGTATTTGAGGCTAGGGGTGTGACGAGGGGCGTGATCAGGGGCGTGACTTAAGTGTCCCTCTTTCTCATCTCAAAAAGTTGGAAGGTATGGAACCCTGTGAGGGTGGTTTTGCAGTTGCGTTGCGATCGCAAAAGCGCAGCATGCAGCATTTACTGAGCGATTTTGAATCAAACATGTTGGAGGAATTCTCTGGGCAAATTACATTATTTGAAGATTGCTAGCATTTTGCGATCGTGGGAAAGCGCTGTAGTGGGCCCGAGCCTTAGGATGGCCACACACCATACAATTTTTTAAATATCTGTTCAATTTAAGAATTGCAAAAAAATTTCTGACCGACTGAAACATTTCAAATATATGACCAATGTACCACACACGTGTGTTCAATTTTTCCCCTATAATGCTAAAAATGATTGGAAACTCTGACAAAATTCCTAGGCTGTGTATATTAATCAACTGACAATCTAACACCATACAATCTTTAGAAAGTTTGAAGAAAAATATCTGGCATTCCAGATCGATAAAAATCGAAGAAAATGGGAAATCCAATCTGATTTTTCAGTCGAATTAAAAAAAAAAAAAGCTTTCAATTTTTTTTCAGGAGAGCCAATCGTTTTTATCGAATTACTGTACAATCGGATCATTTTATTGTATAGTGTGTGGCCACCTTTAGGCTGTTTTTAGAAGGAACATGTCTCCTCAATCACATGCTATCGATTTACATTATCACAGGTTGGAATAAACAAAAAACAAAACCAACAAAAATGAAACCATGGCGTTCATTTCGGCTCCCTGTGTCTGCAGATTCTCAATGTTGTAAAGCAAACGTGAAGTGAAAAAACAACAACCTGATATAATGAATTGTATGTGTAGCACGGATAAGGAATAGACCATTATTAGGAAAGAAAAGTCTCATTTTTATTATCAGTTATATAGCTTTTTTTTTTTTTTTTTTTTGTTAACATTGCATCATTCCCTCAGTCACAGTTTTAAAACCACACTTTGTGGTTGATTCACTAAAACCAGGCTAATGCATAACGCTACAGCGCTAAATGCTTTACGCATGTTAAAGTGCGCATAAATCACACATCACGCGGTATAACTCCATAGCGCACGTCGGGGATGCAAACGCGCTTTATAAATGTAAGGTACGCACTTCAACAATTATGCGCATTTTCATTACTGGTCTAATAAAAGATGCACAAAGCCCTTTATTATTTAACTACCAAACTCTATCTAGATAACACACGCTTTTCCGTAATCACTGTTGTCGAGCGCGTTGCGTTAGGCACTACGTGCGCGTTAAGAAATTTATAAACGCGGGTTATGCATTAGCACGGCTTAGTGAATGAGCCCCTTTGTACTTTACGCTATGAAACAAAGCAGAAATAATGACCTTTTAGACTTTCTTGTAGTAAAACTTTATCGCAGGCTGTCTCTCATTGTTTCTTGTCTTCAGAAAACAGCACTGTAACAACTAAAGTTTTTTTTTTTTTTTTTTTTTTTTTTTTAACTCTTCTTGTACTGGAAAACAATATGAGACTCTTTACTTTGCTACTAATGTATGTTTACCACAGGTAAGAAATAGAACCATTCATTATCTCATAAGCTGAGTTTCTCTTCAGGTTTGCTTTAAAGAGAACCCGTAACAACAACAAAAAAAACCCTCTGGGGGTTACTTACCTCAGGAGAGGAAAGCCTCAGGGTCCCAATGAGGCTTTCCCGACCTCTGAAGCTTAGAGGAATCCAGCACTGGCTCCCTCAAAACCTTCCCTGACAAGCTTGACAAGGGATGATATACCGTATATTCCAGCGTATAAGACGACCCCCCCCCCAACTTTTCCAGTTAAAATATAGAGTTTGGGATATACTCACCGTATAAGACTACCCCTCTTCCAACGCACACCAAATAAAAATTAAAACATCGTATACTGGTATGAACAGATACTGGTGCTGTACTGTATGTGGTACCAAGTATATAACAGTATATAGACTGGTTGGATTGGTCAGCTCTCCCTCTCCCCAAGTGGATTGGTCAGCTCTCCTTGTCTCCCTGTTTATCAGAGCTGTATGGAGGAATAGATTGCGCTGTGCCCATAAAACACGCCCCTTTCACCCTTCTGGCCCCGCCCTTGTATCCTATTTACCTCCTTCTCTGCCTCTCAGACCTCGCACATGTGCGCCTTCACTACAGTCCTCAGCAGCGAGATCTGAGAGGCGGTAACAGGATAGGGCGTATCGCCCTATCGATGACGGCCGGCGTATAAGACGACCCCTGACTTTTTGGAATGATTTTCAAGGGTTAAAAAGTAGTCTTATACGCCAGAATATATTGTATTTACCTCTGCGATCCTGCTCTCGTATCTGCTCTACTGCGCAGGCACAAAGGACTCGTGCCTGTACAGTAAAACTGATCTGATCAGGTGCGGCTATTACCGCTAGCGGTTCTCCGAACGGAGAGCCGCTAGTGCGCCGGCGCAGGATTGCGCTAGGTAAATATTTACACTGCCGCTCTTTAGGGGTCCTGGCAATTGAACAGAGGGACGGAGGAAGCCTTGTTAGGATCCAGAGGCTTCCCCCTCCCGAGATAAGTACCCCCCAGTGGGGTTTTTTTGTTGCAGATTTTCTTTAAAGCGGATTCAAAATAAAAAACTATAACAAGTAACTTGTGTATATACGGTATATATCTTATTTAAAGTTTAGATAGTTCACACAGCAAATCTGGCTGCAAACAGCTTTAAAGAGAATCTGTATTGTTAAAATCGCTCAAAAGTAAACATACCAGTGCGTTAGGGGACATCTCCTATTACCCTCTGTCACAATTTCGCCGCTCCTCGCCGCATTAAAAGTGGTTAAAAACAGTTTTAAAAAGTTTGTTTGTAAACAAACAAAATGGCCACCAAAACAGGAAGTAGGTTGATGTACAGCATGTCCACACATAGAAAATACATCCATACATAAGCAGGCTGTATACAGCATTCCTTTTGAATCTCAAGAGATCATTTGTGTGTTTCTTTCCCCCATGCACTGAAGTTTCAGGCTGCTCTTTTCTTCCTGCAAACAGCTTTGCCCTTGTTTGTAATTCCTCAGTATATGAAAGCCCAGCCAGCTCAGAGGACGATTTATCCAGCTGATTAGAGCAGCTTCTCTCTTATCTAAATAACACACAGGCAGTGTGCATAGAGGGGCCAGAAAGGGTAAGTTCATAGCAGAACCACAACACTGAAGAACTTGGCAGCCTTCCAGACACAGGCCGACAAGTCTGACAGGGGAAAGATACATTGATTTATTACAGAGACTGTCATAGTAGAACGTGCTGCAGTTAGCCAGAACACATTAGAATAGCTTTTGGAACATGTAGGATGATAAAAAACAGGATGCAATTTTTGTTACGGAGTCTCTTTAATAGAATGATTATTTCTTCCTGTGACACAATGACAGCAGCCATGTTGTTTGTAAACATTACACACAAGCAAGCTTGTCTGCATCATCAGCACTCAGCCTGTGAAAAAAAACCTGATCCACCCCCCCTCCTCCTCCCTCCTCCCCTCTGCCTCTTCAATCTCTGGCTAGAAACAGTTGCCCCTCCTCCTGCCTGGATTGAGCTCCCATAAGACCTTGCTACAGTCTGAAAATGCCAAGGCTCTCTGAAAGACTGTGAGCGTGGCTTGTTCAGTTTATAGGAAATTAGAGTATTAAAACAAAAAAGTATTTGGCTTGAGGAATGCCCTATAAACAATAGGAAAGGAACACAATTACGCAATGAGTAAAAGTTCATCTCGGATCCACTTTAAAGTAAACCTGTGAAATCCATAGGACAAAAAGTGAGATACTTACCTCAGTAGAGGAAAGCGTTAGGATCCTCCAGAGGTTTCCCACATCCTCCTCGAGACAACCAATCCAGTGGTGGGACCCTCTGGAATTTTGCGGCATCGCTCCCCTCCATCAGCATCCACTGAGCTGCTTGCTGGAAAAAGCAGAGCCCAAGAGGGCTTCGTGCCACTGTGCAGGTGCGAGGCATGCTGTGTAGTGTGGCCGCGCCCATTCATGGATGGGGGCGTGGCTGCATGCACCGCTCAGCAAGGCTCTTGTAGATGAGGTATCGGGGATCCCTGCATCAGTGGGGGCTTCCCTCTACCCCCATTCGGGGCATTTTTTCCCTTTCAGGTCTGTGTAACGCAGCTTGATAAAATACATGAAATCTGTAGAGAGGACTAAAGAGTGTTTTTTTTTCATCCAGAAGGCGGGGAGGTCGTATCCTGTTGCCGTGGTTACCAGCAAATATCCTTAAAAAAAAGTTTTAGCAGCTGCAGGCAGAAGCTGAAATACTGAATGACTTTCAGGAGGAAGATGGCTTGCATGGTGATGATGTATGATAGAGGGATAGATTCCGCAGGCAGCCCCCACTTACTAATACTTGAGTCACAATTTCTCATATATACAAACAAAATGGTCTCCATGACAAAATAAGCAATACTGTTTTTTTTTGTTTTTTTAGTACTTATTTTTGTTGTTACATGTTACAGTATTATAAGTAGTTTAAAACAAACTCAGGGCTCTTTTCCACTGTGTACAGCACTATCACTCCTATCTCACTCACAGCTGACAGCCATGCTAGGCAGCTTTCTCAATGAACTATATGGAGAGCAGTGTTCTCCCCAGGTTTCTTTTTGCAGCCGGGTGGCATGAAAAAGTAGCCGGGTGGGGCGCGATGAGAGAATGCAGGGTTTGTGCTTTTCTGTGTAACTTTGCTTACAGCATAGGTTAAAGTGAACTGATGATAGCTGGGTGCTCACCAAAACTAGCCGGGTGGAGCACCCGGCTAAAAGGGCCTGGGGAGACCACTGGAGAGGTTCGGAGAAAATATTCGAAGAACAGTCAGAGTAATTACTGTAAATGTAGCTTGATTAAAAAAAAAAAAAACTTACTTGCAGTATGTAGAGATGGTTTGAGAAAGATTGCTTTTGTTAGTTATTGAAAGTGCCTCTAATTCACTCCAGTGTTCTCCCCAGGCTCTTTTAGCCGGGTGCTCCACCCGGCTAGATTTGGTGACCACCCGGCTGTCATCGGCTCACCTCCTCCTATGCTGTAAGCAGAGTTGCCCTGCATTTTCATCTCGACCCACCCGGCTACATTTTCATGCCACCCGGCTACTATTTCATGCCACCCGGCTGGAAAAAAATTCTGGGGAGAACACTGCACTCTATTTTCCTGCTCGATTGACCATTCGATTAAATAATTTTATTGGATAGCGTGGAGAACTGATTTCGTTCCATTGTGCTCCCTCGATGGAAGATGGGTGATATCTGGTGGAATCGACCAATTTACTCTATTGGACAGGATGGAAAATATTGATTGATCGTAACGGAATCGGCTACAGTTCACATGATGTTGATTTGACACAGAATCGATTTTTGTTGTCAAAGCATGGAGGCACAACATCGCTCAGATTGATTAGTGAAAACGAAACGCATAAGATCCCGCTTGTAGTGTGTGGGCCACTAACTGATAGACTTTCTATCAATCACACTGTTGTTAATCGCCCAATATTTAATTGCTTAATTGGTTACTAGGAAACCAAGTGATGTGTGGGCACGTTTAGTGTTGGTTTGTTAGGGGTGAGGCGTATTATAAATATTTAGCAATTATATAGCGCCAATATATTGGGGCGTGGAGAAAACCGGAGTGCCCGGAGGAAACCCACAAATACACGGGGAGAACATACAAACTCTGTACTGATAGTGCCCTGACTGTGATTTAAACCAGGGACCCAGCGCTGCAAGGCAAGAGCACTGAGGGCCCATTCACACTAGAAGTGCTTTTCTGAGCGTTTTGCGATCGTTTTTTTAAAAATTGCTCCCAGTGCTCCCCAGGCTCTTTTAGCCGGGCACTCCACCCGGCTAGTTTTGGTGAGCACCCGGCTGTCATAAGCTCACCTCCTCCTATACTGTAAGCAGAGTTGTGCAGAGGAGCACCGGCCCTGCATTCTCTCATCTTGCCCCACCCGGCTGGAAAAATTTCTGGTGAGAACACTGTGCTCCCATTCACTTTCATTAAAATCACGGGAAAAATCGCAGCAATTTTTTTTTTTGTTTGTTTGTTTTTTGTTTTGTTTTTTGCGTACTCGAGCGCAGCTATTTTTCAGTGATTTTTACCATGATTTTAATGGGTGAATGGGAGCAATTTTAAAAACCGCTAATCGATCACAAAACGCTCAGAAAAGCGCTTCTAGTGTGAATGGGCCCTCACCACTACGCCACCGTGTTCTTTGCACATCCACGGATAATAGTCCTGCACAGAGTACCTGGCTGCTGGTCTTGTCCTCTGTGAGCCGCCTGCATAGTGGGATGTAGATGGCAGGGCGGCAGCTGCTTTCTATGCTGAGAACATTGTGTTCGGTGTGGTGTCAGGAGCGTGCCGCGTGCCAATATCTCTCCTAAATGCCATCACTTACTAATACATAAAGAACAGAGCGTTCCCCCGCCTCCAAGAGGACAAATGAGGTCTCCTCCATGCGTGTGATCTGCAGAATGCTAATGGCTTCTCCCAGCACCCTGTCCCTCCCCCAGCAGGGGCGGCGATACCACTGCAAGGCCTACCTGAGCGGGACTGGGGTTACTTATCGCTCACCGTTCTGCTGTGTGGCCTCAGCTCCAGGCTATTCCCACAAAGATGTAAAAATTTCACAGGCTTTTTCAAATTATTTTATGTGAGTATTTTATGCATATCTTTGCATGCGCCTAGCATCATTAGCAATCATTGCATGGGAAACAGATGGGTCGTGCGGGAATATGCAACATGCTGTCTTTTCCCGCACTTAAAGTGGAGCTGAACTCTTGCACAGGACGGAAGTAAAGCATAAAGAAATGCACCCTGTATGTATTTAGAGAGTTTAGCCGGTCTAATCCCCCCTCATCTGTGACTAATCACCACTGTTATTCGATCTCTCAGCTAGCTGTGAGTTCAAGAATCTTGGCAGAGCAGCTAATTTGTAAACACAATGTTAACCCTATGTCTGCTTCCATGAAAGCAGGAAGTAGACACACTGCAGATTTATTGTAGGATTTGTATCCGCTGTAACAAAAATGTTTTTCTTTAAAGGTTATCATGCTGTTGCTTATTTTTAAAAGGGGAGAGGAAGCTCTTAAAATATGGTTTGGAAAGGGTTAAAACAATTATTGCTGGGAATAGATGTTAGGTTAAATCATGTTATATCGGACCATAGACTAGGGCCTCGATTCACAGAAAAAAATTGATATAATGAATTTGTACTAGAACATTAGTAAAAGAAAATATTCTCTTTTTTTTTAGTTATATAGTGTTGTTGTTTTTTTTTTATAACATTGCATCACTCTAATATTTGCAGTTAACACACTACTCAGCATTTTAACTGATTTTACAGAGCATGCCCGTGACAGACAGTTGAGAAAACAAGCTTCAGAAGACAGAGCTCTCTGCCTTTGAAAGTCGTGGAGCTCAATGGCTCTTTTGCATAAATAACTGCAGTTTCTTAACTCTTACTGTACTGGAAACAATATTAGACTTGTGTCTCTGCACCCAATGTTTTATTTCTTAGCTGTACTGCACATACAGATCATTATATCATAATTTTTTTTTTCACTTCAGTGTCTCTTTGAAGAGCCTCTAACAAAAAAAAAAAAAAAAAGTTCCCCTGGGGGGTACTCGCATCAGGAGGGGAAGCCTCAGCGTCCCAGTGAGGCTTCCCCCTCCCCTGTAGCTGCAGGCAGTCCAGCGCTGGCTCCCCCTAAGCGTCCCGCAATCCTGGCTCGACAAGCGCTGATTTATCTACCTTCCCGGCTCCAGCGGGGGCGCTGTTGCGGCTCTCCGTACGGAGATAGGCGGAAATAGCCGATCTCTGTCGTATCTGCTCTACTGTGCAGGCGCAGGAGACTTGCGACTGCGCAGTAGAGCAGACCGACAGCGATCGGCTATTTCCACCTATTTCCGAGCGGAGAGCCGATACTGCACCTATGCTGGAGCCAGAAAGGTAAATATTTACATCCCCGCTGTTCAGAGGGGCACAGCGAGACCGCAGTGGGACACAGGAGGACGGGGGAAGCCTCCATAGGATCCGGAGGCTTCCCCCACCCGGAACTTTTTCTCCTTAAAGCCCCATCTACACCATGGGACATTGTAGCGATCCGGCGGCTCGATTAGCCGCCGGATCGCCTCTTCCGCGTGCCCGCTCGCCGCGCGTGCGCCGCATTCGATTCCCCGCTCGTGCCCGCTCGTCCCCGCCGGCGCCGCTTATCTCCCACACGATTCCCTGCCATTGTCCCCTCGCGGGGATCGAGCAGGGAATCGGCGGTGCGGAGATCCGTCCTGTCGGATCTTATCAATCGAGCCGCATCAGCGGCTCGATTGATAAGGAGCATCGCAGCCGCATCTACGCGTGTAGATGCGGCTTTAGGTTTTCTTTAACAAGGCACCCCCTGTATCTGCTTCAGACTGGGAAGGGGCTGGAGTCAGGTCTCTGCATACTTTCAGTTACTCTATGGATCTCTGGGTGGAGTAGTTGGGCGATTAGCGGGTGATTCCCACTAATCGCTGAAACATTAGCGCTCTTTAAAGCGCTAGCACAATAGTAACCTAATGGCAGTGATCTCACTGCCGGGATTGCAGCCAATCGTGAGCGTTTCGCGATTAACGGCAATCGCAAAACTTGTTACCTGCAGCATTTTGCCGCGATTCTCGAGCAATCGCGGTAAAGTGCTTTTACAAGCGTTGATCACTATCGTTGGGAATTGCGGAAGTGTACAGTGAGTTTATCGCGGTAAAATCACCCACGCAAAACGGTTTTGCGCTTCCTAGGTGTGAATGGGCCCTACGACACTGGCTCATAGGAAACCGCCCATTGCTCCCATACTTGGCTCCCATCATGCTTTGCGGTATAACAATAGCAAGTCTGACACCAGTACGGTAAATTCCGTGTCCATGAATTCCTGGTGTCGGCCGTCTGGAGGTCTGTAAACCGCAGATAAATTGGGGGAATACTTATTTAGAAGTTTATAAGCCACAAAATACATTAAACAAAACTGACTACGGATAAACCTCTTATCTCTGCCCGGCGTTGTGTTTAAAGCCTGGCACACACCATACCGTTTCCATTGCAGATCCTGTTTGAGCGATGGATCAGATCGATATTCATTTCTGACATCGATCTGATATAGAAGAAAAGCTCGCATACACACGTACGCCATGTTTACAAATTCCATTCAGATTTCATATCCTTTATCCGATTAGATATCGATAAAAATTGGATAAAATGGACATACACAACCATCAATAGCCAGTATTTCAATCAGTATTTTCCAGCATGTCCGATCTGCTTCCGATTGAGAAAGAGATCGATTTTGAGCATCGGTCTCTAGGAATCAGTAGGTTGCATTTTTTTATTTTTTTTCCTATCTCATCATTTTCTCGACTCAGACCCACTAGCGCGTTTTTGGCAGCAGTTTGGGATCGCCAGCGATTTCCAAAAATGCTTTGCGAAAGTATCTAAATGGGGCTGAACCCACTAGTGCGATTGTGATTACGGTTAATCGCAATCACAGGACATGCCGCATTTTTGCACTCAATACTGTGTATAGTAGCACTGAAAATCTCTTTGAAACGCGATATTGCAGTGATTTGGGAGGCAAATGATTGTAAATTTAAATAAAGTTATTTATACTTTCCAGGTGTCTGGATGCCCAGCTTCCATTCATAGCCCCGCCCCCTAGCAGAAGAGGTCACAGACGCTTCTCTGATTGGTCCTAGAGAAGCACCTATTACCTCTTCCTTTAAAGAGAACCAGAGACGTAGAAGAAATAGATTTCTACATACCTGGGGCTTCCTCCAGCTCCATAACCCTGGATCGCTCCCACACTGGCGGACAAAGGTTCCGTAATTTCCGCCAGTCGACGCAAGCGCAGTGCGGTCCCTCCATACGGCGCAGGCGCATGTGTACAAAGCTGGAGGGAGCCCCTGCGCATGCATACAACTGTTCGCGTCCGGCGGAAGTGACGGGACCCGGTACCGGCGGACAGAGGCAGCGGAAGACGGCGGCGTGGGAGCGATCCAGGCTTATGGGGCTGGAGGAAGCCCCGAGGTATGTATAAAATCTTTTTCCATTTTTTAGCTATGCCTAGTCTCGGGTTCCCTTTAAAGAGACTCCGTAACAAAAATTGCATCCTGTTTTTTATCATCCTAAAAGTTCCAAAAGCTATTCTAATGTGTTCTGGCTTACTGCAGCACGTTCTACTATCACCATCTCTGTAATAAATCAACTTATCTCTCTCTTGTCAGACTTGTCAGCCTGTGTCTGGAAGGCTGCCAAGTTCTTCAGTGTTGTGGTTCTGTGATGCATCTCCCCCCTCCAGGCCCCTCTCTGCACACTGCCTGTGTATTATTTAGATTAGGGCAGCTTCTCTCTTCTCTATTATCTTTTACAAGCTGGATAAATCATCCTCTGAGCTAGCTGGGCTTTCACATACTGAGGAATTACATACAGGCAGAGCTGTCTGCACTCTGCAGGAAGAAACAGCCTGACACTTCAGTGGAAGATAGCTGCAGGGGGAAAGAAACACACAAATGATCTTTTGAGATTCAAAAGGAAGGGTGTATACAGCCTGCTTGTGTATGGATGTATTTTCTATGTGTGGACATACTGTACATCAACCTACTTCCTGTTTTGGTGGCCATTTTGTTTGTTTATAAACAAACTTTTAAAAACTGTTTTTAACCACTTTTAATGCGGCGAGGAGCGGCGAAATTGTGACAGAGGGTAATAGGAGATGTCCCCTAACGCACTGGTATGTTTACTTTTGTGCGATTTTAACAATACAGATTCTCTTTAAGGGGCGGGTCTACAGACAGAAGCCAGACAACTGGTAAGTATAATTAAGTTTATTTGAAAACAAACAAAGACAAATCGCTAATCAGAAGCACTGTACAGATTACTGTACACCGCTTCTAATCGCCGGGAAACACGAGCACATTCGCCCTAGGAATCGCGTACAGCGCTGCGGCGATTTTAGTGGGTCCCCATCTGCAGGATCTGAAGAGAAAATTGCATGGTGTGTAGCAGGCCTTCAGTGCAGATCCCAGTGAGGGTTTGTTCACATAAGGGGCGATTCTGTGGGTTTTTTTAAGCACAGACGATTTAAAAAAATTGCCTTAAAAGCACTTGTACAATGTGAGTATTCTCACATAAGGGATTTCTTTCTAATCGCAAATGCGGCTCCTGAACCATTTCCGGACCGTTTGCAATTCAATGGAAAGTCTAGGGAAATCACAAAGTGCTTTGCAAAGTGATTTCCCGAGTGCGTTAATCAATAAATACAATGTATTTATTCATTTCTGGGTCAAAGAGTTCACTTCCTGACTGATGTCAGGAAGTTAAAAAAAAAATCGCTGCACAAAAAAAGCGCGCTCTTCTAAGCAAAAATTGATCTGAAAGCGCTTTAAAAATCGCTCTATGAATCGCTCAGCGCTTGCGATAGCGCTGGCGATTTATAATGTGAACTAGGCCTGAGAGTTATACTCTGGGCTCCACCATTACTGCTATATTCTGTCTGAACAAGATGGTGTACTCAGCGCCACAGCGATGTCATCGGCCGCTGCTGACCTGCACTCTCCAGTATGGCTCTAACGCCCAAAATGGCGGCCAGTAATATGTAGATAGCTGCTCCGCTAGACAGACAGTTGCAGTCTGGAGGTGAGCGTTACCTTGAAACGCCTGTTGTGCGCGGCGTGATTAGTATTCGCTGGCACGAGAGGCGACGAGTGGCGTCCTCATCTGAGGGCTCTTGACAGACTGCCAGCAACACTGTTTTTATATGTGTTCCTGCAGAAGATGTTTTATCTCCATCAATAAAGCCTGCTCATAAAAAGAGTTTATTGTAGCCGTGGGGGAGAATGCTGACCGGCCGCCAGGTTCCTCGCTGTGATTGGCTCCGCTTGTTTCTGAAGTTAGCATTAATCACTTGCTGTCTCACTTTTCAAAACAAGCTAAGGCACCTCTCCAGCCATACAGCTGAACACAGAATAAAACATGTATGTATATAGCTCTGACATCTTCTGCAGCACTTTACAGAGTACATAGTCATGTCACTGACTATCCTCTGAGGAGCTCACAATCTAATCCTGCCATAGTCATAGTCTAATGTCCTACCATATTATTATTATGTATTTATATAGCACTGACATCTTCTGCAGCACATTACAGAATACATAGTCATGTCACTGACTGTCCTCTGAGGAGCTCACAATCTAATCCTTCCATAGTCATAGGCTAATGTCCTACCATATTATTATTATGTATTTATATAGCACTGACATCTTCTGCAGCACATTACAGAGTACATAGTCACATCACTGACTGTCCTCTGAGGAGCTCACAATCTAATCCAGTCATAGTCTAATGTGCTACTATATTATTATTATTATTATTATTATTATGTGTTTATATAGCACTGACATCTTCTGCAGCACTTTACAGAATACATAGTCATGTCACTGACTGTCCTCTGAGGAGCTCACAATCTAATTCTTCCATAGTCATAGGCTAATGTCCTACCATAGTATTATTATGTATTTATATAGCACTGACATCTTCTGCAGCACATTACAGAATACATAGTCACGTCACTGCCTGTCCTCAGAGGAGCTCACAATCTAATCCTACCATGGTCATAGTCTAATGTCCTACCATATTATTATTATTACTGCATATACTCGAGTATAAGCCTAATTTTTAGGCCAAAAAGAGTGGCCCAAAAGTGGGAGTATCAGCTTATACTCAAGTCACTACTCTTTGAGTAACCCCCACAGTGGTGCATCATCTGAGGGAGACCACACACTTGACATTCCCATGGGAGGTCCCAGCTAACCTCATCTCGAGTTGTATCCTTGGAAGGCATATAGGGACAGTGTCTATTGAGTGGTGAGAATACTTGCATTCCTATATCAAGTTTAGATACATGACTATGTGGCTCTGCGAACCTTGCTTTATCTTTATGCCAGTTTAAACTTTGCAACAGGAGTTCTTTGCATGTCCATCTCCATTGTAGGCCTATATTCTGGCTTATTCTTGCAATCTGCTGAATTTATGCTGATTTTCTGATATATAGTTGTGGCCGGCCATGGCTGTGAGTGGTGGTGTGGTTGCGGCTTTTGCCACCCCTGGCTTATACTCGGGTCAAACATTTTTTCCACTTTTTAAAGGTAAAAGTTAGGGGGTCGGCTTATACTCAAATCGGCTTACACTCAAGTATATACGGTATGTATACTGACATCTTCTGCAGCACATTAGAGTACATGGTCATGTCACTGACTGTCCTCAGAGAAGCTCACAATCTAATCCTGTCATAGTCTAATGTCCTACCACATTATGATTATGTATTTATATAGCACGGACATCTTCTACAGCACTTTACAGAGTCGATGCTGCAGTGGAATCCCCTACCAAAGGGTTTCACTGTTGTCTGTGATCAGCAAGTGTTTTGCGGAGCCCAGACCTAAAGCCATGTTGGGAAAGAACCAATTAACCTCTATATGAATAGATTTCCTGTGTATAATGGTGACCAATTGCATTTGTTCTTTTCTAAGGGACCCATACATTTGCTGACCAACCAAACAATCGACCATCTAATTCGAGTATTATAATCAAATTGGATGAACATTGGCGCTGCCAAGTGCATGCCCGAACGACAAAGCGACCAATTTCGGGACAGAAATTGGCCGCACAGTTGATCGCGCATACTGGAAAATTTCGGGCCGAGGTTGGTTGGTCGGGTGCGCGGCGGTACAGCGGCTGAGTTGCGAACGAGCGACGAGACAAGGAAACCCCCGCCGCTGCCGCCGCAATGTATAAATGTATGCAGTGTGTAGTGCATTGTTACATTACCTGTCCGGTGTCAGCCTCCACGCAGTTTCCGTCCATCTCGCCGGGTTCTGCATACACGCCGGCGGCGCTCTGACGTCACGAAGGCGCATAGCGGCTGACGCTAGCGTGTACCCGGCGAGATGGACGGATGGACCCGGCGAGCTGCTTCAGGACAGGTAATGTATAAATGCACTACACAACATACATGTATACATTTTGGGGGCAGAGGCGGCTCAGCAGATTCCCTGATGATTTCATGCTGAAATCGGACGGGAATTGGCCTGTAGTGTATGGGCAGATTTGATTAGCGATAAACTTGTCTCTTGGTCCAATCTGCCCGTACTCGTTCTAATATATGGGCACCTTATAGCGCTGTTATGACCCATGTGTGGCTATGTATAAGTCGTGCAACTGGAACAAGCGTGCGGCCATCTTGTGCAGGGCGGAGTCAGAGCACCTGAGCTGCATGCTTGTTCCTCGGTAACCATTACAAGTAACCAGGCCGGGAATGTGCATAGCAACCAGGTAGCAGCATCAGAAGGGAGTCTCCTCCCCCCATACCCCACTCATTTCCCGTTTCCTATCAAATGCAGATGATACCAGTAATGGATTGGTTTTAATTTAGCTGTGAATGAGTTTTAGGATTGGGCAATGAGAATCAGCGTGTCGCTGGTGATTGGATAGCCCACGGCTGCAACTTCTGCTGGATAGCAGCGATTGGGTTAAACTCGTATATATTGCTGATTATGAGACTCCAGCACAGTTCCTGGCTGCCAGTCACTTCATCTAGACACAGAGCTCGCCCAGAATGCTAATGTCTCTGCAGCACGACGTGTTTTATGAGATCCCGGGGTCCCCGCTCCAAGCGCAGCGAGAAATATCGCCTCATTGACTTCATCTGGCCCTCTCCATATCAATGAGGCATGAAAGACTGCGGCTGCTTCCTGCTGTACAATACACCTCCCTCCCTTCCTCTCCACTGCTCTCTCTTAGGCCTTATTCACATTATAAATCGCCAGCGCGGTCGCAAGCGCTGAGCGATTTATTGAGCATTTTTTTAAACGCTTTTCCCTGTGCTTTGCACTGAGAAAAGCGCTTTTACAGAGCAATTCGTTTTTTTTCACTTCCTGACGTCAGTCAGGGTGTGAACTTTTTGACCCAGAAAAGAATAAATACAAATGTATTTATTCTTAAAAGCCCTCGGGAAATTGCTATACAAAGCTCTTTTTCAAGCACTTTGCTATTTCCCTACACCTTCCATTGAGCCAAAGCGCTCAGAAAATGGTACAGGCAGCGCTTTGGGGAGCGGATCGCAATCGAACCGTTCATATGTAAACACACTAATAGGGAATCATTGCACAAGCGATTTTGAAAATCGCTGGTGCTTAAAAAAATAAAAAAAATGCTCTAGATGTGAACAAGCACTGAAAGTAAACCAGAGGTGAGAGTTACAGTATATGCAGGCTGCCATATTTATTTATTTTTTAAGCAATACTAGTTGCCTGGCTATCCTGCTGATCTTCTGCTTCTAAAGGTTTGTATACACGTCCGATAAAGATCGCTCGTTACGAACGATTTGTGACGTTTACACGATATTCAAATTAGACTGAAAAGATCGTTCGTAATGAACGATTGTGTACACACGTGAACGATATAAGTATAAAGTACTGAACGACGAACGATAAAAAAAATGCGTGCGCAAACGGGAGTGACGTTATGACAGGCAATAAGAACGTGCGTACTACTCTACAGATAATCATTATCGGACCATCTTTGTACACACTGCAACGATTGAACAGTTATCTTTCGGAAAAATCCGCCGGGTTGGATCGGTCGGATTCAACGATAACGGTCGTTATCGTCCAAAAAAAGGATCATTGGAAAATTTGGAACGCACGATTATCGGTCCAATTGTCGTTATCGTACATTTTCGAACGATCGTTATCGTACGTGTGCTCAGCTTAATACTTTTAGCCATATACCCTGAACAAGCATGCAGCAGATCCGGTGTTTCTGATATTGTTAGAACTGACAAGATTAGCTACATGCTTGTTTCAGGTGTGTAATTCAGACACTACTGCAGCCTAATAGATCAGCAGGGCTGCCAGCCAACTGTTATTGTTTAAAAGGAAACAAATATGGCAGCCTCCATATTACTCTCACATGGGGTTCACTTTAAATGCTTTCTTAAAGTACCACTATTGCAAAAAAAAAAGTAAGTCGTTAAAATCTGACAGAACCGACAGGTTTTGGGCCAGTTCATCTTCTCAAGGGTTTTCTTTGTTTTCAACCGCATTTTCTGCACGGCCCGGGTCGCCCGCGTCCCTTTAGACTTGGTGTCGGGCATGTCGCTCAAGAGGGTTTGTAGCCTCCGAGTCCCCCAAGAGAAATCTATTAGATTTAAAGTCTGCCGTACATGTTAGCTAGCACTCGGCTAGCTAGTATAGGTGGTCACCACCCCCTGATTGCCCCCGATCCAGCCGCTTATACATTACCCCGCCTGTTTCCAGCGATCGCCGCAGCCTCCCCGCACAGCTCTGGTCTTCTCTATGGGCAGGATCAGGACTGTGCATGTCATGTGCGATCCTGCCCATAGAGAAGACCAGAGCTGTGCGGGGAGGCTGCGGCGATCGCTGGAAACAGGCGGGGTAATGTATAAGCGGCTGGATCGGGGGCAATCAGGGGGTGGTGACCACCTATAGTAGCTAGCCTAGTGCTAGCTAACCTGTACGGCAGACTTTAAATCTAATAGATTTCTCTTGGGGGACTCGGAGGCTACAAAACCTCTTGAGTGGCATAACGCTCAGGCGGTAAAAGTGACTCTTGAGACAAAAAACATAAAAAATGTTATACATACCTGGGTCTTCCTCCAGCCCTCTTTGCAGCGATCGTTTCCACGCCGTCTTCTTCCGCCTCCCCCTTCTCTCATTATAAGCCCTGTAAGTTTGGCTACTCATACCCCCAGGTATGTATAAAACTTATGTTTTTTTTTTTTTTTTTGTCTCTTATACACCGCCCCACAGCAATGGGCGTGGTCACGGCAGCTGCCCCAGGACCGCCTAATGCCAATTGGCATCAAGTCCTGGGGCTCTAATTTGCATGAGATCGCACGCACGCTGCGCGCGCATCTCATGCTCGGAGGGCGGAGCCCCGCCCCCTCTTCAGTCTCCGAGCGGCAATAGCAAACTGTTAGACGGCGTGATCGCCGTCTATTTACACAGTGCTGCAATCGTCAGCAGCGCTGCACTGGGGACAGCCGTGTGACACGGCTGTCCCCCTGGGGTACAAGAGAGCGATCGGCTCTCATAGGCAGAAGCCTATGACTGCCGATCGCAGGATTGGCCGGCTGGGGGGAGGGTGGGACGGCGCAGGGGGAGCCTCAACATAGAAATAGCACGTTTTATTAAAAATATTAACATAAATGTTTACACAACAAACACAGATGGGGGCGATCAGACCCCACCAACAGAGAACTCTGTTGGTGGGGGGAAAAGGGAGGGGGGGATCACTTCTGTGCTGTGTTGTGCGGCCCTGCAGCTTGGCCTTAAAGCTGCAGTGGCCATTTTAGTTAAAATGTACCTGGTCTTTAGGGGGGTTTACCACTGTGGTCCTCAAGTGGTTAAGCAATACCAGTTGCCTGGCTGTCCTGCTGATCTTCTGCCTCTAATGCTTTTAGCCATAGACCCTGGACAAGCATGCAGCTGATCAGGTGTGTCTGACATTGTCAGATCTGACAAGATTAGCTGCATGCTTGTTTCTGGTGTTATTCAGACACTACTGCAGCCAAATAGACAAGCAGGAATGCCAGGCAATTGGTATTGTTTAAAAGGAAATAAATACGGCAGCCTTCATATCCCTCTCTTTACAGTTGTCCTTTAAATAAAAAAAAAAAAACTGCAGCTATTTGAATTTGAAAGATCGTTTTGTTGGAAATTTTTGTGCATATCAATTGCCTGTAGTTTAGCAGAGTGGAATGTTCACCCTTCTGATGCGAAAGCTCACTGCTGTCCGCCTGACTTGGTGATATGCCATAAATAGGTGGGGGGGGGGGGGGGTGGGGGGGGGGGGGGGGGCGGTTCTAGTCCGACGCTCTCTGACGCTTCAGCGGATCTTAATCGGCGGTTGACAGTGGCGTCACACACTGGGGTCTCTGCATTACCGCGGCTGGCGTATATCGCCGAGCACAACGCCTGCAGGTGAATCTCTACATAGCGTTGCAGAAAATCTCATTCACTTGTCAGGGATGAGTCGTCAGGCATTCTCGTATCCTATCTCTGTTTCCGTGGTGACGGCAGAAAACCTGTCCTGCGCTCACATCCAGCTGTGATCAGTCCAGCTGTAGCCGTGGAGACGCAGAACGTGCAACCGTGTTTTAATAGTATTACTTGATAGTGCTGAAGCTTAAAGGGCAACTCTGGATATAGAGCTTAAAGGGAAGGTTCAAGCAAAAAAAAAAAAATGAGTTTCACTTACCTGGGGCTTCTACCAGCCCCATGCAGCCATCCTGTGCCCTCGTAGTCACTGCTGCTCCAGTCCCCCGCTGGCAGCTTTCTGACCTCGGAGGTCAGGGCCACATTGCGTACATTTTTACGCATTCCCGCTAGTGCAGGAACAAAAATTTACGCGTTTCACCACTAACGCGTAAAAATGTATGTGTTAATGATCCTGCACTAGCGGGAATGTGTAAAAATGTACGCAATTTGGCCCTGACCTCCGAGGTCGGCAAGCTGCCAGTGGGGGACTGGAGCAGCAGTGAGTGACTACGAGGGCACAGGATGGCTGCATGGGGCTGGTAGAAGCCCCAGGTAAGTGAATCTCATTTTTTTTTTTTTTGCTTGGACCTTCCCTTTAATAAACCGATATTTAGATTAGTTTATTAGTTAAGAAATCGGTGTTCCCAAATACTGTATCACATAACAAATGAGGTTTCTGCTGTTAAAAATTCTTATTTTTAGAACGTTGGAGACATGAGAAGAGCTGTTACCAGGTGCTGTAGGTGGGGCTTTATTGACTTCAGTGTAGGCTGTTCCTACTTCCAGGAAGTTGAGGGGCGGGGCAATATCAGAGTTGTGTGAGAAGATTGCAGGTCTGGCAAGCAATGGCTGGTGCTGGGACTTCTTGCAACGAATTCAAAAGCCTAGCTCTCAGTTAGTAGTTACCCCCCCCCCCCCAAAAAAAAAGACCTCAA
Organism: Hyperolius riggenbachi; assembly: GCF_040937935.1. Taxonomy (NCBI): domain Eukaryota; kingdom Metazoa; phylum Chordata; class Amphibia; order Anura; family Hyperoliidae; genus Hyperolius; species Hyperolius riggenbachi. The sequence continues at coordinate 30,050,961 of NC_090647.1, forward strand.
AAGAAAATGATTTGGACCACCCACATAGGATGTCCTGATATGGACTTGCACAGTCCGCCTGTAACAGCCATGAGTCTTTGGTAGTGATGGTCGTGTCTAGGATAACTCGTGGAGAAGCATGTGATCAGTTTGGTCAGGTGATAGGTATGCAAGTCTCTGATTTGCTAATACTGATCATGTGCTAAAGCAGGATGTGATCACAGCCAATCAGAGCTTTGCAAATCAGTCAGCTGATCAAATTGCATGCTTCTCAGTGAGTTCTCCTAGACATGACTGTCAATAGTCTTTGGTAGGTGGACACATCTTTCGGCTGAGTGACTGGAAGAGCGAGTAAGCAGCAGAAGGTTGGAGATGGAGCTAGTGTCTCACTTTTTTTTATTTTCCAAAAAAAACCTTCTTTCTATAACATTTAGAGGTAATTTGTTTAATGTAATGATCTACTGAATTAGAGGCGTAGCTATGGGTAGGCAAAGGGGACATTTGTCCCCGGGCGCAGCACTGTGAGGGCGCTCAGCATGGCTGCTGCGCCCCCTATGTGTGATAGGCGGCTCACTGGCTGCCTGCAGTGCCCTTGCTTCTCTTCCCTCCCTCTGCAGAGGAGTGCAGAAGCGTTAGCAGCAGAAAAAGTGGGGCACATCTGACTATCTAAAGGGGCACATCTGGCTAACTATGAGGCTTCATAATTACGGCTATGTAAATGGAGGGAAGGGGAGCACATCTGGCTATATAAAGGGGGACAGCATTTGTACATTTGACTCCACCCATGACCACATTCTGTTGTATGGCCGTGCAAAAACTGTCTTTGTCCACAGGCGCTTAAAGAGGAACTCCAGTGAAAATAATGTAATTTTAAAAAAAAAAGTGTTTCGTTTTTACAATTATGTATAAATGTTTGCTCGTTGTAAAATCTTTTAAATCCCTGATTTACATTTTGACATTTATCACATGGGGACATTTTGACTGCTGGCAGGTGATGTAGCTGCTGCATGCTTTTTTTGTCAGTTGAAAACAGCCGTAAACAGCTATTTCCCACAATGCAGCAAGGTTCACAGACAGGAAGCTGCCAGGACCTCAGTTTCTTGTGGGAGGGGTTTCACCACAATATCAGTCATACAGCGCCCCCTGATGGTCCGTTTGAGAAAAGGAAAAGATTTCTCATGTAAAAAGGGGTATCAGCTACTGATTGGGATGAAGTTCAATTCTTGGTCCCGGTTTCTCTTTACAATCCTAACTACTGTACTGAATGCATATAAAAGAAGTTTGCCAGAACGTGGTCTTTAAAATATATTTGCTCAGGCAAGGGCAGTTGTGTAAAAAAAAACAAAAAAAAAAAACACAAACAAGAAAACCCCTCGGCAGTCACATGATCGCTGCCAGGCTCTCATCTTCTCGGCAGACTGCCATGCTTCTGTGTGCGTACTTTGGGCCAAGTCCTCCTGGTCTCTCAGGATGCTCTGGGGCAGAATGGCTGCATAACTACATAGCCTAGGCTACACATCACTGAGAGGGCAAGTTAGGTGCCTTTGTGCGATGGACTCTCGTTTTGTGCAATGCTGCTTCAGATAAACACTATTGGCGTGGATTTTGCAGGCTTTCAGGTATTTCAGGCTGCACTCCAGGCCCTTACATTAAATTCACTGAGGTTATCGATTGACTTTCCTTACAGATCTCACAGATCAATATTTATGTACGCTCATTGCCGGCAGGTAGGAGCTGCCTCTCTATAGTCCCTTGGCACTAATTCAAGAACAGATATTGGTCAATTGGATTTCTAGCGACATTCCAGGCAAGCTGTAGGTATACTGGATGTGACATGGCAGACGCTTTCACTGACGACTTTACATATGACCAGTCATAAATGCAGCCATATAAGCGTTGTTAGCACAGGACACCTGGGGCGCTGAGTGTTGTACAGCTGTCGTTACATTTCCATTTCTCATTCTTATTATACAGAATCGGGTGCCAGAGTGCGGCGTGCAAGCTGGGTAATGGTTCCTGGGCGCTCACTAAACTGGTGTCACTGCCCCGGAATGAGCACAGTGGCAGCCTTAAAGGACACCCGAGGTGAAAATAAACTAATAAAATAAACGATTGTATCTATTTTCCTTCCTCTAAAAATGACTTTTTAAGATATTCCACAGTTTTATTTGCTCAATGACACATTCATTGAAGTATGCCATTGCTAAAATCTATGAACTATTGACCCTTTTTTATCTCTTTCCCAATCTCAGAAGCCATTTTCTGTTAGGAAAGTGTTTTATAGTTGGAATTTCTTATCAGTGAGGGTCACATTGTAGTCGGGACTGAGTCAACCACTTACATACCTGATGTTTAACTCTTTTAGACAGAGAAAAAAAAAAAGGAACACAGCATAGGTATTTGTGTGCTAGGCACTGTACATACACATGTCTATCTCATCATGTCACTTCAGGTATCCTTTAATCAGACAGCTACGTTCTTAGAGGATGAGTAAGGTGTTTATATCTCTGGTGAAGATGGGCAGATCGACCAAGAGACAAATCTCTCTCTGATCCAATCTGATTAGAGAAAGATCTGTCGGCTCTCCATACACCGCAGGCCGATTCCCAAACAATTTCAGCATGAAATCTCTTGGGAATCAGCCGAGTCTGTCGCCTCGCCGCTGTTTCTTAGTGTGTAATTGTACATGTATGTGTGCATTTATACATTACCTGTCGTGTGTCGCTTTGCCCGTCTGTCTTCCGAATACGCACTATTAGGTTAGTCAGTTTTTGTCCATAGTAAAATCTTTCCCCTCTCTGAGTCACATTCTGAAAAGTATCACTGGTGGTAACATCTTTAGTCCTGCCAGGTGATCTGTACGGAATGTTCGTTACGGAGGGAGATACGGCTTGCTTTGCAGTTGAAAAAAAAAGCCGTTATTACCCACAATGCAATGGGGATCACAGACAGGAAATGTCAGGACCTTGGTCATGACATCACACTGTGGGAGGGGTTTCACCACAATATCAGCCATACAGACCTCGCAGATGATCTATTCAAGAAAAGGGAAAGATTTCTGGTGGGAAACAGGGGTATCAGCTGATTGGGATGAAGTTCAATCCCTGGTGGAAATTCCTCTTTGAAGTGTACCAGAGGCGAAGAACTATAAAAGTGTTATACACACCTTGGGCTTCCTCCAGCCCCCTCCGCAGCGATCGCTCCCATGGCGTCTCCCTCCGCCTCCTCCTCCAGTTACAAGCCCCGTAAGTTTGGCAAGTCGAGCCAGACGGCGCATGCACAGTATGGCTGAGCGCGTTAACCCCTCCCCCCGGTCTCGCTTCTGCGGCTGGGAGCGCTCCTGGCTATGGAAACGCGGCTGGGCAGCGCATGCGCAGTGCGCCCTGACTTGCCACACTTGCGTGGCTTGTAACGGGAGGCGGAGGTAGGCGGCCTGGGAGCGATCGCTGCGGAGGGGCTGGAGGAAGCCCCAGCTATATATAAAATTTTTATATTTTTCGTCTGTGTCCCTTTAAGTAACATGTAGCAGCCATGATATTGTAAAGCTGCAGACGAGCATTGTCTCCTCGGTTGGCAGATCTATCATTGAGCGCTCTGCCTTTCCCTTCTCCGAGTGGCAGATCTGCTCGTTATAATGCCGAGAATCACCAGCTTGTCTGTAGTGAATGGCACTAATGTCACGTGTGTCTGGTAGTGTCACCCTTCCTCGCTGTACCTGAGCCGCTCTCGTTATCCCGCCACCTTGCCATTAGAACAATTTGTGTCATTCCCACTGTCACCATAATGGCCCCGTCCTCATTACCGCTGCTACATGCGTGTGACAAACCGGCAGCATTATCACCACTTGCGGGATAGACGGGTGCTAAATATAGGTTACCCAGGAAACCGCCCTGCCAGCTGACAAAGAGGACCTGTTTCAGGGTTGTAAAGTTTGTTACAATCCACCAGTTCAGGCGCAGTTTTTATAACGTGCAATAAAACATTCTTCACATGAATCATGTGGAAAATATCTGCTGCATCAATGCAGAGATCTTCATCTCCTTAGGGCCGAGAGCGAACTACCCACTTTTGCTTCTGCTCCTCCCACAGTCTGAAGCCACACCTCCTTGCTTGAGTAAGGCAACACAGAGGCGTGGCTTATTGTCAGCCACAAAATCAATTTCCATTTGCCCATTGCTCTGTGTTTATTATGCAGTCTACAACGTGACCCTGCATTGCAAGCATTCCAATATAATCATAAATGTGTCTGCTGAAATGAATCTTAACTTAGTCAGCCTGGCTCCTTTCTGGTACATTGCCAAGGAGAGGCAAACTTGTTAACTCCCCTCCCACATTCCTGCTCCTCTCTGATTGGCTGAGGTCAGTCCAGTGTGACAGGCTGAGGCTGAGAAGAGAAATACACCTCACCCCCCTTCATAAGCTGCAGAAATACGATCTATGTTGTGCTCACATGTTTACAAAGCAAACTAGATATGAAAGTAGAGTTTCTAGGAGAAATGAAGAGTAAGGGAGGAAATGACTTCAGGATTGGCTTCAGTCAGATGCAGTAAAGATGGAAAAAGCCTGGAACATTTTCTATTTACTATATAAAATTCACTGAAGTTAAAACATGGACAGTAGAATACTGTCACGTATAATTAGATAAATACTTGTTTACATAACATATGTATGTTATGTAAACAAGTATTTATCTACTTATACGTGTGTTGTTGTTGTTTTTTTCTGGGATAGTATGGCCATTAGCTGTTCCTTTGTGCCCCTATGTGGTCAGTTTAATGATTTGGTTGTTCCAGTGTCCCTGTATGCGGTCAGTGTATTTAAGCTAACATCTCAATCACACCACCCTTCCTCCATGCTTCTAATCTGGGTTCACCAATGGCAAGAAAATCATTCCGTTTATCGAAGTGGAACTGAACAGATCAACAGACCCTATGTAAGGCAATAGGATCAGTTCACATATGTCTCTTTGGAATTCTGATACATGCGATTATTCTGGACATGGATACAGATCGTCCATTCAGTGGATGCCGACAGAATCTATGGAAGCCTATGAGAACGGACAGTGTCTGGTGCCACTCAGATGATTACCAGATCCGTTCCTCGTCAATACTATTGCTTCCTTCTTCCTTCATCTGTCATCGTCTGGCTTCATCTGTCTTCTTTTCACCAATGCTTGAGTTGCAGATTCTGCTTCCTTTGCCGGGCATTCTGACATTTATCACATGGTGACCTTTTTACTGCTGGCAGGTGATGACCGTGCAAGGAAATGCTGCTTGGTTTTTTTGGCAGTTGGACCCAGCTGTAAACTGCTATTACCCACAATGCAGCATAGCTCCCACAGTGTGATATCAGTACCACAGTGCTGTGAGGCGCTGACATCATTTGTGGGAGGGGCTTCACCACAAGATTAGCCATACAGAGCCCCCCCCCCTTTCATGATCCGTTTGAGAAAAGGAAAAGATTTCTCAAGGGAAAGGGGGTATCAGCTACTAATTGTGATGAAGTTTAATTCTTGGTCACGGTTTCTCTGTAACCACTTCATGACAACACGACGTGTATATATACGTCCACTGTATTTGTGGAGAGTGCTCTACCAGTTTGTTAATAAATCTGGCACATGTGGTGTCATTTTAACCATGACAAATTGTAGAATACACTTCGGAGCTTCTTAAAGGAAACCCAAACTGAGGATATGGATTTTTCCTTTTAAAATAATACCAGTTGCCTGACTCTCCTGCTGATCCTGTGTCTCTAATACTTTTAGCCACAGCCCCTGAACAAGCATGCAGATCAGGTGCTCTGAAGTCAGCCAAGATTAGCTGCATGCTTGTTTCAGGTGTGTGATTCAGCCACTACTGCAGCCAGAGAGATCAGCAGGACTGCCAGGCAACTGGTATCGTTTAAAAGGAAACATCCATATCCCTCTTGGTTTAGGTTCCCTTTAAAGCTTGGATCCATGTCACATAAAAAATAGGTAGGGACAAACTCAATCAAAACAGAAAAAGTCAATTTCAAAATTTTTATCACACTTGGGAAAGTTGTAGGAAAACTACAAGAGACATTTTAACCGTGAATAAAGTTCAAGAGTTTTAAGATTGAGGCCCATTCCTTGCGTATTCTTTTTAGTCATAAACTGAATCAAAAGCAATTACATTTTTGCATATTCCGTACCAAAATTAAAGTTAAAACAAAGTTACAGAATACAAAAGAAAAAACATATATATTTAGCTTAGGAACTTGGCTTTTTAACCAGTTCACCCCCAAGAGTTTTTACCCTAACGGACCAGAGCAATTTTCACCTGTCAGTGCTCCTTCCTTTTATTCCCTAATAACTTTATTACAACTTCTCACAAGAAAATGATCTATACCTCGTTTTTTTCGCCACCAATTAAGCTTTCTGTGGGTAGTACATTTTGCTAAGAATTTTTTTTTATTCTAAATGCGTTTTAATGGGAAAAATACAAAAATAATGGAAAAAAATAATTTCTCCGATTTCAGCCATTATAGTTTTAAAATTAATTTATCTAGTGGATAAAACCAACTCATTTTATTTGCCCAGTTGTCCTGATTATTAAACCGTTTAAATTATGTCCCTATCACAATGTATGGCGACAATATATTATTTTGAAATATAGACGTTATTTTTCTGTGTTTTTTTTGTTGTTGTTCTGGCCATAATTACAAGCCCCTATGTAATAAAGTAAAATAAATGTTCCCACATAAAATATAGATTGAAAAAAAGCTGAGTCCCTAAGGCAACTATTTATTTATTTGAAGCTGACTCTTTTTTTTACAAGGGTTTTTTTAATTAATACTGTGTATGTTCATATTATGAATGTGCATGTATGTGTAATATACTTTTTGGCCACAAGATGGCGCTAGTGAACACTCTCCGTAATAGGAAGTGATCACTTTTATTTTATTTATTTATTTATTTATTTTTTTTACACTTTATTAAACTTGTAACAATTTCCTGTTTTTGTGAATGGACGTAGCCGCCGTTCGCGGTTACGTCCATTCACTCCAGGCACTGCGATTGGGTAGAGGACCGCTCGGTCTTCTTCCCCAATCACATAGCACGGAAACCCGACGGTAATGGCGGCGGTAGCGGCGCGGACACGTGCTGAGTGGCGGCGGGAACGCGCGACGTATTAAAACGTCATGTTGCTATTAATAGGCTAAAGCATGACGTTTTAATACGTATGCTTGCCATTAAATGGTTAAATATGTATGCCATGAGGGTATATTACTATTATTTTTGCAAACGTCTTGTAATTGATAGTGTACAATGAGAACATGAAAAAAACAGAAAATAGACACCTTTATTTTCAAATACAATATTGTCACCATACATTGTGCTAGGAACATAATCTAAATGTTGTTATAACCAGGATGGATAAGCAAATAAAATGTGTGGGTTTAACGTCTAGTTCGCACTGTTTATTGTAAAGCTATACTGGAGGTAAATGGAGAAATAGTGTGTTTTTTTTTTTCTATTTTTTCACTTATTTTCCCTTTAATATGTATAGAAAATAAGGTAATTACTAAACAAAATTATTACACGCTAAAAGCCTAATTTGTCCTGAAAAAAAAAACAATATATAGATCATTTAGGTGTGATAAGTAGTAATAAAGTTATTGGTGAATGAATGGGATCAGCGCTGATATGTGAAAATTGTTCTTGTCCTGAAGTGGTTAAACAAGGGTGATAATACTTCTTCTCTTGTGCCTGGAATTTAAAATACAATTAGGATAATTCATTTTACTTAACCCCAAATCATTATAATTATTAATCTGTTTGTGAGCCTCTGTGGTGACACTATCTCTCCGCACAGTTTCCTATTACCAGTTCGCCGGCGGCGGTGGGGACGGCTGCATGGAAGCGTCCTTCTACTGAACCCCGCTTATCCTTTAAGCTGAAGTCCGAGTTATTTTCGACGTGTGACTTTGTCACCCCGCTGCGCTGGCTTTCCATGTCCTCCCTAACGGTGATATATTTCATTCCACATCTCCGCACCGCCGCTACGGAGGAGAAAGCCGCCATATCCATTGCGGATAATTGTGGACGAGGTAACTTCATTATCCAATCCATTCAGAACGCCAAAATCTAATGAAGCTTCATGACCACTTAATTTCACTCGAGGCCGCCGGTTTGCCGCTCTAATTCGATGAAGGGGGTTTCTAGACTTGACTTGGGAACGGTTATTACTCCTTCCCCTCCCCCCGGCTCTTGCCTGGCAGGGAAGTGGCGACTGTCGATGCGTCGTGTTTGGCGATGATTAGTTCATTTGCTGCTGTGTTAGAATGCAGACGCCGGAGATCTCCGTGAAGGAATGGTCTCCCAGCCCCCACACACTGTGCGTATAGATCTCCTATAGAATGACGGCAGCTACAGAAGGGCTGAAATGCCAGAAGCAGGCGCTGATATCGAGCCGCTATACAGAGAAATGTTCCTCCTGCAAATGGCGTTCTCTGATCAACGGCAATTGTCTTCATCCGCATCCTTTTGCTGTTCCTTAATCTGTGTGTTTTATGTTCAGATAACCGATACAGAAATCTGTTCCCTTTTAAAGACAAAGACAAACACTTATATTTTCTCCTGGCGGACTCAAAGCACCAGAGCTGCAGCCACTAGGACGCGCTCTATAGCAGTGTTGGGGAGACTTGCCTAAGGTCTCCTACTGAATAGGTGCTGGCTTACTGAACAGGCAGAGCCGAGATTCGAACCCTGGTCTCTTTAAATCTGTTGAAGGGAATCTGTACTGAGAATAACCTCATTCATAAAATTGTTTTTTGTTTTTTTTTTCTTGCAATGTTACATTTTGCTGGGTACACACAATGCGTTTTTTTGGGGCGGTTCTCCATCCGATCGATTTTCGAATCAATTCTGCTATCTTTTCTTATCTATTTCCATTCACTTCTATGAGAAATCGTTTAGAAAAACGATCGAAAAGAAGATCGGACATGACGGAAATGATCTATCGAACCATCTATCTAACACAAAATTGTATGGTGTATTCCCAGCATTAGAAATTGTTTAGGAAGAGTTTGCTCATTGTAAAATATTTCTTCAGCTTGATTTACGTTCTGAAATTTATCACAGGGGGCGACGTCTTCATTGCTGTCAGGTGCAGCCCTCAGGAATGTTTTCTGACGCTGGTAGACAAAAACCCTGGTCTCCCAGAATGCTTTGTGAGGAGAATTCCGCTTGGCTACACAGCCTAGGCTGTGACATCACTGGGAGGGCGGTGCTACACCTCAGTAATACAGTAATCGATGGCTATAGGAAGTGTTTCTGCTGCTGAAACCAGGATAATTGCCGTAAAAGTGGATTTCATGAGTGATTTAACTGCATTCTACTATTTGTTTCTACAGGGCCTCTTTATAGGACAACTGCAGTGAGAGGGATAAGGAGGCTGCCATATTTATCTATTTTTAAACAATACCAGTTGCCTGGCAGCCCTGCTGATCTTATTTGGCTGCATCACCAGAAACAAGCATGCAGCTAATCTTGTCAGATCTGACAATTTCAGACACACCTGATAATCATATGCTTGTTCAGGGTCTACGGTTAAAAGTATTTGAAGCAGAGGATCAGCAAGGGCTGCCAGGCAACTGGTATTGCTTAAAAGGAAATCAATATGGCAGCCTCCATATATCTCTCACTTCAGTTGTCCTTTAAGCCAGGGAAAAATATTAATTATTTCAGATCAGTAACAGCGTATAGCCTTCCATATTATTAGACTAAAATGCAGCACCTGTCACAGCATCTCTTCTGGGTTCAAGTCAAACCCTTGAAATTCCTCTCACTCTGCTCTTTCGCTGTGTTCCTCCTCTCTATCTCTCTCCTCTCCTCTCTTTCTCTCTCCTCTCCTCTCTTTCTCTCTCCTCTCCTCTCTTTCTCTCTCCTCTCCTCTCTTGCTCTGTCACTCTCTCTCAGCCCCTTCGCTCTCTCTCCCCTCTCTATCTGTCCCTCATCTCTCTCTCACTCTCCTCTCCCTTCTCTGTCCCTCATCTCTCGCTCTCTCCTCTTCTTTTTCTCTTGCTCTGTGTCTCTCTCAGCCCCTCCTCTCTCGCTCTCCTTTCCTCTCTCTCTCTCTCCCCCTCTCTCTCTCCCCCCCCCCCCCTCTATCTGTCCCTTCTCTCTCTCTCTCCCCTCCTCTCTCTCTCCTTCACTCTCCTGTCTCCTGGCGGATAGAGATGTGGCTGTGATTTGTGTCTGCAGTGTGGAGAGGATATTGCTCACCAGCATTGCTCAGTCTGGGCTTCTAGGTGTGAACAGGCGAGGCTGTATGCAGTCTGTCCCTCCCCTCTCCTCTTTCCTCTTGCTCTGTCCCTCCCCTCTCCTCTCTCCTGGCAGATAGAGTGATGGGACTGTGATGTTTGGCAGCAGTACTGCTCACCAGCATTGCTCAGTCTGGGCCTCTAGGTGTGAACAGGCGAGGCTGTATGCAGTCTGTCCCTCCTCTCCTGTCTCTCTCTCTCTCTCTCTCTGTCCCTCCTCTCCTCTTGCTCTGTCTCTCCCCTCTCCTCTCCTCTCTCCTGGCAGATAGAGTGATGGGACTGTAATGTTTGGCAGCGGTACTGCTCACCAGCACTGCTCAGTCTGGGCCTCTAGGTGTGAACAGGCGAGGCTGTATGCAGTCTGTCCCTCCTCTCCTGTCTCTCTCTCTCTGTCCCTCCTCTCCTCTTGCTCTGTCTCTCCCCTCTCCTCTCTCCTGGCAGATAGAGTGATGGGACTGTGATGTTTGGCAGCAGTACTGCTCACCAGCATTGCTCAGTCTGGGCCTCTAGGTGTGAACAGACTGCACTGTATGCAGCCTGCAGCCTCCTTACATAACCGCTTACACATTTTCACACAACAGATGCGGCTGTCGCTGTGCTTACATTACCTCTCGGCGTACGGTCGACCTTTTCCATTTCTAAATTTATAATTTTGCTTAATTACACAGCTCGGTTAATTCCGGCTTCTTCTCCTCCATAATTACAGCACACGGACGTGCTGCTTTGTTTTAGATGGCGTGCGCTATAATTAGCACGGTTCCTGGAGGGAAGGCTCAGAATGCAGTATAGTGGAGTCACTGAGTACAGTTAGATACCTGCTCAGGGAACGTCACACAAGCGACAATCCCCAGCCCATGCATCCACCCCCTGATCCCTCGTTAGCAGCCCCGCCCCTGGTGCAGCCCATAGGCAAGCTAGGCCTGCACAAGCGACACACCCCAGCACATGTATCCTCCCCCTGACTGACCCCCTATTAGCAGCTCCGCCCCTGGTGCAAGCCTATAGGCAAGCCAGATCTGCACATGCATCCTCCCCCTGACCCCTTATTAGCAGCTCCGCCCCTTGTGCAGCCTATAGGCAAGCCAGACCTGCACAAGTGACACTCCCCAGCACATGCATCCTTCTCAACGCCTCATTAGCAGCCCCGCCCCTTGTGCAGCCTATAGGCAAGCCAGGTCTGCACAAGTGACACTCCCCAGCACATGCATCCTCCTCGACCCCTCATTAGCAGCCCCGCCCCTTGTGCAGCCTATAGGCAAGCCAGACCTGCACAAGTGACACTCCCCAGCACATGCATCCTTCTCGACCCCTCATTAGCAGCCCCGCCCCTTGTGCAGCCTATAGGCCAGCCAGGTCTGCACAAGTGACACTCCCCAGCACATGCATCCTCCTCGACCCCTCATTAGCAGCCCCGCCCCTTGTGCAGCCTATAGGCAAGCCAGACCTGCACAAGTGACACTCCCCAGCCCATACATCCACCCCCTGACCCCTCATTAGCAGCCCCGCCCCTTGTGCAGCCTATAGGCAAGCCAGACCTGCACAAGTGACACTCCCCAGCCCATACATCCACCCCCTGACCCCTCATTAGCAGCCCCGCCCCTTGTGCAGCCTATAGGCAAGCCAGACCTGCACAAGTGACACTCCCCAGCCCATACATCCACCCCCTGACCCCTCATTAGCAGCCCCGCCCCTTGCGCAGCCCATAGGCAAGCCAGGCCTGCACAAGTGACACTCCCCAGCACATGCATCCTCCCCCTGACCCCTCATTAGCAGCTCCGCCCCTGGTGCAGCCCATAGGCAAGCCAGACCTGCACGTAGCTGCACAGATGCCATCTGTGCTGCTGTGTCTGTATATGACTGTACCTACTCATAGGAGGGGAAGTGTCATCGACAGTGTCTCCGCTATCAGTTCACAACTCCAATTTTGTAAGTAGTTTTGGAGCAAGTTTTGATGGAAACATGCAACGGCCCTAATTCACTAAGCATTACCGCATTCGGTAATGCAAAAAACAGCTGATTTTACCAATCACCTTGCCAAATTCCAATTCACTAAATCTGTTACTGCACTGAAAAATACAATTACCGACTGATCGCTTCCGGCCTGCCCTGCTCTACAGCTGGTGAGATTACCGAGCAGGGCTTAGGGTGGCCACTAATGATCCAATCATTTTCATCCAATCTGACCATTTCTATGTAATATAAGGGAACTGCCTACATTATCCATTTATATTCACTCAATTTACCCTTATACTACATAGATTTGGTAAGATTGGATGAGAAAGATTGGATCATTAGTTTCCACCATTAGCCTAATGGCAAAACAAATCTCATGCTTTGGTAAGAATGCTGCATATTCGTCAGCAGGTATAGGGACCTTGATATCGGTAGCAAAAGAACAATTTATATCAGCTTATAACTCTCTTAAAGTGGAACTCCAGTGAAAATAATGTAATAAAAAAAGTGCTTCATTTTTACAATAATTATGTATAAATGATTTAGTCAGTGTTTGTTCTCTGTAAAATCTTTCCTCTCCCCGATTTACATTCTGACATTTATCACATGGTGACATTTTTACTGCTGGCAGGTGATGTAGCTGCTGCTTGCTTTTATGGCAGTTGGAAACAGCTGTAAACAGCTATTTCCCACAATGCAACAAAGTTCACAGACAGGAAACTGCCAGGACCATGGTCCTCAAAGTTTCTTGTGGGAGAGGTTTCACCGCAATATCAGACATACAGTGCCCCCTGATGGTCTGTTTGAGAAAATGAATAGATTTCTCATGTAAAAGGGGGTATCAGCTACTGACTTGGATGAAGTTCAATTCTTGGTCACGATTTCTCTTTAAGGCTCGTACACGCGCTTGACTAAAGTCGTCTGAGGTGGCTGATAACTGCCTCAGTCGATAACCAAGTGTGTGTACAGTAGCCCCTGATCGCCACTCAGCAAGCGATCCGTCCAACAGATCAACTTGGCCAAGTGACAGCCAACTTCTTGGTGCAGGCCGATCCCTCGCCCGCCGTGTAATACCCCATACACGCCTGCTCCATGGTCCCTCCGTTCCGAAGCGCATCTGGAAAAAAAAGTAGATACTTCCCTACGGAGAGGGAGGGCTCTGGATCCCATAGAGTTTTCCTGGTCTCCTCTCTGTGTTCTCATTCCTCCGCTATCTACCCGGGGAAAGTTATTCGACCAACTGGTAAAATATGCCTTCGGGAGTCCTCAGAAGGCTTCAGAAGTACTTGCATCCCCGAGTAATTCCTTAGATGGGCTTGTCTGTGTATTTAAGGCCACTTGTCACTAGGGGGCAGTGTGAGACAATAAGAGGAGTTCTGCTTTCAGATTCTATATTTTCTGCTAGCAGAGAGACATCAAAGCATTCCAAGAATATAAAGCAGGAGGAGTTCTGCTGACTGAGGTTAAAAGCAGTGCCCTTATCTCAAACGAGATAACTCTATTGAAGCTGCTAATTAGTTAACACCTTATTATTGGTAGCTTGGCTCCAGTGCTCACTGTAAAAGAGAAGCAAGCTGGAAACGGTAAAGGTGGCCATACACTGGCCCGATTCGCGGCCGTTTCGACAGCAGATTCGATCCTGGGATCGAATCTGCTGCCAATCGTTCGCGCTAAACGCACCCGCCGATCCGATTTCCTCCCGAAATCGGATCGGTCCATCGATCGTCGTGCGGGAAATTACCCTCGATCGCCCGCGGGTAGGGAGCGCGTCGCTAGCGGCGGCCGATCCGATCAGGTATACATTACCTGACACTGCACCCGCTCCATCCCGGCGCTTCCTGTCACTGCAGTGACCAGGAAGTTCAAATAGAGGGTGCTCTATTTGAACTTCCTGGTCACGGAGTGACACAGTGTACGCTGGGATGGAGCGGGTGCAGCGCGGAGAAGAGCCAGCGTCAGGTAATGCATGCGCGGGGGGGGGGGGGGGGGGGGGGACAGGCGGCAGCGGCGGCTCCACAGATTGTGATCGGTTTCAGGCTGAAATCGATTCACAATCTGTTTGCAGTAAAGGCAGCCATACGATCCCTCTCTGATCAGATTCGATCAGATAGGGATCTGTCAGCTGGTCGATCTAATGGCAAATCGACCAGTGTATGGCTACCTTAATAGTTGCATTCTATAAATCCTCCATGAGAGAGACCCTCAGCAGCTTTTGCTTACTGCCACAGACAAATGATGGCGCCCCCTAGAGGCTGCACTTTATCCATCAGGCAGTATATCAGCAGGTGTGAGCCTATTGATTCTGCAGTATAGGTATGAAGGCACGTGTGTGATCGCTGTACCGGCTATTCCTGGGGTCCTTCTGAGGACATGCCACTAAATTGTCACCAGTTTTGTATGTTGCAACTTGCACCTGGTCCGAAAACAACCGCTGCTGCATAGGAATTGGCCGTGGCCAAGCTTCATAAATATGCATCTGATCAGCATAAAATTTACATCCCCTCCGAATCATTAACCTCATAGTTACCACCCCTAGTGGTATCCCCTAGGCTAGGTATGTGAGAGTGAAGTAGACAAAGCATCTTTTGTTCACACTTAAAGGGTACCTGAACTCAGAACTTCGGAACTCTGCTCTAAAAGATACACAACAGCATAATAACTTTTAAAGAAAATCATTTGTTTGATACAGCCGATAGAAATCCTGCAATAAATATGCAGTGTCTACTTCCTGCTTTCATGGAAGCAGACATAAGGTTAACATCCTCTGTGTACGAATTAGCTGCTCTGCCGAGGCAGCCAGCTGACACTGGGATCAAATTACAACTTGTGATTAGTCATAGATGAGGGGGAATTAGACAGGTTAAACTCTCTAAATACATACAGGGTGGATTTCTCTTGGTTTTCCTTCTGTCTTGTGCAAGAGTTCAGGTCCACTTCAGTGGGCACCTTTAGAAGTTACCTGAGACGGGGGGTGGGGTGGAATCCCCCTTCCTGCTGTGTCATTGGTTGCCTGCAGGGAACCTGCTAGTGTGGGAGTAATCTTCATCCCGCCTCCTGGTGTTATCACATGCTGCACTACACTGGCTCCTCCTAGATCTTTGCTGTATTTGGAGATGTCCTCGCCTTCTTATCTTGGAAGTCATTTGATTTCCTCCCTCTTCAGCTCTGCGGCGCCTCACGATCTGCCAGATATTGGTTTCAAGTGGATTGACCTTTTCAGGAGCGGGACAATAATGGCGGCATAAATTGACAGTTCTGTTCCATTAATCCGCATGGTGTCCCTGTGTCCTCGCTCTGCCCTGCCCCCCAGTAATGCAGATAGTAACCCGTGTGGTGTCCCCGTGTCCTCGCTCTGCCCGGTGCCCCCAGTAATGCAGATAGTAACCCGTGTGGTGTCCCCGTGTCCTCGCTCTGCCCAGTGCCCCCAGTAATGCAGATAGTAACCCCCGTGGTGTCCCCGTGTCCTCGCTCTGCCCGGTGCCCCCAGTAATGCAGATAGTAACCCGTGTGGTGTCCCCGTGTCCTCGCTCTGCCCGGTGCCCCCAGTAATGCAGATAGTAACCCGCATGGTGTCCCCGTGTCCTCGCTCTGCCCGGCCCCCCAGTAATGCAGATAGTAACCCGCGTGGTGTCCCCGTGTCCTCGCTCTGCCCGGTGCCCCCAGTAATGCAGATAGTAACCCGGGTGGTGTCCCCGTGTCCTCGCTCTGCCCGGCCCCCCAGTAATGCAGATAGTAACCCGGGTGGTGTCCCCGTGTCCTCGCTCTGCCCGGTGCCCCCAGTAATGCAGATAGTAACCCGGGTGGTGTCCCCGTGTCCTCGCTCTGCCCGGCCCGCCAGTAATGCAGATAGTAACCCGGGTGGTGTCCCCGTGTCCTCGCTCTGCCCGGTGCCCCCAGTAATGCAGATAGTAACCCGGGTGGTGTCCCCGTGTCCTCGCTCTGCCCGGCTCCCCAGTAATGCAGATAGTAACCCGCGTGGTGTCCCCGTGTCCTCGCTCTGCCCGGCCCCCCAGTAATGCAGATAGTAACCCGGGTGGTGTCCCCGTGTCCTCGCTCTGCCCGGTGCCCCCAGTAATGCAGATAGTAACCCGTGTGGTGTCCCCGTGTCCTCGCTCTGCCCGGTGCCCCCAGTAATGCAGATAGTAACCCCCCGTGGTGTCTCCGTGGCCTCGCTCTGCCCGGTGCCCCCAGTAATGCAGATAGTAACCCGCGTGGTGTCCCCGTGTCCTCGCTCTGCCCGGTGCCCCCAGTAATGCAGATAGTAACCCCCGTGGTGTCCCCGTGTCCTCGCTCTGCCCGGGGCCCCCAGTAATGCAGATAGTAACCCCCGTGGTGTCCCCGTGTCCTCGCTCTGCCCGGCCCCCAGTAATGCAGATAGTAACCCGCGTGGTGTCCTCGTGTCCTCGCTCTGCCCGGTGCCCCAAGTAATGCAGATAGTAACCCCCGTGGTGTCCCCGTGTCCTCGCTCTGCCCGGTGCCCCCAGTAATGCAGATAGTAACCCGCGTGGTATCCCCGTGTCCTCGCTCTGCCCGGTGCCCCCAGTAATGCAGATAGTAACCCGCGTGGTGTCCCCGTGTCCTCCCTCTGCCCGGTGCCCCCAGTAATGCAGATAGTAACTCGCGTGGTGTCCCCGTATCCTCGCTCGACCCGGTGCTCCCAGTAATGCAGATAGTAACCCGCGTGGTGTCCCCGTGTCCTCGCTCTGCCCGGTGCCCCCAGTAATGCAGATAGTAACCCGCGTGGTGTCCCCGTGTCCTCGCTCTGCCCGGTGCCCCCAGTAATGCAGATAGTACCCCGCGTGGTGTCCCCGTGTCCTCGCTCTGCCCGGTGCCCCCAGTAATGCGGATAGTAATCCGCGTGGTGTCCCCGTGTCCTCGCTCTGCCCGGTGCCCCCAGTAATGCAGATAGTAACCCGGGTGGTGTCCCCGTGTCCTCGCTCTGCCCGGCCCCCCAGTAATGCAGATAGTAACCCCTGTGGTGTCCCCGTGGCCTCGCTCTGCCCGGTGCCCCCAGTAATGCAGATAGTAACCCGCGTGGTGTCCCCGTGTCCTCCCTCTGCCCGGTGCCCCCAGTAATGCAGATAGTAACCCGCGTGGTGTCCCCGTGTCCTCGCTCTGCCCGGTTCCCCCAGTAATGCAGATAGTAACCCGTGTGGTGTCCCCGTGTCCTCGCTCTGCCCGGTGCCCCCAGTAATGCAGATAGTAACCCGTGTGGTGTCCCCGTGTCCTCGCTCTGCCCGGTGCCCCCAGTAATGCAGATAGTAACCCGCGTGGTGTCCCCGTGTCCTTGCTCTGCCCGGTGCCCCCAGTAATGCGGATAGTAACCCGTGTGGTGTCCCCGTGTCCTCGCTCTGCCCGGTGCCCCCAGTAATGCAGATAGTAACCAGCGTGGTGTCCCCGTGTCCTTGCTCTGCCCGGTGCCCCCAGTAATACGGATAGTAACCCGCGTGGTGTCCCCGTGTCCTCGCTCTGCCCGGTGCCCCCAGTAATGCAGATAGTACCCCGCGTGTTGTCCCCGTGTCCTCGCTCTGCCCGGTGCCCCCAGTAATGCAGATAGTAACCTGCGTGGTGTCCCCGTGTCCTCGCTCTGCCCGGTGCCCCCAGTAATGCAGATAGTAACCTGCGTGGTGTCCCCGTGTCCTTGCTCTGCCCGATGCCCCCAGTAAGGCGGATAGTAACCCCCGTGGTACCCCGTGTCCTCGCAGCCCCCAGTAATGCGGATATCTGGCGCTGTGATTAGTGCAGCAGGTAGCGCCCCCGCAGGCCTCTCGCCGCTGCGTCTCGTCACCTTGTGAGCCGGGAGGTCAGAGAGCTCAGCCTTCTATTATGCCGGGTAATGAAAGCCATGTCTGCCATTTACTGCGGATCTGACATATAATAGAGGAATGCTCTGTGCTCCCCCATCCCCCACCTGACTGACAGCTGCTTACTTGGGAATCTCTTCTGGGGGTTGTACTTCTGAGGCTCTGTCATCTGTAGGGAATGTACGTTTTTAGCACATTTTTTAAAAGGGTACCGGATGTATGTATATATGTATATATACATACATACAAACATATACACACGCACGCGCACATACATACACACGCGCACATACATACACACATACATACACGCGCACACACATACATACACGCGCACACACATACATACACGCGCACACACATACTGTAAAGATTGGTGTCAGCACACAGAGAGAATCTGATTGTTGATGATCTGCAGAATCATCAACAATACAGATGTATACTTGATTATGGATGATCTGCAGAATCACCAATAATACAAGTATGACTAACCTCTGGACACCTAATGAGTAAAGTGCTAGATGAACTGAAAGCTATCTCCCGAGGAGCGGGAGATGTAAATGGCTCGGCCAAGAGCCACCTGAGGGGCAGGTGGACCTGGGCAGTGCAGAAACTATCTCCTTGATAGTGAGGACCTGGTAACCAGGGATAATGATATCAGATGGTAAACTGTACTGCAGCCAGGGTAAGAGACCACTGGCTGCTAACAGGCCGGACTCTCTGAGGAGCAGGAGTCCTGGTTGCAGCTGACACCTGGTGGAATGGTGTTACTGTTAGTACAGATAAACTGAGCACTCAGGGAGAGTGACAGCTAGAGTGGTCAGGCAGGCCAGGTCGGCAACACAAGAGCAGATCAGGTACAGAGAGAGAGACCGATTCGGTAACCGGGTACAGGCAGTGTCTGGCAACAGGTAGGCAGATATGCAGAGGTACCGAATCAGAAAGCAAGAGAAAGGTCGACGGGGGAAATGGTCATAACATATAAGTATAACAAAGTCCTAGACTGGGGTGTGAGTTCCTTGGTCTCGACACCCTGGAACTAGTCTAGAGTATAACACAGTAATAGCACAGTGTTCCTAAGCTTGAGTGTGTGGTCCTTGGTCACAACACCCTGGAACTGGTCTAAATGATAACACAGCAATGACACAGTATCCCTAAGCTTGGGTGTGAGGTCCTTGGTCACAACACCCTGGAACTGGTCTAAATGATAACACAGCAATGACACAGTATCCCTAAGCTTGGGTGTGAGGTCCTTGGTCACAACACCCTGGAACTGGTCTAAATGATAACACAGCAATGACACAGTATCCCTAAGCTTGGGTGTGAGGTCCTTGGTCACAACACCCTGGAACTGGTCTAAAGTATAACACAGCAATGACACAGTATCCCTAAGCTTGGGTGTGAGGTCCTTAGTCACAACACCCTGGAACTGGTCTAACATATAACACAAACGTAATCTGGCTAAGTGTGAATTCCCAGGTCCTCCTAGTTCTAACACACTGTGAGATCTAGTAGGCTTGAAGAAAGGAAAAGGAGGCACCGCTTTTTTAAAATTCCTTTATTCCGGTGGGGAAAGTAGCAGGTACACAGCAGTGGGGGTAAAAAAAGGCCTGACAGCTGTTTCGCTGGTTTAAACCAGCTTCTTCAGAGGCAGAATGTACCAAACTTGTAACAAACTTGTGGATGAGCACGCTCTTTTTCCTGGGTCCGGTGTGTCTGCCCTGCTGCGTTTGGTGCCAGGTACTGTTCTTTTTCTTCTCAAACTCATTGTACACTGTGAGATCTGACTGGTCTGAGTGCTCACACGTTCGTATTCGCAACGGCAGACAACCAGCAACTGACAGGCAAGAAGTGTATATATAGTGCAGCGCTCCTCAGCGCCGCCCAGTCCCACTCAGCCAATCACCCACTGCGCTGGGATCAGCTGATGGTCCTGATCAGCTGATCCCTCTCCTATTGGCATAAAGGTCCTGCCTCCCAGCGCGCGCAGCTCTCCATCTGTGTGCACTAGTAGGCTCAGACAAACCAGACGCATGCTGCTGTGCGGAAACCGCCGGTCTGAACGCGGAGACAGCCGCCCCGCTGCCAGATCTCCGCAATCCATTACACACACACACACACACATATATAATATATATATATATATATATATATATATATATATATATATATATATATATATATATATATATATCATACCTACCTACATACATACATACCTCAGGCTTCCCCCCCCCCCCTTCAGGCTGATCGGTAATTCTGCAGGTCGGTGCAGGGTCAGTCCAGCTGTGTGCTCTCCCTGTCAAATTAGCTACTCTGCCGTGGCAGACGAGATTCCTGAGCTGGTACAGCTAAGAGATCAAATTACAACTTGTGATTAGTCACAGATGAGGGGGAAATTAGACAGGCTAAACTCTCTAAATACATACAGGGTGCATTTCTCTATGTTTAACTTCTGTAGTGTGCAAGAGTTCAGGTCCACTTTAAGCAGAATATATATGCTGTTAAAGTGGATCCGAGATAAACTTTTACTCATGGCATAATTGTGTTCCTTATATATAGTTTATAGGGCATTCCTCAAGCCAAATACTTTTTTTGTTTTGTTTTAATACTCGAATGCCCTACAAACTAAACAAGCCTCGCCCACAGCTCCTTTTGTGCCTTGGCACTGTAGCAAGGGCTTATGGGAGCTCAGTCTGGGGAGAAGGAGGAGGTTACTAGTCATTGATTTCAGGAGGAGGAGGAGAGGGGACTGAATTTAAACACAGGCAAGCTGATAGCATCTCCAGCCCTCAGCCTGTGACAATGTGACAAACAGAACATGGCTGCTCTCATTGTATCACAGGAATAAATAATCATATCCTATTGAAGCTGTTTGCAGCTAGATTTGCTGTGTAAACTATCTAAACTTTAGATAAGCTATATAGACAAGTTACTTGTTATAGTTAGTTTTTCATCTCGGATCCGCTTTAATAGACGTGTGATTACCTCTGCTAGTGATCTTGTTTGGTTATACATCCCTCTGGCTGCTTGCCTGTAAACAGTTGACTATACAGTGTGCCTGGATTGGGGTATTGCTGCAGGACTCAGTGTTGTGTTCCTCTGTCATGAAGCTGGAGTCCAGTGATGAGGAGGGAGGATAGCATGTCCTTAGAATCTCTTTCCTCCTGGCTGTCCTCTGAATAATTTACAGCAGATCGTATACTCATGGCACTGGGCTCTCCTTACTGCAGCTGCCGGGCTATCATCAGAGGGAGACCAGTTCTGTTCCAGCATTGCTATTGTAGGTGTATATCACATGATGGAGGGGTCCTCAGTGTAGCCGGGACTCCGCAGAACAGCGTCACCTCCCACTAACCACTGCCCATCTGCCAAAAGGGCACAAGTTATTTCTCTGACACAGTTCAGGGGGGTCTGTATCAGAGGATATTTAAAGGGGAACGCCGGGTTCCCAGAAAACCTCCCATTCACATCCCTCACCCTTCTCTGAATTTACTTCACTCTAAACACTTCACAACTGAGGGATTTTACTCCTTCAGCATCCAAGAAATTTTCTCCTTTCAGCGCTCCTTCCATTCATTCGCCTATAACTTTATCATTACTTATCGCAATGAAATGAACTATATCTTGTTTTTTTGATCACCAATTAGGCTTTCTTTGGGTATTACATTATGCCAAGGATTATTTTATTCGAAACGGTTTTTAATGGGAAAATAAGAAAAAAAAATCCTTATTTTTCAGTTTTTGCCCATTATAATTTTTAAATAATGCATGCTACGTAATTAAAATCCGTGTAATTTATTTGCCCATTTGTACCGGTTATTACACCATTTAAATGAAGTCCCTATCACGCATCATGTCTGGCGCCAATATTTTATTAGGAAATAAAGATGCATTTTTTTTTCAGTTTTGTGTCCATCACTAATAAAAAGCCCATAATTTATAAAGTAACAGTATTATACCCTCTTGACATACATATTAAAAAAGTTCAGTCCCTAAGAACACTATTTATGTAAATTTTATAATTGTAAATGTATTTTATTTTTTTACAAAAAAATAAATGTTGGTAACTATTGAGGAGTGTGGGAGGTAAGGGGTTAATTTAAAATGTAAAAACAGGTCTTTGCATTTAAAAAAATGCTTTTAGTTGTAGTTTTACTATTTGGCCACAAGATGGCCTCAGTCTGTTTTTTTTTTTTTTTTTATGCGTCCTGTAAGCAAACTATGTATGCTTACAGGAAGTGTACTGAGGAGGGGAAACTTTTATTTGTTAGAATGATCGTGCAGCTTCTCATCGAAGGTGCCAATCATTGCTACTGGGTCTTAGATCAATGATTAGGAATTGCTTTCCCATTCATTGATCTCCTGGCGGGCAGATGGCAACGTGAACGAGCGCACAAACAAGCGGGAGCGCGTACAGCAGTGGTAGCAGCAGGGGTACGTATATTTACTCCCCTGGGCGTTTAAATAAAGTCTGCAGGGGAGTAGATATACTGTACTGAAGCTGTGAAGTGGTTAAAGGACAACTGAAGTGAGAGACATATGGAGGCTGCCATATTTATTTCCTTTTAAACAATACCAGTTACTTGGCTATCCTGCTGATCCTCTGCCTCTAATACTATTAGCCATAGCCCCTGAACAAGCATTTAGCAGATCAGGTGTTTCTGACATTATTGTCAGATCTGACAAGATTAGCTGCATGCTTATTTCTGGTGTTATTCGGACACTACTGCAGCCAAATAGATCAGCAGGGCTGCAAGTCAACTGGTATTATTTAACAGGAAATACATGCTTGTTCCAGGTGTGACTCCGCTGGCTGCATGCTTGTTCCAGGTGTGACTCCGCTGGCTACATGCTTGTTCCAGGTGTGACTCCACTGGCTGCATGCTTGTTCCAGGTGTGACTCCGCTGGCTGCATGCTTGTTCCAGGTGTGACTCCACTGGCTGCATGCTTGTTCCAGGTGTGACTCCACTGGCTGCATGCTTGTTCCAGGTGTGACTCCGCTGGCTGCATGCTTGTTCCAGGTGTGACTCCGCTGGCTGCATGCTTGTTCCGGGTGTCACTCCACTGGCTGCATGCTTGTTCCAGGTGTCACTCCACTTGCTGCATGCTTGTTCCAGGTGGGATTCCGCTGGCTGCATGCTTGTTCCAGGTGTGACTCCACTGGCTGCATGCTTGTTCCAGGTGTGACTCCACTGGCTGCATGCTTGTTCCAGGTGTGACTCCGCTGGCTGCATGCTTGTTCCAGGTGTGACTCCGCTGGCTGCATGCTTGTTCCAGGTGTGACTCCGCTGGCTGCATGCTTGTTCCGGGTGTCACTCCACTGGCTGCATGCTTGTTCCAGGTGTCACTCCACTTGCTGCATGCTTGGTCCAGGTGGGATTCCGCTGGCTGCATGCTTGTTCCAGGTGTTACTCCACTGGCTGCATGCTTGTTCCAGATGTGACTCTGCTGGCTGCATGCTTGTTCCAGGTGTGACTCCACTGGCTGCATGCTTGTTCCAGGTGACTCCGCTGGCTGCATGCTTGTTCCAGGTGTGACTCCACTTGCTGCATGCTTGTTCCAGGTGGGATTCCGCTGGCTGCATGCTTGTTCCAGGTGGGATTCCGCTGGCTGCATGCTTGTTCCAGGTGGGACTCCGCTGGCTGCATGCTTGTTCCAGGTGGGACTCCGCTGGCTGCATGCTTGTTCCAGGTGGGACTCCACTGGCTGCATGCTTGTTCCGGGTGTCACTCCACTGGCTGCATGCTTGTTCCGGGTGTCACTCCACTGGCTGCATGCTTGTTCCGGGTGTCACTCCACTGGCTGCATGCTTGTTCCAGGCGTCACTCCACTTGCTGCATGCTTGTTCCAGGTGGGACTCCACTGGCTGCATGCTTGTTCCAGGTGGGACTCCGCTGGCTGCATGCTTGTTCCAGGTGGGACTCAGACCTTATTGTACAATACATATCACCTGTTGTCAGTCATACTGATGTTTAAACGAGACTGTAGTTCCCCTTTGTGTGATCTCCCATGCATAGCCATACAGGTGAGGCCTATCTGCTGAATGTGAAAGATACTGCGGTGCTTTTAGATGCTGTGGCCTGTGTGATGCGCCTGTTGTACATCTGCACAGCTCTGAGCCGCTCACTATGACTCATCTCACAGATTTGTTCTGGTTCACAGGCCGGTTACATGCAATATTCAGCTGCGGCCGCTGCAGATAGACGCTGCCCGGTAACAGAGGGGAGTGCAGCATTGCGTAATCTCCTCACATTCCTCCACTCCCCTCCTGAGCCCACCAGGCCTGTCCCTCCTGTATGGACATCCCATCCTGAGCCCACCAGGCCTGTCCCTCCTGTATGGACATCTCCTCCTGAGCCCACCAAGCCTGTCCCTCCTGTATGGACATCTCCTCCTGAGCCCACCAAGCCTGTGCCTCCTGTATGGACATCCCATCCTGAGCCCACCAGGCCTGTCCCTCCTGTATGTACATTCCATCCTGAGCCCACCAGGCCTGTCCCTCCTGTATGGACATCCCATCCTGAGCCCACCAGGCCTGTCCCTCCTGTATGGACATCACATCCTGAGCCCAGGGCCCACCAGGCCTGTCCCTCCTGTATGGACATCCCATCCTGAGCCCAGGGCCCACCAGGCCTGTCCCTCCTGTATGGACATCTCCTCCTGAGCCCACCAAGCCTGTCCCTCCTGTATGGACATCCCATCCTTAGCCCACCAGACCTGTCCCTCCTGTATGGACATCCCATCCTAAGCCCACCAGGCCTGTCCCTCCTGTATGGACATCCCATCCTGAGCCCACCAGGCCTGTCCCTCCTGTATGGACATCTCCTCCTGAGCCCACCAAGCCTGTCCCTCCTGTATGGACATCCCCTCCTGAGCCCACCAGGCCTGTCCCTCCTGTATGGACATCCCCTCCTGAGCCCACCAAGCCTGTCCCTCCTGTATGGACATCTCCTCCTGAGCCCACCAGGCCTGTCCCTCTTGTATGGACATCACCTCCTGAGCCCACCAGGCCTGTCCCTCCTGTATGGACATCCCATCCTGAGCCCACCAGGCCTGTCCCTCCTGTATAAACATCCCATCCTGAGCCCACCAGGCCTGTCCCTCCTGTATGGACATCCCATCCTGAGCCCATCAGGCCTGTCCCTCCTGTATGGACATCCCATCCTGAGCCCACCAGGCCTGTCCCTCCTGTATGGACATCCCATCCTGAGCCCACCAGGCCTGTCCCTCCTGTATGGACATCCCATCCTGAGCCCACCAGGCCTGTCCCTCCTGTATGGACATCCCATCCTGAGCCCACCAGGCCTGTCCCTCCGTTATGGATATCCCATCCTAAGCCCACCAGGCCTGTCCCTCCTGCATGTACATCCCCTCCTGAGCCCACCAGGCCTGTCCCTCCTGTATGGACATCACATCCTGAGCCCAGGGCCCACCAGGCCTGTCCCTCCTGTATGGACATCCCATCCTGAGCCCACCAGGCCTGTCCCTCCTGCATGTACATCCCCTCCTGAGCCCACCAGGCCTGTCCCTCCTGAGCCCACCAGGCCTGTCCCTCCTGTATGGACATCCCATCCTGAGCCCACCAGGCCTGTCCCTCCTGTATGTCAATCCCCTCCTGAGCCCACCAGGCCTGTCCCTCCTGCATGGACATCCCATCCTGAGCCCACCAGGCCTGTCCCCCCTGTATGGACATCCCATCCTGAGCCCACCAGGCCTGTCCCTCCTGTATGGAAATCCCATCCTGAGCCCACCAGGCCTGTCCCTCCTGTATGTCAATCCCCTCCTGAGCCCACCAGGCCTGTCCCTCCTGTATGGACATCCCATCCTGAGCCCACTAGGCCTGTCCCTCCTGTATGGACATCCCATCCTGAGCCCACCAGGCCTGTCCCTCCTGTATGGACATCCCATCCTGAGCCCACCAGGCCTGTCCCTCCTGCATGTACATCCCCTCTTGAGCCCACCAGGCCTGTCCCTCCTGTATGGACATCACATCCTGAGCCCAGGGCCCACCAGACCTGTCCCTCCTGTATGGACATCCCATCCTGAGCCCACCAGGCCTGTCCCTCCTGTATGGACATCCCCTCCTGAGCCCACCAGCCCTGTCCCTCCTGTATGTACATTCCATCCTGAGCCCACCAGGCCTGTCCCTCCTGTATGGACATCACATCCTGAGCCCAGGGCCCACCAGACCTGTCCCTCCTGTATGGACATCCCATCCTGAGCCCACCAGGCCTGTCCCTCCTGTATGGACATCCCCTCCTGAGCCCACCAGGCCTGTCCCTCCTGCATGTACATCCCCTCTTGAGCCCACCAGGCCTGTCCCTCCTGTATGGACATCACATCCTGAGCCCAGGGCCCACCAGGCCTGTCCCTCCTGTATGGACATCCCATCCTGAGCCCACCAGGCCTGTCCCTCCTGTATGGACATCACCTCCTGAGCCCACCAGGCCTGTCCCTCCTGAGCCCACCAGGCCTGTCCCTCCTGTATGGACATCACATCCTGAGCCCAGGGCCCACCAGGCCTGTCCCTCCTGTATGGACATCCCATCCTGAGCCCACCAGGCCTGTCCCTCCTGTATGGACATCCCATCCTGAGCCCACCAGGCCTGTCCCTCCTGTATGGACATCCCATCCTGAGCCCACCAGGCCTGTCCCTCCTGTATGGACATCCCATCCTGAGCCCACCAGGCCTGTCCCTCCTGTATGTCAATCCCCTCCTGAGCCCACCAGGCCTGTCCCTCCTGTATGGACATCCCATCCTGAGCCCACTAGGCCTGTCCCTCCTGTATGGACATCCCATCCTGAGCCCACCAGGCCTGTTCCTCCTGTATGGACATCCCATCCTGAGCCCACCAGGCCTGTCCCTCCTGCATGTACATCCCCTCTTGAGCCCACCAGGCCTGTCCCTCCTGTATGGACATCACATCCTGAGCCCAAGGCCCACCAGACCTGTCCCTCCTGTATGGACATCACATCCTGAGCCCACCAGGCCTGTCCCTCCTGTATGTACATTCCATCCTGAGCCCACCAGGCCTGTCCCTCCTGTATGGACATCACATCCTGAGCCCAGGGCCCACCAGACCTGTCCCTCCTGTATGGACATCCCATCCTGAGCCCACCAGGCCTGTCCCTCCTGCATGTACACCCCCTCCTGAGCCCACCAGGCCTGTCCCTCCTGAGCCCACCAGGCCTGTCCCTCCTGTATGGACATCACATCCTGAGCCCAGGGCCCACCAGGCCTGTCCCTCCTGTATGGACATCCCATCCTGAGCCCACCAGGCCTGTCCCTCCTGTATGGACATCCCATCCTGAGCCCACCAGGCCTGTCCCTCCTGTATGTCAATCCCCTCCTGAGCCCACCAGGCCTGTCCCTCCTGTATGGACATCCCATCCTGAGGCCACTAGGCCTGTCCCTCCTGTATGGACATCCCACCCTGAGCCCACCAGGCCTGTTCCTCCTGTATGGACATCCCCTCCTGAGCCCACCAGGCCTGTCCCTCCTGTATGTACATTCCATCCTGAGCCCACCAGGCCTGTCCCTCCTGTATGGACATCACATCCTGAGCCCAGGGCCCACCAGACCTGTCCCTCCTGTATGGACATCCCATCCTGAGCCCACCAGGCCTGTCCCTCCTGTATGGACATCCCCTCCTGAGCCCACCAGGCCTGTCCCTCCTGTATGGACATTCCATCCTGAGCCCACCAGGCCTGTCCCTCCTGTATGGACATCCCATCCTGAGCCCACCAGGCCTGTCCCTCCTGTATGGACATCCCATCCTGAGCCCACCAGGCCTGTCCCTCCTGCATGTACATCCCCTCCTGAGCCCACCAGGCCTGTCCCTCCTGTATGGACATTCCATCCTGAGCCCACCAGGCCTGTCCCTCCTGTATGGACATTCCATTCTGAGCCCACCAGGCCTGTCCCTCCTGTATGTACATCCCATCCTGAGCCCACCAGGCCTGTCCCTCCTGTATGTACATCCCCTCCTGAGCCCACCAGGTCTGTCCCTCCTGTATGGACATCCCATCCTGAGCCCACCAGACCTGTCCCTCCTGTATGGACATCCCATCCTGAGCCCACCAGGCCTGTCCCTCCTGTATGGACATCCCATCCTGAGCCCACCAGGCCTGTCCCTCCTGTATGTACATCCCATCCTGAGCCCATCAGGCCTGTCCCTTCTGTATGTACATTCCATCCTGAGCCCACCAGGCCTGTCTCTCCTGTATGGACATCCCATCCTGAGCCCACCAGGCCTGTCTCTCCTGTATGGACATCCCATCCTGAGCCCACCAGGCCTTTCTCTCCTGTATGGACATCCCATCCTGAGCCCACCAGGCCTGTCCTTCCTGTATGGACATCCCATCCTGAGCCCACCAGGCCTGTCCCTCCTGTATGGACATCCCATCCTGAGCACACCAGGCCTGTCCCTCCTGTATGGACATCCCATCCTGAGCCCACCAGGCCTGTCACTCCTGTATGTACATCCCATCCTGAGCCCAGAGCCCACCAGGCCTGTCCCTCCTGTATGGACATCCCATCCTGAGTCCACCAGGCCTGTCCCTCCTGCATGTACATCCCCTCCTGAGCCCACCAGGCCTGTCCCTCCTGTATGGACATTCCATCCTGAGCCCACAAGGGCAGTCCCTCCTTTATGTACATCCCATCCTGAGCCCACCAGGCCTGTCCCTCCTGTATGTACATTCCATCCTGAGCCCACCAGGCCTGTCCCTCCTGTATGGACATCCCATCCTGAGCCCACCAGGCCTGTCCCTCCTGTATGGACAGCTCATCCTGAGCCCACCAGGACTGTCCCTCCTGTATGGACATCACATCCTGAGCCCAGAGCCCACCATGCCTGTCCCTCCTGTATGGACATCCCATCCTGAGCCCACCAGGCCTGTCCCTCCTGTATGGACATCCCATCCTGAGCCCACCAGGCCTGTCCCTCCTGTATGGACATCCCATCCTGAGCCCACCAGGCCTGTCCCTCCTGTATGGACATCCCATCCTGAGCCCACCAGGCCTGTCCCTCCTGTATGGACATCCCATCCTGAGCCCACCAGGCCTGTCCCTCCTGTATGGACATCCCATCCTAAGCCCACCAGGCCTGTCCCTCCTGTATGGACATCCCATCCTAAGCCCACCAGGCCTGTCCCTCCTGTATGGACATCCCATCCTGAGCCCACCAGGCTTGTCCCTCCTGTATGGACATCCCATCCTGAGCCCACCAGGCCTGTCCCTCCTGTATGGACATCCCATCCTGAGCCCACCAGGCCTGTCCCTCCTGTATGGACATCCCATCCTGAGCCCACCAGGCCTGTCCCTCCTGTATGGACATCCCATCCTAAGCCCACCAGGCCTGTCCCTCCTGTATGGACATCCCATCCTGAGCCCACCAGGCCTGTCCCTCCTGTATGGACATCCCATCCTGAGCCCACCAGGCCTGTCCCTCCTGTATGGACATCCCATCCTGAGCCCACCAGGCCTGTCCCTCCTGTATGGACATCCCATCCTGAGCCCACCTGGCCTGTCCCTCCTGTATGGACATCCCATCCTGAGCCCACCAGGCCTGTCCCTGCTGTATGGACATCCCATCCTGAGCCCACCAGGCCTGTCCCTCCTGTATGGACATCCCATCCTGAGCCCACCTGGCCTGTCCCTCCTGTATGGACATCCCATCCTGAGCCCACCAGGCCTGTCCCTGCTGTATGGACATCCCATTCTGAGCCCACCAGGCCTGTCCCTGCTGTATGGACATCCCATCCTGAGCCCACCAGGCCTGTCCCTCCTGTATGGACATCCCATCCTGAGCCCACCAGGCCTATCCCTCCTGTATGGACATCCCATCCTGAGCCCACCAGGCCTGTCCCTCCTGTATGGACATCCCATCCTGAGCCCACCAGGCCTGTCCCTCCTGCATGTACATCCCCTCCTGAGCCCACCAGGCCTGTCCCTCCTGTATGGACATCCCATCCTGAGCCCACCAGGCCTGTCCCTCCTGTATGGACATCCCCTCCTGAGCCCACCAGACCTGTCCCTTCTGTATGGAGAGTATGCAGAGCATTAAGATATGCCTTATAGAAGCTCTGTTTACAATGCACTTACTGGCTGTATACAGAGCAGAATAACCTATAAAGAAAAGCATTTCTTTGTTGCTTCAAATCCTGCAATAAATCTGCAGTGTGTCTACTTTCTGCTTTCATGGGAGCAGACATATTGTTAACAGCCTGTGTTTACGAATTAGCTGCTCTGCTTTGGCAACCAGCTGACGTAGCTGAGAGATCAAATTACAACTTGTGCTTAGTCACAGATGAAGTGGGATTAGACAGGTTAAACTCTCTAAATACATACAGGGTGCATTTCTTGGTTTTCCTTCTGTCATGTGCAAGAGTTCAGGTCCACTTTATCCCTTAATCCCGGCCCAAATGAGTGTGTAAAAAAGTAAGGGGTCTTTGGGCAAGGCTCCTTAATAAGCCTGGTCGCGCGTGGAGTGCACTCTAAGTGGCTGCCAGCACTGCACAGCGGCGGTGGTGGTTCCATAGATTTCAAGCCAAACAAAACGTTTACAGTGTGTGGCAGTAATAGATGGGGGATGAGAAGGATCTAGGTGTTGGTTGTATCTGGTGGCCTGCTTCCAGTGTATGGCCACCTTTAGTTTGTATTTCTGTCTTTTTGTTTGTCATCAAGTTTTACTTTCACTTCCTGTGGTGGTGACTTCCTGCCACAGGAACAGGAAGTGGGGGATTTATCCCAGTGGGGGACAGAGAGGTAGCTATAGCCCATGCATAAGGACAAAAGTTTACCTGAAATTTGAGTCTCCTGGTCTCATCATATCTTTGTGTTCCTTTCAGGTTACCCCGCGGGATATCCCACAGCGGCTCAGACATTTAACCCCAACGTGTACGCCACCAGCAGTGCCGGCTACGCTCCAGGTAAGACCCCATCGCTGGCCCATCATGTGCTACCCAGCTGTTCCCTACACTCCACACTCAGAAAGGCATTGCCATCTACACAGTGACCCCAGGAAGTCATTGGGGAACAAGAAAGGGGAAGATACCCGATAATGCTGGAGGGGGACACAAGCAGGACAGGATGTGGGACACAGGGGCAGGATGCAGGACATTAGAGTATGGTGAGTGGCAGACTAAGCCACAGCCCTCCCGGAAGCAGCTATTAGAGCGTGAGTGTCTGACTAAGCCACACCCACTCCCAGAAGCTGCTATCAGGATGAGTGGCAGACTGAGCCACACTCACTCCCAGAAGCAGCTATTAGAGGAGGGTGAGTAGCAGATGAGCCACACCCACTCCCAGAAACTGCTGTTATAGGAGGGTGAGTGGCAGACTGAGCCACACCCACTCCCATAATCTGCTGTTTGAGGAGGCTGAGTGGCAGACTGAGCCACACCCACTCTCAGAAGCTTGTGTTTGAGGAGGATGAGTGGTTGACTGAGCCACACCCACTCCTAGAAGGTATTATAGGAGAGCAAGCGTCAGCCTGAGCCACACCCACTCCCAGTATCTATTAGAGGAGGGTAAGGGGCAGTTTTGGCCACGCCTACATCTAGAAGTACTGTGATGATGGGGCGGAAGGAGAATGTAGATAATTAGAATGTGTGAGGGAACTTGTCACCTCTTCAGAAGGATTCCATCACCTCCTGCTGTGTCTGAACAGGAAGTGAGGGACACAGGTATACATAAATCCCACCCCTTCCTTCACTCTCTTCGGAGGTTTTGCCTGGATTTGTAGTTGCTCTCTCCATGATTCTGAGTTTTCTGGGTCGTTTCTTCCGCAGCAGAATCAGCGCACCGCCGTCGTCTCGCTCTCCTCCTTCCGCAGCCCAGAAATAAATGTCCAAATGCAGAATTTTATTTAATAATTGTTTATCTGAGTCACTGGGCTGGGAGTAATCCTCGCATGCTGCGGACTTTGAATATCCTCTTTCTTCTTCTTTTTTTTCAATTAAATTTTTCATGAGTGCCGTTTCCACATGACGGCCCTGAAATCAATAAATGGGCTGCGTTAGTGCAGTGAAGCGGCGACGCCTCCTCTGTCTCTAGCAGCACTGGATCCTGATTGGCTGAAAGACAGTTATAGTTTACTGAAGTTTATACAGTACGATTCTTCCAGATTCTACACCTGGACAAACATCTGGCCACACGGGAAGCAATATTGATCATTTTGTTAGCCCGCAGTCCTAGATGTATGATTTTCAGCAGCCTTCACCTCTCAGCCTGGCAAAATCATCATTATCATGAAAACGTTTTTGCGATCAGCAAATTTCGTTCATTCCCAAAATCTAATCAAAAAGCATGTAGTGGGAACAGTTGCTGAATGAGGAAAAAAAAACACCAACTGTGCCAAGGACAGGAATAAAACCTGACAAAGGTCCTCACTGTGTGTTAAAGAAGCCCTGTAGTGACACAACGTAGAATACAGTATATTATTCAGGATACCCTTCTTATGTTAATCCTAGTTTCTGCATCACAAACACTTCCTGTATCTATATATAGCTGTATATTGACTGTAGCCCCGCCCTCCCACTGAGGCTTAGCCTAGGCTCAGGCTGTTAATCTATGCAGAATTCTCCTCCCAGTGCATTCTGGGAGATGGGCAATATTTTCACTGGCTTTGGAGCTCTAGTATTCAGTTCCCACAAGTACATACAGATTTCTGGCCAACAAACCTTCTGCAAAGCTGAACCTGACAGGACCAAAGATGTCGCCACCTGTGATAAATCTCAGAAAGTAAATCAGGGAGAGGAAAGATTTTACAGTGGGCAAACACTGACTAAATAATCTATAAATTAATATTGTAAACAATAAGCCATTTTATTCATTACGCTATTTTCACTACAGCTTCTCTTTAAAGGGTACCAGAGCTGAAGTAAAGAAAAGATTCTATACATACCTGGGGCTTCCTCCAGCCCCATGCGGGCTGATCGATCCCATGCCACCATCCTCCTCTGCCCGCATCTATGAGAACCAGCTCCCGTCAGTGACATCATCGGAGCCACGCTATGCAGGAGAAGTGCGCCCTCTACGTATCTCTCCATACACTGCTGCAGAGATACGCAAAGAGCGCACTTCTGCTACGCTAGACTGGCTCCGACTGACGGAACAGCACGGAGCCGGTTCTCGTAGCTGCAGGCAGAGGAGGGCGGCGGCGTGGGATCGATCAGCCCATATAAGGCTGGAGGAAGCCCCAGGTATGTATAGAATCTTTTCTTTACTTCAGCTCTGGTTCTCTTTAAATGCTGCCATTTTAATTAGTGCATTGAGCTCAGAGCTGGGACAAGGTCCTCCAGCACCCAAGGCTGAGACAGCATAGTGCGCTCCTCCATCCTTCGCCCCCCGCAGCCGTCACACACTGATCGCTATTAGATTAAAGGTGGCCACTAACGGACCAATTTTTTGCAAAAAAATCGTTCGAGCGATCAGAAATTCTGATTGGAAGTGAAATCGTTCACTACACCATCAACGAACCAATCTTTGCTTCCCATCTATCACAACCAACAAGAAAAATCCAAATTTTGGTTTGACGAAAATCCAATCGGACGACTATTTTTATAATCGTTCATAATAGATTGTGTCCATCAACAGGGATTATTTACAACCAATCCGATCACAATTTCTGATCGCTCGAACGATTTTTCGCTAGAAACTGAACCATTAGTGGCCACCTTTAGGCTGGGAATACATGGTTCGTTTTTTAGGTGGTTAGTTGGTTCGATAGATAATTTCCGACACGTCCAATCTCCCTTTTCGTTTCTTTGGCCGCTCGTTTGCTGATAGAAGTGAATGGAAAAAGAAAAGAAAAATGAGCGAAAGATGAGAGAATTAACTGCAGAATCGAGCAGCAAAAAGGATCGAGATGAGAAACGCACGGCAGAATCGAGGCGTGTGTTCCCAGCATAAGAGGCGCCCCAGGGCCCCCAACCCTTCATCTCTAGTTACCTGGCTTGCAGTCACTGCCATGTATCCCCTATTCTTATTTCTCTCACCTCTGCCTCGGCCCAGCCCTGATTGAGAAGTTCTGTATGTACACTGTAAGTTTGTGTGAGAGTTCTTTGCTACCTCCGCACACTGCAGGCCATTCACTCCGCAGAGGCGATTGTGCGCAGATGAATCTTGTACAGCTCAGGTTTCCTGCTGATCCCCCAGGCTGTGCCGCTCGCTCTAACACTTCCTGGTACGTTTGTCCTGCTGGGGTGACATTTTCCTGTGGCCGACGTTTGTTCAGCCTAATATTATTCCCCATTTGTCACAACATGTGGCCCCCGCTCTGCCCTTATTGCTCAGCAGTCGATGCCGTGACAGAACCGGCATGAAGAGTGAAAAAGTTCCTCAGCTTACTCTTGTGAACCTGCCAGAGTTGTAACGTTTATAAACAGCGATGGCGGCTTAAAATCCGTGCGGCTCAAACGCTGGTGGTGTTCATACAATGATGGGCGCGGTTGCTTAGAATAAGGTATCGGCTCTTAACGTTGCAAACCTCCTGTCAGCCTGCTTACGGCACGGACATGACGCCATTACTGCAGTTATTGCACTTAGAGGGCATTTCAGTGTGATGCCTGATTTAATTAGACGCACAATCTTGGTGATACCTGATGAAACAAGATTTGATCTTTTAATTGGGGAAAGGTAGGAGGCACCCATGGACATATATCAGTAGTTCTGTGATCTGTGATCACTGAGCTCTGTGGAAAGGAGCTGTCAGTGTGTGGCTTCCAGGCATAATATTTGGACTGTCCAGGCCTATAAAAGCTAAGGACTGATGTATCCATCAGCTGAGGCACACCTATAGACCCGAGGAAGCGGTTTTGACCGTGAAACGCGTTGTCATTTGTGCCCTAATAAAATTTGAGAAGCACTAACCACTACCTTACGAGTGAATTTTACTGCTATAAGGTAGGAACCATAGCACCTTACTCTAACCACTATATGTTTGATCCGAACTACTGATATATGTCCACGGGCGCCTCCTCCCTTTGCCCAGTCTTCTATACCCCTGTATAGGGGAGTGTACACTTGGAAGTCTTCCCAGTGACCAGTTTTTCACTTGGAGCTGCGACCCCCCCCCATACTATCAGAAGCAAGGCCGAGTGAGGAAGGCACTTCCTCACAGGCGAGAAAAGTGGTTGCTTGTTTTGGCAACCCAATTTTGTGAGTATATTTCTTCTCATTACACGTATACTCCCAGTGTCCCTTTGATAATACACCAGATCGCGCTCCCGGGCCCCCTGTGTCTCCTTTTTGTCTTCTACAAGAACCGATCTTTAAATTGGGATTTTGCTCCCTACGAAGTGAACAATCTCTCCTGCGAGGTTTACAAAACTAATTGAGTCCCTCTAATCCGTCGGCTGTTAATAATGTACTACTGTTTGATCTCTGTTTAATAGATGGGCTCACTTCTCCAAATTTGGGGTGTCAGATGTTGCAACTTGCATGTAAACACGTTTGTTGAACAAGGACGCCCTTTTGTCCTATATTACTAAATGTGGAATGCAGGCTATTGATACTATATATAATTTTGTACATAATGTACTGTATATTATATACAAAAATTACAGAAACTACTTCACCTCTAAGGGTTTTTTTCCGCTCAAAATCCAGAGAAATTTTTACATTTCAGTGCTGCTTCATTGGGCAATTACTTTATTACTACTTATCAATCCAAAATGCGGTGTACATTGGTATTTTTTTTCCACGCAAATTAGGCTTTCTTTAGATTTTACATTTTGTTAAGAATTATCTTATTTTATGTGCATTTTAACTGGAATAAGTTTTAAGAAATTATAGTTCTAAAATAAAATGTGATACCGTAGATAAAACCCTCACATTTTATTTTCCCAGTTGTCCCAGTTATTGCAATGTGTAAATGATGTCCCTAGTAGTGTTTTGAGTTTTCTCATTGTACCCTATCAATAATTACAAGCGCTGATTTGCAAAAATAACAGTAATACACCCTCTCATGGCATACATATCTAAAACGCTAAATTCCTAAGGTAACAAGTTATGGTATTGTCTTTTAAATTCCGTCACTTTAGCTATTTTATTTTACAAGTGTGTAATATAGGGGTGTGGAAGTGGGCAGGAGGGGTTAATGGGCATATTCTAGCCATAGTTCATTTATTTTGTAATTTTTTTTTGTCTTTTTTTTTCTCCCTTTGCCTGGAGATGGGCTGCGAGCCTCTCTGTGCGTCACCCCTTGTTGCAATGTATGCATCCCTATTTATTGTCCAGCGCTGCGTAATATGTTTGTGCTTTATAAATACAATAAATAATAATAACTCGGGTCTGGATTCTGCCGCCTGCGTTATGCAGCATAGAAGACGACGCTGCCTGATAAGGGGAGGTTTATTCTGAATTCTGCTTACGGAGCTATTTTTCCTGAGAATCCTCCCGATGGTGTAAGTAGGCCGCTTCTCTCTAAACCCCTCATTACAAAGAGCCGGCCGCTGTGGCTGTATGCAGGAGACAGCAGCGACACTGGAGTGGCCTTATCAGCAGAAACGCTGCAGAAGGATTAGGAGCGCTTTCCCCGCATGTGACGGAGGCGCTTGTGGAAGATTACTCCAGCTACAGCGTCTCCTGCCTGATGCATGCACATGTGCGTCATTATCGCCTTCCCCGCTGTCCGGGCCTTTGTGTCACACCTAGACCAAGCATGCAGCCAGTGGAGTGACACCTGGAACAAGCATGCAGCCAGTGGAGTGACACCTGGACCAAGCATGCAGCCAGTGGAGTGACACCTGGACCAATCATGCAGCCAGTGAAGTGACACCTGGACCAAGCATGCAGCCAGTGGAGTGACACCTGGACCAAGCATGCAGCCAGTGGAGTGACACCTGGACCAAGCATGCAGCCAGTGGAGTGACACCTGGACCAAGCATGCAGCCAGTGGAGTGACACCTGGACCAAGCATGCAGCCAGTGGAGTGACACCTGGACCAAGCATGCAGCCAGTGGAGTGACACCTGGACCAAGCATGCAGCCAGTGGAGTGACACCTGGACCAAGTATGCAGCCAGTGGAGTGACACCTGGACCAAGCATGCAGCCAGTGGAGTGACACCTGGACCAAGCATGCAGCCAGTGGAGTGACACCTGGACCAAGCATGCAGCCAGTGGAGTGACACCTGGACCAAGCATGCAGCCAGTGGAGTGACACCTGGACCAAGCATGCAGCCAGTGGAGTGACACCTGGACCAAGCATGCAGCCAGTGGAGTGACACCTGGACCAAGCATGCAGCCAGTGCAGTGACACCTGGACCAAGCATGCAGCCAGCTGAGTCATGCCTGGACCAAGCATGCAGCCAGCTGAGTCATGCCTGGACCAAGCATGCAGCCAGCTGAGTCATGCCTGGACCAAGCATGCAGCCAGCTGAGTCATGCCTGGACCAAGCATGCAGCCAGCTGAGTCATGCCTGGACCAAGCATGCAGCCAGCTGAGTCATGCCTGGACCAAGCATGCAGCCAGCTGAGTCATGCCTGGACCAAGCATGCAGCCAGCTGAGTCATGCCTGGACCAAGCATGCAGCCAGCTGAGTCATGCCTGGACCAAGCATGCAGCCAGCTGAGTCATGCCTGGACCAAGCATGCAGCCAGCTGAGTCATGCCTGGACCAAGCATGCAGCCAGCTGAGTCATGCCTGGACCAAGCATGCAGCCAGCTGAGTCATGCCTGGACCAAGCATGCAGCCAGCTGAGTCATGCCTGGACCAAGCATGCAGCCAGCTGAGTCATGCCTGGACCAAGCATGCAGCCAGCTGAGTCATGCCTGGACCAAGCATGCAGCCAGCTGAGTCATGCCTGGACCAAGCATGCAGCCAGCTGAGTCATGCCTGGACCAAGCATGCAGCCAGCTGAGTCATGCCTGGACCAAGCATGCAGCCAGCTGAGTCATGCCTGGACCAAGCATGCAGCCAGTGGAGTGACACCTGGAACAAGCATGCAGCCAGTGGAGTGACACCTGGAACAAGCATGCAGCCAGTGGAGTGACACCTGGAACAAGCATGCAGCCAGTGGAGTGACGCCTGGACCGATCATGCAGCCAGCGGAGTGACGCCTGGACCGATCATGCAGCCAGCGGAGTGACGCCTGGACCGAGCATGCAGCCAGCGGAGTGACGCCTGGACCGAGCATGCAGCCAGCGGAGTGACGCCTGGACCGAGCATGCAGCCAGCGGAGTGACGCCTGGACCGAGCATGCAGCCAGCGGAGTGACTGCCTGGACCGAGCATGCAGCCAGCGGAGTCATGCCTGGACCGAGCATGCAGCCAGCGGAGTCATGCCTGGACCGAGCATGCAGCCAGCGGAGTCATGCCTGGACCGAGCATGCAGCCAGCGGAGTCATGCCTGGACCGAGCATGCAGCCAGCGGAGTCATGCCTGGACCGAGCATGCAGCCAGCGGAGTCATGCCTGGACCGAGCATGCAGCCAGCGGAGTCATGCCTGGACCGAGCATGCAGCCAGCGGAGTCATGCCTGGACCGAGCATGCAGCCAGCGGAGTCATGCCTGGACCGAGCATGCAGCCAGCGGAGTCATGCCTGGACCGAGCATGCAGCCAGCGGAGTCATGCCTGGACCGAGCATGCAGCCAGCGGAGTCATGCCTGGACCGAGCATGCAGCCAGCGGAGTCATGCCTGGACCGAGCATGCAGCCAGCGGAGTCATGCCTGGACCGAGCATGCAGCCAGCGGAGTCATGCCTGGACCGAGCATGCAGCCAGCGGAGTCATGCCTGGACCGAGCATGCAGCCAGCGGAGTCATGCCTGGACCGAGCATGCAGCCAGCGGAGTCATGCCTGGACCGAGCATGCAGCCAGCGGAGTCATGCCTGGACCGAGCATGCAGCCAGCGGAGTCATGCCTGGACCGAGCATGCAGCCAGCGGAGTCATGCCTGGACCGAGCATGCAGCCAGCGGAGTCATGCCTGGACCGAGCATGCAGCCAGCGGAGTCATGCCTGGACCGAGCATGCAGCCAGCGGAGTCATGCCTGGACCGAGCATGCAGCCAGCGGAGTCATGCCTGGACCGAGCATGCAGCCAGCGGAGTCATGCCTGGACCGAGCATGCAGCCAGCGGAGTCATGCCTGGACCGAGCATGCAGCCAGCGGAGTCATGCCTGGACCGAGCATGCAGCCAGCGGAGTCATGCCTGGACCGAGCATGCAGCCAGCGGAGTCATGCCTGGACCG
Organism: Hyperolius riggenbachi; assembly: GCF_040937935.1. Classification (NCBI taxonomy): domain Eukaryota; kingdom Metazoa; phylum Chordata; class Amphibia; order Anura; family Hyperoliidae; genus Hyperolius; species Hyperolius riggenbachi. Next base: position 30,090,179 of record NC_090647.1, read on the forward strand.
AGCATGCAGCCAGCGGAGTCATGCCTGGACCGAGCATGCAGCCAGCGGAGTCATGCCTGGACCGAGCATGCAGCCAGCGGAGTCATGCCTGGACCGAGCATGCAGCCAGCGGAGTCATGCCTGGACCGAGCATGCAGCCAGCGGAGTCATGCCTGGACCGAGCATGCAGCCAGCGGAGTCATGCCTGGACCGAGCATGCAGCCAGCGGAGTCATGCCTGGACCGAGCATGCAGCCAGCGGAGTCATGCCTGGACCGAGCATGCAGCCAGCGGAGTCATGCCTGGACCGAGCATGCAGCCAGCGGAGTCATGCCTGGACCGAGCATGCAGCCAGCGGAGTCATGCCTGGACCGAGCATGCAGCCAGCGGAGTCATGCCTGGACCGAGCATGCAGCCAGCGGAGTCATGCCTGGACCGAGCATGCAGCCAGCGGAGTCATGCCTGGACCGAGCATGCAGCCAGCGGAGTCATGCCTGGACCGAGCATGCAGCCAGCGGAGTCATGCCTGGACCGAGCATGCAGCCAGCGGAGTCATGCCTGGACCGAGCATGCAGCCAGCGGAGTCATGCCTGGACCGAGCATGCAGCCAGCGGAGTCATGCCTGGACCGAGCATGCAGCCAGCGGAGTCATGCCTGGACCGAGCATGCAGCCAGCGGAGTCATGCCTGGACCGAGCATGCAGCCAGCGGAGTCATGCCTGGACCGAGCATGCAGCCAGCGGAGTCATGCCTGGACCGAGCATGCAGCCAGCGGAGTCATGCCTGGACCGAGCATGCAGCCAGCGGAGTCATGCCTGGACCGAGCATGCAGCCAGCGGAGTCATGCCTGGACCGAGCATGCAGCCAGCGGAGTCATGCCTGGACCGAGCATGCAGCCAGCGGAGTCATGCCTGGACCGAGCATGCAGCCAGCGGAGTCATGCCTGGACCGAGCATGCAGCCAGCGGAGTCATGCCTGGACCGAGCATGCAGCCAGCGGAGTCATGCCTGGACCGAGCATGCAGCCAGCGGAGTCATGCCTGGACCGAGCATGCAGCCAGCGGAGTCATGCCTGGACCGAGCATGCAGCCAGCGGAGTCATGCCTGGACCGAGCATGCAGCCAGCGGAGTCATGCCTGGACCGAGCATGCAGCCAGCGGAGTCATGCCTGGACCGAGCATGCAGCCAGCGGAGTCATGCCTGGACCGAGCATGCAGCCAGCGGAGTCATGCCTGGACCGAGCATGCAGCCAGCGGAGTCATGCCTGGACCGAGCATGCAGCCAGCGGAGTCATGCCTGGACCGAGCATGCAGCCAGCGGAGTCATGCCTGGACCGAGCATGCAGCCAGCGGAGTCATGCCTGGACCGAGCATGCAGCCAGCGGAGTCATGCCTGGACCGAGCATGCAGCCAGCGGAGTCATGCCTGGACCGAGCATGCAGCCAGCGGAGTCATGCCTGGACCGAGCATGCAGCCAGCGGAGTCATGCCTGGACCGAGCATGCAGCCAGCGGAGTCATGCCTGGACCGAGCATGCAGCCAGCGGAGTCATGCCTGGACCGAGTCATGCAGCCAGCGGAGTCATGCCTGGACCGAGCATGCAGCCAGCGGAGTCATGCCTGGACGCGAGCATGCAGCCAGCGGAGTCATGCCTGGACCGCGAGTCATGCAGCCAGCGGAGTCATGCCTGGACCGCGAGTCATGCAGCCAGCGGAGTCATGCCTGGACCGCGAGTCATGCAGCCAGCGGAGTCATGCCTGGACCGCGAGTCATGCAGCCAGCGGAGTCATGCCTGGACCGCGAGTCATGCAGCCAGCGGAGTCATGCCTGGACCGCGAGTCATGCAGCCAGCGGAGTCATGCCTGGACCGCGAGTCATGCAGCCAGCGGAGTCATGCCTGGACCGCGAGTCATGCAGCCAGCGGAGTCATGCCTGGACCGCGAGTCATGCAGCCAGCGGAGTCATGCCTGGACCGCGAGTCATGCAGCCAGCGGAGTCATGCCTGGACCGCGAGTCATGCAGCCAGCGGAGTCATGCCTGGACCGCGAGTCATGCAGCCAGCGGAGTCATGCCTGGACCGCGAGTCATGCAGCCAGCGGAGTCATGCCTGGACCGCGAGTCATGCAGCCAGCGGAGTCATGCCTGGACCGCGAGTCATGCAGCCAGCGGAGTCATGCCTGGACCGCGAGTCATGCAGCCAGCGGAGTCATGCCTGGACCGCGAGTCATGCAGCCAGCGGAGTCATGCCTGGACCGCGAGTCATGCAGCCAGCGGAGTCATGCCTGGACCGCGAGTCATGCAGCCAGCGGAGTCATGCCTGGACCGCGAGTCATGCAGCCAGCGGAGTCATGCCTGGACCGCGAGTCATGCAGCCAGCGGAGTCATGCCTGGACCGCGAGTCATGCAGCCAGCGGAGTCATGCCTGGACCGCGAGTCATGCAGCCAGCGGAGTCATGCCTGGACCGCGAGTCATGCAGCCAGCGGAGTCATGCCTGGACCGCGAGTCATGCAGCCAGCGGAGTCATGCCTGGACCGCGAGTCATGCAGCCAGCGGAGTCATGCCTGGACCGCGAGTCATGCAGCCAGCGGAGTCATGCCTGGACCGCGAGTCATGCAGCCAGCGGAGTCATGCCTGGACCGCGAGTCATGCAGCCAGCGGAGTCATGCCTGGACCGCGAGTCATGCAGCCAGCGGAGTCATGCCTGGACCGCGAGTCATGCAGCCAGCGGAGTCATGCCTGGACCGCGAGTCATGCAGCCAGCGGAGTCATGCCTGGACCGCGAGTCATGCAGCCAGCGGAGTCATGCCTGGACCGCGAGTCATGCAGCCAGCGGAGTCATGCCTGGACCGCGAGTCATGCAGCCAGCGGAGTCATGCCTGGACCGCGAGTCATGCAGCCAGCGGAGTCATGCCTGGACCGCGAGTCATGCAGCCAGCGGAGTCATGCCTGGACCGCGAGTCATGCAGCCAGCGGAGTCATGCCTGGACCGCGAGTCATGCAGCCAGCGGAGTCATGCCTGGACCGCGAGTCATGCAGCCAGCGGAGTCATGCCTGGACCGCGAGTCATGCAGCCAGCGGAGTCATGCCTGGACCGCGAGTCATGCAGCCAGCGGAGTCATGCCTGGACCGCGAGTCATGCAGCCAGCGGAGTCATGCCTGGACCGCGAGTCATGCAGCCAGCGGAGTCATGCCTGGACCGCGAGTCATGCAGCCAGCGGAGTCATGCCTGGACCGCGAGTCATGCAGCCAGCGGAGTCATGCCTGGACCGCGAGTCATGCAGCCAGCGGAGTCATGCCTGGACCGCGAGTCATGCAGCCAGCGGAGTCATGCCTGGACCGCGAGTCATGCAGCCAGCGGAGTCATGCCTGGACCGCGAGTCATGCAGCCAGCGGAGTCATGCCTGGACCGCGAGTCATGCAGCCAGCGGAGTCATGCCTGGACCGCGAGTCATGCAGCCAGCGGAGTCATGCCTGGACCGCGAGTCATGCAGCCAGCGGAGTCATGCCTGGACCGCGAGTCATGCAGCCAGCGGAGTCATGCCTGGACCGCGAGTCATGCAGCCAGCGGAGTCATGCCTGGACCGCGAGTCATGCAGCCAGCGGAGTCATGCCTGGACCGCGAGTCATGCAGCCAGCGGAGTCATGCCTGGACCGCGAGTCATGCAGCCAGCGGAGTCATGCCTGGACCGCGAGTCATGCAGCCAGCGGAGTCATGCCTGGACCGCGAGTCATGCAGCCAGCGGAGTCATGCCTGGACCGCGAGTCATGCAGCCAGCGGAGTCATGCCTGGACCGCGAGTCATGCAGCCAGCGGAGTCATGCCTGGACCGCGAGTCATGCAGCCAGCGGAGTCATGCCTGGACCGCGAGTCATGCAGCCAGCGGAGTCATGCCTGGACCGCGAGTCATGCAGCCAGCGGAGTCATGCCTGGACCGCGAGTCATGCAGCCAGCGGAGTCATGCCTGGACCGCGAGTCATGCAGCCAGCGGAGTCATGCCTGGACCGCGAGTCATGCAGCCAGCGGAGTCATGCCTGGACCGCGAGTCATGCAGCCAGCGGAGTCATGCCTGGACCGCGAGTCATGCAGCCAGCGGAGTCATGCCTGGACCGCGAGTCATGCAGCCAGCGGAGTCATGCCTGGACCGCGAGTCATGCAGCCAGCGGAGTCATGCCTGGACCGCGAGTCATGCAGCCAGCGGAGTCATGCCTGGACCGCGAGTCATGCAGCCAGCGGAGTCATGCCTGGACCGCGAGTCATGCAGCCAGCGGAGTCATGCCTGGACCGCGAGTCATGCAGCCAGCGGAGTCATGCCTGGACCGCGAGTCATGCAGCCAGCGGAGTCATGCCTGGACCGCGAGTCATGCAGCCAGCGGAGTCATGCCTGGACCGCGAGTCATGCAGCCAGCGGAGTCAGTGCCTGGACCGCGAGTCATGCAGCCAGCGGAGTCAGTGCCTGGACCGCGAGTCATGCAGCCAGCGGAGTCGTGCCTGGACCGCGAGTCATGCAGCCAGCGGAGTCGTGCCTGGACCGCGAGTCATGCAGCCAGCGGAGTCGTGCCTGGACCGCGAGTCATGCAGCCAGCGGAGTCGTGCCTGGACCGCGAGTCATGCAGCCAGCGGAGTCGTGCCTGGACCGCGAGTCATGCAGCCAGCGGAGTCGTGCCTGGACCGCGAGTCATGCAGCCAGCGGAGTCGTGCCTGGACCGCGAGTCATGCAGCCAGCGGAGTCGTGCCTGGACCGCGAGTCATGCAGCCAGCGGAGTCGCGCCTGGACCGCGAGTCATGCAGCCAGCGGAGTCGCGCCTGGACCGCGAGTCATGCAGCCAGCGGAGTCGCGCCTGGACCGCGAGTCATGCAGCCAGCGGAGTCGCGCCTGGACCGCGAGTCATGCAGCCAGCGGAGTCGCGCCTGGACCGCGAGTCATGCAGCCAGCGGAGTCGCGCCTGGACCGCGAGTCATGCAGCCAGCGGAGTCGCGCCTGGACCGCGAGTCATGCAGCCAGCGGAGTCGCGCCTGGACCGCGAGTCATGCAGCCAGCGGAGTCGCGCCTGGACCGCGAGTCATGCAGCCAGCGGAGTCGCGCCTGGACCGCGAGTCATGCAGCCAGCGGAGTCGCGCCTGGACCGCGAGTCATGCAGCCAGCGGAGTCGCGCCTGGACCGCGAGTCATGCAGCCAGCGGAGTCGCGCCTGGACCGCGAGTCATGCAGCCAGCGGAGTCGCGCCTGGACCGCGAGTCATGCAGCCAGCGGAGTCGCGCCTGGACCGCGAGTCATGCAGCCAGCGGAGTCGCGCCTGGACCGCGAGTCATGCAGCCAGCGGAGTCGCGCCTGGACCGCGAGTCATGCAGCCAGCGGAGTCGCGCCTGGACCGCGAGTCATGCAGCCAGCGGAGTCGCGCCTGGACCGCGAGTCATGCAGCCAGCGGAGTCGCGCCTGGACCGCGAGTCATGCAGCCAGCGGAGTCGCGCCTGGACCGCGAGTCATGCAGCCAGCGGAGTCGCGCCTGGACCGCGAGTCATGCAGCCAGCGGAGTCGCGCCTGGACCGCGAGTCATGCAGCCAGCGGAGTCGCGCCTGGACCGCGAGTCATGCAGCCAGCGGAGTCGCGCCTGGACCGCGAGTCATGCAGCCAGCGGAGTCGCGCCTGGACCGCGAGTCATGCAGCCAGCGGAGTCGCGCCTGGACCGCGAGTCATGCAGCCAGCGGAGTCGCGCCTGGACCGCGAGTCATGCAGCCAGCGGAGTCGCGCCTGGACCGAGCATGCAGCCAGCGGAGTCGCGCCTGGACCGAGCATGCAGCCAGCGGAGTCGCGCCTGGACCGAGCATGCAGCCAGCGGAGTCGCGCCTGGACCGAGCATGCAGCCAGCGGAGTCGCGCCTGGACCGAGCATGCAGCCAGCGGAGTCGCGCCTGGACCGAGCATGCAGCCAGCGGAGTCGCGCCTGGACCGAGCATGCAGCCAGCGGAGTCGCGCCTGGACCGAGCATGCAGCCAGCGGAGTCGCGCCTGGACCGAGCATGCAGCCAGCGGAGTCGCGCCTGGACCGAGCATGCAGCCAGCGGAGTCGCGCCTGGACCGAGCATGCAGCCAGCGGAGTCGCGCCTGGACCGAGCATGCAGCCAGCGGAGTCGCGCCTGGACCGAGCATGCAGCCAGCGGAGTCGCGCCTGGACCGAGCATGCAGCCAGCGGAGTCGCGCCTGGACCGAGCATGCAGCCAGCGGAGTCGCGCCTGGACCGAGCATGCAGCCAGCGGAGTCGCGCCTGGACCGAGCATGCAGCCAGCGGAGTCGCGCCTGGACCGAGCATGCAGCCAGCGGAGTCGCGCCTGGACCGAGCATGCAGCCAGCGGAGTCGCGCCTGGACCGAGCATGCAGCCAGCGGAGTCGCGCCTGGACCGAGCATGCAGCCAGCGGAGTCGCGCCTGGACCGAGCATGCAGCCAGCGGAGTCGCGCCTGGACCGAGCATGCAGCCAGCGGAGTCGCGCCTGGACCGAGCATGCAGCCAGCGGAGTCGCGCCTGGACCGAGCATGCAGCCAGCGGAGTCGCGCCTGGACCGAGCATGCAGCCAGCGGAGTCGCGCCTGGACCGAGCATGCAGCCAGCGGAGTCGCGCCTGGACCGAGCATGCAGCCAGCGGAGTCGCGCCTGGACCGAGCATGCAGCCAGCGGAGTCGCGCCTGGACCGAGCATGCAGCCAGCGGAGTCGCGCCTGGACCGAGCATGCAGCCAGCGGAGTCGCGCCTGGACCGAGCATGCAGCCAGCGGAGTCGCGCCTGGACCGAGCATGCAGCCAGCGGAGTCGCGCCTGGACCGAGCATGCAGCCAGCGGAGTCGCGCCTGGACCGAGCATGCAGCCAGCGGAGTCGCGCCTGGACCGAGCATGCAGCCAGCGGAGTCGCGCCTGGACCGAGCATGCAGCCAGCGGAGTCGCGCCTGGACCGAGCATGCAGCCAGCGGAGTCGCGCCTGGACCGAGCATGCAGCCAGCGGAGTCGCGCCTGGACCGAGCATGCAGCCAGCGGAGTCGCGCCTGGACCGAGCATGCAGCCAGCGGAGTCGCGCCTGGACCGAGCATGCAGCCAGCGGAGTCGCGCCTGGACCGAGCATGCAGCCAGCGGAGTCGCGCCTGGACCGAGCATGCAGCCAGCGGAGTCGCGCCTGGACCGAGCATGCAGCCAGCGGAGTCGCGCCTGGACCGAGCATGCAGCCAGCGGAGTCGCGCCTGGACCGAGCATGCAGCCAGCGGAGTCGCGCCTGGACCGAGCATGCAGCCAGCGGAGTCGCGCCTGGACCGAGCATGCAGCCAGCGGAGTCGCGCCTGGACCGAGCATGCAGCCAGCGGAGTCGCGCCTGGACCGAGCATGCAGCCAGCGGAGTCGCGCCTGGACCGAGCATGCAGCCAGCGGAGTCGCGCCTGGACCGAGCATGCAGCCAGCGGAGTCGCGCCTGGACCGAGCATGCAGCCAGCGGAGTCGCGCCTGGACCGAGCATGCAGCCAGCGGAGTCGCGCCTGGACCGAGCATGCAGCCAGCGGAGTCGCGCCTGGACCGAGCATGCAGCCAGCGGAGTCGCGCCTGGACCGAGCATGCAGCCAGCGGAGTCGCGCCTGGACCGAGCATGCAGCCAGCGGAGTCGCGCCTGGACCGAGCATGCAGCCAGCGGAGTCGCGCCTGGACCGAGCATGCAGCCAGCGGAGTCGCGCCTGGACCGAGCATGCAGCCAGCGGAGTCGCGCCTGGACCGAGCATGCAGCCAGCGGAGTCGCGCCTGGACCGAGCATGCAGCCAGCGGAGTCGCGCCTGGACCGAGCATGCAGCCAGCGGAGTCGCGCCTGGACCGAGCATGCAGCCAGCGGAGTCGCGCCCGGACCGAGCATGCAGCCAGCGGAGTCGCGCCCGGAACGAGCATGCAGCCAGCGGAGTCGCGCCCGGAACGAGCATGCAGCCAGCGGAGTCGCGCCCGGAACGAGCATGCAGCCAGCGGAGTCGCGCCCGGAACGAGCATGCAGCCAGCGGAGTCGTGCCTGGAACAAGCAGATCTTTAAAGGGACCCTTAAGCGACCTCTACAGGCCAACCCATGGAATGGAACGGAGGTACTTATGGTCTGTAAAAAACAGATTTCAATCAGAGAGAAGGGCCTGAGAGCGGCCACGAACTTCAAACCCGTCCCTCAACCTGCAACCCTTAGCCTTCGTCTGGCGGAGGAGCTCAACGAGTTCTACTTTAGGTTCGAGCGACAACCCAACAGACCAAACAGCCACGGCTAAGGTGACCCCCCCCCCCCTCAGGTGAACCCACCGCCCTGGCCCCCGCTGCCGACCATGAAACTGAGGTACTCCAGCTCCTCCGTAAGCTGAATCCCAGGAAGTCTTCTGGCCCGGACGGAGTGTCGTCGATCTGCCTGAGAACCTGTGGCGATCAGTTAGCCCCTGTGCTCTCCTCCTTATTCAAGCAGTCACTCTCGGACGGTACAGTCCCCTCTTGTTTTAAGCGGTCCACAATTGTACCAGTCCCCAAAAAACCAGGCAGCACTGAGCACAACAACTTCCGACCTGTGGACCTTACCTCTAACATCATGAAGCTCCTCGAGCGGCTGGTCCTTGCCCACCTGAAGAGAATTACTGACGCCCACCTTAACCCACTCCAGTTTGCTTACAGGGCAAACAGATCCGTGGAGGACGCCATCAATGCCAGCCTGGCAAACATCACGGAGCACCTAGACAACCCTGCCTCCTACGCTAGGATCCTGTTCCTGGATTTTAGCTCAGCGTTCAACACGATCTGCCCAGATATCCTGCTCTCTAATCTGACGCAGCTCGGAGTAGATCCCACCCTCCGAACATGGATCAAGCACTTCCTGACAAACAGAACGCAACAGGTGAAGCTCGGCAACTGCTACTCCAGCGTCAGAACCACCAATACTGGGGCTCCTCAAGGCTGCGTTCTGTCACCACTACTGTTCGCCCTCTACACCAACAATTGCACCTCATACGCCGACTCGGTGAAAGTCATCAAATTTGCGGACGACACCACCATCATCGGCCTAATTGGCAACAAAGGGGAGCATGATTACCGCAGCGAAGTCAAGAGCATCTGCAACTGGTGCAAAGACTACAACCTTGTACTCAATGCAGCTAAGACAGTTGAACTAGTCGTAGACTTCAGGAGGAACCCTCCCTCCCAACTGTCCTCATCGGGGGCACCGAAGTCTCTAGGGTGTCATCTGTACGGTTCCTCGGCACGACTCTCCCGAACAACCTGAAATGAGGGCAAAACGCCGCCAAAGTTCAGAAGAAATCTCAGCAGAGGCTGTTCTTCCTGCGCCAACTGAAGCGCTTCGGCATGCCCCGAAAACTGCTAACCAGCTTCTATGCTGCCACCATAGAATCCATCCTATGCTCCTCAATCATTGTCTGGTACACGGGGGCAACGGTCAGCGACAAGTGCAAACAGCAGAGCGTCATAACCGACGCAGAGAAGATCGGGTCTCCTCTTCCGCCTCTCGGTCTCCTCCACTCCGCCAGAATGATGAAGAGAGCCACCATGATCTCCCGTGACCCCTCCCACCCAGGCAGTCGCTACTTTGAGCTCCTCCCTTTGGGCCGCCGCTACAGGACCTTACCATCCAAAACCACCAGGCGGGAGAACACCTTTTTTTTCCCCAAGCGGTTCGGATGCTTAATACCAACCTTCCCCCTAGGACCGCCCACTAGCATGCCCCAGCGGGGCCGGTCAGCCTGCTCTTGCCGCTGCCCGTCCTGGTTCTCACTGCCCAGGCTCCGGTTGGGGACATCTTTGTTCATTGTCATCACTGTTCATTGCCACTGTTATTATCACCATTATTATTACTGTTATCCCTATCCCCACTAGTGTTATGGAGCTGTACCCGCACAGAAAGCGGACACACCAGCTGTTAAACTGATGATCAGGGACTGTTACTTGTTACTGGTTACTTGAGAAGGCCTTATCTATGCCACGACACCAGTCCGTAATTTTTTGTATTAGTTGTTAATTTGTATGTGTTGTGCGTTGTCCTCTTATACTGTGTATGCACCATGTGCACCAAAAACAATTCCGTGTATAGCTCTGCTGTACTTGGCGAAATAAAACTGATTCTGATCAATCTTTTGCTTCAAGTGGCAATCTTTTTGTTTGTGGCTACCTTAACAATGATAGGGTGTAAAAATCTCTCAAATCATATTAACCCTCCCCCCCCCCCCCCCTCCCTTTGGCCACCTGTACATTACAGCTATTGTCATTACAGCTTCCCTTAAAGGCAGGATTTGTCGCTGCGGAGGACTCCCTTCACTCCCAGAAAATATAATATTTGGGCGATCAGATGTTGCATTTACATGTGTGCGCCTGAAATACTTCTCTATAAGCCTGTGTGACATCGGTCGCCGGTTTATCCGCCGTTGTTTTGATCACCGTCCCTGCGGAGATTGACAGCTTGTCGCCGTGGCGAGGAAGACATCAGCGCAGGCACATTGATCAGCCGGGGGAATCCATGTTTCATTTGCGGTTGAGGACTATATTCTCCCATCAGTCAGTGATGACATCCTGGGCACGGGTGACAGCGATAGATGAAATGACAGCGAGTGTCTGCCGGCAGCGCGGATCGCTGCAAGAATTCCGCTGCCGAGACAAATGTTCCCATCTCTTCCTGTGCAGCTGAATGCAGCACAATTCACTAGAGCAGTGCTTTTCAGTGTAGGTAGATTTGGGGGCATCCAGCGCCACCATAGACTACAATAGGAATTACATCTATAGCGGTGCTCAGTCAGTAACGTCGGCGGTGTCAGAAGACGCAGCTGATGTTGGTTTTAAAACACAGTAATTCGGCCTCCAGCAATTGCTGGAAGCCGAATTATTTCATTCCCCCACTATCCATGTCGGCCTGGAGGGGGAATAGTAATTAACACGGGCCAGAACTTGTGCGGCAGCAGGATCAGCCATATACCGGCTGTATCCTGCGCCCAATTCTACCGGCGACAATGTCAAATGTGTTGTGTTATAACAGCACGGTAAAAGAGATACCGCCGACGCTAATTCATCATCCCGATGGAACGGATTTTGCCAGAATTGTGGCGATGTTTTAAAGGTGCCCATACATCAGACAATGTATTGGCAGATTGACTATGAGACCGAACTGTCTCTGATCTAATGTGATGAGAGAGAGATGTGTTGGCTTCCCATACACCACAGGCCGGTTCCCGATCAGGAATCGCCCTAGTGTTGCCACCTGCCTGGCCACTCCCCAAGTGTGAAAGGGAACTTTGAAGTGAGAAGTATATGAAGTCTGCCATATTTATTTCCTTTTAAACACCAGTTGCCTGGCTCCAGTAGTGTCTGAATCACACCAAAAACAAGCATGCAGCTATTAATGTCAAACACCTGATCTGCTGCATGCTTGTTCACGGTCTATGGCTAAAGGTATTAGAGGCAGAGGATCAGCAGGACAGCCAAGCGACTGGTATTGCTTAAAGAGGAGCTTCAGCCTAAACAAATATACTGTCATTAAGTTACATTAGTTATGTTAATTAAAATATATAGGTAATATAATCTCTTACCCACCCTGTTTTAAAAGAACAGGCAAATGTATGATTTCATGAGGGCAGCCATCTTTTTGGTTGAAAGGAGGTGACGGAGCATGAGACACAGTTCCAACTGTCCTGTGTGCTGATCCTCCCTCCCATTTGCTAGGCAACATGAACAACAACATAGGAAATCCCATCATGCTTTGTACAACATCAGGGAAAAAAAGCCCGGGCAGTTTTCTTTGATGGGTGGAGCTTAGCTACAAATGCAGCTAAAAATGATGCTTTGGTAAGAAAAACAAAGTTCTGATGCTGTTAAACTGTTAAAGAAACACCAAGCCTTTTCAGTTCTGCTGAGTAGATTTTTAGTCCGGAGGTTCACTTTAAAAGGGAATAAATATGGCAGCCTCCATATCCCCCACACTTCAGGTCTTACCTGTCCGCTGGCACAGCTCCTGGCCCCCTCCACCGCATCCACCATTAGCCTGAGTGCTGCTTATACAGGTTCTCACGTTAACGGTGGACACGGGGGTGATAGTGAACGACGCCAAGAGCCACACCAGTGGACAGGTGAGAATTTACAGAGGGCAGACGGGGCGGACGTTGGTTGGGAGTCCGTCGCTTATGTCAGTCATTGCGATTTCCCACGTTATAACCGCCGTGCAACTGAAGTTTTCGGGCATGTCTGATCGATGCTTTTGACTGATTTCTCCCCAACAATCAATCGAAACACTGACCAGGCGGACAAGTTGTGGCACCAATTTTCATTCAGTTATCGAATAGGATGGTTGATAGGGCTGCAAAGTCAGCAGATATGTGCTCACCTTTTAGTATCCTGGTGCTAAAAATTGTAAATTGACTGTAGCTATTTACTAAGGCAACAGTTACCTCGTCCCCCCAACATTTTTGTAACCGCTGAAAGAAATCTTGCAATGAATCTGCAATGTGTCTACTTCCTGCTTTCATGGAAACATACATTGTTAAAGAGAGTCTGAAGCGAGAATAAATCTCGCTTCAGACCTCATAGATAGCAGGGGCATGTGTGCCCCTGCTAAACCGCCGCTATCCCGCGGCTTAACGGGGGTCCGTGATCCCCCAAATCCCCTCGGTGCAGCGGGGGAGCGCTTCCTGGTTGGGGCAGGGCTAACCGCCGCAGCCCTGCCCCACGCGCGTCTGTCAGCGCGTATCTCCGCCTCTCCCCCGCCCCTCTCAGTCTTCCTTCACTGAGAGGGGCGGGGGAGAGGCGGCGATGCGCCGCTGATAGACGCGACTGGAGGCAGGGCTGCAGCCGTTAGCCCTGCCTCCAGGAGCGACCAAGTCTGCGACCAAGTGTCGCAGTGGGGGGTTTGGGGGTGAAGGGACCTTCGTGTAGCGGCGCTATAGCGGCGGTTTAGCAGGGGTACACATGCCCCTGCTAACTATGAGCTCTGAAGCGAGATTTATTCTCGCTTCAGAGTCTCCTGTGTTTTTATAAATTAGCTGCTCTGCCATGGCAGTCAGGTGACACGGAAGAGATCAAATTACAACTTGTGATTAGTCACAGATGAGTAGGAATTAGGTTAAACTCTCTAAATACATACAGGGTGCATTTCTCTAAGTTTTTCTTCTGACCTGCACTTTAAAGACCCTGCCTAGTAAAAGTATAATGTATTAAATAAAAAGCAACCCTGCTTAATATTAGTATAGTCCAGGGATAGGCTCACTTGTGCAGGATCGGGCTGCATTCCTCTAGCTGCAGCACGCAACAAGAAAAATAACTCACCCAATCGCTCGTTTCACTGGCAATCTCCATGGCAATGGTGGGATCATGTGATGCGCTGGTATGTAATGATGGCATGTCACATGATGCAGCCGTTGCCATGGAGATTGCCGCTGGAACGTTTGGGTAATTTCCTTTTGTTGTTGCGTGCTGCACGCAACCTTGAAAGGACGACAGGAGGAAGCGGGTGAGGGGAATGCTTGGATAGAGGCTGTGATGCCCGGTGGTCAGTCCCCAGGATATGCTGCAGGGATAGAGGATGTGATGTCAGGCGGTCAGTCCTCAGGCTATGCTGCAGGGATAGAGGCTGTGATGTCAGGTGGTCAGTCCCCAGGCTATGCTGCAGGGATAAAGGCTTTGATGTCAGGTGGTCAGTCCTCAGGCTATGCTGCAGGGATAGAGGCTGTGATGTCAGGTGGTCAGTCCTCAGGCTGTGATGTCAGGTGGTCAGTCCTCAGGCTATGCTGCAGGGATAGGGGCTGTGATGTCAGGTGGTCAGTCCCCAGGCTATGCTGCAGGGATAAAGGCTTTGATGTCAGGTGGTCAGTCCTCAGGCTATGCTGCAGGGATAGAGGCTGTGATGTCAGGTGGTCAGTCCTCAGGCTGTGATGTCAGGTGGTCAGTCCTCAGGCTATGCTGCAGGGATAGGGGCTGTGATGTCAGGCGGTCAGTCCCCAGGCTATGCTGCAGGGATAGAGGATGTGATGTCAGGTGGTCAGTCCCCAGGCTATGCTGCAGGGATAGGGGCTGTGATGGCAGGTGGTCAGTCCCCAGGGTATGATGCAGGGATAGGGGCTGTGATGTCAGGTGGTCAGTCCCCAGGCTATGCTGCAGGGATAGAGGATGTGATTTCAGGTTGTCGGTCCCCAGGCTATGTTGTGGGGATAGAGGCTGTGATGTCAGGTGGTCAATCCCCAGGCTATGCTGCAGGGATAGAAGCTGTGATGTCAGGTTGTCAGTCCCCAGGCTGTGCTACAGGGATAGAGGCTGTGATGCCAGGTGGTCAGTCCCCAGGCTATGCTGCAGGGATAGAGGCTGTGATGTCAGGTGGTCAGTCCCCAGGTTATGCTGTAGGGATAGGGGCTGTGATGGCAGGTGGTCAGTCCCCAGGCTATGTTGTGGGGATAGAGGTTGTGATGTTAGGTGGTCAGTCCCCAGGCTATGATGTAGGGATAGAGGCTGTGATGTCAGGTGGTCAGTCCCCATGCTATGCTGCAGGGATAGGGGCTGTGATGGCAGGTGGTCAGTGCCCAGGCTATGCCGCGGGGATAGAGTCTGTGATGCCAGGTGGTCAGTCCCCAGGCTATGCTGCAGGTATAGGGGCTGTGATGCCAGGTGGTCAGTCCCCAGGCTATGCTGCAGGTATAGGGGCTGTGATGGCAGGTGGTCAGTCCCCAGGCTATGCTGCAGGTATAGGGGCTGTGATGCCAGGTGGTCAGTCCCCAGGCTATGCTGCGGGGATAGAGGCTGTGATGCCAGTTGGTCAGTCCCCAAGCTATGCTGCAGGTATAGTGGCTGTGATGCCAGGCGGTCAGTCCCCAGGCTATGCTGCTGGGATAGAGGCTGTGATGCCAGGTGGTCAGTCCCCAAGCTATGCTGCAGGGATAGAGGCTGTGATGCCAGGCGGTCAGTCCCCAGGCTATGCTGCAGGTATAGGGACTGTGATGCCAGGTGGTCAGTCCCCAGGCTATGCTGCGGGGATAGAGGCTGTGATGCCAGTTGGTCAGTCCCCAAGCTATGCTGCAGGTATAGAGGCTGTGATGCCAGTTGGTCAGTCCCCAAGCTATGCTGCAGGTATAGTGGCTGTGATGCCAGGCGGTCAGTTCCCAGGCTATGCTGCTGGGATAGAGGCTGTGATGCCAGGTGGTCAGTCCCCAAGCTATGCTGCAGGGATAGAGGCTGTGATGCCAGGCGGTCAGTCCCCAGGCTATGCTGCAGGGATAGAGGCTGTCATGCCAGGTGGTCAGTCCCCAGGCTATGCTGCGGGGATAGAGGCTGTGATGCCAGTTGGTCAGTCCCCAAGCTATGCTGCAGGTATAGAGGCTGTGATGCCAGTTGGTCAGTCCCCAAGCTATGCTGCAGGTATAGTGGCTGTGATGCCAGGCGGTCAGTCCCCAGGCTATGCTGCTGGGATAGAGGCTGTGATGCCAGGTGGTCAGTCCCCAAGCTATGCTGCAGGGATAGAGGCTGTGATGCCAGGCGGTCAGTCCCCAGGCTATGCTGCAGGTATAGGGGCTGTGATGCCAGGTGGTCAGTCCCCAGGCTATGCTGCAGGTATAGGGGCTGTGATGCCAGGTGGTCAGTCCCCAGGCTATGCTGCTGGGATGTGAGGTGGTCAGTCCCCAGGCTACGCTGCAGGAATAGAGGCTGTGATGCCAGGCGGTCAGTCCCCAGGCTATGCTGCTGGGATAGAGGCTGTGATGCCAGGTGGTCAGTCCCCAAGCTATGCTGCAGGGATAGAGGCTGTGATGCCAGGCGGTCAGTCCCCAGGCTATGCTGCAGGTATAGGGGCTGTGATGCCAGGTGGTCAGTCCCCAGGCTATGCTGCAGGTATAGGGGCTGTGATGCCAGGTGGTCAGTCCCCAGGCTATGCTGCTGGGATGTGAGGTGGTCAGTCCCCAGGCTACGCTGCAGGAATAGAGGCTGTGATGCCAGGTGGTCAGTCCCCAGGTTATGCTGCAGGGATAGAGGCTGTGATGCCAGGTGGTCAGTCCCCAGGCTATGCTGTGGGGAAAGCGGCTGTGAGAGCAGGTGCATGGTCCCCAGTGAATATCTATACTGCTGTAATAGGGGTTAGTCAGTCCCCTGTGATTGGCTATACTGCAAGGATAGAGACCGGTCAGTCCCCTGTGATTGGCTGCAGGGATAGAGGCTGGTCAGTCCCCTGTGATTGGCTGTGCTGCTGGGATAGAGGCTGGTCAGTCCCTGTGATTGGCTATACTGCTGTGATAGAGGCTGGTCAGTCCCTGTGATTGGCTATACTGCTGGGATAGAGGCTGGTCAGTCCCTGTGATTGGCTATACTGCTGTGATAGAGGCTGGTCAGTCCCTGTGATTGGCTATACTGCTGTGATAGAGGCTGGTAAGTCCCTGTGATTGGCTATACTGCTGTGATAGAGACTGGTCAGTCCCCTGTGATTGGCTGCAGGGATAGAGGCTGGTCAGTCCCCTGTGATTGGCTGCAGGGATAGAGACTGGTCAGTCCCCTGTGATTGGCTGCAGGGATAGAGGCTGGTCAGTCCCCTGTGATTGGCTATACTGCAAGGATAGAGACCGGTCAGTCCCCTGTGATTGGCTATACTGCAAGGATAGAGACCGGTCAGTCCCCTGTGATTGGCTGCGGGGATAGAGGCCGGTCCCCTGTGATTGACTATGCTGCAGGGATAGTGGCTGGTTGCTCCCCTGTGATTGGCTGCTTGTAAGTCCCCAGGCATACCTGACTTTATAATTTTCTCCTTTTTGTCTTTAAGCAACGCTCCTGATGAAGCAAGCATGGCCGCAGACCTCCTCCTCCTGTGCCACCGAGGGCACCTTCCACCTGCCTGTGGACTCCGGCTCTGACAACAGGACCTACCAGGCCTCCTCCGCTGCATTCAGTAAACATCTTCTATCCTTACTTGCCCATCTCATTAGCCTGCAGCGTTGCTGAGTCTGCACTGGGCCTGCATGTGGCTGTATATCACTGGCTCTGCTGGCAGAGATGTGCACCCGCTACTGGGCCTGCATGTGGTTGTATATCACTGGCTCTGCTGGCAGAGATGTGCACCCGCTACTGGGCCTGCATGTGGCTGTATATCACTGGCTCTGCTGGCAGAGATGTGTACCTGCTACTGGGCTGCTGGTAAAGAGCGCACTATATGTCTGCAGCAGCACAGCGCCACCTCATGGCTGTATACGGACTAGCTGGGGCCTGATCTGCTAAGGCTCTCCTGGGTTGGAAATAACTGAGGACATAGTTTTGCAACCCTAGCCTGGGTCATATCAGGACATAGTTGTACATGCTGAGTCATTATTTCAGTATGGCAAGACAGCCAGGCAATGTGCATTGTTTAAAAGAAAATAAACATGTCAGCCTCCATGTCCCTCTCACTTCAGGTATCCATAAAGGGGTGCGAGCCACAATTTCACACAGGAGCGCCATATAATCTACAGGGATATCCAGTTCTGTACGGCAGCTGGACCTCTGTGTATTCAGTATTGTGCCTTATTTAAAAGACACTCGAGGTGAAAATAAACCAATAAAATGTATCTATCTTCCTTCCCCTAAAAATGACTTTTTAAGATATTCCACCGTTTTAGTTTATATTTAAATCTACTTTTTTTGTTTACTGTTTTATTGTTTTTGCTCAATGACACATTCATTGAAGTATGCCAGAGCTAAAATCTATGATCTATTGACCCTTTGTATCTCTTTCCTGCTCCCAGAAACCATTTTCTGCCAGGAAAGTGTTTTATAGTTGTAATTTCTTATCAGTGAGGGTCACACTGTAGACTCAGCTATAATGATTCCTGAGCAAAGCCAGACTGAATGCTCAGTCGGGGATTTTATCAGCGCCGATAACAAGCAAGCTGAGCAGTGAAGAATGAAAGAGAGAGCAGGGTAGGTGTTTTCTCTAATGTTCCCACTGATATATATGGTAAAATACATGAGGGTGCTTCGTCTCTGGTTCACTTTAAACAATGCAGATTGCCCGGCTGTCCTGCTGATTCTCTGCCTCTAATACTTTAAGCCATAGACCCTGAACAAGCATGCAGCAAATCAGATGGCTATGACAATTCTGACTAGATTAGCTGCATGCTTGTTCCAGGTGTGTGCTTTAGACCTCACTGACCAGAAAAGTCAGCAGGACTGCCAGGCAACTGGTATAGTTTAAAAGGAAATAAATATGGCAGCTTCCATAGGTCTCACACCTCGGGTTCCCTTTAAACAATGTTCCTTGTGGTTCCTATGAGAGATGCACAAGTGGGAATCCCTTTCTTCTCTTGTCAACCAGTTAGTGCAGGTGTGTGGAAGGAGAGAGTAGCAAAGCTTCCTGCAGTGTGCAGCCTATTGCAAATGCAGGAATTTATGAGTACTGTCACCATGGTTACAAATCATGCTCAGTCTGCACTTACTACCAGCTGGCTGCAAATCGAAAATGGAAAAGTTAATTTTGAATGATGTGACGTTTCAGACTTTTGAAGCAACCATCTTTATACATAGGAATTTTTTTTCTATCAATAGTGGAATTTGTGTTTGGTATAAATGACTTAACCCTTTCCTGTGTTCCTCTCCTTTCTCAGGGTACACAGCCGGCACCCCCTATAAAGTCCCTCCTACTCAGAGCAACAGTGCCCCGCCCCCCTATTCTCCGTCCCCAAACCCATACCAGACAGCGATGTACCCCATCAGAAGTGCTTACCCTCAGCAGAACCTGTATGCCCAGGTAAGTGGAGCAGCCAATCAGTAAATTATTTATCATGAGGGAGGGGCTAAGCTGTAGCCAATCCAAGCGTTTGTATTTATGGAGCCTGGTTACCAAAGAACAATCTAAATATCATTTCTTTTTCTTTCACATAAATACAGAAGCTTTATTTAAAGCAAACGTGATGCGGGAAAAAAAAGTATAATATGACTTGTATGTGCAGTATAGATAATGAATATAACATTAGTAGCAAAGAAAAGCGACTCATGTTTGAATTTTAAGTTATATAGCTCTTTGTTTTATAACATTGCATCATTCTGTCATATTGGCACTTCAGAAACCCCACTCTGGGGGAGATTTATCAACGCATTACCGACTTTCTCTTCTTAATCTGTTCTAACCAGCAGGAAGAACAGTTCTGCATGATAAGAACCTTCCTAAATCCTAGTAATAGTGGCAATTTAGCATGAATTTCTAGAGCTGCACTACAGCTAAGAAAACTGCAAATCCATCCCTAAACTGCTGCAGATTAAGAAGTGCTTGATAGCAGTTCTACAGATGTAGAACTGCAGGCTAGACATGATTGCAGAGTGCAGGCTAGACATGATTTGTGATGTGCTCCTCCCCCTACTGAATTTCTCCTCAGAGCCTGCTGCTATCAATACAGCAGATGTGTTGGTTACCTCAGCAACAGCAATTCCCCTCACACACTGCACTGTCTGAGAGACCTTCCTAGCTCCTCCTATTATACAACAGTTTTAGAAGGTATCTGCACTATGTAATGATTTCTTTAGATGCCTGAGACAGTTCTGCGCAGTTTTCTAAAAACCTACTAATATTTTGTCTCAGACACTCTTGATAAATCTGGCCCACTGTCTTTTAAGCTATAAAGTAAAGCAGAAAAAATGACCCTTTGAACTTTCCTGCAGTAAATCTTATCTTAAGCTGTCTAAGTACTACAGAAAACAGGGCTGTATCTGACCCAGCGGGTGGAAGAGCTCACAGAAATTCTTTTGTATAGATAACTGAAATTTTTAACTCTTCCTGTACTGGAAACAACATGAGACTCTTGTCTCTGCTATTAATGTTCTGCTTGATCTGTTTGCTTTGAAAGGAAATTCAACAAGCGAGTCACGCGTGAGTAAAGTTACGCGGCGGGCAGTGTGGAGAGGCGCAAACCATCAAGTTGGCAGTCGCCGGGGAAGAATCTATCCGCTGGGCGAATCGCTTGCGTGATGGGGGAACAGTTGCTTCTGTACACAAGCCTAAATATCAGCTGAGGCGGTCGTGATTGGCCGACTTGAGTCAGGCTTGTGTACGGGCCTAGAGTCAGTCCGCAGGGAGGGTACCCAATGAAGGGGGTGCATGATCAAGCGGGACACTCCAGGGGGGAGGATCCTGTCAGAGGGGTACAATCTAAAGGGAGGGAGTAGGGACACACTAGCTTAGGGGTTGCATGATAGGTGCTCAGCAGAGCGAGTTATAACATTTGATGTGGGGGGTAGGCGATCCCGAAGAGGTGAGTTTGGAGGGTTTGTTTGAAGGCGTGGGTGAGCCTGATGAGTGGTGGGTGGAAAGAGAGTTCCAGAGAGTAGGGGCAGCTCTTGAAAAGTCCTGCAGTCTCGCATGGGAGTGAGAGATTTGCGGGGCGGTCAGACGCAGGTCATTGGAAAATCGGAGGGGACGGACAGGTGTATGTTTGTGGACAAGCTGAGAGAAGTAGGTTGGGCAAGTCTTATGCACAGATTTGTAGGCCAGGCCCGGAATTTTGAAGCTGATCCTGGAGCGGGTAATGAGCCAGTGGAGGGATTAAGGGAAAGAGACGTGTAGGCAGAGCGATGGGAAGAATAGGTGAGTTTAGCTTCCGCATTCATGATGGATTGAAGAAGGGTAATACAGCTCAAAGGGTGGCTTGACAGGAGGGAGTTGCAGTAGTCCAGTCTGGAGGCTATCTAGGCATGAAAAAGTAGTTTGGCAGTATCTGGGAATCAGGAAGCTGCGGATCCTGGAGATGTTGCGGAGGTGGAAGTAGCAGGATCAGGTAATGCTTTGAATGTGGGGTGCAGAGGAGACGGCGGAGTCCAAGGTAACATCCAGGCAGCGGGCTTGCAGTGGGTGGGTGGCTGGATGGCTGCATTGTCCAGGTTTAGTTTCAGGTGGACATCCAGGAGGAAATAGTAGAGAGGTAGGAGACCTTGTCCAAGGGACCCACCATTGCCCCAAAACAATTGCTGGTGGTTTGGGTTGGTTTCCATCAAATAGAATAAAGTTCATGGAAATGCTGTACTTGAATTTCATGGATTGTTGTGCAGACCGCATTCTACTTTACTCCTTCCTTGAATAAAGAGAATAATATTGTACGTTGGCCTGAGTGTTCCTCCAGTATGTAAAACACCTCTCATTCTTCTCCCGCAGGGCGCTTACTACACGCAGCCAGTCTACGCGGCCCAGCCGCACGTCATCCACCACACCACCGTGGTGCAACCCAACAGCATTCCCTCTGCCATCTACCCGGCGCAGGTAGCAGCACCGCGAACCAGCGGAGTGGCGATGGGAATGGTTGCCGGGACAACCATGGCCATGTCAGCAGGTGGGTGTCACTGCAGAACCCTTCTCTGTAACCCATGGGAGTGAATCCTGATAAAGAGAACCTGTCATCCTGCACATTCACTTTATGGTTTAACCACTTCACCACTGAGGGGTTTTACCCCCTGACCACCAGAGCAATTTTCACCTTTCAGCGCTCCTTCCACTCATTCGTCTATAACTTTATTATTACTTATCGCAATGAAATGAACTATATCTTGTTTTTTCCACCACCAATTAGGCTTTCTTTAGGTGGGACATTATGCCAAGAATTATTTTATTCGAAATGTGTTTTAATGGGAAAATAGGAAAAATGTGGGAAAAAAATTATTTTTCAGTTTTCGGCCATTATAGTTTTTAAATAATGCATGCTACTGTAATTAAAACCCATGAAATGTATTTGCCCTTTTGTCCCGGTTATAAAACCGTTTAAATTATGTCCCTATCACAATGTTTGGCGCCAATATTTTATTTGGAAATAAAGGTGCATTTTTTTCAGTTTTGCGTCCATCCCTAATTACAAGCCCATAGTTTATAAAGTAACAGTGTTGTACCCTCCTGACATAAATATCTAAAAAGTTCAGTCCCTAAGGTAACTATTTATGTATTTTTTTTTATTGTACATTTTTTAATTTTTTTTAATTACAAAAAAAAAAAAATTGGGAGTGTGGGAGGTAATGAGTTAATTTTTTGTGTAGTAATTTATTTGTATGTGAAAAATGTGTAGGGTGTAGTTTTACTATTTGGCCACAAGATGGCCACAGTAACTTTTTGTTTTAATGCGACCTCCCAAGCGTCCTTTCGGAAGCTTGAAGGAAGTACTTGGAGGCTGGGTAAGTGTGTATCTTGTCACAATGATCGCGCTGCTCATCGGAGAGCAGCGGATCATTGCGGGGCTTAGATCAACGAACGGGAATGGATTTTCCCGTTCATTGATCTCCGGGCGAGCGGGCGGCGGCGTGTTTACTAGCGGCGGGCGGCGTGTTTACGAGCGGGAGCGCGGGCAGCAGCGGGAGTGCGCAAAGTACGGATTTCTCCGTCCCTGGGGGTTAAAGGATGGAAAAAGGGGCAGAGAAATCCGTACGGGCGGGGGTAAAGTGGTTAAAAACAGAACGTATGCTCTTAACCGCTTGCGTATGATTGCCATTTTGTTGTGATCTGCAGGATGGCTGGTAAAATTTCCCCCTGCTTCCTGTCTCAGTGATGAGCCATATACACAGGAAGTAAATAGAAATCTTTATTTGACGGAGACAGCAATAACAAACTCATTGGCTTCAATTCACTAAGCATTACCGCATGTGGTAAAGCAGAAAACAGCTGATTTTACTAAACATTTTGTGAAATATCTATTTTCTATGGCTGTTACTACATGGAAAACGGAAATTACCAACTAGTGAGGTAGGTAGAAAAAAAACAGTCTTGTAAAAGTAATACCTTTTAATGGCTAACTGATAAAGTTAAATAATGCAAGCTTTCTGTGATCGAGTCCCCTTCTTCAGGCATATTTCCAGATGTAAGCTGAAGTAAAACACTGATGCAGGTAAATAGTAAGCACGAAGATGGCAGTTGTGCTGGTTACTGTTTATCCGTTAGGTGTCAGGTGATCAGCAGGCTGGAGCCAGTGAGCTCATGAAAGCAAACATGAAATCTATCAGGTTTCTGAAGATCATGAAGCCAAGTCAATCATGTTACATAAGGAGTCATGAATCCCATTCCACAATATAAACCTTCTGTTAAAGAGAAACTCCAACCTAGAATTGAACTTTATCCCAATCACAAACAGACCATCAGGGGCGCTGTATGACTGGTTTTGTGCTGAAACCCCTCCCACAAGAAGCTCTGAGTACCGCGGTACTCTGGGCAAACTGCCACAATGTAACAATGTTCACAGACAGGAAATGGCTGTTTACAGCTGTCTCTAACAGCCAAAACAGCTAGGAGCAGCTACATAACCTGCCCACAGTAAAAATGTCACCATGTAATAAATGTCAGAATGTAAATCGGGGAGAGGAAAGATTTTACAATGAGCAAACGCTGACTAAATCATTTATACATAATTATGGTAAAAAATGAAGCACTTTTTTTACTACATTATTTTCACTGGAGTTCCTCTTTAATGTCTTAAAGGGAACCAGAGAGGAATGGAGCCTGAAAATAGAAAAAGCTTTTATACATACCTGGGGCTTCTTCCAGCCCCATAAGCCTGGATCGCTCCCACGCCGCCATCCTCCACTTCCTCTATCGCCACTACCGGATCCTGTCACTTCCGGCGGACGCGGCCAATTGTCCGCATCACAAGGGCTCCCTCCATACCCTTACGCATTGCGGCTGCGCATTAGGCAGCAGCAAGTGTAAGTGTATGGAGGGAGCCCCTGTGATGCGGACAATTGGCCGCGGCCGACTGGCGGTAATGACGGGACCCGGTACCGGTGGATCCAGGCAGCGGAGGACGGCGGCGTGGGAGCGATCCGTGCGTATGGGGCTGGAGGAAGCCCCAGGTATGTGTAAAAGCTTTTCTGTCCTCCTCTCTGGTTCTCTTTAAACATCTTCATAAATTTGTTCTCAGAAATCTTTTTCCATTAACCTCCAGGACAGGTCCACCACGAGAACGACAGGCTCCTCCCAGGAACAGGAAACGTCCAGATAGAGTACTCTATAAATCTTTGTCCAACCCCTTGATCCTCAGTTGACGTTTCCTGTTCCAGGGAACAAGGAGTGCTCTGGTCGCTCGCCGGTCCGTCAGACCAGGTGTGTTTGGGACCCGGTTGGCGGCGGATGGTGGACCTGCCTAGAGAGGTGTTGGGGTCTGGTGGGGAGAAAGCGAGAGTTACCTTCTCCCATGGCTGTCCTGGCTGCCCGAGTTGCGGTGGATCCGGTGGACACGCGCGGCGTCCATGATTCCCCTGGAGCGGAGGCTAATGGCGCGCCGGAGGTGACGTGGATAGTCATGCGGGCCTCCAGAGGGTAGGCAGCTGATTGCCCTCAATGGCGGTGTACGCGTGACGTACTTCCGCCCTTACGCGGCGTCACTTCCGGTCGCGTGGGGGAAGAGACGCCGGAAGCCTGCATGGTTCGGCAGTTCGTGTGCTGAACGGAGCGGGATGGACGCTAAGCAGGAGCCAGGAAAGGTAAGCGTGGCGGAGGCTTGGTGACCTATATGGTATGAGCTGTACGCCCTATGCCGCGTCTGTACTGAGGTCTGTTATTAAATTGAGACTATGCAGTATAACATAACAGCCTGCTTAGCGTCTGATCTGAGGTCTGTATAACTATGCATAGAATAGAATGCTGGTACAGATTATTCGGGGAGATATACGGAGATGTGTATATATATGTTTGGATATTAAGACCTCATAGATATATGTGTAAACCATTAGGGTATGGGCAACATAACAGTTATATGATTGGCCTTTATGATATATTCCCTTGACTACTATATGCAAAGAAAGTGTATATATTATAGATTTCAGATGGATTATATGTATATGATATCTCTATACATGTTCCTTCTTTTCCTGGTCTCAGGGTTGCTATCACTCTTGATATTTGTGCACCAGGGTGTTTTTTCCCTTTTTGTTTGAGAAAGAGGGATGACATTATTTTTGTTGTTTGTTATTATAGGGCCCGGAGTCTACTGAGCCGACAAGGCCAAGAAGGCGGTGCCCGCTCTGTGATGCAAAAATGGCCCATAATTATAATAAGCAGTTTTGCCAACCTTGTTTAGTAAAACTAATACAGGAACAATCAGGGGGTTTAAAGGAGAATTAATGTCAGCTGTTAAAAGAGAAATGGCTGACACAATTAAATCATTAAGAAAAGTATTTGCCTCTGCTATCCCCCCAGCAACAGAGGCAGTAATTACAGGTACGAGTACGTCCATGCCGACCGTGGAGATACCAAATGCTGAGTCTCAGCCTATTAAACATAATAGTAAAAAGATGTTAAGACTTGGGATAGATGTCCCAATCTTGATGCAGCATTCTCACAGGTTAATAAAGACAACAAATTAGCCTTTGAGGATCTGGGGTATCTGAAAGATCCACAAGATAAGGAAGTAGAATTGCCTTAAAAAGGCCTGGACAGCAGCAGGTGCAAATTTTAGACCAGCAGCAGCTACAACATGTGTAGCAAGAGTTATATCTCTATGGGAAGCAGTGGCTGCATGGTGTAATGGATAAGGGTGCTGCCTCTGACAAAGGAGACCAGAGTTCGGATCTCAGCTCTGTCTGTTCAGTAGGCCAGCACCTATTCAGTAGGAGACCTTAGGCAAGTCTTCCTAACACTGCTACTGCCTATAGAGCATGCCCTAGTGGCTGCAGCTCTGGTCCTTTGAGTAATTAAAAAGGTAGTGTGGTTCATGGTCTAGAGGTTAAGACAGTTACCTACTAGCTACTACACTCTGCATACTGGGTTCAGATCCCAGCTATGGTATATAAGGCCTGCGGCCACACTAAGCTGATAGCGCCGCTCTAGTCAGATCGTGGAGGCTAAGCGGCTTCAGGCCTGGTTAGTAGCTGCATGGGAGACCGGCTGTGAACCCCAGGTGCTGCAGGTGAGGAGCTTCTAAGCAGGAGATTCTAGAATCATTAGAGGTAGTTTCCAAGGCCACAGACTATATAATTGACGCAGCAGCCGAGAACATCAAGGTAAACGCAAAAACCTCGGCATTGATTAACACAGCAAGGTGCAGGAGGCCTTACTCCTTGAATCCAAATGAGGGAATATTCAACAAGGGTTATGCGTTTCCACCAATCCAACTGATTCCACGGATTTTACAAATCTAAACCTGTCAGCCTGGCTTCTGAGAAGTCCCCTCTAAGGATAAAGGGAGTTTAAGAGAGGGTCATCAGTACCTTGTTAGACTGTAGGAAGAAGGGACAAGGAAAATATACTTAAGATATTGGAAAACCTTCAATATGTGGCAGGAAGAGTCAGGGTTCAAGGGTGAATAAGTACCGACTGTTTTTAGGGTTTCTACAGGATGGTGTAGCAAAGAATATGTCATTAGTACCTTAAAGGTACAGGTAGTGGGAATATCTACCTTTCGGGGGTAGGGTTAGCAAAGGACCCCCTTATCATCCAATATTTTAGATCAGTAGAAAGGAAACCTATGGTAAATAGGAAAGTTGGGATATATCCTTAGTTTTGAAGGTATTGAAAATAGAGCCCTTTGAACCCATATCATGAATTCCCTTCAGACTCCTAACAATGAAGATTGTATTTCTCATAGCTATTACCTCGGCTAGACGGGTGAATAAGTTAGAGGCCCTATGTTGCGACGAACCTTTTTGTATAATATTTAGGGATCTATTACCGTTATTTGAAGAAGAGCCGGGGTTAGATGTCAGAAGATGTCTTATATGCTACTTAGAGAGGGTAGCGGAGTTTAGGAGTTCTAGAGCCTTGCTAGTCAACACTTCAGGTGCTACAAGAGGCGGAAAGATGTCAAAAGGATCTATAGCTAAATGGGTAAAACTATGCATAGAGGAAGCCTATAGGATTACAGGAAATACTGTGTTAAATACAGTTAGAGCCCATTCAGCCAGAGCAGCAGCCACTTCATGGGCTTACAGAGCGACTGCTACGCCAGAAGAAATCTGCAGAGTGGCTACATGTTTAAGTCTACGCACCTTCTCTAGACACTACAGAATGAACCTGATGTCTGCAAGGCAGCAATCATTTAGAAGGAAAATCCTGCAGGCAGTCAGCCCACCCAAAATTGGTAAGATTCTTGCTCATCTTCTCGTGGTGGACCTGTCCTGGAGGTTAATGGAAAAACCAATGTTAGTTACCTGGTAACATCCTTTTTAGTAACCTCCAGGACAGGTCCGTAACCCACCCGAGTAAAGGATTTATATGTGTTTAAAGAGAACCAGAGATGAAGCAACCTCATGTATTTTACCTTATAAATCAGTGGGAACATGACAGTAAACACCTAATCTGCTCTTTGTTACATTGTTCTCTGTTTAATTTGCCTGTTATCACCTCTAAGATAAGAATCCCGACTAAGCAGTCGGTCTGGCTTTGCTCAGGAATCATTATAGCTGAGTCATTATAGCAAAGCCAGACTCAATGCTCAGTCCGGGATTCTTATCTCAGCTAGATAACAGACACTTTTAGCAGTGAGGATGGAACAGAGAGCAGGGTAAATGTTTTCTCTAATGTTCCCACTGATTTCTATGGTAAAATACACAAGGGTGCTTCGTCTCTGGTTCACTTTAAGTACAAGAAAAGTATATGTATATGCAGTATGAATATTAAAACCCCTTTGTTTTTAGGAACAGTACTTGGAATTGACTGAGGATCAAGGGGTTGGACAAAGATTTATAGAGTACTCTATCTGGACGTTTCCTGTTCCTGGGAGGAGCCTGTCGTTCTCGTGGTGGACCTGTCCTGGAGGTTACTAAAAAGGATGTTACCAGGTAACTAACATTGGTTTCTTGCTTGTTCGTTTTTGAAGTTGCCCTTAAGAATAAGTACTTTTAGATCTTGCATGCTGTGTCCTGGTTCACAGAAGTGTTGGCCCACTGGTGTGTCCATTTTACCCTCATTAATTTTAAAGCGGTGATGGTTCATTTTTGTGCGCAGTTTTTGTCCTGTTTCTCCTATATAGATTCCTCTTGAGGGGCATTTCATGCAGCGTATCATGTACACAACATTGGATGACTCGCAGGAAAAGGCAGGTGTGAGACCTGCCCTTATATCTTGTGCACAAGCCAAATACAAATACCAAACTCACAGAAATATCATCAAATACAAGACCAGCACAACTGCCATCTTTGTGTTTACTATTTACCTGCATTAGTGTTTTACTTCAGCTTACATCTGGAAATATGCCTGAAGAAGGGGACTACATCCCAAAAAGCTTGCATCATTTAACTCTATCAGTTAGACATCAGTTAGACCCTACTGCTACATTAAAAGGTATTACTTTTACAAGACTTTTTTTTTTTTTTTTTTTACCTACATAATTTGTTTGGCTAATAACACGGTACAGAAATTTTTTTACTACTATCAACTAGTGAGGTAAATTTTTCATAAATGTCAATGCACAAAGATTAGCGCATGCGGTAACACAGGTGAGATGTTCAGTATCTCCAGCCTGGAGATGTTGGTAAGATAACACACGGCTAATCCAAGGGAGGAAACAGAGAAAAGGGGAAAACTACAATGTTCAGGAAAATTAGTTACCATATTTTTCAGCGCACCGAGGTTTACAGGGCAAAAGCCAGGGGGAAAAAAATATACTAAACCTGTGTCCATGTTCCAGGAGTGTCTTGTACATGTTCCACCCAATTATTCTGTCTCCTGTGCCCCCCCCCCCTTCCATCTTGCCCCTCCCCCTTGTGTGTCCTCCTCTGCCTGTGTATAAGTAGGAGAAGCGGCAGCTTGGCTTAAAGTGAACCTTAAGTGTAAAAAATTGAGTTTTACTCACCTGGGGCTTACCTCAGCCCCCTGCAGCTGATCGGTGCCCACGACGACTCGCTCTGATGTTCCGGGTCCCGCTGGCGGCCACTTCCGGTTTCGCCGTCAGGCTGGGGAACGCGGCTGATACTACGCATTCCCATATGGCCGCATAGGGGTGCTATTTTGGCTGGGAACGCGTACTATCAGCCGCGTTCCCCAGCCTGACGACGACACCGGAAGTGGCCGCCAGCGGGACCCGGAGCATCAGAGCGACTCGTCGTGGGCACCGATCAGCTGCAGGGGGCTGAGGTAAGCCCCAGGTGAGTAAAACTCAATTTATTTTTTACACACAGTACACACAAGACAGTCCGTGCACCGCTTCCTTAAGCCACATTTATTTCTCCATTAGTTCACATCAGCAGGTGGATGGGCACAGATACAGTAGCCGTTTCGCGCCGGTGTGGCGATTGGTATGCACCATTCGCCCAAGGACACCTGCACGTGAACAAGCGCCACACCGGCGCGAAACGGCTGTCGCGCAGTCCTCTCATCCCTGGTCACCCTCCCGCACCCGTCCACGGCACAGGTCAGATCGTTACAATTTATATGTACATGAGCACAAGTGGCTACTGTATCTGTGCCCATCCACCTACTGATGTGAACTAATGGAGAAATAAATGTGGCTAAAGGAAGCGGTGCACGGACTGTCTTGTGTGTACTGTATATGAATGATGATTTAAAGCAAACCTGCATGCACGCTTCTTCACACAAGGATCCAAGTTACAGCAAGGATTAGGACGGGGTTGTCTAATATATATGGTGCAGCAGACCCAATCATCCCCCCCTCACTGAGTGCCGGGCAACCAGCATCTTTTGTGTACTTCAATTTATTTTTTACACTTAAAGTTCACTTTAACTAAGCAACGGCTCCAGCAGCAAGCACAGACCTCTCCTTTCGCGCACTGCTTCTCTAGCGCCGGCGGCTGCTGATGACGTCATCAGCAGAAGCCGTGCAGGAGAGGAGAGGTCTGTAATTGCTGCTGGAGCCGTTGCTTAGGGCCTGAGCCCACTGAAGCAGTTGTACCCACTTCTGTCCGCTTTTCAGCATCTCCAACGTTGGTGTGTAACTGAAAAGCGGACACAACAGCATCAGTGGGCTCAGGCCCTGAGTTTGAGCCAAGCTACCGCTTCTCCTACTTATTCACAGGCAGGGGAGGACACACTGGGGGAGAGCAGGACACACACTGGGACATTGCAGGTAGTCCCCGCCATCACTTCGGTTCGTTTCAGGGGGTGTTCCTAAGTTGGGACTCCCTGTTTTTGGCATTTTAGCCCCAGGGATTTGTTAGGGAGAAAATTGCATCTTATATGCCAAAAAATGTGGTAATAAAAACATGGTGATAATTGTTGCTGAATTTGTGCCAATCTCTCGTCAGGTACGTTATTGACCACACCTCAGCACACCGCCATAGGGGCACATCCCGTCTCTGTGCCAACATACAGAGCTCAAGGAACCCCAGCGTACAGCTATGTGCCCCCTCACTGGTAATCCTGCTGGCCTGTCCGTGTAAGTATCCCGCTCACGTGTGCTTAAAGGAACCTTAACTGAGAGGGATATGGATGTTTCCTTTTAAACAATACCACTTGCCTGGCACACCTGATGATCTCGTTGGCTGCAGTAGTGTGTGAATCACACACCTGAAACAAGCATGCAGCTAATCCAGTCTGACTTCAGTCAAAGCACCTGATCGGCATGCTTGTTGGGGGGTTGTGGCTAAAAGTATTAGAGACAGGATCAGCAGGGGAGTCAGGCAACTGGTAATATTTTAAAGGAAAAATCCATATCCTTCTCAGATTACGTTCCCTTTAGCTTGCATCTCCTGTTCATTCTCCTGGAATTTTGTCCAAACAAGCAGATATTTGTTGCCTGGCCTCACAGGTTTGGCGTTGCCGGTGGAATGAATGCTTTTACAGAGATTTCTTCTTTTGTGTTTTCTGTGAACTGATAAAAGGGTTCCTTTGCAGCAGTTACAGATCACTCACACCGCGTTTGACATGGTGGACCCGGGTTTGAATCCTGGCTGGGGCCAGTACCTGTTCCGTAAGGGCCTTTTCACCAGTGAAACGCTAGTGCTTAGCAATATTTCTCAGCAATTTGTCTGGCAATTGTGTTTTTGACTTTCATTCCGGAAACGAGAATTGCATCACGATCGCTCCCAGAATGCTGCATGCAGTGCTTTTGCGATCGCAACAAGATTGCGACGCTGCAGTGTGAATGCTACCTGGGCGACAACTGTGGCGCCTGCCTATGGGTATGAACAGGGCTGTGGAGTCGGTACAAAAATCTTCTGACTCTAACTCCGACTCCGGAGCTTTCTGAAACCACGACTCCAACTCAGACTCCGGGTACCCAAAATTGCTCAGACTCTGGCTCCTAGACTCCGACTCCTTAGTCTAATACTTAACAGAGCTGTGGATTTTGTACAAAAATCATGCGACTCCGACTCCTGAGTGTCTGAAACCACGACTCCAACTCCGGGTGCCCAAAATTGCATCGACTCCGACTCCACAGCCCTGGGTATGAAGCTCTTGTCTAATATGTTCAGTGAGTCCGTGTGTGACAAAGGTGGGGTGAGGAAGAGATGGTAAGTACTGTAGCTACAATAGGGTGCAAGGCACAGAAATGAATGGCTATAGGGTACAGAAATGAATGGGTATGGGGTACTAAGGACTCTTTTCCAGTTCACTGAACTGATCTGTTTATCTGGCAGCAGGTCAGCTGATCTGGTGTCCGTTTCCTTTCCGGGCATTGGCCAGATCTTCTCTCAAAGCCTCAGCTCTGCATACACTACAGATGTCTGTAACCATTCTCTGTGATCTTGGGGAGACCTCTTGTGGCAGCTTGTGGAACAACAAGCCCTGAAAACGTGAGGCACACTTAAAGGAAACCAGAGCCGAGTAAACATAAAATAATTATACACACCTGGGGCTTCCTCCAGCCCCATCCACTCGGATCGCTCCCATGCCCCCGGAGAGATACGTAGAGTGCCCACTTCTCTTGTGCAGACTGGCCGCGACTGGCTTAAGTTACAGGACCCAGTACCAGAGCTGGAGGAGGCTGAGGACGGCGGTGTGGGGGTGACTAAGGCGGATGGGGCTGGAGAAAGCCCCATGTATGTATAAATCTTTCACTCTGCTCTGGTACACTTTAACCACTTGAGGACCACAGTCTTTCTACCCCTTAAGGACCAGGCACTTTTTTTCCATTCAGACCACTGCAGCTTTCACGGTTTATTGCTCGCTCATACAACCTACCACCTAAATGAATTTTGGCTCCTTTTCTTGTCACTAATAAAGCTTTCTTTTGGTGCTATTTGATTGCTCCTGCGATTTTTACTTTTTATTATATTCATCAAAAAAGACATGAATTTTGGCAAAAAAATGATTTTTTTAACTTTCTGTGCTGACATTTTTCAAATAAAGTAAAATTTCTGTATACATGCAGCGCGAAAAATGTGGACAAACATGTTTTTGATTAAAAAAAACCCATTCAGTGTATATTTATTGGTTTGGGTAAAAGTTATAGCGTTTACAAACTATGGTGCCAAAAGTGAATTTTCCCATTTTCAAGCATCTCTGACTTTTCTGACCCCCTGTCATGTTTCATGAGGGGCTAGAATTCCAGGATAGTATAAATACCCCCCAAATTACCCCATTTTGGAAAGAAGACATCCCAAAGTATTCACTGAGAGGCATAGTGAGTTCATAGAAGATATTATTTTCCCTGGACTCTCCATGGCAGCATACAGATGGGCAGTTCTCCGCCTCCAACTGCCAGATAGGACTAATTTGAATATAAAAGGAGCCCCACCCAATGGCCACCATTCCTTTTTTTGTCCTCGCCACTGGATAGGACACAGATTTTTTCTTCTATATTTTCCCTTACCTCCGCTCCTATTTTTTGCGGATCCAATCAGGTTCTGACCTCCCCTGATTGAAGTTCTGTCCCTCAGGTAACTAAATGTTCCTATGAGGGCAGAAGCCTGCTCTGGTGGTCTCCAGGCGAGTCATTTGATCTAACAGATCAGACGCAAAGTATGCACATAGCTGCTACAGCCTTCTTACCTACCCAGTTCGGCTGCTAAATGCTGGCCAGGGCTAGGTTCTATGTGTAGCACCACCTTGTCTGGTTCGCCGGCTAAAGGCCATCCGCATCGCCTGCGCGTCCCTCTACTAATTTTTTCTGCCGTTCACCGGCTATTGGCTGGTCGTGAGGTATTCTCAGGAGACGCTGCGGGGAGGCAGGGGGCGTGGTCACATCTGATGTCACTTCCGCCTTCCCCACTGGCCGCTCAGGCTCCTTTACCCAGAGATCTTCTCTTCTGCCCACACTAGGCGGCGGCCATCTTTGTTGTGGGCAGGACGTCATATAAAATGTCCAGGAAGTCCACGCAGCGCTGCTTACATGGCGTTCTGCGGCGTTTTGGGAACCTCATCCCCTCATTTGGTGTGGCAAGCCTCTCGGTGCCCGTTGCAGGTCAGTTTGCGCTAATAGATGACCCCAGTTTTTACAGGGTAATCTGCCCTAGACTGGCACACTATTTTCTAATGACTGCTTTCTTTCTTGCAGCTGCTCTCTCATAATGCATAAATCTGCTAAAAGAGACCACCAAAATCTGATTAGGTAAGGGTGGTGAGTATTAATGAGGTTTGCTACCCTTCCTTTTGAGGGCATATTCTAAGGCTTATTTATTTTTCTGTTTTTTTGTAGCCACAAAGGCTCTTCAAAGAAGAACCTCCAGGGGTGCAGCTCAGACTCAGGAGATGAATATACCTCACGTGCAAGGTCACGTCGCATAGCCTCCTCAACTGATTCACCTCATTCTCCTGTTGGCAGAGGCTCCAGAAGACAACGAGCTAGAAGATTGTCTTCCAGTTCTCCTGACCAATCCCGCGCTCCCTCCCCTCGCAAGCATACTTCCAAGTCCAATAGACCTTCTGAAGACCAATGCTGGCTATGCGGTAATCTGAAGTTACCCGACAAAATGGTCTGCAGGGATTGCTACACAGATATTTCCGGACAAAGTCAGGATCTTTCCTCAATGATTAAGCAAGTGGTAAAAGACACTATGGCAGAAATGGGCTCTCATCCTCACAGTGTTTCGGGGCCATCCGCTTCCAAAAACTTTGATTCTGATGTAAGCTCTGAGGAGTCGGAGAACCCCGATTATGTTCTGGATTTTTCACTTATCCCGTCATTCATTTCAAATGTTAAGCAAGCCATAGACTGGGTTAATCCGGATGACTCCGAATAGCCGAAAAGAAAAAGATACTATAAACAATTGAGCAAGGAGCATGCCTCATTTCCATTTATGGAAGAGGTCAAGGAAGTTATTATGGAAGAGTGGAGCAAGACTGTTAAAAAGTCTTCCACGAAGAACCGTTTGAGAAAGCTATACCCTTTGACGGAAAAGGATGCGGCTATAATTGACGCTAGTCCGGTTGTTGATGCGGCTGTGATGAGGTTAGGCAGGAACACTACTTTACCGCTAGAAGATGCCGGCTCATTTAGAGACATTCTTGAAAGGCAAATGGATCAAGACTTGAAAAGATCCTACATGGCTTCCGGAGATTCCGCTAGACCAGCCATTGCCCTAACCTCGGTTGCCAAAGCGCTTAAAGCTTGGGTTTCTGAGACCGAAAGTGCGATCATGAGAGATGCGGACAAGGACTCAATATCACTGAACCTTGACAATATGAAGCTCGCAGCCGAGTTTATCGGTGAAGCCGCCCTTGATGTTATCAAGTCTACAAGCAGATCTATGCTTTTCTCTGTAATGACTAAAAGAGCCCTCTGGCTCAAAGCTTGGGCTGCAGATCCTACCTCGAAGTCAACCTGGACAAGAATCCCATACGATGGAAAACATCTTTTCGGAGCTACTCTAGAAAATGCCATCGCGAGGGTCACTGGAGGCAAGACAGGATTACTACCTCAAGATAGGAAGTTTCGAAAATCCAACTATTTTCAACAAAATCGACAATCTTCTCGAAGATTTAGGCAGGCGAGCTTCTACAGACCAGGAAAATTAGACAACAAAAACTGGAAGAAAACTCAGCCTTCCTTTTTCAGAACCTCAAAACCCAGAATCTCCGCTCCAGCGGGGTCCAACGCGAAGTCTTTTTGAAATAAGGCCCGCCCTCTCAGACGTTGTGGGAGCCAGATTGTCCCGTTTCGCTTCTGTTTGGGCGGAGAAAATATCCGATCCATGGATCCTGGACATAGTACAGAAGGGTCACAAGTGGTCGTTCAAAACTCCCCCTCGTGTACCTCGATTCGTGAGAACATCAATTCCAAAAGATCCTGTAAAGCACACAATTCTTCTAGAATATGTCGACACACTAATCTGTCAAGGTGCAGCGATTCCAGTTCCTTCTGTTCAACAATACAAAGGTTTCTACTCGCCAATATTCATGGTTCTAAAAAAGACCGGGGACTGGCGCCCAGTTATAGACCTCAAAACCCTCAACAGACATATCAACCTGCCAAGATTCAAGATGGAATCCCTGCAAACAGTCGCAAGGGCAGTAAGACCTGGAGATTGGATGTGTTCCCTCGACCTGAAGGATGCTTATTTCCATGTTCCCATCCTTCCGTCGTATCAGAAATTTCTTCGTTTTGCTGTGGGACACATCCATCTCCAGTTCTGCTGCCTGCCGTTTGGACTGTCAACTTCCCCCAGAACCTTCTCAAAAATACTCTTGGCTGTTGTTGCAATCCTGAGAGAAAAAGGCGTCAGACTTCTACATTACTTGGACGGTATACTAATTCTAGCAGATTCAAGTGCTCTTCTAGACGAACACAGAGCACTCACGATAAAGACGCTCACCACCTTCGGTTGGCTAATAAACATGAAAAAAAGCCACTTTCTTCCTACCCAGGAGATGATTTTTCTAGGAGCAGTTTTTGCAACAGTTCCTGGCACTCTAGCCCTCCCGCTAGACAAAATGCTTCTGTTAATTGCAAAGATACGTCAGATTCAGCCAAACTCGATGCTTACTGCCAGACAGTACATGAAGATCCTGGGCATAATGGCATCTACGATACCTCTAGTTCGCTGGGCTCACTGGAATCTAAGAGGCTTCCAGATGAACTTTCTGTCACAGTGGCACAAAACAGAGCTCAGTCAATTGATTCTGATTCCTTTTCACGTTTGGAAGACTCTGCAGTGGTGGACGTGTCCGGAGAATCTTCAGAACTGCTGTTCCCTGTTTCCTCCCCTGTGGGTTCAAGTAACTACAGATGCCAGTGCACTAGGCTGGGGAGCAGTCTGCGGAGACATAGCCGTTCAAAACACTTGGTCTTTCCCGACAGAAGATATGGTATCAAACGTGTTAGAAATCAGAGCTGCCCTCCTTGCATTGAATTCTTTCCTTCCAAAATTGTCAGGTCAACCAGTGATGCTTCGAATGGACAACAAGGCAGCCGTGTCCTATATAAAAAGGCAGGGAGGTACACACAGCAAGTCTCTTCTGCAGGAGGTCCAGCCGATCATGGAGCTAGCTCAACTCCACTTCTCAGATCTCACAGCAATCTATCTTCCAGGCCCGCAAAACTTCCAGGCAGATCTTCTATCCAGGAAAATCTTCGATCACAACGAATGGCAACTAAACCCAAAAATTTTCCAGCAAATAGTGAAGAGATGGGGGGTTCCTCAAATAGACCTATTCGCGTCACACCAGAACAAACAGCTTCCAGCTTTCTTCGCCCGCTTTTCTTGCCCAGACTGTCTAGCAGTGGACGCTCTAGTTCAGCCTTGGACATTTCGAAAGGGGTATGCCTTTCCCCCCTTTCCATTAATCTTCAAGTTTCTTCAGAGAGTCTCATCATCAACGATGGAGATTGTAGCAGTAATTCCAAAGTGGCCAAAGAGACCGTGGTATACTCTCCTCCTAGCTCTGTCAGTAGAGCCTCCTATTCTGCTCCCGTGCATTCCGGACCTTCTGATTCAGGATCATTTTGTGCACAACAACCTTCACAGACTAAACTTAGCGGTTTGGAACTTGAAGGGCAAAGGTTGTTAGCAGAAGGTTGCCATCAGGAAGTAGTTTCCACTCTTCTCGCTGCAAGGAAGCCTTCAACAGCAGCGGTCTATAACAGAACCTGGGACAGATTTGCCTCTTTTGCGGGACAAGCTTCCTTTGATGCCTTAAATCCGAAAGTGAGCGACATCCTACTTTTCCTTCAGAGAGGCTTGGACCTTGGCCTGGCATACAGCACTCGTAAATCCCAAGTCTCAGCCATTTCATCTGTCCTGGGAATTTCTTGGGCAGAAAACTCTTTGATAAAGCAGTTTTTTAGAGCAGCCTTAAAGCTTCGACCGCCGAGAAAACCGAAATTTCCCCAATGGGATCTTCCATGTGTGCTGGACTATCTATCTTCGAATCTATTCATTCCTGTGGAAAGTTGCTCTTTGATAAATTTAACACTTAAGGTAGCCTTTCTTGTTGCCATAACTTCTGGCCGGAGAGTGTCAGAGCTCCAAGCTTTGTCGCATAAAGAACCTTTTTTAATCTTTTATGAAGATCGAGTCGTCTTGAATCCGGTTGAATCTTTTCTTCCGAAAGTTGCAACGTCGTTCCACCTTAATCAAGAATGGTCCTTGCCTACTTTGAAAAGTCAACAAAATCCTGACTTACCGCATCCATTGGATCCAGTATCCCTTATTAAACATTACATATCGGTAACTGACTCCTTCAGAAATACTGACAGACTGTTTATTGTTCCGCAAGGGGTTAACAAAGGAAAGCCAGCTTCAGCAAGAATTATTGCGGGTTGGTTAGTGAGAGTTATTCAAGATGCATATAAAGCGAAGAATCTGACTCCCCCTCAGCAGATTTGCGCACACTCTACCAGAGGAATGGCGTCTTCTTGGGCTTCCCTGGCGAAAGTTTCCTTAGATACCATATGTCGAGCAGCAAATTGGGCCTCTAGCCACACCTTCAAAAAATACTACAAGATAGAACCTGCGACCTTAACTTCAAGTGCCTTTGGAAGAGGAATTATTTCATTGGCATCTAACTCTTCTGTTTGTTAATTTGCTTCTTGTTTATGCATTAAATTTGTGTGCCTGCACTCCCGCCCTATGGTGTTTTTTCTTTCTAGTTAGTGCCCATCTGTATGCTGCCATGGAGAGTCCAGGGAAACTGGAAAATTGAATACTTACCTACCGTAATTTTCCTTTCCCTGGAACATCTCCATGGCAGCATACAGCCCCGCCCTCTGCAGGCGGCTCGGCCAAAATGCTAAGGAATGGTGGCCATTGGGTGGGGCTCCTTTTATATTCAAATTAGTCCTATCTGGCAGTTGGAGGCGGAGAACTGCCCATCTGTATGCTGCCATGGAGATGTTCCAGGGAAAGGAAAATTACGGTAGGTAAGTATTCAATTTTCCGGTTTTTGTCACAAGTAAGCGGAAAATGACACTTTGTGAGAGAAAAAAAAAAAAGTTTCCATTTCTTCTAACTTGCGACAAAAAAAAATGAAATCTGCCACGGACTCACCATGCCCCTCTCTGAATACCTTGAAGTGTCTACTTTCCAAAATGGGGTCATTTGTGGGGTGTGTTTACTGTCCTGACATTTTGGGGGTGCCTAATTGTAAGCACCCCTGTAAAGCCTAAAGGTGCTCATTGGACTTTGGACCCCTTAGCGCAGTTAGGCTGCAAAAAAGTGCCACACATGTGGTATTGCCATACTCAGGAGAAGTAGTATAATGTGTTTTGGGGTGTATTTTTACTCATACCCATGCTGGGTGGGAGAAATATCTCTGTAAATGACAATGTTTTCATTTTTTTTACACACAATTGTCCATTTACAGAGTTATTTCTCCCACCCAGCATGGGTATGTGTAAAAATACACCCCAAAACACATTGTACTACTTCTCCTGAGTACGGCGATACCACATGTGTGGCACTTTTTTGCACCCTAACTGCGCTAAAGGGCCCAAAGTCCAATGAGTACCTTTAGGATTTCACAGGTCATTTTGCGACATTTGGTTTCCAGACTACTCCTCACGGTTTAGGGCCCCTAAAATGCCAGGGCAGTATAGGAACCCCCACAAATGACCCCATTTTAGAAAGAAGACACCCCAAGGTATTCTGTTAGGAGTATGGTGAGTTCATAGAAGATTTTATTTTTTGTCACAAGTTAGCGGAACATGACACTTTGCGGAAAAAAACAATTAAAATCAATTTCCGCTAACTTGTGACAAAAAATAAAATCTTCTATGAACTCACCATACTCCTAACGGAATACCTTGGGGTGTCTTCTTTCTAAAATGGGGTCATTTGTGGGGTTCCTATACTGCCCTGGCATTTTAGGGGCCCTAAACCGTGAGGAGTAGTCTGAAAATCAAATTCCGCAAAATGACCTGTGAAATCCTAAAGGTACTCATTGGACTTTTGGCCCTTTAGCGCAGTTAGGGTGCAAAAAAGTGCCACACATGTGGTATTGCCGTACTCGGGAGAAGTAGTATAATGTGTTTTGGGGTGTATTTTTACACATACCCATGCTGGGTGGGAGAAATAACTCTGTAAATGGACAATTGTGTGTAAAAAAAATCAAGATTGTCATTTACAGAGGTATTTCTCCCACCCAGCATGGGTATGTGTAAAAATACACCCCAAAACACATTATACTACTTCTCCCGAGTACGGCAATACCACATGTGTGGCACTTTTTTGCACCCTAACTGCGCTAAAGGGCCCAAAGTCCAATGAGTACCTTTAGGATTTCACAGGTCATTTTGCGGAATTTGATTTCCAGACTACTCCTCATGGTTTAGGGCCCCTAAAATTCCAGGGCAGTATAGGAACCCCACAAATGACCCCATTTTAGAAAGAAGACACCCCAAGGTATTCCGTTAGGAGTATGGTGAGTTCATAGAAGTTTTTATTTTTTTGTCACAAGTTAGCGGAAATTGATTTTAATTGTTTTTTTCACAAACTTGTGACAAAAAAATAAAAACTTCTATGAACTCACCATACTCCTAACGGAATACCTTGGGGTGTCTTCTTTCTAAAATGGGGTCATTTGTGGGGTTCCTATACTGCCCTGGAATTTTAGGGGCCCTAAACCATGAGGAGTAGTCTGGAAATCAAATTCCGCAAAATGACCTGTGAAATCCTAAAGGTACTCATTGGACTTTGGGCCCTTTAGCGCAGTTAGGGTGCAAAAAAGTGCCACACATGTGGTATCGCCGTACTCGGGAGAAGTAGTACAATGTGTTTTGGGGTGTATTTTTACACATACCCATGCTGGGTGGGAGAATTAACTCTGTAAATGGACAATTGTGTGTAAAAAAAATCAAAAGATTGTCATTTACAGAGGTATTTCTCCCACCCAGCATGGGTATGTGTAAAAATACACCCCAAAACACATTTTACTACTTCTCCCGAGTACGGCGATACCACGTGTGGCACTTTTTTGCACCCTAACTGCGCTAAGGGGCCCAGGGTCCAATGAG
Organism: Hyperolius riggenbachi; assembly: GCF_040937935.1. Taxonomy (NCBI): domain Eukaryota; kingdom Metazoa; phylum Chordata; class Amphibia; order Anura; family Hyperoliidae; genus Hyperolius; species Hyperolius riggenbachi. Next base: position 30,130,368 of record NC_090647.1, read on the forward strand.
TACCTTTAGGCTTTACAGGGGTGCTCAAAATTTAGCACCCCGCCCACTTGCCAGGACAGTTAACAAACCCCACAAATGACCCCATTTTGGAAAGAATACACGCTAAGGTATTCCATGAGGGCCATGGTGAGTTCATAGAAAAATTTATTTTTTGTCACAAGTTAGCGTAAAATGACATTTTGTGAAAAAAAAAAACACAAAACCACAATTTCTGCTAACTTGTGACAAAAAATAAAACATTCTATGAACTCACCATGCACCTCACGGAATACTTTTGGGTGTCCTCTTTCCAAAATGGCATCATTCGTGGGGTCTGTCCTGGCATTTTAGGGTCTCTGCAATCATTACATGTATGGCCAGTATTATGAGTTTCTGCTATACTCCTTATATTGGGCATAAGGGTAATGCACTGTGGGCTGAAAGGAAAAATGAACGTCAAACAATCAATCAATGTGGATGAAAAAATATCTGCCAAAAAATTTTGAAAAAAAAAAAAGAGGAGGAAGGCGTCTGCCAGGACATAGGAGCTGCCGCCCCAAAAATCCAAACCCACCAGCTCGTATGCCCTGGCAAACCTGATTTATCCATTCACACTGATCGATGTGGATGAACAAATCATTGCCAGAGTTCTTTTTTGATACAAAGTGTTTGCCAAAGCATATGAATCCCCAACACCACTCCTCGGCCCATATGCCTTGGCAAACGTATCTTTTTGACTGCGGAGGAGAAATCTCGTCCTGCAGCGCTGCATGCACCGACTTATGTGTAAGCTGACAGACGCGCAATGTTCTGTCAGGATGCACCATCAGTGCTGCAGCTGATTGGTCGGTCTGGATAGAAAAAAGAGAGAAGAAAAAAGACAAAACAATACAAAAAGGAGGGGAAGGCGGCTGCCAGGACATAGAATCTGCCGCCCCAAAAATCCAAACCCACCAGCTCGTATGCCCTGGCAAACCTGATTTATCCATTCACACCGATCGATGTGGATGAACAAATCATTGCCAGAGCTCTTTTTTGATACAAAGTGTTTGCCAAAGCATATGAATCACCAACACCACTCCTCGGCCCATATGCCTCGGCAAACGTATCTTTTTGACTGCGGAGGAGAAAACTCTCGTCCTGCAGCGCTGCATGCACCGACTTATGTGTAAGCTGACAGACGCGCAATGTTCTGTCAGGATGCACCATCAGTGCTGCAGCTGGTTAGTCGTTCGCTCGGTCCACCTGGAAGGTTATTGGATGGAAAAAGGAAAAAAAATACAAAAAAAAAATACAAAAAACAGGCAAGCAGCAAAGCAATTACTTCATTAACATTAATAAACTGAACTTTTTTAATAAAAACCTTAACATTGCAAACTAAACATTAGCTTCTTTGCTTACCTGTTTTTTGTTTTTTTTAACTTACCTCCCGAGGACAAACCTCTCCTCCCCCATGGGACAATGTGCGAAGTGCAAATCGCACAGAGTTGTGGCGAAGTACATTACGCATTTTGTCCCAAGTGAAAGGAGAGGTTTCTGGCAGCCCTGTGTATTACGATCTCTCAAAACCAGATGTTTGGTTTCACATTGCATATTGACATATCCGGTGGGTCGAGCCCGCCGCACCGTATCGTCCAAAACAGACCTTCAGGGAATACCACAAGAGTAGCATTCGGCCTAGTAATGAACTGCGTCGCCATAGACTAACAGGACTTCCGGGCCGATCGAAATTGCCACAGAAGCCACGCAGTAACGTAGGCATGCACTAGCGTTAAGTCGAGCACTTCCGGCGTAGGGGGGGACCGCAAAGTGTGACTTTCGCTAGGCATTGTGCCCTAACGCATCGCAGCAGTGTGAAATAGCACTGAGAGACCCTTGTGTGCCTACCGCTGTGTCTGTAGTTCCCTACTCTCTAATAGTGTACCTGCTCATGGTACCTCTCAAAACACTCCCCTAGGCATAGTCCAGGCTGGTCAGGGCAGCGGGGACAATAAACAGTGGTGTCACGCCTTGTTCCAGCCCTGCTGCAGACACGACAACGTTTTCTTCGGATTCGGTGACCTGGGGTACTCTGAATCGGATAGGCGTAATGCCTTCCATGCAGCCGGCTAGTTGCATCTTGGGGTTGGGCCCGGGCACCTCCTGGATACAGGAGTTCCATAGTGATCTGTCTCTGAAATTGTAGAAACGATCCAGTTCTCCCAGCCTTACTGTAGAGAACAAAGCTGTTGTAAACTGCCAATTGAATTAAATAAAAGGACACTTTTTTTATACCAGCGCCTTGTTTTGCGGGAAAGTAAATAGGGCGCTAACCTCTGGTCATTGAAGTCCACCCCTCCCATGTTGGTATTATACTTGTGGACGACAAGGAGTTTTTCAATGACCTCAGTTCGCCGTTGAATTTGGACTGTCGTGTCTGCGTGAATGGTGGACAGAAAGTAAACGTCCCTCTTGTCCTTACATTTCACCGCGAGCAGGTCGTCCGCACTCAATGCGGCCCTCTGCCCCCGTTGAAGTTTGGTGGTAATGAGCCGTTGGGGGAAGCCCCGGCGACTATGCCGCACGGTGCCACAGCATCGGATTCCTTCTAACTTTAAGTGCTGAAAGAGGGCCACACTTGTGTAATAATTGTCCACAAAAAGATGGTACCCCTTCTGGAACAAGGGTGACGCCAAGTCCCATACAACCTTTCCACTGCTCCCCAGGTAGTCAGGGCATCCGACCGGCTCCAATTTGGAGTCTTTTCCCTCATAGACCCTAAAATAAGATGTATAGCCTGTGGCCCTTTCACAGAGCTTATACAGTTTCACCCCATACCGGGCGCGCTTGCTTGGGATGTACTGTTTGATGCCAAGGCGCCCGGTAAAACGTATGAGGGACTCATCTACGCAGATTTGCTGTTCAGGGGTATAAGCATCTGCAAATTTTGATGACAGGTGGTCTATGAGGGGCCGCATTTTGTGGAGCCGGTCAAATGCAGGGTGGTCACTTTCATGACAGGTTTCATCATCATTGAAGTGCAGGAAGCGCAGGATGTTCTCAAATCGTGTCCTGGACATGGCAGCAGAGTACAAGGGAACATGTTGTGATGGGTCTGTAGACCAATAAGACCGCAACACATTTTGTTTGATTTGTCCCATGTGTAAGAGAAGGCCCAAAAAAATTTTAAGTTCGGAAACTTGGACTGGTTTCCACCGAAATGGCTGGGCAAGGAAGACATTCGGATTGGCGGTTAGAAATTGTGTGGCTTTACGGTTGGTCTCTGCCACGACTAGGTCTAAGAGATCCTGGGTGATGAACAGATAAAAAAAGTCTAGGGGCGATCCTAGATTATCTGTCATCACCTGGACTCCAGACTGGGCGGTGAAAGGGGGCAGTACGGGTGCGGCGGTATCAGGGGATTGCCAATTTGGATTTGCCAGCACCTCTGGTAAACTAGGGGTAGTACGGGCCCGTGTACTTGATGGCTGCGACTGGGGTGTTACTACACGTGCCACCGAACCAGTTTCAACTTCCACGCTGGTGCTCGCCACTTCTCCAGGGTCTACGGAAGTACTGGTTCTAGGTCCAGGAGATGCTGTGCTGCTGGTGCCTGCCCCACCATGAAATCTCAGACCAGCACGAGCACCACTCTGCTGCCCTTGAGGCTGATCCTGCGCCACCTGCGGTCCAACGACATGGGGTGTGGTACGCCTGGCTCTAGCCGGGACCTCAACCTCGTCATCACTATCGGTCAGTGAGCCACTGCTCAATTCAGGTACAAACTCTGACCCAGATGATTCGTCGAATGGTTCATCCCAATCGTCCTCATCCGACTGGGCCATGTACCTGAGAACCTCATCATCGGAATACCCCTTTCTTGCCATGGTGGACTGCTAAATTTAGGGGGTATTCCTCTGAGACTACCCAGAAAAAAGAGCACCTAGAAAGCGAAAGGGAGTATTTGAGCGGTAGAAAGCTGTGATCACTGAGTTTTGATTAAAAAAAAAATCAAAACTGATGTTTACAGTGCACAGCTAGTGTACAGTGGTTTTTGCAGTGATCAGAAAAAAAAATTCTGTCACTGCGGTGGGGCGGGCTGAACGCAAGTGCAGGCGAACGATCAGGCCTGATCGGGCAAACACTGCGTTTTTTAGTGGATCCTAGTGACCCTAATAGATCTGACTGCGATCAGTAATGATCACTTACAGATACTATATAGTGACAATGTTGATTAGCGACAGTGATGACGCTAATTAGTGACTGTGGTGCAGTGGGCTGAGCACTAACTGACACTAACAAAGGGGCCTAGCTAACTGGCCTAACTGCTAACACTAGTGATACTAAAAAAGTGACAGTTTCCACTGATCACTGTTTTTAGATCACTAGGATAGTGACAGGGGGGTGGTGGCGAGTGGGGAATCAGAAGCAATCAGAAACAATCACAGGCCAATCACGGGACAATCAAAGCCAATCACTGGACAATCAAAGCCAATCACAGGCCAATCACTGGACAATCGCGGGACAATCACAGGCCAATCGCGAGACAATCACAGGCCAATCGCGAGACAATCACAGGCCAATCGCGGGACAATCGCGGGACAATCACAGGCCAATCACGGGACAATCACAGGCCAATCACGGAACAATCACAGGCCAATCACGGAACAATCGCAGGCCAATCACGGGACAATCGCAGGCCAATCACGGGACAATCACAGGCCAATCACGGGACAATCGCAGGCCAATCACGGGACAATCACAGGCCAATCACGGGACAATCAAATACAATTACGGGACAATCAAATACAATGACAGCACAATCAAATACAATGCACTGGGAAGGTGATTGGGGGGGGGGGGTCTGAGGGCGATCTGAGGGTGAGGGGGGTTGATTAGGTGCCCGCACGGGGCAGATTGGGTCCTGATCTGATGGGTGGCAGACACAGGGGGTGACCGATGGGAGGTCAGTGAGTGATTACAGGGGAGAATAGATGTAAACAATGCACTGGGGAGGTTATCAGGGGGGGGGGGGGGTCTGAGGAAAATCTGGGGGTCTGGGTGGGTGATCAGGTGCCCCCAAGGGACAGTTTAGGGTCTGCTCTGATGGGTGGTGGTGACAAGGGGTGATAGACAAGTGACAGACAGGTGATAGACAGGTGGTCAGTGGGTGAGGCAGATGTATACAGTAGTATACAGTATACAGGGGTGGGGGGCTGGGGGGGATCTGAGGGTAGGGGGGGTGATCAAGGGACCCTAGGGGGCAGTTAGGGACCTAACCTACAATATAGCGTCGGCAGATAGTGGCAGGGGGTGATTGATGGGTTTTTTAGGGGGTGCTTGGGTGCAACTATTGCTGTGCTGGGGTGGTCAGGGGGGGTCCTGAGGGCTGGGGTGGGCGATCGGGGGGGATCTGTGGGTTCAAAACTGTTTTCTGCTGCTCCTGCACAGGGCTGCCTCCTCCTCCGAGATCCGTGCGACGAAGAGTGCAGAGGAGGAGGAGGCAGCCAGTATAATACACTTTGTCATGTAAACAAAGTGTATTATACATTTCTATTGGCCCAGATCGTAATTTTAAACCCCGCCGGCGCTGCTAATTGGCCGGCGGGGTATCGGGCAAGGTGGGCGGGACCTTTCGCCGCGGGGAGCGCGCGTCATAGATGACGCGATCACTCCCTGAACACGCCTTAAAGGGGAACTGAAGAGAGAGGTATATGGAGACTGTCATGTTTATTTCCTTTTAGACAATACCAGTTGCCTGGCAGCCCTGCTGATCCTCTGCCTCTAATACTATTAGCCATAGCCCCTGAACAAGCATGCAGCAGATCGGGTGTTTCAGTGGTTCAGACTTATAAGTCTGATCTGATAAGACTAGCTGCATGCTTGTTTCTGGTTTTAATCAGATACTACTGCAGAGAAATAGACCAGCAGGGCTGCCAGGCAACTGGTATTGATTAAAAGGAAATAAACATGACAGCCTCCATATACCTCTCTCTTCAGTTCCCCTTTAAGGACCCGCCGCCGTCAGGCGTATTGCGGTCCTTAAAGAGAACCCGAGGTGGGTTTGAAGAATATTATCTGCATACAGAGGCTGGATCTGCCTATACAGCCCAGCCTCTGTTGCTATCCCAAACCCCCCTAAGGTCCCCCTACGCTCTGCAATCCCTCATAAATCACAGCCACCCTGCTGACAAACAGCTTGTCAGAGCTGGCTGTGTTTATCTCTATAGTGTCAGTCTGCTGCTCTCCCCGCCTCCTGCAGAACTCCAGTCCCCGCCTGCATCCCTTCCCTCCCTGCTGATTGGAGGGAAGGGACGGGGCAGGGACCAGAGCTATGCAGGAGGTGGGGGAGCAGCTGAGACTGACACTACAGATGTAAACACAGCCTCACTGCATGGCTGTGATTTATGGGGGATTGCAGAGTGCAGGGGGACCTTAGGGGGGTTTGGGATAGCAACAGAGGCTGGGCTGTATAGGCAGATCCAGCCTCTGTATGCAGATAACATTCTTTAAACACACCTCGGGTTCTCTTTAAGGCATCCACTTTGCCGCCGCCCATGGGCTGTAGGCGGTCGGCAAGTGGTTAAGTAGGTTGCGGACAAAACGTATGGGTACAAGTTCAGAGTTCCAATTCACATAAAAAGACTGCCTGACATGCGTTTCACGGCCAAAAGCCGCTTCCTCAGAGGCACATCGTATACAAACATCGACAATGGACCCAAAGCAAGTATACCCGCAATCTGTATTCTATAGAGAAACTGTGTTCAGCGGCGACTCAATGCTAAACACATGGACTGTGTCTGAACTTGTACCCATACGTTTTGTCCGCAACCTTTCAAGATGTTGTGAATGAAGAATAAATAAACTGTTCAAAAAAAAAAAATTCTTGAGAAGTGTCTTGTTTGTAACTTGTAGGGAGTGGAACAGAACTACTCATTTTTATTGTGATTATAACACTTTAAGTGGGGCCATTTTTATTAAAGTGGACCTGAAGCGAGGAGTATATGAGGCTACCATATTTATTTTCTGTTAAATAATACCAGTTACCGTATTGTCCTGCTGGTCTATTTGGCTCCAGTAGTGTCTGCATCACACCTGAAACAAACATGCAGCTAATAATGTCAGAAACACCTGATCTGCTGCATGCTTGTTCAGGGGCTGTGGCTAAAAGTATTAAAGGCAGAGGATCAGCAGGATGGCCAGGCAACCGGTATTGCTTGAAAAAAAAAATATGGCAGCCTCCACATCCCTCTCACCTTTGATTCCCTTTATAGCTGAAGGCATAAAATCTAAACTCAGAACTTCCTCTCTGGTCTATAAGATCAGCCACATGATCGTGTGATAAACTTTATGGGGAAAACTTTATTACAATTAAATATAACAAAAAAAACCTAAAGTTTTACTTTTGTTTCACTTTTGCAGGGAGCACTGAAAGTGTTAGAGAACCCGAGGTGGGTTTCTGAAAGCAATATTAGGACAGAGAGGCACATTCTGCAAACAATCACCAGCCTCTGTGTCCGTTTATTCTGCCTCCAGCCACCCCCCCCCCCCTGCTCTGCTGTCCCCCTACAAAAACCGCCACGCTAGCGACACGCAGATTGTCGCTAGTATGCTGTTTACCTTTAGGCTGCCACTCACCGCCGCTCCCCCGCCTCCTGTATAGCGGCGCTCCCCCGCCTCCTCTATAGCGCTGCTCCCCGTCTGTCTCCCTTCCCTCCCCACCTCTCTAAGCTTCCTCTAATCGGCTTACAGAGGATCTCTAGGTAACATCACGGACACGGGGGCTGCAAAAGCCCCAGGTAAGTTAAACTTAAAGGGGTTCTGTGGGGGCTGTGGAAGAGAAAAACGGACACTTACCTTGGGCTTCCATCAGCCCCGTGCAGCGGTAATGTCCCACGCCGTCCTCCTCCCATCTGCCGTTCCCCGCAGCCGGCACCGGGCTATTATTCGTCTGACATACAGACGAATAATGCGCGTTGCCGTGCCTCCGCTCGCGTCATCTGAGGCTTACTGCGCAGGCGCAGTACAACGGAGCCTTGTACTGCACTTGCGCAGTAAGCTTCCGATGACGCAGGCGGAAGGGAGCCGGTGTGCGGCCACTCTAGCGCAGCCGCAGTTGGATCCCTTTCCGCTTAGACCGGGGCCGGCGGCGGAGAACGGCAGATGTTAGGAGGACGGCGTGGGACATTACCGCTGCACGGGACTGATAGAAGCCCAAGGTAAGTGTCCGTTTTTCTCTTCCACAACCCCCACAGAACCCCTTTAAAAGAAGCTGTGAGTACCGCGGTACTCTGGGCAAACTGCCACAATGTAACAATGTTCACAGACAGGAATTAGCTGTTTACAGCTGTCTCCAACAGCCAAAACAGCTAGCAGCAGCTACATAACCTGCCCACAGTACAAATGTCACCATGTAATAAATGTCAGGATGTAAATCGGGGAGAGGAAAGATTTTACAATGAGCAAACACTGACTAAATCATTTATACATAATTATGGTAAAAAATGAAGCACTTTTTTTACTACATTATTTTCACTGGAGTTCCTCTTTAATACCGTACTTTGCTAGTGGGTGGGCTTAAGTGGGAACTGAAGATGAGCATAAACTTTCTTAATGCTGTACTTTGTTAGTGGGGAGAAGGAGGAGTTTAAAGTGGAAAGAGGAAGATAAGCTTTCTTTTTTTTTTTGTTCATGAAATTCTTTATTAAACGATTGCAGTTTACAATGCATGAAAGATTTGTCAACATGACCAACCATATCACAATTTTTTACATTGAGATATTCAAATTAACACATTCAAATAAACGCGTTCTTTCTTGTAGCATATCCAACACTCAGTTATAGCCATACCTTGTTGGTTGTTTCCTGAAATATCTATAAGATATCCTAACAACCTAGGTCCTAGCATGGGCTTATTGAGACAGTGGACTAAATTAGGCCCTCAATGAGCATCTACCACTTGCGTACTAAGAGTGTTGAAGATAAGCTTTCTTAAAGTGTAACTGTAGGGCATAAAATCAATTCTTTATTTTTATCTGGTAAACAAGTAATAAGGATGCTAACCAGCCAATCCAAAAGTTAAAATCACTATTACTTTTCTTGTTTATAAATGATCATTCCCCAGTTTACCTGACTCTTATTTGGTACGTTGCCGCACAAAGGAAGTTGCAGGGCATGCTGGGTTGTCTTTTTTTTTTTTTTTTTTTTGCTTCTTTATTTCCCCTCAGAGTCAACTAATGTACAGAAGCAAAAAAGGACAACCCAGCATGCCCTGCAACTTCCTTTGTGCGGCAACGTACCAAATAAGAGTCAGGTAAACTGGGGAATGATCATTTATAAACAAGAAAAGTAATAGTGATTTTAACTTTTGGATTGCCTGATTAGAATCCCTATTACTTGTTTACCAGAAAAAAATAAAGAATTGATTTTTGATTTTATGCCCGACAGTTGCCCTTTAATACCGTACTTTCCTAGATAGTGTGTGTGTGTGTGCGTGTGTATGGGGGGAGGGGCTTAATGGGTAATGATGAGGATGAACTTCCTTAGTACTATACTTGATGTAACAGACTTTTTCTCTTGCAGGTCCAGAGTAAAACATTGTATGCAAACGCTCAAGTCTTACATGGGTGCTGGGACAACTGGCGAGCGGCACCACATCTGTCTGCAAGAACAAAAAACCACAGAACACAAAAGTGCATCGGTCACTTTAATCTTCTTAGCGTTTTTTTTTTTTATTATTATTCTTTTAAAAGCTGCTTTTCTGTAACCTTCCACCCTTACTTTTATTTTATTTTTATTTTTTTATGTCCTGTGTGTGTCACGTGTTTGCTGTTACTGACCGGCGGTAGTGTGGAAGAACGCTCCGCAGAGGCTCCTCCCCACCACCGCCGCCGTCTCGCGAGTATCTGGGCTCTTTACCATTACTGCCATAACATTATCTGCCGTTTCTTTGTTTTGTTTTTTATTTTTTATTTTTCTTTGGCATTTCGCTTCTGCAGATGTTTTTGGTACAATTCTCGGAAAAACAAAAAAATAACAAAAAACGAAACTCATCAATGCAGTTCTATAATTGTGTCTTCCAAAAGCTCATGTGTCTAGCATTCGGGGAAGTTTTGAAAAAAATACGATGTTCTCATCTAAGCTGTGACGGTGGCACACTTTGTCATAGGAAAACTACGATACTAACACAATTTTTATTTTTTTTCAGGAGGGGGGGGGGGGGTTCTTTTTTTTTTTTTTTTTTTACTTTTTGTTTTTTGTTTTGTTTTTTTAGCAATGAAATTTGAGGCTGCTATGCTAGTTTTTCCCATGGGGAAACTAGGAGTATTTTGTTACGTACTAGCCACCACTTTCTGTAAAAGCACAAAACGCCTACGTGTTTGTCTTTCATCGCCTTTTGTTTTTCTATTTTATTTTGCGTCGGAGGGTGTTGCGCACCCGCCTTGGGCCTTCAAGTAAACCGGCGCACTGATTCATCCTGGGCAACCAGACAATCGCACGCACACCACTAACGTACCGGTATTCGGGCAACGTGGGGTCCCAAGAGACCCACCTGGCCTTCTTACTCTTAGTTGATGAGATGTTGTATTTGTGAGACAGTGTTATGGTAGAATGGCCTGCGTGTTATGTAGATAGATCAGTCCTAGCTTGCATGTTCTTTTAGGAACTAACCATTATTCCAATGATGTACCGTAGCTCCCGCCGGGATTAGCTCTGGGCGAATAGCGACGTGGTGGATTTTAACAACTGCCCTCTCCTGACAAATCGTCGGCTTTCACGTATTGCAGCTGGTCGACTGGTCGCTGCAAAGTTACTTATCTGCTCGCTGCAAAGATATATTTAAGAGAACCTGTCCTGTTACAAAGCATGGTCGAGTCAGCAATTCTTCCAGAGTACTAAAAGTGAGATAACCCACATACCTTTGTGAGTCTGGGGAAGCATTCCTCAATTTTTAGTCCTTGATGTAAGTTCTGCCACTTCCTGTCTTAAACACCGCCCCCTTCTGACGGGTACTGCCCACCCTAGCCTTTTAAATGATATTGTGAATTTGTAATAGGATAGAGCATTGCTTAAGAACATATGTAATTCTACCTATTAGATTTTTTTTATATATACTTTTAAAAGCTTTAATCGGAAAAAGTAAACTCTTTTCTCTAGTCAGTATTGTAACTATATCCCCAGGAATCAGAGGTAGAATTGGAAAGGCAGATAGCTTGATTGACAGATCCAGAGATAAGCGTAACCTTGAGGATTAAGTTCCGTACACACGCCAGATAAAACTTGGCTGGGGCGACCGATAATGAGTGCCACTGACAAGAGTCCAGTGTGTGTACAGCATCCCCTGACTGGTCGGGCAGACTTGGTGAATAGCTACGGCTGAGCGCATGGTTCTGCCAACCTACCCCACCACCGCGTGACGTCGCAAACACGCCCTTAGTCATCACTCTGCATAGCAACAGTACACGCCACTAGCCTGTAAGCTAGTGACGCATCTGTAAGCCTTGGCCCTGCAATATCGTCCGAGGGATCAGGCACCAATCCATGTCAGGCAACATTGATTTTGTGTGTGTGTGCCGGCCTGTAGTAGAATGGGCGGGTTCTTTCTGGGATAATTATGGTTATCTCTGTTTAACACAGCAGGAGGTGTAAAAAGGTTGTCTGAAAACTCATTGAATCTCAGTTTTAGGGTAGAAGAAGGTTCTTTTAGCGCAATTGCAACAACGGGATTAAAAAGGTATTTAAAATAAATCGCAGTGTGTGACATAATTACAGGGATAGTGGATGAATTTATCAGTCTGTTGTATCATGGCATTGCTGTATATGCTTCTCTCCCGTATATATGTATGTGTGTATATATATATATATATATATATATATATATATATATATATATATATATATATATATATATATATATATATATATATATATATATATATATATATATATACACACGCCTGTGTTCTATACATATGGCCCTTGTTTGTCCTGGTAAACTGTTGTATAATGTTGTTTCTCATTGGAAGATAATGTAGCGCAATAAACCATTATTAATAATAGTACTTATAAAACAATTGTTTACAAAACATAAACTTCAACTGAAGGAGAATTAATATTGTGAACGGGCAGAGGCCGTAAACCCTAAACAGGTATTCATTTCAGTGAAGAGCAGATCTGGATCATACACAAGGCAACTTAGGCAGGTGCCTAGGGCCTAATGAGTGTCCAGGGACCTGGCTGGAACCTTTTTTGATCCACGTTCCCCATCTTACCTTATAAAAAAAGCCAAGGTGGCCAGAAAGGGGAGCTACATTTACCTAGAGGCCCATTTTATGATCATCCTTTCCTGGGATGGGGGTAGCGTTGCTTTCCTGCTGCAAGGACAATTGTGTTAGCTTAAAAGACAATTGTTTATGTTAAGCCATCACACAGCGCTTCCTATCACTTACGTCATGCTGACACCCTTCTGGCGGTAGGTGAGAGAGGCGCCTACTGTACTTTTTGGGTTTTTTTTACGAGGTTTGCTTTTGGCAAAATGCCCAGCGCTTGCTGTGTAATCGCCTCCAATCTTCCATAATTCTACACAATACATGTTATCCCCCCAACATGTCTCGCCTCCTTCCCATGCTGGGCTAAAATGTTTGCAAATTCTCTCTCTAAAGTGTACTTGGACTTAACTGCGCTTAAATGAAGCCCTGATCAGTAGTGCAGTGTACTTGCATTTCTGTATTTTACATGCTTGTCACTGCCATTGTCTACATTACCAGCCTGTGCGCTTATTGAAAATGTCCTCAGCATTTCAGTATTATTATATTGATTTAGAGAGGGATGCTAATGAGTGTAGATAGTGAGAGTACAACTATAAAAGTATTGGGAACAGTTGCAAAGGACAAACAGGAATCTGCACACTGCAGCTAGTTTCCTATCAGTACAAGGGCAGAGTACTCTACATGCTGGAGGTATCAGACATCAGCACACACTGCAGCTAGTTCACTATCAGTACAAGGGCAGAGTACTCTGTAAGTGGCAGAGATCCGCATACACTGCAGCTAGTTTACTATTAGTACAAGGGCAGAGTACTGTACACCCTGTAAGTAGCAGAGATCAGCAAACACTGCAGCTAGTTTACTATCAGTACAAGGGCTGAGTACTGTACATGCTGAAGGCAGCAGAGATCAGCATACACTGCAGCTAGTTTATTATCCGTACAAGGACAGAGTACTGTCCATGCTGGGAGGTATCAGACTTCAGCATACACTGCAGCTAGTTTATTATCAGTACAAGGGCAGAGTACTGTCCATGCTGGGAGGTATAAGACTTCAGCATACACTGCAGCTAGTTTATTATCAGTACAAGGGCAGAGTACTGTCCATGCTGTAAGTAGCAGAGATCAGCACACACTGCAGCTAGTTTATTATCAGTACAAGGGCAGAGTACTGTACATGCTGGGAGGTATCAGACATCAGCATACACTGCAGCTAGTTTATTATCAGTACAAGGGCAGAGTACTCTACATGCTGGGAGGTATCAGACTTCAGCATACACTGCAGCTAGTTTATTATCAGTACAAGGGCAGAGTACTGTACATGCTGGGAGGTATCAGACATCAGCATATACTGCAGCTAGTTTACTATCAGTACAAGGGCAGAGTACTGTCCATGCTGGGAGGTATCAGACATCAGCATACACTGCAGCTAGTTTACTATCAGTACAAGGGCAGAGTACTCTACATGCTGGAGCTAGCAGAGATCAGCAGACACTGCAGCTAGTTTACTATCAGTACAAGGGCAGAGTACTGTACATGCTGGAAGGTATCAGACATCAGCATACACTGCAGCTAGTTTACTATCAGTACAAGGGCAGAGTACTGTACATGCTGGAGGTAGCAGAGATCAGCAGACACTGCAGCTAGTTCACTATCAGTGCAAGGGCAGAGTACTCTAGATGCTGGAGCTAGCAGAGATCAGCAGACACTGCAGCTATCACACATCAGCATCTTAAAAATGGAAAACAATAAATGATACAAGCATATTGCATTATGGATCAGAGACCCATCTGTAAGCGCTCTTCGGTTTAGGCACACAAACCTTTTCATTATGTTTGGGATTTTTGCAGCTACACGATTCACACTCTGTCACTTTTCTGAACGTCATTCTATTTAAAGAAAAAATATTCATCTCCCATAACCACTCCCGCTTCTCATCAGCCTATCAGTGGACTCTGGGGGAGGGGGGCGCAGTCTTGGGAAAGTGATGAAAGAGGAACGCACAAAACTAGCAATAACTTGCTTGTAAGAGAATAGTGTGGCTAACAAGCAGCCAATCGGATTACTCCCCACAGACACACAATAGTCAGTGTGGCTAACAAGCAGCCAATCAGATTACTCCCCCCAGACACACAATAGTCAGTGTGGCTAACAAGCAGCCAATCAGATTACTCCCCCCAGACACACAATAGTCAGTGTGGCTAACAAGCAGCCAATCAGATTACTCCCCCCAGACACACAATAGTCAGTGTGGCTAACAAGCAGCCAATCGGATTACTCCCCCTAGACACACCATAGTCAGTGTGGCTAACAAGCAGCCAATCGGATTACTCCCCACAGACACACAATAGTCAGTGTGGCTAACAAGCAGCCAATCGGATTACTCCCCCTAGACACACCATAGTCAGTGTGGCTAACAAGCAGCCAATCGGATTACTCCCCACAGACACACAATGGTCAGTGTGGCTAACAAGCAGCCAATCAGATTACTCCTACCAGACACACCATAGTCAGTGTGGCTAACAAGCAGCCAATCAGATTACTCCCCACAGACACACCATAGTCAGTGTGGCTAACAAGCAGCCAATCGGATTACTCCCCACAGACACACAATGGTCAGTGTGGCTAACAAGCAGCCAATCGGATTACTCCCCACAGACACACAATGGTCAGTGTGGCTAACAAGCAGCCAATCATTTTACTCCCCACAGACACACAATACTGGCTAACAAGCAGCCAATCAGATTACTTCCCCCTAGACACACCATAGTCAGTATTCGGTACACTATGTCATGCTGTTTGATAGTAACCATGCTACAGGCAATGAGTAGACACGGTATTCTAGCTCATTGGAGGATATATAGCAGTACTTATTGTTGTGTGAGTGGACAATAAATCCCTTTAATTTGACGATTTTCATTAACGTGTAACTTAATCGTTGCATTTGAATGGTGTTGTTTTCCATGTGGCCAGGCAGGGAAGTCGTAGCCTGACAGTATTGGAAATTGATTAAATACTGAAATATCAATGCACATGTTGCTGTGTCTCTGACCCTGAAACCCACTTCTGTAGCATCTGCGCATCTCTGTATTCACCTCTGAGCTTTATCACTTGTGTAATCAGATTGTAACCATTCAGCAGTGGGAGGAGACACATTTTAATGAATTGGGAAGGTGGAAAGTCCTTCCTGCGTCTGCATCTGGGCACTTCCTACTCTTTCTCTCCCCCCTTTCCCTCTCCATAGGGCAGAGCAGAGCTGCCAGACAAGGAGCCCAGCAAGCATGTCTGTGGGACAGTTAGGGTTAATGAACAGTCCCCCGAAGCAATCACAGAAGGTCAACTCGGATGACCTATATCCATGATCTGTACATAAGGGAATACATTAGTCTCATGCATTCTTCACATGAAATGTTTCTGACACTTCTCCAGTGTTAAGGCGGAGGGGGTATGCCATAGACAAAATGGCCGCCGCCGTAGTGTAGTTGACGTTAGGCATGTACACTTAGACGGTCCAGTTAGCTCCAGCAAATCCCATGCGTCCAATTTTTATACAGCTATGCACGTTTTCTATACTGCTGCCGATTGGTCTTTGGTATTGAATGTGTATTTATAGTGCATTGTCGGTTTGCTTTTCCCTAAAGTATTAAATCTCTCGTGTCACGTCTCGTGTGTGTAGCACTCTGCCATCACCTCTGCAGAATTCAAACTGGTACAGTTATTTAAAGCCTAACTGCAGGCCCAGCCCCTCCCCTCCACATTTATTGTATAATGTTACTAGAACTGATTCCTCTCCGGGTCTATGACCACTCTCCATTCCTTTAATTGCCTAGTTTGGGCGAGGCTCCACCTCTGGTCATGTGACTGATGGCTCTAGCTGTATCGGGCTCGTGATCTGTCTCCCTGGTCAGCTGGATGTGATGGGCGGCGCCTCGTCCATGGTCATGTGACCAAGGCAGCTAGTCTGCGACTCACCTATTTTTCTGAACAGCCAGAAGCGTTAAGCATGGTCACGCACTCTGATCATGTGACCATATCAATTATAAATGGTCAATTGTGGGCAAGGTCCCTCCCCTGTTAATGTGACTCTTATTACGGGTCTGTAATCTCTTCCCTTAAACAGCTGACTGCCGCATGCTAGACCCCGCCCCTTGGTCGCATGCCTCCTGTGACCGATTTGTTTTCTGAATGGTCAGCTTGACTGGTCATGTGATCAGTAGTGGGGAGGGGGTGGCAGTAATCTGGCCCCAGTTTGTGGGCTGCCCCAGGATCCAGTAGATCTCCAGCCAAATGTATGGATAGAGTAGGGAAGAGTCAAGGCCTCGTTGGGGGTTCTAATGCTCATTGTTACAGATGGGGACATTTTCCCCCTTTTTTTATTTGGGTGTGACAGGATGTGAGGGCGAAAGACAGGAAGTGAAGGGCAACAGAGGGCCAAACAGGAAGTAAGAGAAACGGACAGCAATAAAAATCCTTTTCTTTTTTTTTATAGCAGTGTGGCTAAAGTTTAGAACATTTGTCAGGTTTGGAATGAGCTTTGAGTCATGGTTGGGGAGATTTCCCAGCACTTCTCACCCAGTTTCTGGAATGCTGAGTGGGCGGTAATTTCCCCTTTGGGCAGACAGAGCAGACGAGTCCTGGCGGAGCTTTTGACTCTCCCCTACTCTATCCAAGAACAAAAAATATATCATTTTGGCTGGAGTTTGACATTAGCGGGGCTACGGTGTCTAACGTGAATCCCCTACACTTCCTATAGCATGCATTATACAGCAACTCTTAAGTCTGAGAATAAAGAGACTTCCTTTCATTTCCCCTGGGCTGTGGTCACATGATTATGCCTAAGGAAAGCTGCTGACCCAGATGCATGCTGGGAAAGAATGCCACTTTTTAAAGTCAGCAACTTCCTGTCAGCATAGCCATGTGACCAAGAATGATTCCCCTTAGAACCTCTTTGGTATCATGTGGTCATGTTATTAGTTTGATGCCATTCCCTTCCCTAAAGGATAACGCCAGTATCCGGAAATTAGTGAGCGGGGGGTGAGGCAGGTAGGCACTTTCCTTGGTGCCCATAATTTAGGGGCTGTAAAGGGAACCTGGTCCAGCTGAGTTCACATATTACAGCGACTCATTTGGGTTCCTCAGTCCCAATCACTATTGACTCAACAAACTTGAACTGCTTTGACGAAAAACAATCTGCCGTTAAGCTGTTCTCATTTGCTGCACCTTTTCCGAGTCATATCAGATCATAGCAATAGGGTCGTGAAAATAAATGGTTGTGTGGTCCAATTTGCAGCATCCTTGGCTAGAATTTTTTTTTTTTTTTTTTAATAAGGACTTTGGACAATACTCCAGGGGTCTTCAGGGCTCTAGTCTTATTTAATGTACAACTATTAACATTATGGCCATCACAAGATGAGCTCTCCCAATGTCTCCCTGTTTAGCAGCCTCCTCTGTGGCCTTCAGAACGATCTGATCAGGTAGTGCTTGATTTGAACAGTGAGGAAGCCCTATCCTCAGGAGGAGGTTGTGGCAGGAGACCATTTCGGAGGCCGATGTAGCCTTAAAGCTGATCACACAGAATACTCAGCTGAGCAGCAACTGGTAGGAAAGGCTTTGCTTTTGCATCACCAAGGAATAGCAAGATGAGAAGAACAAACTGGAAACCTACAATAGAAAGGAGTAGCAAAAGAGCACATAACACCAAACACTCGCATCAGCAAAATACACAGTGCTATCTTTTTGCCGCTTAATACACACATATACAGTTAAGGCGTGCAAGATTGCTGTTGCAAATTCCAACATATTCCAGGAAATGGATTGCACTTTTACCATCTAATATCAGACCGGTTTTAAAACTTGCAGTCCTGGTTTGTTAGATCTCTTAAAGGACAACTAAAGTGAGAAGAATATAAAGGCTGCCATATTTATTTCCTTTAAACTACTGTATACCAGTAGCCTGTTGATCTATTTGGCTGCAGTAGTGTTTGAATAACAGCAGAAACAAGCATGCAGCTAATCTTGTCAGATCTGACAATAATTTCAGAAACACCTGATCTGCTGCATGCTTGTTCAGGGGCTATGACTGAAAGTATTAGAGGCAGAGGATCAGCAGAGCAGCCAGGCAACTGGTATTGTTTTAAAGGATATAAACATGTTGACCTTTAACCTTCCTGGCGGTACGCAGTTTCTGAGGCTGCATCCGCAGGAGGTACTTTTTGAAATAAATTTGTTGTAGCTGGCACTAGGCTAGCTACCATTGTCCCCCGCACCCTTCTGATCTCCCCGATCGCCGCCGCTATACGTTACCTAGCCACAATCCCGCGAGAGCCGCAGCCTCCCCAATGTGCTTCAGTCGTCACTATGGCGACAATCGGACATGACGTCATGCGCAATCCCGATCCTCCCCATAGCGAAGCCTAGCGCTGATTGGAGAGGCTGCAGGATCCCTGGGGGGTACGTATATCGGGGGAGATCGGTAGAGAGCGGAGGGACTTGGGGGGCAATGGTAGCTAGCGAAGTGCTAGCTACAATGGATAAAACTAATTTTATTTTTTTTAAAAACCCTCCGGGGGCAGAGAAATCCTCTGCGGCGGCTACCCTGAGTGTAGGTCGGGGTTATCGCCAGGGGGGTTAAGGGGGATACTCGGGGGATCTCTGTAGAGGTCTCAGTAAAGTAAGCTAAGCGTATCAGAATTTTTTGCTCAAATGGGTCAACCAATGAATCCCAAACTCTCCTCTCTGTCGCACCCAATCTGGGTTACAGTGACACTGAAGCGCAAAAAAAGGGTGATATAATGACTTGCATGTGTAGTACGGATAATTAATAGAACATTAGAAGCAAAGAAAAGATTCTCATGTTTTTATTTTCAGTTATATAGCTGTTTATCTGTAACCATGCATCCATCATTCTCTAATATTTGCTGTTTACAAACTGCACTCTGTAATGTAAATGATGAAACGGAGCAGAGCTAATGAACCTTTGAACTTCCTGGCAGCAAAACCTTAAACAAGAAACAATGAGAAATAGGTTGAGATAAGTGCTTCAGAAAACAGCATTGCTCTCTGAATAATTTAGTCAGAGACCTCAGAGAATCTCTTTTTGCATACATAACTGAAGTTTCTTAACTCTTCCTGTACTGGAAGCAATATGAGACTTTTTTTCTTTACTACCAATCTCCTATTTCTTAGCTGTACTACACAACATGCAATTCATTATATCATAAGCTTATTTTCACTTTAGATTCCCTTTAGTGCTTTCCGATAAAAAGTGGTCTTCAGACAGCCCCAAAGGCTACGTGGTGTAGGTTTAATCCTGACCCATCAAACTCTCCCCATATTGGTTCATTCTTCTAACATACCCAATTTAAAAAAAATATATAAATCGTTACTATTTTTTTGTTTAATAAGGTGAAGATAAAAGCAGAGAAGGTTTTATCTGACCACGATTCCCCTCCCGACCTTAACGATCGATAATGCATCTCATACAGGTAACACACAATTCCTTATGACAGGAGGAGGGGGAACATAGCGTAGTTCTATGGGTTCAGTGCTACTAATATACCATAAGCCCTCATATACGTATATAGAAATATAAAACAAATATATCTTTGCTTTAAATATACTGTAATGCAAGACTTGAAGAAAAAAAAATGCATATTAATAGTTTTTCTTGGCCCAATCGTCGGCGCCGCACGCGCGCCGATCTGTGTGTACGAGTATTTGCTCTTGTATTTTACGAAAAACGACGATTAGTATTTTTTCTCTTTTATTTTTCTAATTTTTTGTTTTTGTTTTTTCTCTGCAGTTCCGTTGTGTAATTTATGACACTTTTTTTTTTTTTATCATGAGTGTTATTTACGTTTTTGTTTGAGCAGTTGATGTTTATTCTACTTAGAGGAAACTACATGATGCAGAACATTTCAGAAGCACGAGGCTGGGGGCTGCCCCCATTTCCCCGCTGGAATGATCATTTGGGTTTTTTTGGGGTTTTTTTTGGTTGGATTAGGTTTTACTGAGATCAAGTAACTTGGCTTTAGTCTTTATGCTGTTTATGTGACATTTCAGTATTTGAACCAACACTCAGAATTCATGAATTCGGTCACCGGGATGAATTTAATGATGGGGTTAAATACTGCAAGAAGAGTTTCTGCAGCAAACGACTTTCACAGCTGTCTGTGCACAGATGTGTCAGGTGTAAAAGCAGGGGAGGGGACAGCCACTGTGTGAGAGGTGTAAGCAGGAGAGGTAACAGCCACAGTGTCAGAGAGGTAACAGCCGCAGTGTCAGGTGTAAGCAGGGGAGGGGACAGCTGCAGTGTCAGAGAGGTGTAAGCAGGGGAGGGGACAGCTGCAGTGTCAGAGAGGTGTAAGCAGGGGGACGGGACAATCACTGCATCAGAGAGGTGTACGCACTGGAGGGGACAGCCACAGTGTCAGAGAGGTGTTGGCAGCAGGAGGGGGCAGCTACAGAGTCAGAGAGGTGTAAGCAGGGGAGGGAACATCTGCAGTGTTAGGTGTAGGTATTGGAGAGGACAGCCGCAGTGTCAGAGAGGTGTAAGCAGGGGATGGGACAGCCACAGTGTCAGAGAGGTGTACGCACTGGAGGGGACAGCCACAGTGTCAGAGAGGTGTTGGCAGCAGGAGGGGGCAGCTACAGAGTCAGAGAGGTGTAAGCAGGGGAGGAAACATCTGCAGTGTTAGGTGTAAGTATTGGAGAGGACACCCGCAGTGTCAGAGAGGTGTAAGCAGGGGACGGGACAGCCGCAGTGTCAGAGAGGTGTAAGCAGGGGATGGGACAGCCACTGCGTCAGAGAGGTGTAGGCACTGGAGGGGACAGCCACAGTGTCACAGAGGTGTTGACAGGGGGAGGGGAGATCTGCAGTGTCAGAGAATGTGTAAGCAGGGGTGGGGGACAGTTTAACAATTGTCACTATTCAAACACATATAGAGGTGATCATTGCCCCCTGGTGCAGTTGCAGTCTCTGCATCCCCTATTGCTATGCCACTGTCTGTAGCAGAGACCTCTCTCTCTTTGTATATAGTCTTGTTATTCATTTGCATGGAGATACTTTAAAGCCCATTTTCAAGAATTGTTGTTCCTCCCCATTTGGTTAGTGTGGGAAAGCGTTAGAACCTCTTAGTTATTTATTGCTGTCTGTGTCTTTATTTGGAAGAACTCCTCTAATTTACTGTAATGGCAGGAAGTGAGTCATTCTGTCCAGCAGGCACTACGTGTTTCCCCGTAAACCTTCAGCAATTCACCACGTTTCCTGTACTCTGTATCAGCAGAGTTGCTCCTTAAGGCTACTGTGGCCGTAGGGTCAGGAAGTAAAGGAAGATCTTCCCATTCGAGACACAGACCGCTTTAAGAATGAGGGAAAAAAGGTTCAACCCACTTGTCACACCATCTAGAACTATTTTTGTGACCTTTATTTGAAACTGTAGGTTGAACTTCAGGCAGTACTTTACTATAATTGTACTTTATACCTATTCAAAAAAAAAAAATGGCTGTCACAAGAAAACTCTCACAGATTTTCCTTCTGCCTCCCATGGCCTTAAAAGTTAGGCAATCGAGTTGTGTTTGAGTTAAACGCTGAGCAGGAGCTGCCGGAGTTTCTGAACTGCAGCATCTTCTATTTGCTTTCATTGCTGTTTGCAAAACACAAGCTCCTCCCATGGGAATGCCCCTCTGCAAACTGAGCATCAGTCAGCCTTTCAGTTCTAGCGGCTACCGCTTCATAGGAAGTACGTGGTGCTTGCAGCGAGGCACGCTTGTGACGGTCCAATCTGTTTAATTAGATGTAAATTACAATTATATGGAGCCCTGGGAAAACCCAGTAGAATTTTTTTTTTTTTTAATATTTCCCACTCATTGGACAGTTGGGTAATAAACTGAGAACAGATGTTCCTCCGGAAAACACACATCAGTGTCTGGTCGAAGTCTACAGACATTTTGGGGGTTACTCATTACCTTGATTAATGGTCAGTGGCGCATAGTCATCCGTGCGTTCTGCATAAGCATTGTTTGTCCGACGTACATATATTAATGTCAGATATCTCCATATGCACTGGTGACTTGCAGATACCATCATGTGTTTGTACTGTAAATTATAATTAAAAAATTGTCTGTTCAAAATAATTGAAATTGTTGCATCAAACATTCCTCATTTCCAAAAAGAGTAACGTTTTTTTCGTAACTTCTGCAATGCTTCATATTGACTTTCAGTGACTTCACCACCACACAGGCGGATGGGTCCAGAATCTGGGGGTGGGGGAATATGCCACACAAGTGGACTGATAACAGCCGGAGGAAGGTATTACAGCAGTGGTGCATGGAGGGGGAGTATACCATGCCGCTGGATTGGTCCAGCAGTTGGGGCAAGTCTGAAGGAGAGTAGAGGGTATCATGCTGTCTTCTGAACACTCCAATATCCGTTATATACTGCAGATTAGAGAACTGACCATTGGTCACACAACCTGAATTTGAGAGGGGTAGTTGTTAACTCTTTAACATAGTTATCATCACATGTGCACTATTTAACATGCAATATTGTTGGCTTCTAATGAAACTCTTCTATATCATCAGCTCCCTACAAAAAGATTGGTTGCCAGGTCACAGTGATATCATTGGCTCCTGATGGAAGGGTAGGTTGCCAGGTCACAGTGATATCATTGGCTCCTGATGATAGGATAGGTTGCCAGGTCACAGTGATATCATTGGCTCCTGATGAAAAGATAGGTTGCCAGGTCACAGTGATATCATTGGCTCCTGCTGGAAGGATAGGTTGCCAGGTCACAGTGATATCATTGGCTCCTGATGAAAGGATAGGTTGTCAGGTCACAGTGATATCATTGGCTCCTGATGAAAAGATAGGTTGCCAGGTCACAGTGATATCATTGGCTCCTGATGAAAAGATAGGTTGCCAGGTCACAGTGATATCATTGGCTCCTGATGAAAAGATAGGTTGCCAGGTCACAGTGATATCATTGGCTCCTGATGAAAAGATAGGTTGCCAGGTCACAGTGATATCATTGGCTCCTGATGAAAAGATAGGTTGCCAGGTCACAGTGATATCATTGGCTCCTGATGAAAGGATAGGTTGCCAGGTTACAGTGATATCATTGGCTCCTGATGATAGGATAGGTTGCCAGGTCACAGTGATATCATTGGCTCCTGATGGAAGGATAGGTTGCCAGGTCACAGTGATATCATTGGCTCCTGATGAAAGGATAGGTTGCCAGGTTACAGTGATATCATTGGCTCCTGATGATAGGATAGGTTGCCAGGTTACAGTGATATCATTGGCTCCAGATGAAAAGATTGGTTGCCAGGTCACAGTGATATCATTGGCTCCTGATGAAAAGATTGGTTGCCAGGTCACAGTGATATCATTGGCTCCTGATGAAAAGATTGGTTGCCAGGTCACAGCTATACCATTGGCTCTTAATGAAGGGATAGGTTGTCTGGTCACAGTGATGTCATTAACTAAGAAGGAAGGGATAGGTTGCCAGGCCCAGGTCACAGCTATACTATTGGCTCTCAATGAAAGGATAGGCTGCCAGGTAACAGTGATGTAATTAGCTACTAACGAAGAGATGGGTTGCCAGGTCACAGTGACGTCATTAGCTACGAATAAAGGGATAGGTTGCCAGGCCACAGTGATGTCACTGGCTTCTAATTAAAGCATAGGTTGCCAGGTCACACTGATGTCATTATCTGGGAATGAAGGGGTAGGTTACCAGGTCACAGTAACATCACAGGCTTCTAATAAAAGGATAGGCTGTACGTTCTAAAAATGTTTCCTACATACAAGATGGCTGCTGTGGTGTCATGGGAGAGTCTCTGGAATGGCAGCGATTGCAACCATTTATTTAAAGCTTGGATTTCTTATTTTCTGCTTTGTTGGGTTCTAATGATGGCAAAAGCAAAGTAAAGAGTCTTCCAAGTATTGCAGCTCCGGCCCCCGGAAATGGCGGCAGCCCCACAGATCCAGCCCGTGAAGACGAGGTGTACAATCTGTTCCTAACTTTTATTTCAATGATCATTTATAGATCTCCCTAAAACATTTAAGCCAAGAGTTTGTAACTGTCTGATATTTACTGTAAGATGTAGAACATTCAATAACTATTAAAAAATGTTTCCAAAAAAACACATTTTCTTGGTGATTTTTTTTATTGTGATACCTTTATAATAAGGTGTAATGCTGTCTGCGAATTCATATTAACCTCCCTGGAGTTATCTCCAGATTTAGGGTCTAAAAGCCGTGCAATTCTTTCACAAGCTTTTAGACCCTAAAAACAAGAAAATAAAAAACATACCACAGAGAGATCTGCAGCAGCTCTGCATATAACTCACTCGGATACAGGATTATCGCTCTGAGCTGCGGATTTCGGCGCTGAGCCTGACTCTGGACTCCTGCTAAGGAGTAGTGATATAGGTGAACTCCTATGGGCAGCCTGGCTCTGTACTACTTCCGGGTCGCAATGTCCCGCAGCAGTACGCATGCCCTGGCCCAGACGCGTTCATTAGTACGCATGCCCTGCCCCGGCGGTGCGCGTCTTTGACATCATGAAGCGTGCCTGGCCACAGGTGCGCAATCAAGACACGCACCGCCGGGGCAGGGCATACGTAATAATGAACGCGTCTGGGCTAGGGCATGCGTACTACTGCGGGACATTGCGAGCAGTTCGCCAGCATCACGACTAAGGTGGTTATCTCTCGGTACACCATCATGCACACAGTAAGAGATTATCATATTACAGTAGCAGTGGCGTACCTAGGGCATCGGACACCCGGTGCTGGGTATTATAAGACACCCCCCCCCACACCCAAAAAAAAGGAAAGGAGGGATTGTGGCATACTAAGCGTGCCATGGCAGGTAATGCCAGGCATAGGTGCCCCCTGTATAGGTAATATAGTTGCCCCAGTGTACATGATAAAGTTGCCCCCTGTATACTGTAGGTAGTATAGCTGCTGTCCCTAGTATAGTGGCCCCCAGTGTAGGTAGTATAGTGGCTCCCAGTGTAGGTAATATAGTGGACCCCAGCATAGCTGCCCCCAGTGTAGGTAAGTATAGCGTCCCCCAGTATAGTGGGCCAGGAAGGGTGGGCAGTGCTAAAAGGAGGGGAGGGGGGAAATACCCCCCCTCACCCGGGTCCCCTCCTTCAGCGCTCTATCTCCAAAATGTGGCATGCAGGGCGGGCGGGCTAGGAGGAGAATAACTCACCTCACTTCCGCGTTCCAGCCGTTGGAATGCTGCGTCGCCGTCACGTGCCACTTCTCCGCCTTCAATGCCGGTGTAGTGACAGAATGTGCAGCTTCGCAGATTGTGCAGCTCTGTTGGTACTGTGCATGCGCCTGTACCAGGGCTGTGGAGTCGGTACAAAAATCCACCGACTCCTCAGTTTAGGATTCCTCCGACTCCTCTAATTTGCATATTACAATCTTGTTGATTGAAAGTATGTAACATGAAATTCGTCTCTTAACTGCCAACGCTTAGGAATTTTAAAAGACAACTGAAGTGAGAAGGATAGGGAGACTGCCATATTTATTGCCTTTAGTCATAGACTAAAACTAGTCCTTGGTAAGAGTACTTGTAAAAGGTGCAGACCGGAACAAAGAACATCTATCAGGCCCTAGGCAATGTAACTGTGGGCACATGTAAGAGTGATGTGCAGGTACTCTGCAGGGGAATGAGGAGATTCTTCCTCTATTACACATTCTTCATGCACAATCTGAACCAGGTTTATGGGCGATAGACAACACCTCTGTGCTCAATGTGCATAACATTCTCAGTGGATTCCCTGCAGCTCTGTGGGGAGAGCATATGTAGAGTATAGTACTACTGTGTAACAAGGTAAACCTGAGACAGATGAAATTAAAGTTTTATACATACCTGGGGCTTCCTCCAGCCCCCTTCAGGCTAATCAGTCCCTCGTTGTCCTCCTCCACCACCTGGATCTTCTGCTATGAGTCCAGGTACTTGAGCCAGTTTGGCGTAGTGCGCATGCACAACCTCCGCCACTGGGAGCATACTACACCTGCGCAGCACTATTGCGCAGGTGCAGAACGCTCCTGGCTGTGGAAGCGGCATGCGGCCTGGACTGCGCTGACTGGCTGAATTACCAGGACTCCTAGCAGAAGATCCAGGTGGTGGAGGTTGACAGCGAGGGACTGATTAGCCTGAAGGGGGCTGGAGGAAGCCCCAGGTATGTATAACACTCTTCTTTTCATCCGTCTCAGGTACCCTTTAATTCGTAGTCACCAAACCAAATTTTTACAACATATCAAATGATTTGATTTCATGAGCAAAGTACATTTGCATAAATAAGAATCAATGCAGAATTATTTCCATCTCATTGACCATCTCTATTAGTGACACAGCTACACATCAGGCTTTATTCTTACAGCATAGACGTTATTTAGTATAAATAAGAGATTCCTGTGTACACATCTTATCAAAAATACGGGGAGTGCTTTATTGAAGCATCACAAGTAACTAATTTTGATTGGTTTATTTCATTTTTGTGAACTAAGCACAGCTATTACTGTATGTATAAATTATTTATGATGACTATTCTCTAAGAAATAGAACATTTTATCATATTTTCGATTTTAATTACAGTTTAAATTCAGTCGGAGTCGGTGCATTTTTTCCCGACTCCGACTCCAGGCACCCAAAATTGCCCCGACTCCACAGCCCTGGCCTGTACAACGTGCGTGCTACGTCATCCCCCAACGCAGCAGCGTATAAATCGTTACTGCTCCACAGCCCAGCGTGACTTCACTATACTCTGCCCCTCGCCGCCGCCCCTCTGCTCTGCAATTTAAATAATTGTTTTTATTACTTCGCATGTTACACACTAGAAAGAAAAACAATCGGCACCGCTAAACCCCGCCCCCCACTGCCGCTCTAATCCTCCCACTCCCGTCCCCGGTATCCTCTGCAGCTGCTTATTATATATAAACAATTTCTTTTAAACGCTTTTTACTGAAATGCCAGTGAAATGCTAAGTGTTTCAATTGCATGTTTATACAGTATATAATAAGCAGGTGCAGAGGATATCAGGGACGGCGGTAGGATATTATCCTGATGACACTGGCGGGGGGTGGTGTAGTGACAGAATGGGCAGACATATTGATAGACACTGCAGCAGCTGAAAGTCGGGCATACACTGTAATTTGTCCAGTTCTGATGACGTGTACATCCATTGCTCAAGCACGTGATGACGTTTCACTTAAAGGGATACTGTAGGGGGGTCGGGGGAAAATGAGCTGAACTTACTTCTAATGGTCCCCCACAGACATCCTGTGTTGGCGCAGCCACTCCTCAATGCTCTGGCCCCGCCTCCGGTTCACTTCTGGAATTTCTGACTTTAAAGTCAGAAAACCACTGTGCCTGCGTTGCCGTGTCCTCACTGCCGCTAATGGCACCAGGAGGGTACTGCGCAGACACAGACCATACTGGGCCTGCGCTGTGCGCTCTTGATGACCTCAGCGGGATCGACGACACAGCAACGCAGGCACAGTGATTTTCTGACTTTAAAGTCAGAAATTCTAGAAGTGAACCGGAGGCGGGGCTGGAGCATCGGTGAGCGGCTGCGCGGGCACAGGATGTCTGCGGGGGACCATTAGAAGCCCCGGGTAAGTTCAGCTCATTTTCCCCCGACCCCCCCTACAGTATCCCTTTAAGCGTGCTGAGCTGCTCTTGGGCTGCTCATTCTGTCATTACACCGGTCACTGTGCTTCCACTTATAAGGAAGCACAGTGGGCGGCATTGAAGATGGAGAAGTAGCACATGATGGCGACGCAGCGTTCCAACGGCTGGAACGCAGAAGTGAGATGAGTTATTCTCCTCCTCCTGCCCGCCCGCCCGCCCGGCCTGTTTGCCACATTTTGGAGGTGAAGAGCGCTGAAGGAGGAGACCCAGGTGAGGGAGGGGGGGGGGGATAATTCCACCCTCCCCGCCGCTGCCCCTCCTTATAGCGCTACTTTACCTCCTGCTCTGTCTACCACGGGGGTTGTGGCGACACCCCCCTGGCTGTCGATCACCCGGTGCGCCACGCCCCCTCTGCGCCCAATGGTAGAAACGCCACTGTACAGTAGCACCTGACAAGGGGTAGAATTTATTAGGTAACAAGTCAACAATAAAGCTTCCCTTACATCTAGCAACTAGGTGGCTGATTGACCATCTGAATATAATAATTATCATTGAATTGGACGAAAATTGGTGCCGCCAAGTGCATGCCCGATCAACGATGCAACCAATTTTGGGGCAAGCATGTCGATGGAACGTGCTGCAAGATGTCGGGCCATCACGTTCGGTAGGGTAAGCAGCGGTAACTGCGAACGATATTCAGATGAGCGACAAAACCCCCTACTGTTCTCATGGATGGAGTAAAGTGGGCACATCACACACGCCCCCGTTACTCCAGCAACCACGTGGGACGCGTGTATGGACAGAGGACGGCCCCCGGAGCCAGCAGTGGACACGGGCAGGTATAGTGCACTGGGCGGGGCACATTCACCATTAGGTAGGACGGCGTCGGGCCGGTGAGGCGGTGGATACAGCGTCATAAGGCTGATTCTGTATTGATTTCAGCATGAAATTGATCGGGAATCGGACTGTTGTGTATGGGCAGGCAACAGATCTCTCTCCAATGAGATTCGATCAAAGAGAGATCTGTGTCTTGGTCAGTCTGCCTATACATCATCTGATGTATGGGCACCTTAAAGAGAACCTGAACTGAAAATAAAAAGTAAAAATAACCATACACAGGTCATACTTGCCTCCTGTGTAGTCTACTCCTCAATCTCTTTCTCTTCTCCTGCGTCCCATTTGTCCACTGTCATCAATGGAATTCTCCGGCCTCCATTTTAAAAATGGCCATTACCCCATAACCGCTTCCAGGTCAGCACACTGTTACACTGTAATATCGCCCACTTGCGCCATAGGGAAACATGGACATTACCTTGCACATTTAGTTGTAACTGACAGCTGCTGATAAATAACTGACAGCAACTGGTATATTTCAGTTCTGACAAAATCACTGTAAGATCACTGTAAGAAGAAAATGGTGAGATTCTGAGAGGAACTGATGGCGAGGTTAGTATGTAATATTCATTTGCAGCTATATCACGTGTTTATTTTAAATAATTTTACTCACTTCAGATTCCCTTTAAGTTCTTAAAGGTGACCCTGACTTGGATACTCACCTATAAAGAGGGAAGGCACACGTCCAATGAGCATTACTGGTGAAATAATTCGACCTCCAGGCTGAATATGTCTTCGATTTTCCTTGTGTTTGGCTGTACATGTGCGGGACTGCACTTGCACATGCCCAGTGCAGATACACCCATCTACATAAGCACTTGGGGACACGAGTGCGCCTGAAGAGTCCTGATGCTGGGAACTTTAAAAGGCTGACAGCGGGGGAATGAGGAGACTTGGAGAGGATCAGGAAGGCTCTTTAAAATTCAGATCCTTCCCTTTGTTTCTTTAAGTTTTTTTTGTTTTTTTTGTGGTCACTTTCAGGTTTGCCTTAAAGGTGATCTGATGGCAGCAGGTAAAATAGGCAAGCCTAATGACCAACTTTGGCAAAGGCCTTATTGTGACGCTTTCATGACCAAGTTAGAGTATCTCCAAAAACGCCAGGTGTAGTGTGGGATGTTCTTGGTGAGTAATCTACCAAATACTTTCCTCCCCTATACAAGGGAGGACACCAGTAAACCAGCGACAGTGTCACATGACCCCGGCTCTTTGAGGTGAGATGTAAGTGAAGACTAGCCCACCCAGTCTGATCCCACAGAAGAGCATCCACAAATTGCTGAAAAAAAAGCATATACAGGTGGGAACACAATGTATCTTGGCAAGCAGCACAGCCTCTGACCTGTCCAGTGTCCAACATGCCTGCAGCTGACACACGGCCATCAAAGCTGGACTATGGAACAATCAGAGCTGGGCCGAGGCAGAGGCTGGAGAGGCTCCAGCCTCAGGGTGCAGTGTAGCAGGGGGTGCACAATTCATTCAGCTGTCATTCCCAATAGTGTTTGAAGCAGAAAGAAATAAGAAAAGGGGATACATGACAGTGACTGCAAGCCAGATAACTAGATATTAAGGTGTTGGGGAGGTTGTGGGCCCTGGGGCGCCTCTTAGTGTAATAGCAATCAGTGTGTGACCGCTGGGGTGGGAGGGATGGAGGGGCGCACTTTGGTGTCTCAGCCTTGGGTAATGGGGGACCTTGTCCCTGCCCTGGGAACAATGCAAAAAGACCTCCAAATCCCTTGGTTCTTAATCCAGCTGAGCATATGTAGGACGTGCTGGAAAACCAAATCCGATCTGTAGAGGACGTGGTGATTCTTTCATAAATAATGCAGTGAATTATTATTTGTAATGCAGTGAATAATTATTTGTCAGTTGGCCCACAAAGTGTATAAGCGGAGAGGAACTAAGTAAAATGAAAATGTGGTGTGATCACCCTTTGCTTTAAAAGTGATAGCAGTTCTCCAAGATACCCTTGTAAGGTAGCTCTGCAGGTGTATATCTCAGTACCATGCTTAAAGAGGAACTCCAGTGAAAATAATGTAGTAAAAAAAGTGCTTCATTTTTTACCATAATTATGTATAAATGATTTAGTCAGTGTTTGCTCATTGTAAAATCTTTCCTCTCCCAGATTCACATTCTGACATTTATTACATGGAGACATTGTTACTGTGGGCAGGTTATTTAGCTGTTTCTAGCTGCTCTGGCTGTTAGACAGCTAATAACAGCTGTTTCCTGTCTCTGAACATTGTTACATTGTGGCTGTTTGCCAGGAGTACCGCGGTCTTCAGAGGTTCTTGTGGGAGGGATTTCAGCACAAAATCAGTCACACAGCGCCCCCTGATGGTCTGTTTGTGAAAATCATTGTCTTTCTCATGTAAAATGGGGTATCAGCTACTGATTGGGAAAAAGTTCAATTCTTGGTTGGAGTTTCTCTTTAAGGCTGGTTTCACAGTGGGACGTTACAGGCGCACGTTAGAGCAGCCTGTAACGCAGCCCACCGCACAGCAATGAAAAATCAATGGGCTGTTCACAGTGCCCACGTTGCGTTACTTAGTAACGCTGCGCCATAATATAACGTACTGCATGCAGTACTTTGTAAGCGGCAGAGCCGCGTTAGACTGTTTGCACGTGCTCAGTAACGTTGGGGAGGAGCGGAGAGCGGCCAGGCACATGGCCAATTAATATTCACTGCACTCAGTGACGTGGAGTGTTTACTTCCTGGAGCGGCCGCTCTGTTCGGCGATTGGCTGGCGGGACCACGTGATGCCGCATGCGTCCAAGAGTGCGCATCACGGCATCACGGACGCCAGAGTGAGCTGCACAACGCGGCTCACTCTGACGTCCAAAGCAGGGAGCACCAGGCGTTGCGTTAGGGGCACGTTATGCGACCATAACGTCCCCTAAAACGCAACGTCCTGGTGTGAAACCAGCCTAAAGGATACCAGAGTAGAGATGGCCCGAACCTCGGATTTTCGGTTCGCGAACTTCCGCGAACCGCAATAGACTTCAATGGGGAGGCGAACTATGAAAACTAGAAACATTTATGCTGGCCACAAAAATGATAGAAAAGATGTTTCAAGGGGTCTAACACCTGGAGGGGGGCATGGCGGAGTGGGATACATGCCCAAAGTCCCGGGGAAAAATCTGGATTTGACGCAAAGCAGCGTTTTATGGGCAGAAATCACATTGCATGCTAAATTGCAGGACTAAAGTGCTTTAACCTTCCTGGCGGTAAGCCCGAGCTGAGCTCGGGCTATGCCGCCGGAAGGCACCGCTCAGGCCCCGCTGGGCCGATTTGCATGATTTTTTTTTTTGCTGCACGCAGCTAGCACTTTGCTAGCTGCGTGCAGTGCCCGATCGCCGCCACTACCCGCCGATCCGCCGCTATCCGTCGCGCCGCAGCCGCCCCCCCCAGACCCCGTGCGCTGCCTGGCCAATCAGTGCCAGGCAGCTCTATGGGGTGGATAGGAATCCCCTTTGACGTCGCCATGGCGACGGGGGAAGCCCTCCAGGAGATCCCGTTCTTTGAACGGGATCTCCTGATCGCCGATCGCCGGCGGCGATCGGAGGGGCTGGGGGGATGCCGCTGAGCATCGGCTATCATGTAGCGAGACTTTGTCTCGCTACATGAAAAAAAAAAAATTAAAAAAAAAAGATTTGCTGCCCCCTGGCGATTTTTTAGCAAACCGCCAGGAGGGTTAAAACATCTTGCATGTGTATACATCAATCAGGGAGTGTAATTAGAGTCCTGCTTCACACTGACACACCAAACTCACTGTGTAATGCACCGCACACAGCTGTTTGCGTAGTGACGGCCGTGCTGGACTGGTGCGCACCGTGGCCAGAGTGTAGGCCATGGCGGTTTTCTAGCCCATAAGGTCGCCGGGCTGTGGTAGCTCAATGATAGAGCAACAGTGACTGTCAGGTAGGTATATGCAGTGATGGGTATTACAATGTGCACCTGTTACACACAGACAGGTACCGGACAGGCACAGTGACACTGTGTGCACTCACGTAGTTTGGTGGGTGCACAGTGAACAACAGGTAGGTATATGCAGTAATGGGTATTACAATGTGCACCTGTCACACACACAGGTAGTCACTGAATGTGCTGGGCCACTGGCAGTGGCACACACACAGTAGGAATTACCAAGGCTGTCTATGCAACACAAGTGTCAGTGGGACATACAGAAAAAAAAATAGATCACAAGAGCAAGATTAACTCTCAAAAGAGCTGTTGAGGGGTGCTATTTTAGCAATAAGAATCAGCAAGGAGCAAGCTAACAAGCCTACAAGAGCCTAACTAAGCTTTCCCTATGAGAGTCTGCAACGGCTAATCCCTTCACTAATTACTGCAGGCACACGAGTAAGTCCAATGCGCAGCCGCTGATCAGCGCTATGTCACTTCCCTCTCCTACATGCTAAGGATTGTGGGATATGTAGTGCCGAGGACACGGAAGAGAAATGAATAGAGAGATGAATGCGGCTAAAGAAGCCGAGTTAATCAAGTATGTGTAAAAAAGAAAAACTTACATAATAAAAACAATTACAAAATAAACCTATAAATACCACAAATAATAATTGAAATAGATATATTTATATATATACAAATTAATAGAGCAGGGGTCCCCAACCCCCGGTCCGCGACCCAATACCGGGCCGCGGGGCGTTTCGCACCGGGCCGCGGCGAATCCCCTGCCTCACAATGATTTTTTTGCTGGTGACTACCGTCCCGCCCCCTCCTTCATTAGCCGCGAGTGCATGCGGCTACATCTCCGCCTGTACGCATTAGAGCGCAGCCGCGGAAGCCGGAAGTCACGCCCATCCCAGCCCATCCCATCTTTCTCGGCGTCAGCGTGTGTAGCCTATGCAGCTGCGCTTTTCCCGGGCAGTGTGAGGCAGCGAGACAGGGGGATAGCGTGCCGTGATAGCGTGGCCGTGGTGGACCGTATTCAAAATACATTCTCTTCTCGGTAAGGCGGCTGTCTATATACCAGCGTTTTTCCACCTTTGAATCTAGCCTCACTACCTGTTCCGATACTTCTGTGCTGCATAGGTCAGGCCTTAGGCCTGGGATTGTTACACATGCAATTTAACAAGTATGCAGTGATCATAGTTATGTGCAGTTTTTGATCCACCTCTTGCTGGCTTGTTTGCGGGCTAACTATACTTGCTATACTGGGCTAACTATACTTGCTATACTGGGCTAACTATACTTGCTATACTGGGCTAACTATACTTGCTATACTGGGCTAACTATACTTGCTATACTCGGCTAACTATACTTGCTATACTGGGCTAACTATACTTGCTATACTCGGCTAACTATACTTGCTATACTGGGCTAACTATACTTGCTATACTGGGCTAACTATACTTGCTATACTGGGCTAACTATACTTGCTATACTGGGCTAACTATACTTGCTATACTGGGCTAACTATACTTGCTATACTGGGCTAACTATACTTGCTATACTGGGCTAACTATACTTGCTATACTGGGCTAACTATACTTGCTATACTGGGCTAACTATACTTGCTATACTGGGCTAACTATACTTGCTATACTAGGCTAACTGTACTTGCTATACTGGGCTGACTGTACTTGCTATACTGTGGTAACTGTACTAGCTATACTGGGGTAACTATACTTGCTATACTGGGCTAACTGTACTTGCTATACTGTGGTAACTATACTTGCTATACTAGGCTGACTGTACTTGCTATACTGTGGTAACTATACTTGCTATACTGGGCTAACTATACTTGCTATACTGGGCTAACTATACTTGCTATACTGGGCTAACTATACTTGCTATTCTGGGCTAACTATACTTGCTATTCTGGGCTAACTATACTTGCTATTCTGGGCTAACTATACTTGCTATACTGGAATAACTACTGGCTATACTGGGCTAACTATACTTGCTATTCTGGGCTAACTATACTTGCTATACTGGAATAACTACTGGCTATACTGGGCTAACTATACTTGCTATTCTGGGCTAACTATACTTGCTATACTGGAATAACTACTGGCTATACTGGGCTAACTATACTTGCTATTCTGGGCTAACTATACTTGCTATACTGGAATAACTACTGGCTATACTGGGCTAACTATACTGGCTATACTGGGTTAACTATACTTGCTATACTAGGCTAACTGTACTTGCTATACTGGGCTGACTGTACTTGCTATACTGGGGTAACTGTACTTGCTATACTGGGGTAGCTATACTTGCTATACTAGGCTAACTGTACTTGCTATACTGGGGTAGCTATACTTGCTATACTAGGCTAACTGTACTTGCTATACTGGGGTAGCTATACTTGCTATACTAGGCTAACTGTACTTGCTATACTGGGGTAGCTATACTTGCTATACTAGGCTAACTGTACTTGCTATACTGGGGTAGCTATACTTGCTATACTAGGCTAACTGTACTTGCTATACTGGGGTAGCTATACTTGCTATACTAGGCTAACTGTACTTGCTATACTGGGGTAGCTATACTTGCTATACTAGGCTAACTGTACTTGCTACACTGGGGTAACTACTGGCTATACTGGGGTAGCTATACTTGCTATACTAGGCTAACTGTACTTGCTATACTGGGGTAACTATACTTGCTATACTAGGCTAACTGTACTTGCTATAGTGTGGTAACTGTACTTGCTATACTGGGCTAACTGTACTTGCTATACTGTGGTAACTGTACTTGCTATACTAGGCTAACTGTACTTGCTATAGTGTGGTAACTGTACTTGCTATACTGGGCTAACTGTACTTGCTATACTGGGGTAACTATACTTGCTATACTAGGCTAACTGTACTTGCTATACTGGGGTAACTATACTTGCTATACTAGGCTAACTGTACTTGCTATAGTGTGGTAACTGTACTTGCTATACTGGGCTAACTGTACTTGCTATACTGTGGTAACTGTACTTGCTATACTAGGCTAACTGTACTTGCTATAGTGTGGTAACTGTACTTGCTATACTGGGCTAACTGTACTTGCTATACTGGGGTAACTCAACTTGCTATACTAGGCTAACTGTACTTGCTATACTGGGGTAACTATACTTGCTATACTAGGCTAACTGTACTTGCTATAGTGTGGTAACTGTACTTGCTATACTGGGGTAACTCAACTTGCTATACTAGGCTAACTGTACTTGCTATACTGGGGTAACTATACTTGCTATACTAGGCTAACTGTCAGGGGCGTAACTAGAAATCACTGGGCCCCCCTGCGAATATTTGGATGGGGCCCCCCCCATAGGTGCCAAATAATCGTAATGGGGCAGCGTTTCACTGTAAATTAATTGTAAAGTGGGCAGCATTTTACCAGACAATCGTAATGTGGGCCAGAAAATCGTAATGTGGGCAGCAGACACCTGAAAATCACAATGTGGGCAGCAGTGACCAGAAAATCGTAATGTGGGCAGCAGACACCAGAAAATCGCAATGTGGGCAGCAGACACCAGAAAATCGCAATGTGGGCAGCAGACACCAGAAAATCCTAATGTGGGCAGCAGACACCTGAAAATCGTAATGTGGGCAGCAGACACCTGAAAATCGTAATGTGGGCAGCAGACACCTGAAAATCGTAATGTGGGCAGCAGACACCTGAAAATCGTAATGTGGGCAGCAGACACCAGAAAATCGCAATGTGGGCAGCAGTGACCAGAAAATCGTAATGTGGGCAGCAGACACCAGAAAATCATAATGTGGGCAGCAGACACCAGAAAATCGCAATGTGGGCAGCAGACACCTGAAAATCACAATGTGGGCAGCAGTGACCAAAAATCATAATGTGGGCAGCAGACACCAGAAAATCACAATGTAGGCAGCAGACACTAGAAAAAAAAATGCACCTGTGGAAAAAAAACCAATTCACTTACCTGACAGAAGTCTTCTCCTCTCCCGGCATCTGGCTCGCAGCTCCCCCCGAGTCCTCCTGCAGCACATCTCCCGCGCTGACAGGCAGAGTGCAGGGCTACGGCAAGATGGCTGCCGAAGCCCTGTACTAGAGACACAAATAGTCTCCAGTGTAGGGCTTCTTCGGCGGCCATCTTGCCGTAGCCCTGCTCTGCCTGCCGGAGACTATGCAGGCTGCTGGTGGAGCGGGGCTGCGGGGAATGAACTGGCGCAGCGTCTATTAGACGCTGCGGCCAGTTGAGCACCTTGCTGGGGGGTCCAGAGCAGCGCTCCTCCCACGCACAGTGAGCGGGCCCCAGAGCAGCCCCGGGCGGCCGGGCCCCCCTGCGGCTGAGAGAGTCGCATCCCCGGTAGGTACGCCGTTGGTGACAGCCTTTCCTCCTCCGGGCCCCTGACTTGCTAGGGGCCCCCCTGCAACTGCAGGGGCTGCAGGGTCTATTCCTACGCCCCTGCTAACTGTACTTGCTATAGTGTGGTAACTGTACTTGCTATACTGGGGTAACTCAACTTGCTATACTAGGCTAACTGTACTTGCTATACTGGGGTAGCTATACTTGCTATACTAGGCTAACTGTACTTGCTATACTGGGGTAACTACTGGCTATACTGGGGTAGCTATACTTGCTATACTAGGCTAACTGCACTTGCTATAGTGTGGTAACTGTACTTGCTATACTGGGCTAACTGTACTTGCTATACTGTGGTAACTGTACTTGCTATACTGGGCTAACTGTACTTGCTATACTGTGGTAACTGTACTTGCTATACTGGGGTAACTATACTTGCTATACTAGGCTAACTGTACTGGCTATACTGTGGTAACTGTACTTGCTATACTGGGGTAACTATACTTGCTATACTAGGCTAACTGTACTTGCTATACTGTGGAAACTGTACTTGCTATACTGTGGAATCTAAGAAAAAAGGGGGGGCTGCTGCCGCTAACACTAGCCACGCCCAAAAAGGTTGGGGACCCCTGGAATAGAGGACAAGCCAATGTCGCCACCAAGTGGCCGAAAAATATATACAACACTAGTCACTGTTAAAAACATGAAACCTCAATACAATCCTGGTTTAACAGAAGCAATTATAACACTAAATATATAAATCAAATCAGAGGGCTCGCGAGAAGACCCATAGAAGAAGCAATATCCGTCATCTTTATTGTTCAAGAGCACAGTTGTATGTCTCATCAAGAAGGTATAATATACTGGAGTCCTAGAAAATAAATAAATATAAATATAGAGAATTCATCTTGGATAAGTACCCCATTTGAAGGGAAAAAGTGGGCCCCACTGAGACAACTTGGTAATAGGAGGTATTACAAACGGTTACCTGGGAACCCTACAGGTCAATTTAAAAGCATCTTGAACCACCTTTTAGATGATGCGAAGGATAAGGGGATAATCTCTCAGAAAGAGAGACTGTACCTCACAACTAAGGAACCCATAATTCCTACCTTCTACTTATTACCCAAGGTACATAAAAACCTGAATCAGCCTCCAGGCCGCCCAATAGTTTCGGGTATTGGGAGCCTTATTAAGAAAGCATGCAGTTTCCTTGACTTTTTCCTTCAAGAAGACAAGACAAGGCAAGACAAATAACATTTATATTGCGCTTTTCTCCTTCCGGACTCAAAGCGCCAGAGCAGAGCAGCAGCCACTAGGGCGCGCTCTATTGGCAGTAGCAGTGTAAGGGAGACTTGCCAAAGGTCTCCTACTGAATTAGTGCTGGCTTACTGAACAGGCAGAGCCGAGATTCGAACCCAGGTCTCCCGTGTCAGAGGCAGAGCCCTTAACCATTACACCATCAGCCAACTGTAACAACTGTTCTAGCACCCTAACCACTGTACCACAAAAGTAGTAACTGAGGCTGGCCTAAAATTTACCATTTATGCTAAATACAAGAGAAAAAGTAGACAAGACAAATAACATTTATATCACACTTTTCTCCTGGCGGACTCAAAGCACCAGAGCTGCAGCCACTAGGGCACGCTCTATAGGCAGTAGCAGTGTTAGGAAGACTTGCCTAAGGTCTCCTACTGAATAGGTGCTGGCTTACTGAACAGACAGAGCTGAGATTTGAACTCTGGTCTCCTGTGTCAGAGGCAGAGCCCTTAACCATTACACCATCCAGCCACTGCTTAAGGATATGTAGCCAGGCATGGCCTTGCCTTTTGTGTTCAACAGTTGTCCAAAGAGCAGGGCCGGTTTAAGCAACAATGGGGCCCCAGGGCAAAATAAACCTGGGGGGCCCCCCCAACATATACCCCGGAACAAAAATCGGCATTAGGGGACCTTTTTTGCAGCTGGTATAGTCAGGGTGTGAAGTCCCAATCGGTCGGAGCTCCACATTCTGGCTATCCCAGCCTGCATGGGGGACAGGGGGTTAAAAAGTTTCAGGAGGGGGGACCCCACAATTTTCTTTTTAAATTCCCACACTCTAAACATAAAAAAAAAAATTGGGAAAATAGGAAAACATGCCAGGGATCTTCATACAGCCATATTGCGGCTGTATAGCGATCCCTGGCCAAAGCGCTGCGGCTGCGTATAGACCCCCTGGAAACCCCGTCAGGAAATGTATTGCGCTTTCATTTGATGCATGTAAAATTACACTACCGTTAGGTTTGCTACTAAAAGTGACATTTACCGCATTTAAAAGTAAACTTTTTTTCCTTTGAAACTTTAAAATCGATTTTCTCAAAAACTATAAGGTCTTTTTGAAAAATTGTTTTTTCCTCTTATTCCTAATGATCTCCTTAACATATCATGCGAATTTAGGGTTTCTAGCATTTAAGGTGGATTTGCTATTAACCATTAAAGTCGGCAGGTTTTTGAATGTGTTTTTTTTTTCCTTTGAAACTTTAAAATGGATTTTCTCAAAAACTATAAGGCCGATTTTGAAATTTTTTTTTCCTCTTGTAGCCACTGGGGGCCCCTACAAGCTCTGGGGCCCTGGGGCAGCTGCCTCCTTTGCCTTAATGGTAGCGCCGGCCCTGCCAAAGAGAACCCCAGATAGCCAGGTAGATTCATCTCTCTCTCACCAACACTACATGCTGAAGCCAGCCTAGCATGTACCATTTATGCTCAATCTATTTATGCTCAAAAATACAATTCCGCGGAAAGTGGTGACCATCCCTACTAGAGAGAGAGAGAGAGGGAGAGAGAGAGAGAGATGAATCTACCTGGCTATCTGGGGTTCTCTTTGGACAACTGTTGAACACAAAATACAAGGCCATGTCTGGCTACATATCTGTAAGCGGTGGCTGGGTGGTGTAATGGTTAAGGGCTCTGCCTCTGACACAGGAGACCAGAGTTCAAATCTCGGCTCTGTCTGCTCTGTAAGCCAGCACCTATTCAGTAGGAGACCTTAGGCAAGTCTTCCTAACACTGCTACTGCCTATAGAGTGTGCCCTAGTGGCTGCAGCTCTGGTGCTTTGAGTCCGCCAGGAGAAAAGTGTGATATAAATGTTATTTGTCTTGTCTACTTTTTCTCTTGTATTTAGCATAAATGGTAAATGCTAGGCCAGCTTCAGTTAGTACTGTTGTGGTACAGTGGTTAGGGTGCTTGCCCACCACACAGTGAGAGGTTCAAATCCCAGCCAATATGAGTTGGCTTTTATGCTCCAAATCCTTAAAGGCAACCTAAACGGAGAAGGATATGGATTTTTCCTTTTAAAATAATACCAGTTGCCTGAATTGCCTGCTTCAGTTACTACTGTTGCGGTACAGTGGTTAGGGTGCTTGCCCACCACACAGTGAGACTCAGGTTCAAATCCCAGCCAATGTGAGTTGGCTTTTATGCTACAAATCCTTAAAGGGAACCTAAACGGAGAAGGATATGGATTTTTCCTTTTAAAATAATACCAGTTGCCTGAATTGCCTGCTGATCCTGTGTCTCTAATACTTTTAGCCACAGCCCCTGAACAAGCATGCAGATCAGGTGCTCTGACTGAAGTCAGACTGGATTAGCTGCATGCTTGTTTCAGGGTGTGATTCAGCCACTATTGCAGTCACAAAGATCAGCTGGACTGCCAGGCAACTGGTATTGTTTACAGGAAACATCCATATCACTCTCAGTTAAGGTTCCCTTTAAGCAACCTAATGTTTCTATTGCATTGAGCATAAATGGTAAATTTTAGGCCAGCTTTAGTTATTACTGTAGTGGTACAGTGGTTAGGGTGACTTGCCCACCACACAGTGAGAGCTGGGTTCGATTCCCAGCCATGGTATGATGTAAACTGGTTTTTGAAATAGTATAATTCCCTGGCAGATGAGACCCTAGTTAGGAGGGTAGAAGGGTAGGAGGGAGGAGGGGACCCACAAGAGGCTAATTAAAATCTCCCTAGCAGACTGTGTAGCAGCTGTCCCATAACTAATTAGTGTAGGCAGACAACTGAGTCAAATGGTATAAGGACCTTGCTTGGAGGAGGGAGGGCGGGCCTCCAGCAGTGTGTTTGGCAATAATGTGTCTGCTGACAGTGATATGGAGGGTCAAAGTTTTGCTCAATAGAGCATTATGGGGCGAATCGAACTTCCGCAAAAGTTCGCCTGATGCAGGCGAACGTGAACCCCCAAAGTTCGCCTGGAACCGTTCGCGACATCTCTACTCACAGCAATAATAAATCAATGGGCTGTTCACAGTGCCCACGTTGCGTTACATTGTAACGCTGCACGTTCTGGGAAAGTGCAGCATGCTGTAGGTTATAATGGGCTAAGCTATGTTAGACTGTTTGCACATGCTTAGTGATTTTGGAGAGGAAGTCTCCCCTCCTCCTCCGGGGCCAGCCACATGGCTAATTAATATTCACTGCACTGTGGAAACTCCTCGTGGGACTGTAGTGTTGTCCGGATCATGAACGAATCGTTCATTTGATCCGGATCTTTTTTGTGAGTCGATTCATCCAGATCATCACAATGAAAGATTCGGTTCACAGTGGATGTCTGTCTGGAAGAAACAGGAACATACAGAATGTACAGTGCAGGGAAAGTCCTGTCCTGCTAGTCATTTCACCCAGTCTGCTTCCCTAGTAAAATGATTCAAATGATTCGGTTCAAGGATCCGAATCTTTTCAATGATCCAATTCAAATAATCCGAATCCTTAAAAAGATCCGGACTTCCTATCACTAACCTGGAGCGGCTGCTTTGAGAGCTGCATAATGCAGCTCAATCTGACGTCCAACTTCAACACCACCATGCGTTGTGTTAGGGGCACGTTATGCGACCATAACGTCCCCTAAAACGCAGCGTCTTGGTGGGAAAGTAGCCTTGAACCTAAAACAAAAGTGTGGAATATCTTAAAAAGTAATTTTTAGGAGAAG
Source organism: Hyperolius riggenbachi (assembly GCF_040937935.1). NCBI lineage: Eukaryota > Metazoa > Chordata > Amphibia > Anura > Hyperoliidae > Hyperolius > Hyperolius riggenbachi. The sequence goes on from NC_090647.1 coordinate 30,172,402, forward strand.
GAAGATAAATACAATTGTTTATTAGTTTATTTTCGCCTCGGGTGTCCTTTCAACAAATATATCTAAAATGATCTGATCAAAATAACATGAACAGTCTAACCAGACACCTGAAACCAGCATGCGGCTAATCCAACCAGACGTCACGTCAGAAACATCTGACCTGCATGCTTGTTATTACAGTATTATTATTGATTTATAAAGTGCCCAACGTGGGGCTCAAAATAATACAGACAATGGTATAAAACAATTACAGAATTGGTCCGAAATATAGAATTAGTAATTACAGTGACAAATCATGTAACACGATGAATAAAATGTATAACACATTACAAGACACATAAGGGTGAGAGAGCCCTGCCCTTGCAAGCTTACAATCTAAAGATAAAAATAGTTCAGGGTCTACGGCTAAAGATACCCATACAGTATATCACACGATTTTGGCAGCCAATAGATAGATCTCTCTCTGATCAAATGCGATTGGAGAGAGATCTGTCGGCCACCATAATCTGAAGGCCACCTTAAAGAGACACTGAAGCGAAAAAAAAACTATGATATTATGATTTGTATGTGTGTAGCACAGCTAAGAAATAAAACATTAAGATCAGATACATCAGTCTAATGGTTTCCAGTACAGGAAGAGTTAAGAAACTCCAGTTGTTATCTCTATACAAAAAAGCCATTATCTCTACGACTTTCAAAAGTCATGGAGAGGGCTGTTATCTGACTTTTATTATCTCAACTGTGCATTAACTATTTACTTTTTCTCTGGCAGAGGAGAGTTCATTACTTCACAGACTGCTCTGAAAGAATCATTTTGAATGCTGAGTGTTGTGTAATCTGCACATATTATAGAATGATGCAATGTTAGAAAAAACACTATATACCTGAAAATAAAAGTATGAGAATATTTTCTTTGCTGCTAATCTTCTGGTAATTATTCATAGTACACAACCAATTCATTATATCATATATTTTTTTCGCTTCAGTGTCTCTTTAAAGCGGAATGAAACCCAGCATTTCTTCTTTGCTCTAAAATATTATTTACAGCATATTATATACTACCACCATTTTTTTTACAAGAACAGCATTTAATTAGTTAAACACAGGAGTTACAAGCTCAGTGCGGAGAAAGCTGGATGCATCCGAACTGGAGATAATGTTATCTTGTGTTTACTTAATTGTATCAGGTGAGGAATGTGACACATTCTCTGACTATGCAGACTCTCCTGGACACAGACAGACACTCAGAAAGCATTTCTGCCTTCAATACAAGATGAATAAAACCAGTTATGTATAAAATGCAATGGCAGCTCTCAGAGCAAAAAAATGTACTTTGGGAACTTGTAATTTCTAAATGAATCATAATACTTGTGCACAAAAGCAAATATGATAACCGTATGGCATATAAATAGTAGGAAAACATGTTTTTATTGAATATTATGTTGGGGTTTTATACCGCTTTAAGAGTATTACAGGCAGAGGATCAGCAGGACTGCCAGGCAATCTGTATTGTTTAAAAGGCACAAAATATGGTAGCCTCCATGTCTCTCAGTTCAAGTGTGCATTGATCAATGGCAGGCTCAAGCCAAAGCATGCTGATTGGGACAACTACTACACAGGCTTTCAGAATCGCAAACACAACCGCAGAAAAATAGCATGAGTTTGGGTTTTCATGCTTTTGTGCATTTATAAGGTGGTGGTTCGCCGAATGCAGGGGAGGACTGGCCAGGGGGGAAGGGGGGAGATTTCCCCCCAGGCTGCCTCTCATTTAATGATTTAGGGCTGGCACTGTGCCTGGTGAATTCAGGTTTTTGTATAAGGCAATGTGAAACACTAGGCTGAATGAGGGAAATAAACGCCCAATTGCAGAGCAATTGCAGGGCAGGCAAGCTAGTAAATATACACAGCATGATACAGAGCAGAGGCTTGCCTGCAGGGTCCATGGGAAAAAATCTGTCTGGTCTCTCACCATTGTTAACTGCATGTACACAGCTACATAACATATTGTCTAAGTTGAAAAGTTTTTGACAGTCCCTAGACTCCAGAAGGGCTGCTTGCAGACAGACCCTAGACTCCAGAAGGGCTGCTTGCAGGACTTGTGTAAGAGATAGAAACCCCGACCGTTGTAACTCAAAATGTATTATGTGCCCCTGGTGCCAGTGCATTTATACTTTACCTGTCACGCTGTCCCTCGAGTGTCCTTGCTGTATTTCCCACGTGACTACCGGCATAGAGCACGTGGGACACGTGTGTGATGTCATTTGGGCTGGGGCTGCCGTGAAAAAGGGCCTCTAGTTTGTGTTTCCCCCCAGGCCAAAAGGTCCCAGTCCTCCCCTGGCCGAATGTGATGTAGCAACCAACCCACTCATCAAAAATCTTACATGCCAGAGAAGTAGCTATGTACTATTCTTGTATTTCTTTTTTTATAATGCTGTGGTGTAATATGAACAAAGGTGTTTTTTGTTGTTGTTTTGTTTTTTTTAGTTTAGTCCCTCTTATTAGATTATCAACACGCTTAAAGGACACCCGAGGTGACATGTGACATGATGAGATAGACATGGGTATGTACAGTGCCTAGCACACAAATAACTATGCTGTGTTCCTTTTTTTCTTTCTCTGCCTGAAAGAGTTAAATATCAGGTATGTAAGTGGCTGTTCCTGTCTGAGTCAGGACTGGGTCAGACTACAGTGTGACCCTCACTGGTAAGAAATTACAGCCATAAAACACTTTCCTGTCACTAAATTGCTTCTCAGAGCAGAAAAGCATTAATTCATAGCAATAATTCATAGATTTGAGCTCTGGCGTACTTCAATGAATGTGTCATTGAGCAGAGACAATGAAACAGTAAAAACTTAAAAACTACATTCAAATATAATATAAAACTGTGGGGTATCCAAAAAGTCATTTTTAGGAGAGGGATGATATATACAATAGTTTTTCTCATCAGTTTATTTTCACCTCGGATGTCCTTTACAGTAACATGGTTTCTTTTATTAATATATCAAAAATTCAATAAAAACAGGAACAATGTAGCTGCAAAAGTTTCCTGTGTTTATTGAATTTTTGAATCAGTAAAATAAGCTAATTACTTTTAAGCAGTGCTGAACTATAATAATAACAAAAATTATTAGTAATAATAAAATAAAAAAATATATTAGTGTAGTCAGCAGGGAAATACTTTCTGCGCTGTGCTCTGGTTTTCGACCACAAGGTGCCGCTGTTGCTGCGGTCAGCAGTGAATTCCATACACGTCACGTGACTGCTTCCTCCTCAGCACTTTGCAGCTCCGCCTCCAAGCCGGGATCGTGGGAGTGAAGAGGCGTGTCCTATAGGAGAGCACGTGCGTCTCACCGGGCTCCGATTGGTCGGCTGTTGAGTCAGTCCGCTCCTTCCTGTAGCCAATCAGCGGGGGAATCGGATGCTGCACTGCTTGTGGCTCTTCCGCGGCGCCAAAACTGTCACCTAGCATCGCCCCTCCCCCAATCATCCAGCCCGGAATCATGGACGAGCTGTACCTGGACAACATCGATGAGCTGGTGGCCGATCACAACAAGATCGTGAGCGACCATTCCTGCCGACTAACCCCGGAGACCCCCAATAATGCCCCATGTGACCCCCTGACAGACCTCTAATGCCCCCTGTGACTACAGATACCCCCTAATGACTGACTGCTGCATCACCACCATCTAATGGCTACAATAACCCCTCTGATGCCCCCTGTGACACTGATACCCCCTCTAGTGACTGCTGCATCACTGATACCCCTTCTAGTGTCTATTATAACCCCTCTGATGGCCCCTGTAACACTGATACCCCTTCTAGTGTCCACTAAAACTCCACTGATGCCCCTGTAACACTGATACCCCCCTCTAGTGTCTACTATAACCCCTCTGATGCCCCTGTGACACTGATGCCCCTTCTAGTGTCCACTAAAACTCCACTGATGCCCCTGTAACACTGATACCCCCCTCTAGTGTCTACTATAACCCCTCTGATGCCCCTGTGACACTGATACCCCCCTCTAGTGCGTACATTTGAAATCGGCGCCGGTAGACTTGGGCGCAGGATACAGCCGGTATATGGCTGATCCTGCTTCTGCACAAGTCCGGGCCGATTTAATTACTATTCCCCCTCCAGGCCGACATGGATAGTGGGGGAATGAAATAATTCGGCTTCCAGCGATTGCTGGAGGCCGAATTATTATGTTTTTAAGCAACTTCGGCTCTGTCTTCTGACGGAGCCGACGTTACTCACTGAGCGCTTCAATAGGAATGATTCCTATTGAAGTCTATGGAGGCGCCGGCTGCGCCCAAATCTAGCAGCGCTGAAAAGCACTGCTCCGCCTCTAGTGTCTACTATAACCCCTCTGATGCCCCTGTGACACTGATACCCCCTCTAGTGTCTACTATAACCCCTCTGATGCCCCTGTGACACTGATACCCCCCTCTAGTGTCTACTATAACCCCTCTGATGCCCCTGTGACACTGATACCCCCTCTAGTGTCTACTATAACCCCTCTGATGCCCCTGTGACACTGATACCCCCTCTAGTGACTGCTGCTTCACTGATACCCCTTCTAGTGTCTATTATAACCCCTCTGATGCCCCCTGTAACACTGATACCCCCCTCTAGTGTCTACTATAACCCCTCTGATGCCCCTGTAACACTGATACCCCCCTCTAGTGTCTACTATAACCCCACTGATGCCCCTGTGACACTGATACCCCCCTCTAGTGTCTACTATAACCCCTCTGATGCCCCTGTAACACTGATACCCCCTCTAGTAACCACTGCTTCACTGATACCCCCTCTAATGTCTGCTATAACCCCTCTGATGCCCCCTGTAACACTGATACCCCCTCTAGTGACTGCTGCAATCCCCAATTACCCCTCTTGCTGTGTCTGATCGTGCTTCCCTAGAGCTGCCTTTGGCCCGGTTCACATTGGCCTGAAAATCAGCATAATTGAATAGGAAATCTCGCAGCGCAGGATTGCACTGCACATGCCGGCAGCGTAAATGTAATGCTAGATACACACTATACAATTTACTGGCAGATTTACCTGCCACATCGATTATTTCCTACATGTCCGATCTGAATTTGATTGATTTTACGATTGTTTTTTTTGATCGATTTTCATAGAACTGAACGAAAATCGATTGGAAAAACTATTTGAAAAAAATCGATCAACATTTTGATCAGGAATTTTGGAAATAATTGATCTGGCAGGTAAATCTGCCAGTAAATTAGAATCAGAATCAATTTTATTCTGTTGTCAAATTGTATGGTGTGTACCTAGCATTAGGGCAGGACAATCAGACACAGCAACTGCTGTAACAACAAAAATCCCATTGATGTATTATGTAACCCTGACACCATCTCTGAAAAAGGATAACTGAACCGAGAGGGATATGGAGGCTGACATATTTTTCCTTTTAAACAATACCTGTTGCCTGGCAGCCCTGCTCATCCTCTGCCCAGGGCCGGTTCTCTCATGAAGCAAGGTGAAACATTTGCATCAGGCGGCAGAGATTACAGGGGCAGCATGTTTGTACTGTGTTTACACTAACAGCATGCAGTCAGAGCAGGAGGAGAAGCTAGAGGAGAGCAAGGTGAAGAGGTCATCATTGGGGAAAAGCAGCTTGTTGTGCTGTGTGAGGAGTCTGACAGTGAGTGAGGAGGGGGAGGCAGGAGAGCATCACTGGGGAAAAGCAGCTTGTTGTGCTGTGTGAGGAGTCTGACAGTGAGTGAGGTGGGGGAGGCAGGAGAGCATCATTGGGGAAAAGCAGCTTGTTGTGCTGTGTGAGGAGTCTGACAGTGAGTGATGAGGGGGAAGGCAGGAGAGCATCATTGGGGAAAAGCAGCTTGTTGTGCTGTGTGAGGAGTCTGACAGTGAGTGAGGTGGGGGAGGCAGGAGAGCATCATTGGGGAAAAGCAGCTTGTTGTGCTGTGTGAGGAGTCTGACAGTGAGTGAGGAGGGGGGAGGCAGTAGGTCATCAATGGGGAAAAGCAGCTTGTTGTGCTGTGTGAGTAGTCTGGCAGTGAGTGATGAGGGGGAAGGCAGGAGAGCATCATTGGGGAAAAGCAGCTTGTTGTGCTGTGTGAGGAGTCTGACAGTGAGTGAGGTGGGGGAGGCAGGAGAGCATCATTGGGGAAAAGCAGCTTGTTGTGCTGTGTGAGGAGTCTGACAGTGAGTGAGGAGGGGGGAGGCAGTAGGTCATCAATGGGGAAAAGCAGCTTGTTGTGCTGTGTGAGGAGTCTGGCAGTGAGTGAGGAGGGGGGAGGCAGGAGAGCAGATTTGACTTGCACAGGAGAAGGGAGGAGGAATGGAGGACGGCCGAATGGCTAAGGGTGAGCAGTTTGTTTGTCACAGACTCGCAGCCAGCCAGTGCGATATTGTGTTGAGCTGCAGCATGTCAAGTCTAAAGTTGTTGCATGTGCTTCCTTGCTGACTGAGAACAATGAAGCAGAGTAAATTGTTGGGTGCTGGGCGCATCCTCACAAGTTTGCCTCAGGCAGCAAAAAGTCTAAAACTGGCTCTGCCTCTAATTCTTGTAGCCATAGCCCCTGAACAAGCATGCAGCAGATCAGTTGTTTCTGGCATTATTGTCAGACCTGACGAGATTAGCTGCATGCTTGTTTCTGGTGTGTGATTCAGACACCACTGCAGCCAAATAGATCAACAGGACTGCCAGGCAACTGGTATTGTTTATCAGGCAATAAATATGGCAGTCTCCATATTCTTCTTACTTCAGTTGTCCTTTAACACACCATTTTTTTGCAGAGCTTCAGACTCCCACAGTGGAAAGTGAACCATTTGTTTTTTTGTTTGTTTTTTAGGTAACCTACAAATGGCTGAGTCACACCCTGGGGGTCCACGTCAACCAAGCCAAACAGTGAGTACCCTACAAGCCAGGCTATGATGTCATCACAGTGAGACACACAGTAGACCGTTCATCCTTATCACCAATAATGGCAGCAGTTGTGGAGCCTAAATTACACTTTATTAGTGTAATAGACAAACCAGCTGTCCTTGTAGCCTTGGCTTGGAAATGAGCAGCTTGTTTGTCTGGACCGGCTTTTGGCCTGTGTCTGTTGCCTTCCTGAGACTCATGCCTTTGCACTTATTAGAGAGTAATTTATACCCCACAATTTAGACTGCTGCCATTATCCTATGCGATTAGAGGTGTGTCTAGGGGCATGTCTTAATGCAGCAGGGACAGCCATACTATTCCAGGAACAAAAATCGTATAGAAGTAGAAAAATGCTTGTTTTACTTACATAACTATGCATCGTACTGTCCACGTTTTGATTTCAGTGAATTTCATATAGTAAATAAAGAGAAAACTGTTCCAGACATTTTCCATCTTTACTGCCGCTGACTGAAGCCAATCCTAATGTAATTTTCCTCCCTTATTCTTTTTTTTTTCTTTACCCCCACCCCCACCTCCTAGAAACTGCACTGTCATATCTAGCTTGCTTTGTAAATACATGTTGAGCACAGCATAGGTCGTATTTCAGCAGCTTCTGCAGAGGGGTGAGGTGTATTTTCTTTCTCAGATTCATCCTGTCACACTGAACTGCCCTCAGCCAATCAGTGAGGCGCAGGAATGTGGGAGGGGAGATTGCACGCTTTCCTCTCCTGGCACCATACCATTAAGGAGACAGGCTGACTGTGATAAGATTCATTACAGCAGAAACATTTATGATTATATTGGAATGCTTGCAATGCGCAGGGTATGGTTGCAGGCTGCATAATAAACACAGAGCAGTGGGTAAATGGAATTCGATTTTGTGACTGACAATCCGGCTTTAAAGGATACCACAACTGAAATGTGACATAATGAGATAGACATGTGTATGTACAGTGGCTAGCACACAGATAACTATGCTGTGTTCCTTTTTTTCTTTCTCTGCCTGAAAGAGTTAAATATCAGGTATGTAAGTGGCTGACTCAGTCCTTGACTCAGACAGGAAGTGACTACAGTGTGACCCTCACTGATAAGAAATTCCAACTATAAAACACTTTCCTAGCAGAAAATGGCTTCTGAGAGCAAGAAAGAGGTAAAAAAGGGGAATTTCTTATCAGTGAGGGTCACACTGTAGTCACTTCCTGTCTGAGTCAGGATGAAGTCAGCCACTTACATACCTGATATTTAACGCTTTCAGGCAGAGAAAGAAAAAAAGGAACACAGCATAGTTATTTGTGTACTAGGCACTGTACATACACATGTCTATCTCATTATGTCACATTTCAGTTGTGGTATCCTTTAAAGAGAACCCGAGGAATATGAAAAAAAAATACTTGCCTATGAAAAAAGAAGCCTCTGGATCCTACAGAGGCTTCCTTTCGCTCCTTCTGCAGACTACGCCTCGGGACCCTTCATGCACGAGCGAGGCTGTACTGCCCCTGCTGGAGAACAGCCGTTGTCTTTATGCAGAGGGACAGCTGTACTGATACACAGCAGGGGGCGCAGCAACGCAATCCATCCCACAAGCTCTTTTCGGATATGTTCCAGGGATCCGCGCTTGGCTTATGCACAGCGGTGTGGGCGAGGAAGACGTATTAAGCCTCTGGGGGATCCAGACCCTTCCCTCTGTAGGTTTTCTTTTTATAGCACTTTGGGTTCACTTTAAGGTGAAACAGCACAAATCCACTCTGGAAATTTGGGCGCACCATGCGCCGCCACAGGCCGTATTGCAAATTACGGCTTTATTGGTGCTCAGATAGTAATTTGTGCGCAGTAAAAACAGGGAGCCCAAATTACTTTAAAAACCGCGCAATAACTGCCAGCTGAATTACATCTTTTCTCTGAGCCAATGTCGGTCTGGAGGGGGAATAGTAATTAACCCCGCCGAGACTTTTGCAGTCGTTTTGCGACTACACCCTGCGCCCAAATTTCCTGGTGCCGTTTTTTATGTATGCCTTTAACGGCATCCCTTTTTTCTTAACTCAAAAAATTGGGAGGTATGAAAAAACATAATTCCATTTTTGTTATTTTTAAAGACACTGAAGCGAAAAAAGAATTGTGATGATTCGTATGTGTAGTACAGCTAAGAAATAAAACATTAGGAGCAGAGACATACTGTAAGTCTCATATTGCTTCCAGTACAGGAAGAGTTAAGAAACTCCAGTTATCTATGCAAAAGGGCCATTGAGCTCCACGACTTTCAAAGTCGCAGAGAGCTCTGTCTTCTGAAGCTTGTTATCTCAACTGTCAGTCACTGTATTTTCTTTTGGACAGGTTAATAGTTCTGCTCTGTAAAAGCATTTAGAATGCTGAGTAGTGTGTAAACTGCAAATATTAGAGAATGATGCAATGTTATAAAAAAAAACTGGAAATAAAAATATGAGAATATTTTCTTTGCTACTAATGTTCTAGTAGTTATCCGTACTACACAACCAATGCATTGTCATACATTTTTTTTCCTCTTCAGTGTCTCTTTAATAACAGGATCAGTGTTACAACACCTGGGCAAGGGGATTCTTAGATTTCTGCTTCGGATAGCCCTGTTAGCATTGCTAGGTCGTGCTCAAGTGCTTTTTATTTTTTTCAGCCCCAAAAATGTTTTACCCGTGTACATGTTATCCATTTTCCATTGTTTTTTGCTGACTGGAGTGATTGCAGTAGCCCCTTTCCCTGCCCCACGGGCCTCTGATTCACACCAGCTATTCATGAGTTCCAGGGTGGATGAGGAGAGGAAACTGCAGATCTGGGTCTTCCTTCTGGTGAGAAAGTGTTCTGACCTGCTCTTTCAGCAGCTATGCAACCCTTAGTTTACAGTGAAAGAATTGGAGATGTTTGCAGTGCTTTTCGGACATCTGCTGCAGGATCTGATTGAGATCATTACATGTGACAACAGGCTATTGGAATTGAGTCTGCTGATATAGGCCTCAATTCACTAAGCTTATCTCCTGTCTTTATTAAAATTTCTAGAGTTGTTACCATGGTGATAAGGCATGTAGTATTCAGGAAACCTTTTACCTCAGGCAAACCTAAAGTTAACTCTTCTGTCTTTAAAGAGACTCTGTAACAAATTGTTTATCTTTATTTCTTCTATGCTATAAGTTCCTATGCCTTTTCTAATGTGGTCTGGCTTACTGCAGCTTTTCCTAATTGCACAGTAGCTGTGTTATCTCTGTTATATGATCTAATCTTCTCTCTATAGTCGGCACAGTCAGGCTGAGGCAGTCAGACTGGAATGTGCAGGGCTGCTTGTGATTAGCTAGAAGCTGTACACACCCCCTGCAGGCTCTGTGTGACTAACACACTCTGCTTAGCTGAGCCTATTAGAAGCTGGTTAGTTTGTTTGTAAACACTGCCTAAAACTGGCAATTACAAGCCAGGTTTGCAGCAGAGAATGGCAGAAACAGCACAGAGGGGACCAGGAGCACATAATGAATAGAATGGTATGCTTTTTATTGTAAGAATTTCAGAGTACAGATTCTCTTTAAGTTAACTCTCCAATCCTTAAAATAACTCCAGAGTTAAAGACAGGCTGTTCATTAACTGCGTGTGAAAATAACTACAGAGGAGGTACATTAACTACAGAGGAGGTAACTTAAGGAATGAAGAGATAAGATAACTCTCTCTTATGTGGAGGTAAGTTTTCTCTTGCCTTATTATCTCCAGCATTAGTGAATTGAGGCCATAGGCTGTGACTGTAAATACTCTGACATAAGCAGGGTGTGGATGCTCAGTCTCTGTGTGTGTTCTGCAGGATGCTGTATGATTACATCACCCGGAAGAGGAAGGAGAATCCCAGCGCACAAGTGCACGTGACTTACCTGGTGACCGGGAAATGCATCCAGGACGGGTACCCAGTGAGTATTGACAATCTGCAGAGATGGCAGCCACTGACACTGAGCCTGTCTGACTCTTCTCAGTAACACTAGAGTTCTGCCACAAAGCGATCCTCCTTCTCAGTGGCCAGTGTAATAGATACAGTATCTCCCAAAAGTACGGAGTATACCTCTCATTACTGTAAATATTCTATTACATATTTTCATGGGACAGCTGAAGATTTGACACTTTGATACAGTGTAAAGCAGTCAGTGTACAGCTTGTATAACAGAGTAAATTTACTGCCCCATCAAAATAACACAACACACAGCCATTAATGTCTAAACCAGCAACAGAATTGAGTACACTCCCAAGTGAAGAATGTCAGAATTCTGCCCAGTTAGACAATTTGATTTGTGTTACAAGGTCTCAGGTGTGACTGGGGAGCAGGTGTGGTGAATGGCTGCTCTACATAGAGATGGCCTAGGCTATAAGTAGACTACCAACATCCTGAAACTAATCTGCAGCTCCGTGGCCAAGACCACACAGAGGTGTAACAGGACAGGTTCCACTCAGCTCAGGCAACGCCACAGTCGACAAGAGGAGTTGAGCACATGTGCTCAGTGACCTATCCAGAGGTGTCTTTTGCACACAGACATATGAGTGCTGGCAGCATTGCTGCAGAGGGTGAAGGGGGGGCAGCCTGTCAGTGATCAGACTATGCGCCGCACACTGTATCACACTGCATTGCATGGCTGTCCTCCCGGAAGGAAGCATCTTCTAAAGATCATGCCAAAGAAAGTCCACAAACAGTTTGCTGAAGACAAGCAGCTTGAGGACATGGATTAGTGGAACCATGGCCTGTGGTCTGATGACACCATTATTTGGAATCGCTCTACCCCACTCAGAGGAGCTTCCAGGTGGCTGCGGAGACAGGAATTAGTAAACAAACACACTACCAGTATATGCCGTTCAACCACCTGATATTTATTGAGAATCAAAGGTTATTTTTTACCTTGATTGATAATAATGAGTCTGTAAAAAAGTTTTTTTGTAGCACACCATATTAATGCACAATTTATCATTAAACGGGGTGTTACCCCACAATGTCTCAAACAGAAAGTCTCAGGGGACTGCTCACAGACCAGAATATAGCCAGTTGACCATATCACTCCCCCAACATGGGGAGAGGCGGACACGGACACCTACAATGCCAAAAGATTAAAGCATCTAATATGCTAATTGCCCGTCAAACGTGTCCGCATCACCCCATGCGCCAATATCACAGTGGTCAACAGCAATAAAAATGTGCCCCCCCAAAGCCCCCCTATGCCCCCCCGCAATCACAACACCATGCCCTGCATGCAGACATCCACATCAAGATACCAACTAACATGGGTCGTCACCCATGAAAAAAATGACACTTAAGAACACAGTCCATGAGAGGCATATATGAAAAATATCCCACGGAAAGTCCTGCTTTCAAAATTCAATGGCATAAGGTAAAGTTCCACTTTAGGAAGATCGTCATGGAAAGATCACTATATTCCTTCAAGAGTCTTTTCAGACCATTTAGGCTGGTGCACCTAGCCAGTTTGCTGTAATATAATAGTTATAGGCCTATGCGGACAAAACAGTTCAGTATTTCAGCCAAGCCATATATCGTGACAACGAAGTTTCCATGCATGTAATACTTCACCATAATTGGATATACACATGAACCTTGCGGATATAGATGCCGTATACACTGTTTCACATAGTTACCACCTCCTCCATTGATGCGATATGCAGCGTCCGCATGGACGGTTTTTAGCCTGCCCGATTGACCGCAGTGTCCACGATGTATATCTGCGGGAGTATCAAACTCAGGGCCTCAGACTTATATTACCCCAACCAGGCGGGAGTTCAGTCCTTGAAAGTATACGCCATAGTTCCGGGCACCGTGCTCCGATCCGGCGGGAGGGCAGAGGGGGGCAGAGAGGCACATCTCAGCGCGTGACGCAGGCCTACGTCGACGCGTTTCGCCCCGCCCAGGGACTTCCTCAGGACGTACTGCGCAACTGCGCTGGATCACATGACCGCCTTTTATGCGACCGAGAGGTCGTTTCCGCCAGAACTTCTTTTAGGCTGTCTACGCCATACTGCGCAAGTCCATTCACCTTTGTGACATCACATATTTAGATCACCTGCGCAGTAGGCCTCATAGTCCACATAGCTCCCTCTGGTGGTACAAATCCATATATGAACATCTTCTGGATCTTTTAATATATTCACATATGCCTATATGTAAAACTTGCCCAATAAGAAGTTAATGCTCTGCTGACCTCTAGTGGGCAACATTCGAATAACCCCTGGTGACTTATCCAATTGCAGACAATACTAAATCACTCCCATTCACACCATTTAAGTTATACTATCGGGTGGCAAGTAATCCCATCGCTTACAGTTGCTGTCCATATGAGTCAAGTCGTCTGTACCACATATACCAATCCTATCCAGTCCAACCTAATCGGATTATTTCAAAAACACCTTCAAATTTAGGTCCCTATTTAAACCTTTGGGATACAGTGTGTCCAGTGTGTATATCCAATAACTCTCTTTCCTGTATAGTATAGAATCAGTCTTCTCAAATCTAATACTTGGATTCAGACAGTATATACCCTTAACCTTCAGCCCAAGAGGGCTGGATTCATGAAATTCAGCAAAATGAGTAGAAATAGGAGTTTTATCCCTTTTCTCTTCCTTGATAGAATCATTAATACTCCTAATGTGTTCCTGTATGCGGGTTTTAAACTCTCTTTTAGTTTTTCCCACATAATATAACCCACAAGGACACATTAGTTGATAAACTACATGCGTAGTATCACAATCAATCCTACTGTTAATTTTGAACTGCTGTTTCCTGCTAGAATCGTAGAATACGTCTGTTTCATCAACAAAGGGACAGACTGAGCATTTGCCACATCTTATCATCCCCTTCATCTCAGGAGGACCCCTGCTAAAGTCAGATTTATACTCAGACTGTACCAATAGGTCAGACAGATTCTTGTTTCTCCTAGCCGTTAGCAACGGTCGAGGGCCCACAATTGTGGCAATCTTGTCATCTTTTAGCAATATATGCCAATATTTTTCCACAGTTTCTTTTAATCTGTCCCAATGTCCCCCAAATGTTGTAATCAACCTGGGGAAATCCTCTACTGCATCTTTAGGCTTCTTCCTCAATAAAGTGTGTCTATCTGTATGTAGGGCTCTATATAAGGCTGATTTTAATAATTTATGTGGGTAACCCCTAGCCCTTAATCTTGCCCTCAAGGCCTGTGCTTCTTTTAGATACTCTGCTGTTGAGGAACAGTTCCTCCTAATTCGGAGGAACTGGCCAATAGGTACAGCTTTTTTCTGTGAATTCAAATGAGCACTATCATAATGTAAGAGTAAATTTCCTGCAGTTTTCTTTCTAAAAGTCCTGGTAGACAGGCCCCCATCATCCCTGGACACCTTTATATCCAAAAAATCAAGTTCATTTTCATTTATTGTGGAGGTAAGGAAAATATTAAACCTGTTTGAGTTAAGGCTCTCTACAAAATCAAAGAAAATCGCTTTGGAGCCTGCCCAAATCAAAAAAATGTCGTCCACATAACGAATCCATAGTAATACATATTTTTTATATAGGGCATGATTGTAAACTATCTCCTCCTCCCAAGCCCCTAAATGGAGACAGGCATACGCAGGAGAGCAAGCCGCTCCCATGGCAACCCCCCGTTTCTGTCTATAGAATTTGCCGTCAAACGTGAAAAAATTATTCATCAGAATAAACTGCAAAAGGGAATCCACAAAATCATTGTGACCCTCGTTCTGAGGATAGAACCGTTCCATAAATTTAGATGTACCCCGTCTCCCAATATCATTGGGAATGGACGTAAACAAGGATTCTACGTCCAAGCTTGCAAGTAATGCATCCTGTGGGATGCTGATACTTTTCAATTTTTCTAAAAAGTGCATGGTGTCCAGTACAAATGATGGAAGCCTCTCCACCAATGGTTTCAATTTTTTATCAATATATTGGGCTGTTCTCTCCAGGGGGGAGCCCCTTGCGGAAATAATGGGGCGTCCAGGGGGACATGCAGGATTCTTATGAACTTTGGGTAATATATACAGCGTAGGGATAGTATACTCAGAGACCACCAACGCTTTATATTCCTTTTCAGTCAAAATTCCATCCAAATAGCCCCATTGGAGCCTCGTATTTAATTGATCCTTAACTTTTTCAAAAGGGTTGAAAGTGATTCTTTCGTAACACGAGTTATCATTAAGTTGTCTGTTAATCTCATCCAGGTACATCTGTTCCGGCATGAGAACTATATTGCCTCCTTTATCGCTTTTTTTGATAACCACCCCTTTCAGATTTTTTAGGCGTGATAGGGACTTTCTTTCAGAATTGGTAAGATTATCCAATGGTTCGGTGGTATCTGTCCAATTGTTAATCTCTTGTACTATACACTCATTAAATAATGAAACGTACTTATTTTTCTGTATGGTAGGCATATAAGAGGATCTAGGTCTCATATCAGTGTGTAGGGGCAGACGGCCATCCAAACCCAGCTCCTCACCTTCCTCCCCTTCAATAATTTCAAAATCATCTATATCCATGTAACCCATTAATTCCTCATCACCTACAACCATGTCACTCTGAAACTGTAGTTTCAGCAAAATTTTACGTAAGAATAATTGCAAATCTTTAAACACCTCAAATTGTGACACCTGATGTGAGGGACAGAAAGTCAAACCTCGATTGAGTAACTGTATATCTGTCTTATCCAACTTTACATTGGTCAAGTTGATAACATTATTAACATGGATATCATTTTCATTAATTATTTCCGACCGCTGTGTCTCGTTTCTGACCCGCTGCCTCCTCCTTTTCCTGATCCTTCTTTTCGTTCTAAAAAAGTACGTTGTCTAGTTTTTACTCCACCAACTCCAGCTCCTCTCAAAATGCCTCGCTTTGCATTCTTCCTGGAGGTGGGTGGTTCATCTTCCCATTCAGACTCATTACTCATGACTCCTGCGGAGACAGGACAGGAAATGGAGGGGGAAACGGCTAACTGGGCACCGTGCAGCCGCCAGGATTTGGGTGCTGCCATAGGCCGTAGTGTGAATTGCTGCTATAGCGCCTTTCACTGACTAATTTGGGCGCTGAAAATAGCTGGAATAACGTGGCCAGATGAGGTAGTCAGAAGGGGAATAGATTTGTAAACGGTAGAATAGCTCGATTTGGGTGGGCCATCTTTACGCTTCACCCTGCGTCCAAATTTCCCTGCGCTATATTTGAATGCTTGCATGGGGGTCCCAGAGAACAACCAACAGCCGCAGCTTCCTCAAGAGAAGGTAATCTAGCCCTCCATGGGCTTCAGTCAACAGGTTTCTCCCCAATTCAGCTGTACTTTAACCCCCTTGGCGGTATGAGTCTTCCTGGATTTTAGGGTCTAAAATTGGTGCATTTTTTATTTTTTGCATGCTTTAAATCCAATGGGTACTGCTGTAAAAATAAAAAAGTCAGATACTCACCTAAGGAGAGGGAAGGCTCGGTCCTAATGAGCCTTCCCTCTCCTCTCCCGGTGCCCTCGGTGCTGCGCTGGCTCCCCCGTTCGCGTCCGCCGCCACAGGGACTTCGGAGGTCTTCGGGAGCACTCGGGCTTACGAAGACGGGTCGCTCCATACTACGTACGCGCGAGTGCGTCATAGAGGGCGCTCGCGCATGCGTAGTATGGAGCGGCCTGTCTTCAGGAGCCCGAGTGCTCCCGAAGGCTTCCGAAACATCCCTTCGGCTGCGGAAGTGGCAGTATTTGACCGAACTGGTCGAATACTGCTACGGGGGATCCTGCGCGGGACCGGGCACCGGGAGAGGAGAGGGAAGGCTCATAAGAACCGAGCCTTCCGTCTCGTTAGGGGAGTATCTGACTCTTTTATTTTTAAAGCGGTACACATTCACTTTAAGAACCTAAAACCGGGGGGGGAAAAAACATGCTGCTAGACAGCCTGCTGCAGCCCAGCACTTATTCACCTCCCTGGCATCCAGCGCTGCAGTTCTCCTTCCCTCCTCCAGGTGGCACTGCAACCCTGTAGTGAGATTGCCGCCTGTCATCATGACAACAAACAGCAGTCTTACCTGAGGGATGCAGAAATTTTGAGGACAGGAAAGAGAACGGCTGCCGGTGTCTGGATCCCCCGGGAAGGCAGCCGCGGGTGAGATACGTAGAGGGCGCACTCCTCTTGCTCAGACTGGCCGCAGTTACGGTACCGGCGATATAGAAGGCTGAGGACCCCGGTGTGGGAGCTAGTGTCTGGTACACTTTAAAGGGAACCAGAGACGAAGCACCCTCATGTATTTTACCATATATATCAGTGGGAACATTAGAGAAAACACCTACCCTGCTCTCTGTTTCATTCTGCACTGCACAGCTTGCTTCTAATCAGCCCTGATAAAATCCCCGAATGAGCATTCAGCCTGGCTTTGCTCAGGAATATTTATAGCTGTCTGTGTTCTCTCATGTCTTTTCAAGCCCAAGCCTGCCTCCTGCTGGCTCTGCTCAGGAATCATTATAGCTGAGTCATTATAGCAAAGCCAGACTGAATGCTCAGTCGGGGATTTTATCAGGGCTGATTAGAAGCAAGCTGAGCAGTGCAGAATGAAACAGAGAGCAGGGTAGGTATTTTGTCTAATGTTCCCACTGATCTATATGGTAAAGTACATGAGGGTGCTTCCTCTCTGGTTCACTTTAAGCCCAAACTGAAAAGCTACCTGTACAGTCTGGCATTCATGAACACCTGACTATTTCCTCTGTAACACAGTCCAGCCTGCAACCATGTATTGATCTGAGTCCTATGGGAGAAAAGCACTTTACAAATGTATTGTCCTGCTGATCCTCTGCCTCAAATTATCTCAGCCACAGACCCCGAACAAGCATGCGGAAGATCAGATGTGTCTGACTGAAGTGACTGGATTACCTGCATGCTTGTTTCAGGTGTGTGATTCAGACACTACTGCAGCCAAAGAAATGAGCAGGGCTGCCAGGCAAATGGTATTGTTTAAAACCTAATTAATACAGCAGCTTCCATATCTCTCAGTTCAGGTGTCCTATAAGGATGACCAATGAGATGTTAATATAATTTATGCCACAAGATTAGCATTTGGTTAGTCCATTTTCAAGCTGTGCCCACCTCCCAAAAATTAGCACCAATATATGTAGCTTTATAGAGTTGTGCACATTGCTTACTCTCAATATTCTGCGCATTGTCATTTCAGTACCACAAGGTGGCAGTAGTGAAAGAGGAAAAACTTGAATGTAAGTTTCTCTAACTCCACATCATTATATAGCAACTCTTTTATGATCTGTTCTTTTTAATTTAGTAGTGATTTATTTTTCCTTTCTCGCTGTTCTTGTAGCGGCAAAGTCCAAGTTGTCGGTGGTGGCGAACGTCCACGTGTACAGCATACAGAAAGCCTCCCTAAAGGACAGCGCGCCACTATTCAATACAGACTATGACATCATGAAGAATAACCTCCAGAACTGCAACAAGTACGTGAAGGGCGCTTTAGATTTACGGGTTTTAGTATTAAAAGGACCACTACAGCAGGGAAAAAGTAAGCAGTTAAAATTTGACAGAACTGACAGGTTTTGGACTGGTCCATCTCCTCAAGGGGTATTCTCAGGGTTTTCTTTGCTTTCAAAAGCATTTCCTGAACGGCAGTTGCTCAGTCCAGCTGCCAAAATAGTATGAAAGTGAATAGGGAGGCTGGCTGCTATCTTACTATTTTGGCAACTGCCATTCAGGGAATGCTTTTGAAAACCAAGAAAGCCCTGCGAAATCCCCCATGAGGTTATGGACTATTCCAAAACCTGTCAGATTTTAACTGCTTATTTTTTTCAAGAAAGCAAAAGTCAGCTATTAACTTGGTAGAGGGAAATGTGGCCTTCTTCCCCATGACCACCAATCCAGCGCTGGAGCTCATGGGGGAGGGAGTGGTGGGGGAGTTAGTCCAGGCCATGCCTCTACCCTACAGGGCGCTGCAGTAAGGGGGGAAGGTACCCGTTCAGGCCACGCCTCTACAAGGCGCTGCAGTAGGGGGGGAACGTATATGTTCAGGCCACGCCTCTAGCCTACAGGGCGCTGCAGTAAGGGGGGGGAAGGTATCCGTTCAGGCCACGCCTCTACCCTACAGGGTGCTGCAGTAAGGAAGGTATCCGTTCAGGCCACGCCTCTTCCCCACAGGGCGCTGCAGTAAGGGAAGAAGGTATACATTCAGGCCACGCCTCTTTCCCACAGGGCGCTGCAGTAAGGGGGACGGTATCCATTCAGGCCACTCCTGTTCCCTACAGGGCGCTATATGAAGTAATGTGGGCGCAGATTTATGAGAATTGTTACATGGAAAACTGGAGCAGATCCCTGGAGCGAGGATTATGATTTAGTTACAGCAACTGCTCCATTATTTTTGGTTTCAGTCACACACCATTCTGTGCTGAAGGTCCCTTTATTGCTATTCTTAATAAACGTTATCTGTAAAGCACTTACCTATTACGCAGCTCTGTGCAATAGATAGAGGAGATCTTACAGCATTAAACAGTTGTACACACGGACATTATAACCTTCAACAATGACACACAAAATAGTGCTGTAACAAGGTAAAGATAAGCATAGCAGATGAGTCACTGAGTCCACATGGTGGCGGAGAAGAACTCATGGGGGGAGGAGGACCCTGCCAAATAGGCTTACAATCTATGGGGTGGGGGAGAGGGACACACAAGAGGGTGGTTGGGTAGGATGGAGATGTCCTGATTGGGTGTGGCAGGGAATTCCAAAGTGTAGGGGCAGCATGACAGGGAGGGGGATAGAGCTATGAAGATGGTCGATGAGCAGTGAACAGATGGGTCCTTAAAGCCTGCTTGAATGAGATGAAGATGGGGGAGGAGGGACTTCCATAGAGTAGGGGCTGCTCTGGAGAAGTCCTTGAGTTGCTTTGAACGTGTCTGCTGGCCATTGCTGTGAAAAATGACTATTGTGAACCAAGCTTTACCGTATGTAACAGACAGGTTTGTCTGCTGGAAGAAGAGATTGTGGATATTGAGGGTGTCACACTGGTGACCTTTATGTTCCTGTTTCTAGATTCAGTGCCATCCAGTGCCCGGCGGCCGTGCCGCGCTCTCCGGAGGAGATCGCACAGCTGCAGAGGGGGAGCTCTCAACCAACAGAGGAAGTCGGCCTGTCCAGACCTCCCGCCATCAATGGACACACTTCACCGCCCAAAGCTAAGGCTAAAGCAGCTGCCCAGCAGCCCAAGGGCATCATGGGAATGTTCTCACGCCCCGCCTCCAAACCTCAAGAGCCTCCAAAGGAGACTAAGACCGAGCCAAAGGAAGCAGCGGTAAGTGGCGCAGGGCTTTCGTGGCCACAGGTCACAGGCCAAACACTCCACCTTTACTGGTATATGTGAGATTCTACCCGTGGCTCCATCCAGAACCGTATAATAGCTCTCTGAATGTCTCCGGGACGACACTCGTGACTTACTGGACCATTTTCCAGCAATTTTGCTAACTTCAATAGTTGCGCCCTTCTCTTGTCTGACCCCATGATTAATATCTCCCTTCTCCCACACTAACCTTCTGTCCTTTACCTAACACTAACCAGCCACCGCCACATCTAGCATATAACTCAGACACAAAGAGAGCCAAAACTCCTACTTCTCATTACCGTAATACAAGTATCAAAGATAAGCATTCCAGCCTGGAGCGTAACTACATTAAACCGGCCCTTCCCAAAACCATTGCATAAAAATGTGAGGCAATGAAAGCATTTTTTTTTAACACAACCTTCTTTTCAGCAGATCCAAAGTAATTGGACAAATTATATAACTGGAAATAAAATGTTCATTTCTAATACTTAATAATCCGAACATTTGTATAGCGCTTTTCTCCTGTCGGACTCAAAGCGCTCAAGAGCTGCAGCCACTGGGACGTGCTCAGGAGGCCACACTGCAGTGTTAGGTAGTCTTGCCTTGAACTCCTTACTGAATAGGTACTTGACCTAGCCAGGAATCAAACCCTGGTCTCCCATGTCAAAGGCAGAGCCCTTAACCAGTACTCTATTCAGCCACTTGGTTGAAAACCCTTAGCTGGCAACGATAGTCTGAAGTCTTGAACTCATGGACCTCACCAGATGTTGGGTTTCCTCCTTTTTTCATCTTCTGCCAGGACTTTACTGCAGCGGCTTCCAGTTGCTGTTTGTCTGTGGGCCTGAAATGCTGCTCAGTTTGGTTAAGATCAGGTGACTGACTTGGCCATTCAAGAATTTTCCACTTCTTTGCTTTAATAAACTCCTGGGTTGCTTTGGCTGTAGGTTTTGGATCATTGTCCATCTGTATCGTGAAACGCCGCAGAATCAGTCCGACTGCATTTAGCTGGATTTGAGCAGACAGTAAGTCTTTGGCTGATTCTGTCCTTTGTCACATCATCAATAAACGCTAGTGTGCTACTATCAGCCATGCACACCCAAGCCACCCCACTGCCTCCCCCGGGTTTTACAGATGATGTGGTATTTGGATAATGAGCTGTTCCACGCCTTCTCCATACTTTTCTCTTGCCATCATTCTGCTAGAGGTTGATCTTGGTTTCATCTTTCCAAAGAATGTTTTTTCCAGAACTTTTCTGGCTTTTTTAGATGTTCTTTAGCAAAGTCCAATCTAGCCGTTCTATTGAGGCTTATGAGTGGCTTGCACCATGCAGGGCACCCTCTGCATTTCCTTTCCTGCAGTCTTCTTTATGGTGGTCTTAGATATCGATACACCTACCCTCTGGAGAGTGATGTTCACTTGGTTGGCTGTTGTCAAGTGGGTTTTTCTTCACCATGGAAATTATTCTGCGATCATCCACCACTGTTGTTTTCTGTGGACATTCAGGTCTTTTTGCTTTGCTGAGTTCACCAGTGCTTGCTTTCTTTTCTCAGGATGTACCAAACTGTAGTTTTGGCACTCCTAATATCGTAGCAATTTCTTGGTTGGGTATTTTTCTGTTTTAGTAGCTTAAAGAGGAACTCCAGTGAAAATAATGTAATAAAAAAAGTGCTTCATTTTTACAATAATTATGTATAAATGATTTAGTCAGTGTTTGCTCATTGTAAAATCTTTCCTCTCCCATACTTACATTCTGACATTTATCACATGGTGACATTTTTACTGTGGGCAGGTTATGTAAGCTGCTCCTAGCTGTTTTGGCTGTTACAGACAGCTGTAAACAGCCATTTCCTGTCTGTGAACATTGTTACATTGTGGCAGTTTGCCCAGAGTACCGTGGTACCAGAGCCTCTTGTGGGAGGGGTTTCATCACAAAATCAGTCATACAGCGCCCCCTGATGGTCTGTTTGTGAAATGCAATAGATTTGTCATGTAAAAGGGGGTATCAGCTACTGATTGGGATAAAGTTAAATTCTTGGTCGGAGTTTCTCTTTAAGGATGGCTTCTTTCCTGCATGGAGAGCTCCTCCGCATGTTGTCACTTCACAGCAAAATCTTCCACATACAAGCACCACACATCAAATAAACTCCAGGCCTTTTATCTGCTTAATTGATAATGACATAACAACAATCTTGCCCACAACAGGAGAAATACCGCTCAACTCACAGGAAGGAGACAGTGCTGGAAAAAGTATATAAAAAAGAGAGGAACCGAGAGCCCAATATAGTGTAGTAAGTTAAGGCAAAATGGTATAATGGAAAGGAGTAAAAATGTATACTCACAAACCCGGGTTACCTACAGGCAACCACTAAATAAGCAGGTGAGGAGTTTGACCTGTCCCCACTCAGGATTAAGAAGTTGCTCTCTGTAGACGTGAAGAAAAAGGGGGTATCCCCCTCCACCAAGGGTGGATATATGGTACAGTATAAGCTGAACAGAGGCGCCAAAAGGATAAAAACAGTATTTAAAATATTTAAAAAGTTGCTAAGGGGGCAGTGGTGGACTACACCCCTTCTAAGCAGACAAAAAAAATACTGTGTAATATAACAAAGAAAAATTTATTGGTACACTCCAGGGTTTTTATACAACGTGTTTCGCGGGCATAAACCCGCTTCTTCAGGCAGTAGAGGTAGGAGTACACAGCAAGTTGTCAGGAAAACACCTGGCGCCTTTGTGTGTTCCTGACAACTTGCTGTGTACAAAGGCGCCAGGTGTGTTCCTGACAACTTGCTGTGTACTACCTCTACTGCCTGAAGAAGCGGGTTTATGCCAGCGAAACGCGTTGTATAAAAACCCTGGAGTGTACCAATACATTTTTCTTTGTTATATTACACAGTATTTTTTTGTCTGCTTAGAAGGGGTGTAGTCCACCACTGCCCCCTTAGCAACTTTTTAAATATTTTAAATACTGTTTTTATCCTTTTGGTGCCTCTGTTCAGCTTATACAGTGCTGGAAAAAGGGCTGCCCTGCCCGGAACACAGTGTGAAGTAATCAAAATCCGCACAATGTCTCCAAAAATCCAAAATTTATTCAGGACGTATCCCAATCAGATAAAAGAGCGAGTACTTAGACTGACATGTTTCGAACCTGCACGGTTCTTAATCATAGCCAATTTTATGACTCACATCTATAAGGTTTTATAGAGGATGGTGGGCAGAACCAGGAGGAATAACAAAACCGACCACACCCAATAAGGGTGGTCTCTCAAGG
Source organism: Hyperolius riggenbachi (assembly GCF_040937935.1). Lineage (NCBI taxonomy): Eukaryota > Metazoa > Chordata > Amphibia > Anura > Hyperoliidae > Hyperolius > Hyperolius riggenbachi. The sequence continues at coordinate 30,195,902 of NC_090647.1, forward strand.
TCAGCACACTCCAATAAGGTCGCCACATCAGCCTTTACAACACTATTTATACAAATGGCCAAGAGATTTCAGGGCATTGAGAGGGTCTTTTTACCCAAAGGAGGGGGAGATCTCTTGGCCATGATCCGTAAAAGAGAGGCTTATTGGATTTTTTGTTTGGGAACTAGGACCCCCCTCGGTATGAATGCTAGGTGGGATCTAGCTTTAGTGACTGGATAGTTTAATATCAAAAAAGAGGACCGCTCTCTGCCCACACTCCCTTTTGCTTTCATTTTTGATTAGAGCCATTTGCTTATGTATACACTCATTTGCTCTGCTATACATTGAAGTATTTTCATCTTTAGGTGCGTTTTTCTTTGTTTTTTATGTATGTTTGGGTTTTAATACAAATTTTAACCACTTAACATCTGTTGTTTTCAGCTTATGCATCCGAGCAATGTTCACCTCCCATTCATTAGCCTATAACTTTATCACTACTTATCACAATGAACTGATCTATAGCTTGTTTTTTCCGCCACCAATTAGGCTTTCTTTGGGTGGTACATTTTGCTAAGAGCCACTTTACTGTAAATGCATTTTAACAGGAAGAATAAGAAAAAAATGAAATAATTCATTATTTGTCAGTTTTCGGCCATTATAGTTTTAAAATAATACATGCCTCCATAATTAAAACCCACGTATTGTTATTGCCCATTTGTCACGGTTATTTCACCATTTAAATTATGTCCCTATCACAATGTATCGCGACAATATTTTATTTGGAAATAAAAGAGCATTTTTTCCGTTTTGCATACATCACTATTTACAAGCTTATAAAAAAAAAATAGAGAGAAATATTTCATCTTTACATAGATATTTAAAAAGTTTAGACCCTTAGGTAAATATTTATGTTTGTTTTTGTTTTTTATAGTAATGTTTTTTTTTTTTTTTTATTAAACATTTTTTTGGGAGGGTGGGATATAAAAGTGTTTTATTTGGGGAAATATTGGTGTAGTGTAATCTTTTTGGGTATTTACTTGTAGTTTTACTTTTTGGCCACAAGATGGCAATCTCGATTTTTTTTACATGACGTCACTCTAAGCGTACAATGTACGCTTAGAGGGACACAGCTTCAGAAAGAGCGAAGCTTCCGCTTTCAGCGGGGGAGAGGAATCAATGATCGGGCTCCATAGCCCGACACATTGATTCCGTGGCTACCGACTCCGCGGCCGGGAGTGTGCGTGCACGCGCGCGATCGGCCGCGGGAGCGCGCCTGTCCTCCTTGACGTTTTTATACGTCAAGGAGGACAAAGTGGTTAAATTTGTATAAATAGTGTTGTAAAGGCTGATGTGGCGACCTTATTGGAGTGTGCTGACTTTGAGAGACCACCCTTATTGGGTGTGGTCGGTTTTGTTATTCCTCCTGGTTCTGCCCACCATCCTCTATAAAACCTTGTAGATGTGAGTCATAAAATTGGCTATGATTAAGAACCGTGCAGGTTCGAAACATGTCAGTCTAAGTACTCGCTCTTTTATCTGATTGGGATACGTCCTGAATAAATTTTGGATTTTTGGAGACGTTGTGCGGATTTTGATTACTTCAATCTTGCCCACACCTGCCCATGATCAATGGGTCCAATTACTTTTGAGCCCCTGAAATGAAGAGATGGTGTTAAAAAACTGCTTTAGTTGCTTCACAGTTTTATGCAATCGTTTTGTTCATCTCACTGAACTAAAGCTGAAAGCCTGAATTTCTACTCTATCTGAGTCGTTTTTTTTTTAAAATTCATTGTGTTAATGTACCGAACCAAAACTTGAAATTATTTTATATTTTTAACTATTTGCAATTGACTGAATCCCTGTTCTCCAGGCTCCAGAAACGAGCAGCAAGGCAGCGGCTAAGCCCAGACCGATGGATAACTTCTTTGGAAAAGCATCACTGAGTAAGTGGCAGTTACAACCGAGCCTTTCCTTAGTAACCGCAGCAACTGAATAAGAAGCCTCCAGCCATAGAGGAAGCAGCACAAAGCTGTCTATGTCCTTAGAGACCCTGTACTGGTGTATCTGGCTGTAAACATTATATAGCACATCCTTACCATATCTGTGGTACTGGCCGTTCTCCCTAACATGGCCGAGGAACTGTTCTGACTTCCTGGTCCAGACGCCAATTCCTGCCACGCCTGTCTTTACCACCCTCCTCCCAGTGATGTCATTTCCTGTTCTTGGTAACAGTATCGTGATGTAATTTCCTGGTCTGAGCCCCAGTACCGTGATCACATGGGGAGAGGGCTTATAGTAGGTACTTACCAGGGCTCAGTAGTGAATTGTTTCAGCATTCAGTGCTGTATATTGTGCAGCTTTACAGATGAATTGTTGAGCAGCGGGGCATAGAGCAGTGACTTTGCTACAGGGCCACTTTAAAGGAATACTTAAGTCACTTAAAAAAAATGACTTTTACTCACCTGGGGCTCCCCTCAGCCCCCTGCAGCTGAACGGTGCCCTCGCCGTGTCCCTCCGATGTGCCTGGTCTCGCCGGCGGCCACTTCCGGTTTGGCCGTCACCGGCCGACAGGCTGTGAACGCGGCTGATTATCCGCGTCCCCGGACGCAATAGCGCCTTCTACAATGCTATTGTGTAAATTTTTACGCGTTAGTGGTTCAATGCGTAAATTTGTACGCATTAAACCACTAACGCGTAAAATGTAAGTGTTAATGTTCCTGCACTAGCGGGAATGCGTAAAAATGTACGCAATGCGGCCCGCCGACCTCTGAGGTCGGCATGCTGCCAGTGGGGGACTGGAGCAGCAGTGAGTGACTACGAGGGCACAGGATGGCTGCATGGGGCTGGTAGAAGCCCCAGGTAAGTTAAACTAATTTTTCTATTTTGCTTGGACCTTCCCTTTAAGTGGGTGATATTACAGTTTAACAGTGTGCTGACCAGGAAGCTGTTAGGGGTATTGGGCATTTTCAAAATGGAGGACGGAGAATTCCATTGATCACAGTGGACAAACAGGACGCAGGAGAGGAGAAAGGGATTGAGGAGTAGACTACACAGGAGGTAAGTTTGACGAGATTGTTTATTTTGACTTTTTAATTTTCAGTTCAGGTTCTCTTTAAAGAGAATCTGTATTGTTAAAATCGCACAAAAGTAAACATACCAGTGCGTTAGGGGACATCTCCTATTCCCCTCTGTCACAATTTTGCCGCTCCCCGCCGCATTAAAAGTGGTTAAAAACAGTTTTAAAAAGTTTGTTTATAAACAAACAAAATGGCCACCAAAACAGGAAGTAGGTTGATGTACAGTATGTCCACACATAGAAAATACATCCATACACAAGCAGGCTGTATACACCCTTCCTTTTGAATCTCAAGAGATCATTTGTGTGTTTCTTTCCCCCCTGAGGGGGGAGTGCATAGCAGAACCACAACACTGAAGAACTTGGCAGCCTTCCAGACACAGGCTGACAAGTCTGACAGGGGAAAGATACATTGATTTATTACAGAGACTATGATAGCAGAAAGTGCTGCAGTAAGCCAGAACACATTAGAATAGCTTTTGGAACTTGTAGGATGATAAAAAACAGGATGCAATTTTTGTTACGGAGTCTCTTTAAAGCTAAACTTTAGACTAATTGCTGTAGAGAATTTTTAGTTACCTGAAGGTCCCTCCAGCCTCCTGTAGTCTGCCTGCTCTTCATTGGCCTGGCGGTCCCCTCTGTTGTGCTGCTGGGAGGGTTGCGGACCACTACGCATGCGCAGTCCTAACCGTGCACACTCCTGATCGCGCTCCCCGTTGTTGGGAGCATTTTGCTCAAGCACAATTACAATATTGACAAACTGGGTGCGTGCAGGCCGGGCCCACACCATGCACGTTATTCCACGACTCGGTTAAGTTGCAACCTTTACGGGACTGACAGCGGCCCAACTGAGGGAAGTGTACGAATGGTAACTGATTACAGGGAGGTGGAGAAAGCCCCAGGGAAGTAAAAAGACTTTCCATCACATTATCTAATGTACACTTTAAAGCTTTTAGGTATATACCTTGAATCAAAAAGTAAAAACTGGGGCGGCAGGCATGTGTATGAAGGAGTTGTCATGTCCATCCCTCCCCCCCCCCCTTCTCCTCCATCCCCCTCCTTTATTGCGCAAGTGCCCCCTGCAACCATTTCTTGGTTGGGCATTAGTGCGCAGGCACTAGCCCGAGTGTGCGCGGTTTGATCGCGAGAGCTCTGCACATGAGGTAGTTGTGAGATCATGCACAAGGCGCTGCATTAGTAGCTGTGGGAGGCATTTGCGCAATAAAGGAGAGCGGGGGGGGGGGGGGGGGGTAGTGGTGGGCATGAGGACTGCTTCATACACATGCCTGATGCCCCCATTCTTACTGTTTGATTCAGGCTGGTTAAGGCTTCCCTCACACTGTTAGGCTGTGATCACATACAAGCATTTCCTGCACACCACACGGTCTCAGAGGCAGCGATTTTTCAGCCTGAAACTACCATGCAGTGTGCAGGAAAAAGGGCAGCCTAGTTTTGTATGCCTATGAAGTAACACATGAGATGTATCTACATGGACTGTCAAATCTGATGGGTTTTCTTATGCAGGAAACCGCAGTGGGAATGGGGCTCTTGTTTGGCTTTAATGGACATAAGGGAGGCAAAAAAAATCAATAGAATCTGATTGGTGAGCGGCAGGAAGTGGACAACTCTCACCTCGAATCTGATTGGTGAGGGACAGGAAGTGGACACCTCTCGCCTCGTATCTGATTGGTGAGGGGCAGGAAGTGGACACCTCTCGCCTCGTATCTGATTGGTGAGGGACAGGAAGTGGACACCTCTCGCCTCAAATCTGATTGGTGAGGGGCAGGAAGTGGACACCTCTCGCCTCGTATCTGATTGGTGAGGGGCAGGAAGTGGACACCTCTCGCCTCAGCAGGATTCCCATTTATCAGTGTAATCTTGTCAGTGTATCACTGTATGACTGGACTTCCTGTGTTCTCCCTCAGATAAAGCGAAGGCCAGCCCTCCGGCCCCCGAGCCAGTGAAAGTGGAGACCCCCGCACCCCAGCCGATAGAGGCCCCGCCTCCAGAACCTGTAGAGAGCGACTTCGCCAAAGCTCCAGAGAAACAGAAGAAGAAGAAGAGGTGAGGTTGAGGGATTGAGCATTTCTAACCTGTTGTGGACGTAGGCTGTTTAGATCTAGGTCCTGTTTGCAGCTTCGTCTCTCTGCCAGGACATAGATGTCAATATCCTGGCTCCGTGCGATCGCGCTTCCGTCCAATGTCAGCTGATTGGGGGGGGGGGGGGGGTGTTTCAACCCCCTTTAAAGGGAATCTGAAGTGAAAATTAACTTATGAGATTAATTGTATGTACAGTACAGCTAAGAAATAGAACATTAGTTGCAGAGATACGGTCTCATATTGTTTCCAGTACAGGAAGAGTTAAAGAAAAAAAACTTCCGTTATTATCTATGCAAAAGGGCTTCTCTGAGCCTCTCCCACTGATTTAGAGAGCTGTGCTATTTTCTGAAGCACTTATCTCAAGCTGTCTCTCACTGTTTCCTGTTTGTTTGAGCTTTTACTGAGCTAATGTTCCTTTGAACTTTCCTGCTCTGTTTCATAGTTTAAAGTACAGAGTATAGTTTGTAAACTGCAAATATTAGAGAATGATGCAATGTTATAAAAAAAAACGTTTATAGCTGAAAATAAAAATGATTCACTTTTCTTTGCTACTAATGTTCCATGAATTACCCATACAATTCATTATATCATACGTTTGTTTTTTTCGCTTCCATGTCACTTTAAACTATCCATGAGAACACATCTGAATCTTGTGGACTCCTGTTAAAGTGGACCTGAACTCTTGCACAGGACAGAAGGAAAACATAGAGAAATTCACCCTGTGTGTATTTGGAGAGTTTAGCGTTTAGCCTGTCTAATTCCCCTTCACCTGTAATCACCACTGTAATTTTATCTCTCAGCTGTGTCAGCTGGCTGCCTCGGCAGAGCAGCTAATTTGTAAACACCGGATGTTAACCCTATTTCTGCTTCCATGAAAGCATGAAGTAGACACACAGCTTATTTATTGCAGGATTAGTATCAGCTGTAACAGACATGTTTTTCTGTAAAGGATATTATGCTGTTGCTTGTCTTAGAGCAGAGAGGAAGCTCTGAGTTCTGGTCCACTTTAAATAACCGAATCCCTCCTTTCATGCCCCCTTTCAGCAGGGTTAAGAGAGCAGAGATGTCAGACGGTGACGAGGACGAGGGGAAAGTCGTGAAGAAGAGGCGGCGGATCAGACAGCCCACAGCGGACAGCAGTGACGAGGAGGGCTGTGGTGAGTGCCGATGCTGCGTCCGTCTCGTCTACGCCGCGTAAAGTTTCTTTTGTGCTGAGCTGAATACCTGCGTATCACACCCACACACTGTTTACAGTGCTCCGTGTCGCTTCCCACTGCGCCGGCTGCCACAACACGGCCGTTCATCGCCTCAGAGATGAAGCGCTTGTTTCTGTGGCGGTGGCTGGGATGTGTGAGCGTCAGGGCACCACGCAGGCTTGTGTCGCCTGGGAGAGGTCCTCACGCCAGCCCTGCGTTTTGATGTGTGTTTGCTTTCTTCGCTCTCCCGCAGAGCTCGGGGATTAGCGCACAGGTGGACTCCGGCGGCGATAATGAGAGCTGGCAGCGGCTGCTGTGCCCGGTCTACAGCGGGCAGCAAGGAGGCAGCTTAGCCTGAGCCTGCATTCTGGGGGCCGCCTATCTCCCCCTCATCTCACACTGTCCCTGTATGGCGCAGTGTCGCTTTATACTAAGCTGGAAAAGGTCACTGATTCGCTGCTTGTCACATGGCTTTAGCTGGACGTGTTTATAGATCTCTGGAAGACTTGTACGAATGTGACTGTTTCTTGCATCACTGCGGTTATTGTAGTGGTACGAGTATAAAGCTGCGGCGTGTGCGTCTAAATGGTGCAATGTGTTTATACATAAATATCAACTCTGTAAAAAAGGACAATTTATACCAAATCCGCTATCAGGAAAACCGTAAAATTTAAATTGCATGTAAACATATGCAAAGAAGTACATTTCTTCCAGAGTAAAATGAGCCATGAATTACTTTTCTCCTATGTTCCTGTTACTTGCAGTAGGTGGTAGAAATCTGACAGAATCTACAGGTTTTGAACTAGTCCATCTCTTCATGGGGGATTCTCAGCACGGCCTTTATTTCTAATAAAGACAATCCTTGGAAAAGATTTATAAAAAGATGCTGGCCAGTCTCCCTGCTCGCTGCACACTTTTTTTTTGGCAGTTGGACGGAGCAACTACCATTCACTAAGTGCTTTTGAAACACCATCAAACCGTGAGGATCCCCCATGAGGAGATGGGCTAGTCCAAAACTTGTCTGTTCTGTCAGATTTCCACTGCCTGCTGTAAGTGACAGCAACATAGGAGAAAAGTAATGTATGGCTCATTTTACTCTGGAAGAAATGTTCTTCTTTTTTGTATGTGGTTAAATGCAATTTAAATTTTGCAATTTTAGCGACATTGTTTCTTTAAAGAGTAACTGTTAGCCCCCAAATTGAAATTTAAATCTCTATTGCAATGTTTTATTTAGTATTTAAGTGAGCCAAAAAGGCAATGCAGAACTTAAAAATCAATCTAATTTTTTTACTATGTAACCTTTTCCCCCAGCTCCGGACGCAAAGCCGCATATCAGATACTGCTTAGCATGCAGAGCATGCCTATGTCTGCCCGACCCCCCCCTCTCCCCCCCAGGACCAGGTGCCAATATATTCTCCCCACCAAACAGCTGACCGCTCTGACACGGAGAGAGAGCGGGAGCACTTCCAGCGGGAGCACCGCAGAGCAGCCGCCGCCGTGCATCTCTCACATGTGATTCTCTCACATGTGACTCGGCGGCGGCTGCTCTGCGGTGACGGTGCTGGAAGTGCTGCCGCTCTCTCTCCGTGTCAGAGCGGTCAGCTGTTTGGTGGGGAGAATATATTGGCACCTGGTCCTGGGGGGGAGAGGGGGGTCGGGCAGACATAGGCATGCTCTGCATGCTAAGCAGTATCTGATATGCGGCTTTGCGTCCGGAGCTGGGGGAAAAGGTTACATAGTAAAAAAATTAGATAGATTTTTTTAAGTTCTGCATTGGCTTTTTGGCTCACTTATATACTAAATAAAACATTGCAATAGAGATTTAAATTTCAATTTGGGGGCTAACAGTTACTCTTTAAAGGGACTCCGAGCAGTGCAGAAACTATGGAAAGATGCATATCATTTTAAAGCTCTCTTTCTCCTCTTTCTAATGATATATAAACCACCACCCTACGTCTTTTAGTTTTTGCTATTTTCGCGATTAAAATTGCCGTGGCCGCGATTTCGATCACGAAAATAGAGAAAACTAAAAAGGTGTAGGGCAACGATTTAGGTGTCGCCAGAAAGAGGAGAAAGAGAGCTTTAAAATGATATCCATCAAGCCATAGTTATATTGTATTACACAGGACGACACTTTCCCCAGTGTCAGCAGCTCCATTCTGCTGAATGCAGCTGCTGACTTTGACAAAAAGTGGCCCGTGTAATACAATATAACTATGGAAAGATGGATATCATTTTAAAGCTCTCTTTCTCCTCTTTCTGACGACACCTAAATCGTTGCCCTACGCCTTTTAGTTTTCTCTATTTTCGCGATCGAAATCGCGGCCGCGGCAATTTGAATCGCGAAAATAGCGAAAACTAAAAGGCGTAGGGTGGCGGTTTATATATCATTGGAAAGAGGAGAAAGAGAGCTTTAAAATGATGTGCATCTTTCCATAGTTTCTGCACTGCTCGGAGTCCCTTTAAGTGGTTTATGCTAAAATTTCATCTATGGTCTAAGCATTAAACACAGCATAAAATCAACAGCTAAAATCATCTGACTGGTTTTCAAGGTACTGGAAGGGTTAAAGCAGCATGGTCAGCCATACTATCCCAGATATAACAAATGTATTGTACTGTCCATGTTTTGATTTCAGTGAATTTTATATAGTAAATTAGAATTCTGTTCCTGGCGTTAATTCCCTCCAACTGAAGCCAACCCTGATGTAATTTCCTCCCTTACTTGTTTTTCTTCCTAGAAACTGCAGTGTCATACCTAGCTTGCTATGAATGTAAACTTATTCATGGATCATATTTCAGCAGCTCACTGAACTGCCTTCAGCCAATCAGTGAGGAGCAGGAATGTGGGAGGGGCGATAACACGCTTCCTACTTATTTGCAATGACAAAAATAGAGCCAGGCTGACTGAGATAAGATTTATTACAGCAGAAATATTTCTGAATAAAGTGCTTGCAATGCAGGGAGAGGTTGCAGGCTGCATATTAACCACTCTACGACCGTCTTAACGCAGATTGGCGGCAACAGAGTGGCTCCCCCAGGACCGCCTAACGCCGAAAGACTTCAAGTCCTTGAAGAGGAGATTAGCGTGGATCGTGCGCATCCCTGCTTCAGTGACGGAACAGAGCTCCGTCAACAGTCTGCCAGTGGTGATCGTCGCTGGCAGACTGTATACAAAAGAAATGGCGGTTTTACTTTATACAGCGCTGCAATCTATTGCAGCGCTGTACTGGGGGCAGCACTGTCATTTGGCTGTCCACTGTAGAGGCTCTGTACACTATCCCCCCCCTCATAGGCTGATGCCTATGAGAGAGGATCGCCCTGATTGGCATCGGGGGAAGAGAGGGAGGGAATAGGAGAAAAAAAATACACAATTTTAATAAAAATTAAATAACAATTTAAATAAAAAAAAAACCCTGCAGCAGCGATCAGAGCCCATTAACAGAAAGTTCTGTTGGTGGGCAAAACAGGGGGCAGACTCCTTTGTTTGCTAAGTTTTATCACCGTGCAGCACACTGTCAAAGCTGCAGTGTGCTGATTTTGTATAAAAATAGCCTGGTCACTAGGGGGGTGTAAGTCTGTGGTCCTTAAAGGGAACCAGAGACGAAGCACCCTCATGTATTTTACCATAAATATTAGTGGGAACACTAGAGAAAACACCTACTCTGCTCTCTGTTTCATTCTGCACTGCACAGTTTTTCTTATCAGACCTGATAAAATCCCCGACTGAGCATTCAGTCTGGCTTTGCTATAATGACTCAGCTATAATGATTCCTGAGCAGAGCCAGCAGGGGGCAGGCTTGGGCTTGAAAAGACATGAGAGAACACAGACTGAGCTATAAATATTCCTGAGCAAAGCCAGACTGAGGGCTGGTGCACACCAAAACCCGCTAGCAGATCCGCAAAATGCTAGCAGATTTTTAAACGCTTTGTTATTTTTATGCAGCGTTTCAGCTAGCGTTTTGCGGTTTTGTGCAGCGGTTTTGGTGTAGTAGATTTCATGTATTGTTACAGTAAAGCTGTTACTGAACAGCTACTGTAACAAAAACACCTGGCAAACCGCTCTGAAGTGCCGTTTTTCAGAGCGGTTTGCGTTTTTCCTATACTTAACATTGAGGCAGAAACGCATCCCCAATCCAAAAAATGCCTCACCCAGGCATTTTTCGTTTCTGCAAAACGCCTCCCGCTCTGGTGTGCACCACCCCATTGAGATACATTGACCAAGCAGATCCGCAGCCGCAAGCGGATCTGAAAACGCCCAAAAAGCCGCTCGGTGTGCACCAGCCCTCTATGCTCAGTTGGGGGATTTTATCAGGTCTGATTAGAAACAAGCTGAGCAGTGAAGAATGAAACAGAAAGCAAGGTAGGTTTTTTCTCTAATGTTCCCACTGATATATATGGTAAAATACATGAGGGTGCTTCGTCTCTGGTTCACTTTAAGGACCACATCTACTTACCTGGATCTTCCTCCAATCCGTCCCTCGCCGCAGCTCTGGTGTTCCGGGATCCCCTCCGTTGGAGCTGCCGACCGCGCCGGGTCGGGGTCCTTTGCGCAGCGCACCACTCGCAATCACGCTTACATGGTCTGCGCAGGACACTCCAGGCCTTGTGATCAGGAGCAGTGCAGGCGCAGAAAATGCTGACCTGGCGAGGTCGGCAGCTCCAACGGATGGAATCCCAGGACACCGGAGCTGCGGCAAGGGACGGATCGGCTGCCAGGGGCTGAAGGAAGCCCCAGGTAAGTAGAGAACATTCTTTCTATTTCCTCGGACGTGTCCTTTAAACGCAAAGCAGGGGGTACATTTAAATTTGATTTTGTGGCTGACAATTCCTCTTCAAGAGCGTTGTACCTCATTTAGCTGCTAATTGATAAGCTTGCTTTTGCTAACAAGAATTATCAGATTGTTTTGGAAGTGTAGTAAACTGTGTGAACAAGGCAGAAACATTTCTGCTGTATCCAGGGGGAAGCAGTGCACTTTCTCTCCTTTATTTGCTCATGAATTACTTAATTAGGGGTCAATCTAATAATTTGTCCTGCAGCCAGCAATGATATGCGTTAGCTTCAGGCCTCATTCCACGAGCAGTTGATAGGCAGTGAATAGCCTTTCAAACTCTCACAACTGCTTGTTGCTGCCTTGTAACTGCTTGTTCCTGCCTGGTAACTGCTCTCTGCTGCCTGGTAACTGCTTGCTGAGCACACAGTTCAGCTGCCTCTGGAAATGAGCCCTTAGTGATGTGTGCCGCCATCCCAAGTTCAAATTAGCCACCTTCGAGACTGTTGGCATCCTTCGGAAGGCACAGTGCTTATGAATAAGGAGGACTCTATATTGCACACTCACCCATGCACAGTGCAGAGCCGCTAGTCTTCAGAAGTACCCAGGTACACGAGTGTTTCTGAAGCCTTTCCGACGAGCCATTCCACCTGTAGCACTGCACAGGATTGCCACCAATATCCATGCTAGTGTTCAGCACAGACGTGATTTCAAGAGAAACCGTAACCAAGAACTAAACTTCATCCCAGTCAGTAGCTGATACCCCCTTTCCCATGAGAAATCTATTCCTTTTCACACACAGACCATCAGGGGGCGCTGTATGGCTGATATTGTGGTGAAACCCCTCCCACAGTGTGATGTCATGACCATGGCCCTGACAGTTAATAGTCTATGAACTTTGTTGCATTGTGGGAAATAACAGCTGTTTCTCCCTCTGTGCACATCATTAGTGGGTATGGTTATAGATAATGGCAGTTGGTGTTTTTTTTTTTTTTTTTTTTTTCTCTCATGTCTTCCTGTAGTAAAGATGGTGACATGCAGGCTGATTGTGGATCAAACACGAATGAATAACATGGCGAATAGCAATTATTTCTAGATCTTTCTCACTTTGCAATGCATTGATTTATTCCCCCCCCCCCCCCCCCACACACACACACACACACACACACACCCCACAGTACTATTTTTCTTTCAAGTTTCTCTATGAGATTATTTTTCCCTTTTATTGAATAGTCTGTTATAACACGCCCTCTGCTCCTTCCTGTAGCGGTTCCTTCTCCACCAGAAGTGAAGACCCCGTCGCCGCCTCCAGAGCCCGTTGTGAAGATGGAGACTGAATCCAAGCCACAGGTGAGGTCCCAGTGCAGCCATAGTGGAGAGAGGGCGGGGCTCTGCAATTAACGTGGTGTCCCGGGCATCGGTCAGCCATATATGGTCATGGTTATTATGACTGAGCAGCACCTGGTGTAATGTACAGTGCTGGGCGTGATCTCTGTAGCTTGGTACATATCCATACATGCTTGAAGATGAGGGAACAGCACGGTGGTGTAGTGGTTAGCGCTCTCACCGTGCAGCGCTGGCTCCCTGGTTCGAATCTGCATGGCGTTTGTATGCTCTCCCCGTGTCTGTGTGGGTTTCCTCCGGGCACTCCGGGTTTCATCCACGTCCCAAAAACTTACAGATAAGTTAATCAGCTTTCCCCTAAATTGGCCCTAGACTACGATACATACACTACACGATACATACATAGATGATGACTATGGTAGGGATTAGATTGTGAGCTCCTCTGAGGGATAGTTAGTGACAAAGGCAGAAATAGTCGAGGGCGATTTGGTCCGCTCTACTGCACAGGCGGCTCGCGTCTGACCCGATCCAGATTGGCTATTTCTGCTGGAACCCAAGCAGAAATCCGCTAGTGTGCCTGTGTGCTACAGCAACAAGCAGACTTTCGGGGGTGGCGCCGCTGAACCGGCTCTGCTGAGGAGGACAGGGAAGACCTCTGTAGGATCCAGAAGTTTTTTACTTTCAGGATCACTTTTAAGTGGATCAGAGATGAAAAACTAACTATCAAGTAACTTGTCTATATATCTTATCTAAAGTTTAGATAGTTTACACAGCAAATCTAGCTGCAAACAGCTTCAACAGTATAGGACTATTTCTTCCTGTGATACAATGAAAGCAGCCATATTCTGCTTGTCATCATTACACAGGCAAGCTGCTCTGCATCTCCACCCCTCAGCCTGTGAAAACTCTGCTCCCCTCTCCGCCCCCTTGCCTTTGAAATCTCATGCATGTTTCAGCAAAAACCTCCTCCCCAGGCCGAGCTCCCATGAGCATTTGCAGCAAGGGACTCAGAATGCAGAGGAGCTGGGGGCGTGGATACCTTCATTTACATGGTCATAAATTTAAAAACAAGCATTTGGGGGTAAGAATGCCCAATAAACCTATATGTAAGGATCAGAAAAATGAAGTCGGCAAAAGTTTGTCTCGGATCCACTTTAAAGCAAACCTATAAGTTTGCCGAAAGTAAAATATAGATACTTACCTCAGGATCCTCCCGAGGCTTCTCCTGACTCCCTCCACCTCGCTGTTCCAGCACTGTCCTCCCCAAGCTTGCTGACGCGGTCCCATACGAGGAGGAGCGAGGCTGCGCTGCACCGTCCAGTAGCACGGACCTGCTTGGGCTTCAGTGGACAAAGCCGACTCCGATCAGGTCCGTGCTACTGCGCATGCGCCAATCCATCAACAATGGCTTGTCAGTGGAGGACACCGCACAGGAACGGGCCAGTGGAGCTTCCGTCCATAGCTTCCCTCTATTGAGATCAGTACCCATTTGTTGCCCTTCTTTAAAAAAAAAAATAATAATTATGATGTTAAATAGTTTGGTTGAAAAAAAAAAAAAAAGCATCTGACCTTCAAAGTTCATCCAAGAGAAAATGAAAAATTAGGTACACTTGTGTCTTGCACCCTCACATGTGAGGAACACGCTTGATCAGATGCATAGGAGATGCAGGAGGTCTTCCATCCTCCTCCTGCATGGTTGTAGTGTGACCTGTAGGGTAGAATGTGTCCTCATGGCCGTATGTATGGTCTGAGTAGCTTCCTGTATGACGGGACATCTGGTGTGGATGAAGTCTTTAATCAGAGCGTTCTTCTTCTGTAGGCGCTGCCGGGAGAGAGGAGGAGGAAGAGGAGGCGTGTCCTAAAGTCCCGGACGTTCCAGGATGAGGAGGGCTGTTTGGGTAAGGACAGTGATGGAAGCCACGCCTTGTGAAGTCCTGTGTAGCTTCTGTGCCGAAACCTGGTGCGGGGCCTTTCTTTATTTATTTTGGCCCAGGATATTCTGTGTGACCTAACCCAAGCCTCCACCTTCTCCAGCTTCTCTAACACTCACCATATTACCCTAATATTCCCCGCTCCCTAACTCCACCAACCCCCATTGTTGTGCTAACCTTAAAGCGGAATATAACCCAGCATTTCAACTTTGCTCTAAAACATTATTTACAGCATATTCTATGCAACCAGCATTTTTTTCTTTACTAGACCAGCATTTGAAGGGTTACACACAGAGTTTTAAAGTTCGGTGGAGAGAACTGCAGATGCATCCGAAGCTGACATAGATACATTTAACTAAACAGAATGTAACAACTGTGAAATGACTCACTCTCTCTGACTGTGCAGGAGCTGGAGGACAGCCAGAGAGTGTGTAACATTCCTCACTTGTTACATTCTGTTTACTTAAATGTATCTATGTAAGCTTCGGATGCGTCTGCAGTTCTCTCCACTGAACTTTAAAGCTCTGTGTGTAACCCTTCCAATGCTGGTCTAGTAAAAAAAAATGCTGGTTGCATATAATATGCTGTAAATAATGTTTTAGAGCAAAGTTGAAATGCAGGGTTATATTCCGCTTTTACCTGAAACCCCAACTCTGTCCCCAACCGCTCACCCAACGTTTGAACCATCTTTATGCTGCATTATCGCCCAAACAATCCCTAATACTAACTTACCGGATATTTATGTAATTCTGGTTTCGGCACAAGTTGCCTTTCTCCTCTGCCTATACTGCTAGAGATTCTTGCCGGTTGCTTGAGAGCGCCAGTTGCTTGTATGTCAGATAACTGGAATTCTGTGGTACTGAAGATTTTTTGGATTGTGAATTTCAGTCCCAGACTAATGGCAGCCACAAACGATTGATCAATCGTTAAACAATCTCAAGATTGTAGCATGATTAGGTTGATTGCAAAATGTGAAGAAAAAAAAACCTATGAATTTTGGCTTAGCTGTGAGGGATGACCTGGAAGTTAAGGCCACGCCCACACCATGCACATTGTGATAAGACAGCTTTGGTGCACAGGAACATACTGCCCATACAAGTATATGGGAATGTCCCCGTCTGTTACAGATTGCGTTATGGTAGCGTGTTTTTGGATAATGTGTGCATTTCATAGAATTTGACCAGGTTATGCAGTACAAGGCAGAGTGTGGATTCTAAACCG
The DNA here is from genome assembly GCF_040937935.1 of Hyperolius riggenbachi. NCBI lineage: Eukaryota > Metazoa > Chordata > Amphibia > Anura > Hyperoliidae > Hyperolius > Hyperolius riggenbachi. Next base: position 30,211,518 of record NC_090647.1, read on the forward strand.
CAACTGTGACAGACTAAAAATTAAGCCATTAAACTGAAAATAAAAATATGATACACCTTTCCATGTTACTAATGTTCTATTCATCATCCATACTGCACATAGAAATAATTATCTCATAAGTTTAATTTCACTTCAGGTTCACTTTAAAGGATACCCGAGGTGACATGAGATAGACGTGTGTATGTACAGTGCCTAGCACACAAATAACTATGCTGTGTTCCTTTTTTTTTCTTTCTCTACCTGAAAGAGTTAATCAGGTATGTAAGTGGCAGTTCCTGTCAGGACTGGGGTCACTGATAAGAAATTACAACTATAAAACACTTTCCTAGCAGAACATGGCTTCTGAAAGCAGGAAGGAGATGAAAAGTGCCAATAGTTCATAGATTTTAGCTCTGGCATACTTCAATGAATGTGTCATTGAGCAAAAATAATAAGACCGGAAACACTTAAAGAGTAGATTTAAATATAAAACTGTGGAATATCTTAAAAATATCTCATTTTAGGAGGAGGAGGATAGATACAATTGTTTATTCCATTAGTTTATGTTCACCTCGGGTGTCCTTTAAGTCACCCGTTACACTGGTATTTGTTGGTGCAGAGAACTGGAGGAGGTTAGCTACGTGTGTGTGGTCCTTATTGTGTCTAACGGTTCTGTAACTTCATTCCCTGCAGTGACGGAGAAGGTGTATGAGAGTGAATCCTACTCTGATAGCGAAGAGGACTTTGCTAAATCAAGACCGGCGCCCGCTAAACCCTCCACCTCAACAGCCGCCAAAGCCGAGACCAAGACGTCAAAGAAAGCGCCTGCAGCCAGCAAAGGCACCAAGCAGGCGTCCATCATGGGATTCTTCCAGAAGAAGTGACTGCCGCGGTGTGCCGTATACAGACTGATCTGTGCTCTGCAGCCAACTCCGAGACAGCCTAACCTGTTACTTGTGCAACTCCGAGACAGCCTAACCCGTTGTGCAACTCCGAGACAGCCTAACCTGTTACTTGTGGAGAGGAGGCGGGGTAGGGACGATGAGGTTGTCTTGGCCACTCCCTTTTGGGGCTTTGGTGGAAACGGTGGCTGACATTTCCTGTGAATCTGGGATTGAGCAGGTGGGCCGTACCTCATCAGATATCTGACTAGGGATGGTTTTGTATAATGCTAATAATTGACAACTGATGCAGTTATTCAGCTTGGAGATGGACCCATCCAATGCAAAAACGGCTGCAGTCGCCAGCTCTGTTTTCGAGCTGCATACATTTGCATAATTTCTGAGTAATTAGCATATCATTCACCCTCCCTATGTCGGACTGCTCCAAGTTCATCGTTATCAGAACTGTGGGAATCCTTCATTGTAAATGGTTTTTTTTTATATTTCTTAGTGGAATGTACTAAATCTGTGCCTGTTACATGTATTGCCTTAATTCTGCCAGTTTATTAAATTGGCCTGTGTGCCCTTTATGACTATCTGAGCATTTCTTCCCCCCCCCCCCCACCAGTCTTGCCTGTTAACCTGTTAAAGAGACTTCGTAACAAAAATTGCATCCTGTTTTTTATCATCCTACAAGTTCCAAAAGCTATTCTAATGTGTTCTGGCTTACTGCAGCACATTCTACTATCACCATCTCTGTAATAAATCAACTTATCTTTCTCTTGTCAGACTTGTCAGGCCTGTGTCTGGAAGGCTGCCAAGTTCTTCAGTGTTGTGGTTCTGCTATGAACTCCCCCATCCAGGCCCCTCTCTGCACACTGCCTGTGTGATATTTAGATTAGTGCAGCTTCTCTCTGTTCTATTATCTTTTACAAGCTGGATAAATCCTCCTCTGAGCTGGCTGGGATTTCACATACTGAGGAATTACATACAGGCAGAGCTGTCTGCACTCTGCAGGAAGAAAAAGCCTGACACTTCAGTGGAAGATAGCTGCAGGGGGAAAGAAACACACAAATGATCTCTTGAGATTCAAAAGGATGGCTGTATACAGCCTGCTTGTGTATGGATGTATTTTCTATGTGTGGACATACTGTACATCAACCTACTTCCTGTTTTGGTGGCCATTTTGTTTGTTTATAAACAAACTTTTTAAAACTGTTTTTAACCACTTTTAATGCGGCGGGGAGCGGCGAAATTGTGACAGAGGGTAATAGGAGATGTCCCCTAACGCACTGGTATGTTTACTTTTGTGCGATTTTAACAATACAGATTCTCTTTAAGGTGCCCATTAACTGTACAATTTTTTTCATCAGATGCAATCTCTTGATGCACTTTTTACGATTGTAAGTAATTGGAGCGTTCTTATCGATTTTGTTCCCATAAACGGGTCAATTAGAACATTTTCTATCTTCAGAAATGATCGTAAAATCCAATTTTTGGATTTATAAAATTTTCTGTTCCAATCGACCATACGCAGTGGTGCTCAACCTTTTTTGGCCCGAGGGCCGAACTTCAAATGAAGAAAAATCTCGAGGGCCGGAACACATGCATACAAAATTTAGATGTAAAACTTTTAACGTTTTTCTAGTAACAGTTAACATGGTGTTGGAAATGGAAAGTAAACGACAATATAAGAATTGTTGTACTCACCATTTGATGCACATTTTCTTAATGAGAAGTTTGCGGCTGTTTTTCAGAAACCAATTTCTGGATATTTGGCTCCAAATTTGTAACATTTATTCTTAATACAGAATGAAGATGATCATCTGTGATGCGAGAACGTGAAGAGGCTGTCAGCTCTGTGTGGGGCTGAGGGGGCTGTCGGCTCTGTGTGGGGCTGAGGGGGCTGTCGGCTCTGTGTGGGGCTGAGGGGGCTGTCGGCTCTGTGTGGGGCTGAGGGGGCTGTCGGCTCTGTGTGGGGCTGAGGGGGCTGTCGGCTCTGTGTGGGGCTGAGGGGGCTGTCGGCTCTGTGTGGGGCTGACGGCTCTGTGTGGGGCTGAGGAGGCTGTCGGCTCTGTGTGGGGCTGACGGCTCTGTGTGGGGCTGAGGGGGCTGTCGGCTCTGTGTGGGGCTGAGGGGGCTGTCGGCTCTGTGTGGGGCTGAGGGGGCTGTCGGCTCTGTGTGGGGCTGAGGGGGCTGTCGGCTCTGTGTGGGGCTGAGGGGGCTGTCGGCTGTGTGTGGGGCTGAGGGGGCTGTCGGCTGTGTGTGGGGCTGAGGGGGCTGTCGGCTCTGTGTGGGGCTGAGGGGGCTGTCGGCTCTGTGTGGGGCTGAGGGGGCTGTCGGCTCTGTGTGGGGCTGAGGGGGCTGTCGGCTCTGTGTGGGGCTGAGGGGGCTGTCGGCTCTGTGTGGGGCTGAGGGGGCTGTCGGCTCTGTGTGGGGCTGAGGAGGCTGTCGGCTCTGTGTGGGGCTGAGGGGGCTGTCGGCTCTGTGTGGGGCTGAGGGGGCTGCCCGCGGTGTCCGGAGGAGGAGAGGATCGGGTGGTATTGCGTAGTCTTGCGCATACACCAGCGTGTGCCCCGTATTCAGCCCCGGGTAGCGCTGGGATAGTTAGAAAGCCTCGCTCATTAGTTACTGAAGGAACCTTCCTCCAATAGGAATTAGGCTGATTCCTATTGGAGGACGGTTCCTGCAGTAACTAATGAGCGAGGCTTTCTAACTATCCCAGCGCTACCCGGGGCTGAATACGGGGCACACGCTGGTGTATGCGCGCGACTACTTACCTGCCGAGTGCCGATACTAGTACAATACCACCCGATCCCCTCCCTCCGCAGGACACCGCCGCGCGGGCCACAGAAACTGGCCTCGCGGGCCACAAATGGCCCGCGGGCCGTAGGTTGGGCACAGCTGGAGCAAAGAATCATTTTTTACATCAACTTTTGACACACACCCCACAGTTTTCTGTACAGTTCGATCGTAAAAACTGTGTTGAACGCATCTAATGAAAAAAATTATAGCCTTAATGTGCATCTTTTAGATGGTCTTCGTTTTTCCCCCTTTTCTTTTAAGCCTTAGTTTGTGTTTTTTTTTCTTTTCATGCCTATGATGGGAAATTAGCATGAAGTAACAATAACCATGCATAATAAGTTATGTTTACAATAAACATATAAAAAGTACCTGGCTGCCTGGATCCTGTTGCTCCTTGCTGCCAGAAGAGTGGGAGAATTAGATTTTTAACTTTTTTTTTTATACAGCTACCAATTGTTTGGGATACTGATCTTATGTATGATCAATTATTTTTTTTTTTTGAATTTGTTCAGTCATATTTTTTGTTGTAATGTATTCATCACTTATAACACCAAAAACAAAAATACTGAGCATGTCTCATCCACAGTATCACTCAACAGCTGGATAGCGTACTGGTAAGAAGACTGTTGCCTTTGGAATTCTTTACATTTTACTGACCATAACTAGTGTGATTTGCCTTTTTCAAACAGAAAGTACTTGTGATAATTCAGATTTAAGTGAACATCTGTGGTTACCCACAATGCACAGCTGCTGAATATGCAAATGATCTCTTTGGCCTGGTGCACACCAGAGGAGTTTTTCTGAGCGTTTTGAGTTTTTAAATCTGCTGCTAATGTTATCCTATGTGTCTGTGCACACTGGAGCAATGAGGTTTTGTAAAAAAAAAACCATAGCATTACATTGGGAAGAACTTTTGAAACCTCTAAAAGCTCTTCCCAATGTAATGCTATGGGGTTTTTTTTTTTACAAAACCTCATTGCTCCAGTGTGCACAGACACATAGGATAACATTAGCAGCAGATTTAAAAACTCAAAACGCCCAGAAAAATTCCTCTGGTGTGCACCAGGCCTCAGTGTCCCAGAAGCCAGGCTTACATCCAGAACTGCTGGTGTCTAGCAAGCCTATAGCTTTACATTTTACACAGTCACATCAACCCAACATGTAGACAGCATAAAGGGATAATTTGATACACCAGCGGTTCTGTATGCAAGTCTGGCTTCAGGGGAATAAAGAGATAATTTGCATATTCAGTAGCGGTGCATTGTGGGTAACCACAGTTACATACTTAAAACAGAAGGTGTATGCGATATTTCAGATTTAAGAAAGCAAATAGCACTAAACATTGCTGTTTAGTAGGAGGGCTTTTATAATAATAACAACTTTTCAGTCTCTCTTAGTCCCTCTATACTTTCCTGGTTGTTTTGGGTCACCCCAAGCTGCTTGGTTACTCTTCTGACCATCCCCAGAATCCCACAAAAACATGGAGGCCAGCTGGGTAGCGTACTGGTAAGGCTCCTGCCTTTGATGTGGGATTTAAGCTTTTGACTTATATACCGGCTCAAGCCTGATCATAGAAAAGTAAAGAGTGTTTGGGCAAGGATCATCCTGGTCGCCTGTGGAATGTGACTGCAGCTCTGAAGTGCTTTGAGTCCGCCAGGAGGAAAGCTCGATATAAATGTTTTGTACCTTGTCTAATAAAAGAAACTGTCGATTGTGAGGAGAATACCTCCGAGCTTCAGCTCCTCATATTGTTCTAGGTCAGCTGCAGTTTCCGGATGTACACTAGGTGGCAGCAGATTTCCACTCATCACAGGCACATGAGCTCGCAGACTGGGGAGCATGTATGCAAGTCCTGCCTGTTATTTGCCTCTTGTACTCCGGGACTCACTGTAGTCCTGTCACCAGAGATTGAAATGGGTTATTTTACGCTTTAAAGAACAGCTGAAGTGAGAGGGACATGGATGCTGACATATTTTATATCCTTTTAAACAATGCAGATTGCCTGGCAGCCCTGCTGGTCCTTTTAGCTGTAGACCCTGAACTAGCATGCAGCAGATCACATTCTTCTGAGGGAGGGATCAAACTTACATCTGTAGGAATTGCAGACAGTTCCCTGCAAGCTTATTGCCACACAATTGTGAGATTTGCAGTTTTTTAACTTTACTGTAAAAACCGCATGTATTGTGTGGAAAAGAAGTGAAGTTAGTATCTTTTTTTTTTTTACGCTATGCAGAATCGCATATGCCTCTGGAAATGCAGCAGCACTACTATATATTAAGGTGGCCCCACACACGATACAATAAAATGATCCGATTTTATGGCAATTCAATAAAAATCGAAAGCTTTTTTTTCATTTGACTGAAAAATCCAATCAGATTTCCCGGTTTCTTCGATTTTTATGGATCTGGAATGTCAGATATTTTTCTTCAATCTTTCTAAAGATTGTATGGTGTGTGTTAGATTGTCAATTTATACACACCCTAGCAATTTTGTCAGTTTTCAATAATTTGTATCATTATTTGGGAAAAATTGAACATACGTGTGTGTGGTACATTGGTCAGATTTTTGAAATGTTACAATCAGTCAGAAAAATTGATTGCAATCCTTAAATTGAACAGATATTTAAAACATTGTATGGTGTGTGGCCACCTTTATCATTATATGCGGTTACACATGTATTTTTTGGGGTCTGTGACAAAACGCTGCGGATTTGCTCAAGTGTGACCTCATGGAAGTCTGACTAGATTAGCTGCATGCTTGTTTCAGGTGTGTGATTCAGACACTACTGCAGCCAAAGAGATCAGCAGGGCTGCCAGGCAACTGGTATTGTTTAATGGGAAATATGGCAGCCTCCATATTGTGTACGTACCATTACAGTTGCAATCCAGATACTTGGATATGAGCACAGAGGGTGGACAAGAATATGGAAACGCCTGGCAAGCCTATCGGTTGTCTCTACACAATAAGCAACTTCTTTACAACCCAAATGGGTATCCATAAGGGGTGAGCTCAAAAATGTAATACTGTGTGTGGTATAAACTAATAGGAGAACTAGAAATTGGACAATAAGCCTCATCTGGGGGACTGTAGAAGAATGTATTCGGCCTTACTCAAATTACAAATTTGGTGAGCACTTTCCTAAGCACTTTTGCTGAGCGATTCATTTTTACACGTCAGTCAGGAAGTGAACTCTTTGACCCGGAAATGAATAAATACAATGTATCCGTTAAAGCGCTCAAGAAATCGTAATTCGCGAAAGAATCATGCAGGGCCAATGCCGGATTTATACTTTTTGAGACCACTTAGCCAAGTATGTTAGGCTTCCCTTTTTATGTGCAGCAGCCCCTCCCTTTACATGTGCAGCCCCCTCTTCTAGGTGTATTATCCATGTATGCAGCCCCTCTTCCATGTGTAACATCCATGTACAGCAGCCCCTCCCATTCCTTGTGCAGCCCCCTCATCCATGTGTAACATCCATGTACAGCAGCCCCTCCCATTCCATGTGCAGCCCCATCATCCATGTACAGCAGCCCCTCCCATTCCATGTGCAGCCTCCTCTTCCATGTGTATCATCCATGTACAGCAACCCCTCCCATTCGATGTGCAGCCCCATCTTCCATGTGTAACATCCATGTACAGCAGCCCCTCCCATTCCATGTGCAGCCCCCTCTTCCATGTGTAACATCCATGTACAGCAGCCCATTCCATGTGCAGCCCCCTCTTCCATGTGTAACATCCATGTACAGCAGCCACCTTCCATTCCATGTGCAGCCCCTTCTTCCATGTGTAACATCCATGTACAGCAGCCCCTCCCATTCCATGTGCAGCCCCCTCTTCCATGTGTATCATCCATGTACAGCAGCCCCTCCCATTCCATGTGCAGCCCCCTCTTCCATGTCTACCATCCATGTACAGCAGCCCTTCCCATTCCATGTGCAGCTCCCTCTTCCATGTGTACCATCCATGTACAGCAGCCCCTCCCATTCCATGTGCTGCCCCCTCTTCCATGTGTGTCATCCATGTACAGCAGCCCCTCCCATTCCATGTGCAGCCCCCTCTTCCATGTGTGTCATCCATATACATCAGCCCCTCCCATTCCATGTGCTGCCCCCTCTTCCATGTGTGTCATCCATATACATTAGCCCCTGTCTTTCATGAACGGCTTCCTTGGACATCAGTTTCCCCTTTTCCATGTGTTGCTTCCCATTTTCAGCCTCCTCTTTCCTATGTAGCCACTCCTCTTATGTTTAGGTTCCCCCTTGGGCTGCTCTCATACAAGGCTTTGTGCCTTTCTAGAAATTCCGCCCTGTGCAGGACCCAAACCTGAATTCTGCTTATCTGAAAGGAGCTTCAAAATCAAATACTCCTGAGCTTGAACTACTAAGCTTGAACTTCATCCCAATCAGTAGCTGATACCCCCTTTCCCATGAGAATCCTTTACCTTTTCTCGAATAGATCATCAGGGGGGTCTGTACGGCTGATAGTGTGGTGAAACCCCTCCCACAGTGTTCTGACAGTTTCCTGCCTGTGAACTTTGTTGCATTGCGGGAAGTAATGGCTTTTTCCAACTGCCAAGCAAGCAGTATATCCCTCTGTGGATAGAACTCTCCGTAACGAACATTCCGTACAGATCACCTGGCAGAACTAAAGATGTCACCACCAGTGATACATTTCAGAATGGAAATCGGGGAGAGGAAAGATTTTCCACAGCAAACACTGACTAAATCATCTATAAATGAATATGGTAAACAATAAGCAATTTTATTCGTTATGTGATAATCACTACAGTTCCGCTTGAAGTCCCTGTGACGTGGGAATTGGTGTGAATGGTTCTTAGACATGATCAGGGACGGATTTACCAGAAGGCACTGTAGGCACATGCCTACAGGCACCTGATGGAAGGGCAGCTCACTCCCCTCCCCAAGTGCCCACCTTCCCTATGCAGAGTCCCGAACAGAGTATAAATGAGAGGTTGCTCACCCTGGTCTAAGCATTCTACTGACCAGATCTCCCATTAGTCGGGGGCACATCTAGCTACTTAATACTGAGAATAGCTCTGGCTATCTAATACTAAGAGGCACCTGTAGCGACCTATGACGGGGAAGGGAGGAGTGACAGCTGGGACCGTCATCACACTTGCGGTTCAATTCGGTAGGGTTTGTAGATCATGGATCTTACTCAGAGGCCACATAGCCGCACACTTCACTCCTCCAATGAGCTTCGCCTGACCACCCCCGCATCACACAGTCCCATGCACGCCTCCAGGACTTCTCAAGAGCTGCTCCAACACTTTGGAACTCTCTACCTCCACCCATTAGGACAGCCCCTCCTTCAACATCTTCAAGAAGGCCCTAAAAACTCACCTTTTCACTCTGGCCTACCACCACTCACAAGTGCTCTAAACCCACAGCTAAACTCGGGTCCCCTACCTCTCGGGTCCCTACCTCTCCTAGATTGTAAGCCTTTGGGCAGGGTCCTCCTCCTTTTGTGTCCTACCTGATCATGCACCTCCATTACTGTGCACCCATGCTATGCATCTGAGTGAACCTAACTTGCCTAATCTCCATGCTCCATCCAGTGACTAAGCATTACTTTATGCTCATACTGCAGGGACGGATCTAGGGGGGGGTGAGCGGGTCTCTTGCCCCAGGCGCAGTTTGTTGAATTCTTAAAAAGGCGCCAAAACTGGATAGGGAAAGGCAGTTTAGGCACCAAAACCTGACCTTTAGGCGCCAAAACTGGATGAGAATGGCAGTTTAGGCGCAAAAACCTGACCTTGCCCCAGGCGCAATTTGGTCTAGGTCCGTCCCTGTCATACTGTGCTGTGTGATCTGGTCTTTCTTGTATTCCTGTATTGTCATATTGCTGTATGTCACCCCGAAATATTGTCTGTAACCTAAATTAATGTCCAGCGCTGCGTAATATGTTGGCACTTTATAAATACAATAAATAATAATAATGGATGGTGAAGTCTAGGGTACCAGGACATCTGTGCCTATAGGCTCCTGTGAGGTAAATCTGGGCCTGGACACGTATGATTGTGACGTGGCTGATGCTGGTTTCCAGGGCAATATAAAGCCCATATCTCCCATACTCCCCCTCTTCTTGCTATTGCTGTAAAGCCGTTACCGCCACGGCGGCCTGGCAATGACTCGTTCTGAAAAATAATCCTACCAAAACTGATAAAATTCAGGAGGTGAAATCTTGGCGTCATTGAGTCCGAGGTGAAGGAGATTCTTGCTGGAAGCGAACGATCCCAAAGCGGCGATATTTTCCCAGGTGCCGCGTCTCGCTCTCTCGCCGTTGTTGTTTTTTTGGAAGAATGGCGCAGTAAATACCGATCGTCTGCTGCGCGTAGATGGGAATCAAGGTTACTGCTTCCTAGAACAGGAGATGAAACAGCATGTGGCTGTCACCATTTTACGAGACGTGGAGATTTCTTTTAAATGGACTTTCCATATTTCTGACCAGATCTGTCCCATCCGTAGACTCCAGCCGTATAACATGTAGGATTATTCCGTATAGCGGTGTAATGCCGCTGTGGCGATGTACACAGTGCAGACCAATCGGGAAACAAGCATATAAGGGGTCCAGTGGTTCTTGTAGAGACCAAGAGCACCTAAACGAGTAGAGAGAGACCAGGAGCTCAATGGTGCAGTATCGTTAGGCATAGGGGGATGAAAGTATATATGATTATATACTCACAAAAGTGGGTTGCAGTTCCTGCAGCCACCATATAGGCCTGCAGGGAATTCACCATCCCCGCTCGGTGCTCCAGGTCCTGCCAGATACTAGACGGTCGCTCTCGTGTAGTTTAATACACTCAGAAAAAAGTAAAGGTATATATATATATATATATATATATATATATATATATATATATATATATAAAAAATAATGTGTGTGTATGTATGTATGTGCCGCGATCACTCGAAAACGGCTTGACCGATTTAAACGAAACTTGGTATACAGATCCCTTACTACCTGGGATGATTTGTTCTTGGGGTCTCGCGGCCCCCCTGCACACCTGGGCGGAGCTACAAACAGCCAATCAGATTTCACCCATTCAAGTCAATGGAAAAAATGTAATAGGCTGCAAATTCTCACAGTAATCAAGCCAGAGTCCCCACACTTGGCACAGTTGGTCACTACATGACCGAGGTTACAAATCCAGGAAAAGTGGGCGGAGCATAAAACAGCCAATCAAATTTCAGCCGTTCATTTTAAATGGGAAAATGTAAACTGCAGCCATTCTTAGACTGTTAATCGCAGGGTTCTCAAACTTGCCACACTTGGTCACTGGGTGAATGCGATTAAGATTCAAGAAAGTGGATGGAGCCTACAACAGCCAATCAAAATTCACCTATTGATTTTCAAGGGGAATGTATTTAAACTGCTGCTATTCTTACACTTTTAATGGCAGAGGCTTCAAACTTGCTACAGTCGGTCATTGGGTGGCTGGGGTCCAAATTCACTAAAGGGGCGAGGCCACAAATAGCCAATCAGATTTCCTTGGTGGATAAACTGCTTCCATTCACATATTTTTGATGCCAGGAACCTGAACGCTCACAAACTTGGTCATTGAGTGACTGTGTGTCAAGGTTACAAAAAGTGGGCGGAGCCAAAAACAACTTTTACTGGGAAAATATAAACTGCAGCCATTCTTACACCGTTAATGGCAGGGTTCTCAAACTTTGCACAGTTGGCCACTGGGTGAATGAGGTTAAGATTTTGGAAGGTAGGTGGAGCCTACAACAGCCAATAAAAATTCACCTTTTGATTTTCAGAGGGAATATTTAAGCTGCTGCCATTCTTGTACTGTTAATAGCAGATGCCTCAAACCTGGTACAGTTGGTCACTGGGTGAGCCAATCAGATTTGTTTATTTTTCAATGGGAATATACAAAGTATTGATACCAAGGATCCCAAAGCTGATAAACTTAATAATTGAGTGTTTGTCAAGTTTAGAAAAAGTGGGCGGCACCAACAACTTCATTTTTACATGGCAGGGTTCCCAAGCTTGACACAATTGGCCACTGGGTGACTGGGATTAATATTCAGAAATGTGGGTGGAGCCTAAAACAGCCAATCAAAATTCACCTATTGATTTTAAATGGTAATATTTACATTGCTACCATTCTTACACTGTTAATGGCAGAGGCCTCAAACCTGATACAGTCAGTTATTGGGTGAGTGGGGTCCAAATTCACTAAAGAGAGTGGAGCCACAAGCAGCCAATCAGATTTTTTAGATTGATTTCAGCCATTCTGTTATTGACAGGGTTCTCAAACTTGACACATTTGGTCACTGGGTGACTGGGACTAATATTCAGGAAAGCCAACCAAAATTCACCTTTTCATTTTCAAGGGGAATATTTACATTACTGCCATTAATACACTCTTAATGGCAGAGGCCTCAAATCTGGTACAGTCAGTCACTGAGAGACTGGGGTTTAAATTCTGAAAAGGGAACGGGCCAAAAACAGCCAATCAGTTTCAATGGTAAAATGCAACTTATTGATGCCAAAGACCCCACAGAGCATAAACTTGGTAATTGAGTGACTTTATGTCAAGGTTAGAAATAGTGGGCGGAGCCAAAAACAACTAACTATTTACATGGGAAAATGTAAATTGCAGCTATTCTTACACTGTTAATGGCAGGGTTCTCAAACTTGACACAGTTGGTCACTGGGGGACTAGGATTAATATTTGGAAAAGTAGGTGGAACCTACAAGAGCCAATCATAATTCACCTATTGATTTTCAAGGGGAATATTGAAACTGCTGTCACTCTAACACTGTTAATGGAAGAGGCCTCAAACCTGCTACAGTCATCAAGTGACTGGGGTTCAAATTCACTAAAGGGGTGGAGCAGCAAACAGCCATCAGATTTGCTTTTCTGGATAAACTGCTTCCATTCACACAATTTTGATGCCAGGAACCCAAAAGCTCACAAACTTGGTCATTGAGTGACTGTGTGTCAAGGTTACAAAAAGTGGGTGGAGCCAAAAACAGATTTTTCTGGGAAATTGTAAACTGCAGCCCTTCTTCACTGTTAATGGCGGAAAAGTAGGTGGAGCCTAAAAAAGCCAATCAAAATCACCTGTTGATTTTCAAGGGGAATATTAAAATTGCTGCCATTCTTGCACTGTTAATGGCACAAGCCTCAAACCTGGTACAGTTAGTCATTGGGGTTCAAATTCAGAAAAGGGGACAGAGCCACAAACAGTTTCATTTCTTGGGAAAATACAAATTATTGATGCCAAGGACCCCAAAGCTCACAAACTTGGTCACTGAGTGACTGTGTGTCAAGGTTACAAAAAGTGGGCGGAGCCAAAACAAATTTCACTGGGAAAATATAACACTGTTTATGGCAGGGTTCCCAAACCTTGCCCCGATGGTCACTGAGTTACTGAGATTAATATTCAGGAAACTGGGTGGAGCCTATAATAGCCAATCAAAATTCACCTGTTGATTTTCAAGGGGAATATTTAAATTGCTGTCATTTTTACACTGGTAATAGCAGATGCCTCAAACCTGCTACAGTTGGTCATTGAGTGACAGGGTTCAAATGCTGGAGAGGGGCGCAGCCACAAACAGCCAATGTGATTTGTTTAATTTCTATGGGAATGGGAATATACAAATTATTGATGCTAAAGACCCCAAAGCTCACAAACTTGGTCATTGAGTGTTTCTGCGATAGGGTTAGAAAAAGTGGGCGGAACCATCACCAGTCAAATACATACCCGGGCAATGCCGGGTCATCAGTGGGTGGAGACAAATACAAATTTCACTGGGAAAATGTAAACTGCAGCCATTCTTACACTGTTAATGGCAGGGTTTTTCAACTTTTGCACAGTTGGTCACTGGGTGACTGGGATTAAAGAGAAACTTCAGCCTAAACAAACATGCTGTCATTAAGTTACATTAGTTATGTTAATTAAAATAGGTAATATAATCTCTTACCCACACTGTTTTAAAAGAACAGGCAAATGTTTAATTTCATAAGGGCAGCCATCTTTTTGGTTGAAAGGAGGTGACAGGGAGCATGAGACACAGTTCCAACTGTCCTGTGTGCTGATCACCCCCTCCCAGTTGCTAGGCAACGTGAACAACAACATAGGAAATCCCATCATGCTTTGCACAGCATCAGGGAAAAAAAGCCCGGGCAGTTTTCTTTGGTGGGTGGAGCTTAGCTAAGAATGCAGCTAAAAATTATGCTTTGGTAAGAAAAACAAAGTTCTGATGCTGTGAAACTGTTAAAGAAACACCAAGCCTTTTCAGTTCTGCTGACTAGAATTTTAGTCCGGAGGTTCACTTTAATATTCAGAAAAGTGGGTGGAGCCTACAAAAGTTAATAAAGCTTCACCTACTGCTTTTCAAGGGAATATTTAATTGCTGACATTCTTGCACTGTTAATGGCACAGGCCTCAAACCTGGTACAGGTGGTCACTGGGTGACTGGGGTTCAAATTCGGAAAAGGGGGCGAAGCCACAAACAGCCCATCAGATTTTTTCATTTCAATGCAAATTATTGATGCCAAAGACCACAAAGCTCACAAACCTGGTCATTGAGTAATTGTGTGTTAGGGCTAGAAAAAGTGGGTGGAGCCGACACCAGCCAAATACATGTATGTATGTATGTATGTATGTGCCGCGATCACTCGAAAACGGCTTGACCGATTTGAACGAAACTTGGTACACAGATCCCTTACTACCTGGGATGATATGTTCTTGGGGTCTCGCGGCCCCCCTGCACACGTGGGCGGAGCTACAAACAGCAAATCAGATTTCACCCATTCATGTCAATGGAAAAAATGGAAAAGGCTGCCATTCTCACAGTAATCAAGCCAGAGTCACCACACATGGCACAGTTTGTCACTTGGTGACTGAGGTTGCAAATTCAGAAAAAGTAGGCGGAGCATAAAACAGGCAATCAAATTTCAGCCATTCATTTTTAATGGGAAACTGTAAACTGCAGCTATTCTTACACTGTTAATGGCAGGGTTTTCAAACTTGCCACACTTGGTCACTGGGTAAATTAGATTACTATTCAGTGGGTGGAGTCTATAACAGCCAATCAAAATTCACTTATTGATTTCCAAGGGGAATATTTAAACTGCTGCCATTCTCACACTGTTAATGGCAGAGGCTTCAATCTTCCTATAGTCGATCATTGGGGGACTGGGTTTCAAATTCACTAAAGAGGGCAGAGCCACAAACAGCCAAATTAGATTTGCTTGGTGGATAAATTGCTTCCATTCACACATTATTGATGCCAGGAACGTGAAAGCTCACAAATGTGGTCATTGGGTGACTGTGTGTCAAGGTTACAAAAAGTGGGCAGAGCCAAAAACAAATTTCACTGGAAAAATATAAACTGCAGACATTTTTACACTGTTAATGGTAGGGTTCTCAAACTTTGCCTAGATGGTCACTGGGTGACTAGGATTAATATTCAGGACAATGGGTGGAGCCTACAGCAGCCAATAAAAATTCACCTGTTTATTTTCAAGGGGAATATTTACATTGCTGCCATTCTTACACTGTTAATGGCAGAGGCCTCAAACCTGGTACAGTCAGTCATTGGCTGATTGGGGGCCAAATTCACTAAAGAGGGTTGAGCCACAAACAGCCATTCAGATTTAATAGATTGGTTTAAGCCATTCTGTTATTGGCAGGGTTCTCAAACTTGACACATTTGGTCACTGGATGACTGGGATTAATATTCAAGAAAGTGGGCGGAGCCTACAACAGCCAATCAAAATTCACCTATTGACTTTCAAGGGGAATATTTTTCATTGCTGCCATTCTTACTTTCTTAATGGCAGAGGCCTCAAATCTGATACATTCAGTCACTTGGAGACTGGGGTTTAAATTCTGAAAAAGGGATGGGCCACAAACAGCCAATCAGATTTGGTTAATTTCAATGGGAAAATGCAACTTATTGATGCCAAGGACCCCAAAATTCATAAACTTGGTCATTGAGTGACTGTATGTCAAGGTTAGAAACAGTGGGCGGAGCCGAAAAACTAACTTTTTCCATGGGAAAATATAAACTGCAGCCATTCTTACACTGTTAGTGGCAGGGTTCTCAAACTTGACACAGTGGGCCACTGGGTGACTGGGATTAATATTCAGAAAAGTGTGTGGAGCCCACAACAGCCAATCAAAATTTACCTATTGATTTTCCAGGGGAATATTGAAACTGCTGCTATTCTTACACTGTTAATGTCAGAGGCCTCAAACCTGCTACAGTCGATCATTGGGTGACTGGGGTTCAAATTCACTAAAGAGACGGAGCCACAAACAACCAATCAGATTTCTTTGCTGGATAAACTGCTTCCATTCACACAATTTTGATGCCCGGAACCCGAAAGCTCAAAAATTGGTCATTGAGTGACTGTGTGTCAAAGTTACTAAAAGTGGGTGGAGTCAAAAACAAACATTCCTGGGAATATGTAAACTGCAGCCCTTCTTCACTATTAATGGCAGGGTTCTCCAACTTTGCACAGTTGGTCACTGGGTGACTGGTATTAATATTCAGAAAAGTGGGTGGAGCCTAAAAAAAGCCAATCAAAGTTTGCCTGTTGATTTTCAAGGAGAATATTAAAATTGCTTCCATTCTTGCACTGTTAATGGCACAAGCCTCAAACCTGGTACAGTTGGTCATTGGGTCACTGGAGTTCAAATTCAGAAAAGGAGGTGGGGCCACAAACAGCCAATGAGATTTGTTTCATTTCACTGGGAACATACAAATTTTTTATGCCAAGGACTCCAAAGCTCACAAACTTGATCATTGAGTGACTGTGTGTCAAGGTTACAAAAAGTGGGTGGAGCCAAAACCAAATTTCAGTGGGAAAATATAAACTGCAGCCATTCTTACACTGTTTATGGGAAGGTTTCTTAAACTTTTCCCAGATGGTCACTGGCTGACTGAGATTAATAGTCAGGAAAGTGGGAGGAGCCTATAATACCTAATCAAAATTCACCTGTTTATTTCCAAGGAGAATATTTAAATTGCTGCCATTTTTACTCTGTTAATAGCAGATGCCTCAAACCTGCTAAAGTTGGTATTGGGTGACTGGGGTTCAAATACTGAAGAGGGGCGGATCCACAAACAGCCAATAAGATTTGCTTACTTTCTATGGGAAAATGCAAATTATTGATGCCAAAGACCACACAACTCAAAAACTTGGTCATTGAGTGTTTGTGCGTTAGGGTTAGAAAAAGTGGGCGCAGCCGACACCAGGTCCAGCCAAATACATACCCAGGCAACGCCGGGCAATCAGCTAGTTACCTCGAACTGATCGATGCGTGGGTTGGAGGTGCTTAAAATACATGGGTGTTACAGCTTTAAAACATAACGTGTAAATGAGAGGTAATCGCTTACCTCTCCAGAAGATAAATGCATCAGTTCAACTTCCAAAATATTTATAAAAAAAATTGACAATGCGTTTCGCGGGTCATGGCCCGCTTCCTCAGGAGAATACAAAAAAATGCCTTAGCAGCATAAGAAGTAGAGCGTAGGCGCCTCAATGTATCTTCTGGAGACTGAGGTAAGTGATGATTACCTGTCATTAACACGTTATGTTTTAAAATTGTAACAGCCATATATTTTGGGTGCCTCCACCACACCCTTCTAACGGGTATATAAGCCATAGCAGCTGTCTGGCTGCTATAGGGCCAAGTCGCAGGTGAGGGCCCCGTATAAACCCGATGTGTTCATACCCCTTTTTTCATGTTCCCACTTCCTGCAACTGCCAAACATATAAAGTACTGGGAAAGGTCCACACTTATGAAGAAAATCAGTTGATCCTTGTGGACAAGTACCTCAGTCTTTTATGTATATAACTAAAAACACACGATTGGTTCGCACGATGGCCAGGGGCCCCGGACCTCTCTCACTGGCCGGGGCCCCAAGGCCAATATGCGATACCTGGAGGGGAGTGCAGGTGGGCCTGGACCTCTCACACCCAGGCTCTGGACCTCTCACATCCAGAAAACTCACCAACACTGCCTCCATACTGAATGCTAAATTCAACACACACAAGCAATAGAACACAGCAGTACATGCATCCAGCTACATTTAAGTGGTCAGCAGGTGCTCGTGGTCAGCAGGTGGCTGACGAGCACCTGCTGACCACTTAAATGTAGCTGGATGCATGTACTGCTGTGTCCTATTGCTTGTGTGTGATGTATATAACTAGTCTACGTAAGCCCGTTTAAAAATGGGCTCTAGGTAGAGAAATTACCACGCCACCGCCGCCAGTCAGTGCGCGCGTGCCTGCCGCGAGCGCACGCATCCGGCCGCCCTGCTCCCACAGGCCCAACCTCCCGTCCCAACGCACATGCTCAGTACAAAAAAAGCCAGGGACACACAACTATTCAGTTGATGAAGCAGGGACACTTGCATTTTATTGTATAGGATGTAAAATAGTAATTATACAGTATATTTTGCCTAATATGGAATACCCCCACATCCTAGTGTTATACAGAGTGAACGAGACAGAACAGATCAGTAGGAATTTTAATATGTTATATAGACAGAGAGTCTGAGAGGGATCACACTTCTACCTGCGAGAAATGCAGATGATTCCCCGCAAGTGTTTTGCTGCATGATATGTGAGTTTTGTCTCAATATTGTCCAGCAGTCATAGGTGGCCCCGATATTAACCAGTAGTCATAGGTGACCCCCAATATCATCCAGCAGTCATAGGTGATCCCCAATATCAGCCAGCAGTTATAGATGGCCCCCGATATCTGCCAGCGGTCATAGGTGGCCCCCAATATCAGCCAGCGGTCATAGGTGGCCCCCAATATCAGCCAGTGGTCATAGGTGGCCCCCGATATCTGCCAGCGGTCAAAGGTGGCCCCCAATATCAGCCAGCAGTCATAGGTGGCCCCCAATATCAGCCAGCAGTCATAGGTGCCTCCAATATCAGCCAGCAGTCACAGGTGACCCCAATATCAGCCAGCAGTCACAGGTGACCCCAATATCAGCCAGCAGTCATAGGTGACCCCCAATATCAGCCAGCAGTCATAGGTGACCCCAATATCAGCCAGCAGTCATAGGTGACCCCAATATCAGCCAGCAGTCATAGGTGGCCCCCAATATCAGCCAGCAGTCATAGGTGACCCCAATATCAGCCAGCAGTCATAGGTGACCCCAATATCAGCCAGCAGTCATAGGTGGCCCCCAATATCAGCCAGCAGTCATAGGTGACCCCAATATCAGCCAGCAGTCATAGGTGACCCCAATATCAGCCAGCAGTCATAGGTGGCCCCCAATATCAGCCAGCAGACATAGGTGACCCCAATATCAGCCAGCAGTCATAGGTGACCCCCAATATCAGCCAGCAGTCATAGGTGCCCCCAATATCAGCCAGCAGTCATAGGTGACCCTAATATCAGCCAGCAGTCATAGGTGGCTCCCAATATCAGCCAGCAGTCATAGGTGACTCCAACATCAGCCAGCAGTCATAGGTGACCCCAATATCAGCCAGCAGTCATAGGTGACCCCAATATCAGCCAGCAGTCATAGGTGGCCCCCAATATCAGCCAGCAGTCATAGGTGACCCCAATATCAGCCAGCAGTCATAGGTGACCCCAATATCAGCCAGCAGTCATAGGTGACCCCCAATATCAGCCAGCAGTCATAGGTGCCCCCAATATCAGCCAGCAGTCATAGGTGACCCTAATATCAGCCAGCAGTCATAGGTGGCTCCCAATGTCAGCCAGCAGTCATAGGTGACTCCAACATCAGCCAGCAGTCATAGGTTGCCCCAATATCAGCCAGCAGTCATAGGTGGCACCCAATATCAGCCAGCAGTCATAGGTGACCCCCAATATCAGCCAGCAGTCATAGGTGACCCCCAATATCAGCCAGAAGTCATAGGTGCCCCCAATATCAGCCAGCAGTCATAGGTGGCTTCCAATATCAGCCAGCAGTCATAGGTGGCTCCCAATATCAGCCAGCAGTCATAGGTGACCCCCAATATCAGCCAGCAGTCATAGGTGGCTCCCAATATCAGCCAGCAGTCATAGGTGGCCCCCAATATCAGCCAGCAGTCATAGGTGACCCCAATATCAGCCAGCAGTCATAGGTGACCCCCAATATCAGCCAGCAGTCATAGGTGCCCCCAATATCAGCCAGCAGTCATAGGTGACCCTAATATCAGCCAGCAGTCATAGGTGGCTCCCAACATCAGCCAGCAGTCATAGGTGGCCTCAATATCAGCCAGCAGTCATAGGTGGCACCCAATATCAGCCAGCAGTCATAGGTGACCCCCAATATCAGCCAGCAGTCATAGGTGACCCCCAATATCAGCCAGCAGTCATAGGTGCCCCCAATATCAGCCAGCAGTCATAGGTGGCTTCCAATATCAGCCAGCAGTCATAGGTGGCTCCCAATATCAGCCAGCAGTCATAGGTGACCCCCAATATCAGCCAGCAGTCATAGGTGGCTCCCAATATCAGCCAGCAGTCATAGGTGGCCCCCAATATCAGCCAGCAGTCATAGGTGACCCCAATATCAGCCAGCAGTCATAGGTGACCCCCAATATCAGCCAGCAGTCATAGGTGCCCCCAATATCAGCCAGCAGTCATAGGTGACCCTAATATCAGCCAGCAGTCATAGGTGGCTCCCAATATCAGCCAGCAGTCATAGGTGACTCCAACATCAGCCAGCAGTCATAGGTGGCCCCAATATCAGCCAGCAGTCATAGGTGGCACCCAATATCAGCCAGCAGTCATAGGTGACCCCCAATATCAGCCAGCAGTCATAGGTGCCCCCAATATCAGCCAGCAGTCATAGGTGGCTTCCAATATCAGCCAGCAGTCATAGGTGACCCCCAATATCAGCCAGCAGTCATAGGTGCCCCCAATATCAGCCAGCAGTCATAGGTGGCTCCCAATATCAGCCAGCAGTCATAGGTGACCCCCAATATCAGCCAGCAGTCATAGGTGGCTCCCAATATCAGCCAGCAGTCATAGGTGGCCCCCAATATCAGCCAGCAGTCATAGGTGGCCCCAGATATCTGCCAGCAGGAAGTGTGTATATTATCCATGTCAGGGAGAGAGGAAGGAGTTAAAGTCACCTGTAAATCTGGCCTAACAAAGTTACAAAAAAAACTCAGTTCCACTTCCTAGAAAAAGCGCACACAGCGTTCAGCACCATCTTCAGCAGAGAATTCTCATCCGGCCAGAAACTGGGGCAGTGGCTGGGAACGCTTTCCTGACACAGACCGCTCACAACACTTTTATCGATTTCTAAATCTCTCTGTGTGTGTTAGACCTGCGTGTGAGAGCTCTCCAGTTCCTCAGATTTCATTACCCTGGCTGATAACGGTCGCGGACCATTCTGCCAATATATTGCTTCTGTTTTTACCATCCATCTCGAGCAGACGGAAAGTATGCAGCTCTGTGCAAGAGATTCACTGTGATATTTCCCTTCCGTTATAAAGATGGCTATAAACACACATCAGTATTGTTCAGGCTCTTTTTTTGTAACTTAATGTTATTAAAGAGTGATATATTTCCATTCCTGTCTGCAGCCAGCGGGGGAATTTCCACCCAATTTCAGCAAAGCTCAGACTGCGCTTATTTTCAAGTCTGGGATCTGTACTTTATCTTAAGTATGGACCACAGAAACTCCTGCCTCCCCGGGGGAGGAATTAGCAGCGCCGAGTAGGAGCCCTTGTTGTCTGTTTTCAACACCTTGGCTAATCTCAGAGATTGACAGCATGCCTGGAAGTTCTAATTTCCCAGCCTCTATTAGGCCTCGTTCACATTGTATTCCGATCGCTTGCGTTTGCGTTGTGCGTTTGGTTTTTTTTCCCCCTTCTAGGCGATTTCTGTGAGTTGGGCGGTTTTGGTAAGCATTTTTGTAAACGCTTTTGCAGAGAGATTCCGTTTCTTTGCACTCCTGAAAAGAATAAATACAATGTTTATTATTACATTTTTTGTGCGATTTTGTGAGTGCTTTGCATTTTTCCTATAACTTCCATTGAGGCAAATCTCATGAAAAATGGTCCTTGAAGCGCTACTCTGAGCGGATCGGAAACGAACCGCTCAGCTTGTGAACTTTCTCATAGAGAATCATTGCACAAGTGTTTTCAGGGCGATTTGGAAAAATCGCCAGCGCTTAAAAAACTCCAAAAGTGTTTCCAGTGTGAACGAGTCCTCAGGGTGCCCATACATTGATTTACATTTGCAGGCCAATCGACCTTTTTTAATCCAAGCATATTATTATTGGATCAGAGACGGATCGATACCACAACATGGCCACCTGTTTTTCAGGCAAAATCGGTCAGGAAAATTGATCAGGCATGTTGAAAAATGTTGGTCCCAATGGCTCGATGAGCACGGCGGTAACGGCATTCGATATCCTAGCGACCGACAGACCCCCAACCGCTGTCCCCAGAAGTGTACTGTATATACTTGAGTATAAGCCGACCCCCCAACTTTTACCTTAAAAAATAAAAAACCCCAGGAAAAAATGTTTGACCCGAGTATAAGCCAGGGTTGGAAAAGCCACAACCACAACACCACTCACAGCCATGGACGGCCACAACCATGTATTAGAAAAACAGCATAAATTCATCAGATTGCGATAATAAGCCAGATCACAGGCCTGCAATGGAGATGGACATGCAAAGTACTCCTGTTGCAAAGTTTAAAGAATACCCAATGTGACATGATGAGATAGACATGTGTATGTACAGTGCCTAGCACACAAATAACTATGCTGTGTTCCTTTTTTTCTTTCTCTGTCTGAAAGAGTTAAATATAAAGTATGTAAGTGGCTGACTCAGTCCTGACTCAGACAGGAAGTGACTACAGTGTGACCCTCACTGATAAGAAATTCCAACTATAAAACACTTTCCTAGCAGAAAATTGCTTCTGAGAGCAAGAAAGAGGTAAAAAGGGGAATTTCTTATCAGTGAGGGTCACACTGTAGTCACTTCCTGTCTGAGTCAGGACCGAGTCAGCCACCTACATACCTGATATTTAACTCTTTCAGGCAGAGAAAGAAAAAAAGGAACACAGCATAGTTATTTGTGTACTAGGCACTGTACATACACATGTCTATCTCATCATGTCACTTTGGGTATGTTTTAAACTGGCATGAAGATAAAGCAAGAAATCCAGAGTCACATAGTGATGTATGTAAAACTTGATATAGGAATGCGAGGATTCCCACCACTCAGTAGACAATGTCCCTGTGTGCCTTCCAAGGCTACAACTCGAGGTGAGGTTAGCTGGGACCTCCCATGGAAATGTCAAGTGTGTGGTCTCCCTCAGATGATGCGCCACTGTGCATATAGTGGGGGTGACTCAAAGAGTAGTGACTCGAGTATAAGCCGAGACACCCACTTTTGGGCCACCTTTTTTTGGCCCAACAATTAGGCTTATACGCGAGTATATACAGTATACTGTATGCCCGGCTATGCGCTCTGCACTCCCTTGTACTACTGCGCAGACGCAGAACGCTCCCGGCTTTTCTTATGAACTCTTAATGGTATTTGTGGCTAGCGGTGTCCAATCGGATTTCCGGACGTTTTTCTGATTGATTTTCTGATCACTTCTATGCAAATCTATAAGGAAAACGATCGGAAATCAGTTCGATTCTGTCGGAAATCATCTATTCGACCCATCTTCAGTTGTTATCTATGCAAAAGAGCTTCGTTCTCTGAGCTCTGCGACTTTATAAAGTGGCGGACAGCACTGTCTTTTGAAGCTCTTATCTCAACTGTCTCTGATTGTTTCTTCTTTGTTTATGGTTGTTCTGCAGAGAAAAGTTCAAAGGGTCAGTAGCCTGCTCTGTGAAATCATTTAAAATGCTGAGTGTTTTGTGGAAACTGCAATTATTAGAGAATGAAGCAATTTTATTTAAAATAAAGCTATATACCTGAAAATAAAAATATGACACTATTTTCTTTTCTACAAATGTTCTAGCAACAACCAATTCATTATATCATGAGGTTTTTTTTGGTTTTTTTTTGCTTCAGTGTCACTTTAAAGAGGAACTGTAACCAAGGATTAAACTTCATCCCCCTTACCCACAAGAAATCTTTACCTTTTCTCAGATACAGTGGGATGCAAAAGTTTGGGCAACCTTGTTAATCGCCATGATGTTCCTGTATAAATCGTTGGTTGTTACGATAAAAAATGTCAGTTAAATATATCATATAGGAGACACACACAGTAATATTTGAGAAGTGAAATGAAGTTTATTGGATTTGTAGAAAGTGCGCAACAAAATTAGACAGGTGCATAAATTTGGGCACCACAAAAAATAAATGAAATTAATATTTAGTAGACCCTCCTTTTGCAGAAATTACAGCCTCTAAACGCTTCCTGCAGGTTCCAATGAGGGTCTGGATTCTGGTTGAAGGTATTTTGGACCATTCCTCTTTACAAAACATGTCTAGTTCATTCAGGTTTGATGGCTTCCGAGCATGGACAGCTCTCTCTTTAACTCACACCACAGATTTTCAATTATATTCAGGTCTTGGGACTGAGATGGCCATTCCAGAACGTTGTACTTGTTCCTCTGCATGAATGTCTTAGTGGATTTTGAGCAATGTTTAGGGTCGTTGTCTTGTTGCAAGATCCAGCCCTGGCGCAGCTTCAGCTTTGTCACTGATTCCTGGACATTGGTCTCCAGAATCTGCTGATACTGAGTGGAATCCATGCGTCCTCAACTTTGACAACATCCCCAGTCCCTGCACTGGCCACACAGCCCCACAGCATGATGGAACCACCACCATATTTTACAGTAGGTAGCAGGTGTTTTTCCTGGAATGCTGTGTTGCTTTTCCTCCATGCATAACTCCCCTTGTTATACCCAAATAACTCAGTTATAGTTTCATCAGTCCACAAAACCTTATTCCAAAATGAAGCTGGCTTGTCCAAATGTGCTTTAGCATACCTCAAGCGGCTCTGCTTGTGCTGTGGGCAGAGAAAAGGGTTCCTCTGCATCACTCTCGCATACAGCATCTCCTTGTGTAAAGTGCGCTGAATGGTTGAACGATGCACAGTGACTACATCTGCAGCAAGATGATGTTGTAGGTCTTTGGTGTTGGTCTGTGGGTTGACTCTGACTGTTCTCACCATTCCTCGCTTCTGTTTATCCGAGATTTTTCTTGGTCTGCCACTTCAAGCCTTATCTTGAACTGAGCCTGTGGTCTTCCATCTCCTCAATATGTTCCTAACTGTGGAAACAGACAGCTGAAATCTCTGAGACAGCTTTCTGTATCCTTCCCCTAAACCATGATGGTAAACAATCTTTGTCTTCAGGTCATTTGAGAGTTGTTTTGCGACCCCCGTGTTGCTACTCTTCAGAGAAAAGTACAAGAGAAACTTACAATTGACCCCCTTAAATATTCTTTCTCATAATTGGATTTACCTGTGTACACCTGTCAGGGGTCACTGAGCTTACCAAGCCATTTTGAGTTCCAATAATTAGTTCTAAAGGTTTTGAAATCAATAAAATGACAACAGTGCCTGCTTGACAGGAAGTACATCACTGGATTTTTGCTGATTGGCACATGCACGCCGCACTGCTATCGCAGCAATGTATAACACGTTGCGGTGCCATTCACTCTAAAGCAATGCACTGCAAAACCGGCATCACCTCTAGGTTGTCCGAAGCACTTCCGTCGCACCGCAGGTACTGTGGCCAGTCTCATAGAGACTAATGGCCAATGTGATGAGCTGCAGCTGGGGAACGGGGGGATAGAGTACCGGACACGCAAAAATACGGTACAAGTGAAAACGGCCTAAAAGTGGTTATCCTGAATAATTGTCTGCATTCTACGATATGTCACTACAGGGACTCCGAGCTCAAGTTAAAAAGGAAAATAGTACTCACCCGGGGCTTTCTGCAGCCCAGTGCTGGTCGGGAGGTCCCACGACGGCGTCCTGGCTCCTCTCCTACGCCCCGTGTAGTCACTTCCACTTACATACCTGATATTTAACTCTTTCAGGCAGAGAAAGAAAAAAAGGAACACAGCATAATTATTTGTGTGCTAGGCACTGTACATACCCATGTCTATCTCAATATGTCACACCTCACTTCGAGTATCCTTTAAGGAATTTAAAATGCAGCATTTTTATGCCACAAAGGTGGTGAAATGAAATGAGCCTTATTTATTTTACGCATTTTCTTTATTCTATTTGTCATTTTGCTGCTAAAAAAAAAATCAAACATTTTTTACCAATACGTATAAAAAAACAAAAATAAAAAGAAACTATTTTATTCCATGTAACCATCCGTCGCTTCCATTCTGTCATGGAAACATTTAGCTCCTTCTAGCGCCACAGCCGTCATCTGGAACTAAAAATGCCTTGTAAGCGATATACGTGCGGTTCCATTTCACCTGCTATACCGGTCGTCTGACAGATGTCTGGCAGTGTGTGCCGCCCCCCCCCTCCCCCTCCCCTGGCTGATGGCGCGTAGAGGCTCAATAAAACTCTTCACAATGCCACCATGTGACGGAACAGACAACCATTACTGCCGCCAGGCCAGGGCATGCTGGGACTTGTGGGCCTTCCATGTCTGCAGGTGGCTCGGGCCCCACAATGCCTCCCTTCTTCAGAAAACCTTCTAGTGTCATTTGTGAAACACTGCGACAGGTTCTGCTGTGACAGGTACTAATTTTAACCCTGTTTGACCGTTTCATGGAAAATCGCGACCTTTGCCAGAAGAACGATGAGGTATTTCATGTAAACACATTAAAAAATGTTCTAGTGACAGCAGACAGACTCTGTATCAAAATATATTATAGGCTATTTACTTACGCCGGGCTCTGAAAAGGCCCACTGTGTTCTGCTGGCTGCAAAGCCGCCTCTCCCTCCCGGCCCGCTTCTTAGGTTTTTTTACAGGCTTTTAATCGTCCTTTCCAGTGTAAACAGGCCTAATTGGGGAGGACAGCGGGAAAGGCTTGTCTGCCCCCCCACTGTAGTCCGAGGGGGCTCACGTCATAAAGAAATGCTGGGTGCTATTGTCACTGTTAAAGAGGAACTCTGCTTCAAAGGATAGCTGAAGATAGCTCCGCCTCCACAGCAAGGTTTATAATTCATTTTTATGTATATAGCACCAACATCTTTAAATACTGACTGGCACATGTTCATTTGATAATGTACAGCAGAAACAGGAAACACAAGGGGGAGGACTCTGCCCAGTGGTGTAGCTACAGACCTCTGGGCCCTGATGCGTAATTAGGATGTGCCCCCCCTACTAGGGACATAGTTTGAAAACCCCCGAAGCCTGTGTGCTTCTGTCTATAGCTCAGCAGGTGTCTCTACTCCTTTAGGTATAGGTGCCCCAGTATAGGTAGACAGGCATAGTTATAGGTGGCCCCAGTATAGGTAGCCAGGTATAGTCCTCCCCCCAATATAGGTAGCCAGGTATAGGTGCCATCAGTATAGATAGCCAGGTATAGGTGGCCCCAGCATAGGTAGCCAGGTATAGGTGGCCCCAGCATAGGTAGCCAGGTATAGGTGCCCCAGTATAGGTAGCCAGGTATAGTTTCCCCCAGTATAGGTAGCCAGGTATAGATGTCCCCAGTATAGGTAGCCAGGTATAGGTGCCCCAATATAGGTAGCCAGGTATAGTTTCCCCCAGTATAGGTAGCCAGGTATAGATGTCCCCAGTATAGGTAGCCAGGTATAGGTACCACCAGTATAGGTAGACAGGCATAGTTATAGGTGGCCCCAGTATAGGTAGCCAGGTATAGTCCTCCCCCCAATATAGGTAGCCAGGTATAGGTGCCATCAGTATAGATAGCCAGGTATAGGTGGCCCCAGCATGGGTAGCCAGGTATAGGTGGCCCCAGCATAGGTAGCCAGGTATAGATGTCCCCAGTATAGGTAGCCAGGTATAGGTGCCCCAGTATAGGTAGCCAGGTATAGTTTCCCCCAGTATAGGTAGCCAGGTATAGATGTCCCCAGTATAGGTAGCCAGGTATAGGTACCACCAGTATAGGTAGCCAGGTATAGATGTCCCAAGCATAGGTAGCCAGGTATAGGTGCCACCAGTATAGGTAGCCAGGTATAGATACTTCCAGTATAGGTAGCCAGGTATAGTTTCCCTCAGTATAGGTAGCCAGGTATAGTTTCCCTCAGTATAGGTAGCCAGGTATAGTTTCCCTCAGTATAGGTAGCCAGGAATAGGTAGCCAGGCAGGAGGGAGGGGACACAGCAGCATGTGCACAAGCAGCAGCTGAGCGGTACTCAGATACTTACATTGCCAGGATCCATGCAATGCATGTATTGTCTCCTTCCTGTTCCTTCTGTGCTGTTACTATGGGATGGAACACAGGAACAGGAAGTAAGCAGTACATGCGGCGCTGGATCCCAGCAATGTGAGTATCTGATTACCGCTCAGCCGCTGCTTGTGCGCCCCACACACAGCACACGGGGCAGACAAGCGGGGCTCCAATGCGACCACGGCCCCTACACCATTGAGCCTATGCATTCACTAGAGACCAATGACATCACTGAGAATGCAGCCTATCCATTCACTAAAGACCAGTGACATCACTAAGAATGCAGCCTATCCATTCACTAGAGACCTGTGACATCACTGAGAATGCAGCCTATCCATTCACTAGAGACCAGTGACATCACTGAGAATGCAGCCTATCCATTCACTAGAGACCACTGACATCACTGAGAATGCAGCCTATCCATTCACTAGAGACCTGTGACATCACTGAGAATGCAGCCTATCCATTCACTAGAGACCAGTGACATCACTGAGAATGCAGCCTATCCATTCACTAGAGACCAGTGACATCACTGAGAATGCAGCCTATCCATTCACTAGAGACCAGTGACATCACTGACAATGCAGCCTACCCATTCACTAGAGACCAGTGACACCCCTTGGAAAGCAGCCTATCCATTTACTAGAGACCAGTGACATCACTGAGAATGCAGCCTATCCATTCACTAGAGACCAGTGACATCCCTGGGAAAGCAGCCTATCCATTCACTAGAGACCAGTGACCTCACTGAGAATGCAGCCTATCCATTCACTAGAGACCAGTGACATCACTGAGAATGCAGCCTATCCATTCACTAGAGACCAGTGACATCACTGAGAATGCAGCCTATCCATTCACTAGAGACCAGTGACATCACTGAGAATGCAGCCTATCCATTCACTAGATACCAGTGACATCCCTGTGAAAGCAGCCTATCCATTCACTAGAGACCAGTGACATCACTGAGAATGCAGCCTATCCATTCACTAGAGACCAGTGACATCCCTGGGAAAGCAGCCTATCCATTCACTAGAGACCAGTGACATCACTAAGAATGCAGCCTACCCATTCACTAGAGACCAGTGACATCCCTGGGAAAGCAGCCTATCCATTCACTAGAGACCAGTGACATCACTGAGAATGCAGCCTATCTATTCACTAGAGACCAGTGACATCCCTGGGAAAGCAGCCTATCCATTCACTAGAGACCAGTGACATCACTGAGAATGCAGCCTATCCATTCACTAGAGACCAGTGACATCCCTGGGAAAGCAGCCTATCCATTCACTAGAGACCAGTGACATCACTGAGAATGCAGCCTATCCATTCACTAGAAACCACTGACATCACTAAGAATGAAGCCTATCCATTCACTAGAGACCAGTGACATCACTGAGAATGCAGCCTATCCATTCACTAGAGACCTGTGACATCACTGAGAATGCAGCCTATCCAGTCACTAGAGACCAGTGACATCCCTGGGAAAGCAGCCTATCCATTCACTAGAGACCAGTGACATCACTGAGAATGCAGCCTATCCATTCACTAGAGACCAGAGACATCACTGACCGTGCAGCCTATCCATTCACTAGAGACCAGTGACATCCCTGGGAAAGCAGCCTATCCATTCACTAGAGACCAGTGACATCACTGAGAATGCAGCCTATCCATTCACTAAAGACCAGTGACATCACTGAGAATGCAGCCTTATCCATTCACTAGAGACCTGTGACATCACTGAGAATGCAGCCTATCCATTCACTAGAGACCAGTGACATCACTGAGAATGCAGCCTATCCATTCACTAGAGACCAGTGACATCACTGAGAATGCAGCCTATCCATTCACTAGAGACCAGTGACATCACTGACAATGCAGCCTACCCATTCACTAGAGACCAGTGACACCCCTTGGAAAGCAGCCTATCCATTTACTAGAGACCAGTGACATCACTGAGAATGCAGCCTATCCATTCACTAGAGACCAGTGACATCCCTGGGAAAGCAGCCTATCCATTCACTAGAGACCAGTGACCTCACTGAGAATGCAGCCTATCCATTCACTAGAGACCAGTGACATCACTGAGAATGCAGCCTATCCATTCACTAGAGACCAGTGACATCACTGACAATGCAGCCTACCCATTCACTAGAGACCAGTGACACCCCTTGGAAAGCAGCCTATCCATTTACTAGAGACCAGTGACATCACTGAGAATGCAGCCTATCCATTCACTAGAGACCAGTGACATCCCTGGGAAAGCAGCCTATCCATTCACTAGAGACCAGTGACCTCACTGAGAATGCAGCCTATCCATTCACTAGAGACCAGTGACATCACTGAGAATGCAGCCTATCCATTCACTAGAGACCAGTGACATCACTGAGAATGCAGCCTATCCATTCACTAGAGACCAGTGACATCACTGAGAATGCAGCCTATCCATTCACTAGATACCAGTGACATCCCTGTGAAAGCAGCCTATCCATTCACTAGAGACCAGTGACATCACTGAGAATGCAGCCTATCCATTCACTAGAGACCAGTGACATCCCTGGGAAAGCAGCCTATCCATTCACTAGAGACCAGTGACATCACTAAGAATGCAGCCTACCCATTCACTAGAGACCAGTGACATCCCTGGGAAAGCAGCCTATCCATTCACTAGAGACCAGTGACATCACTGAGAATGCAGCCTATCTATTCACTAGAGACCAGTGACATCCCTGGGAAAGCAGCCTATCCATTCACTAGAGACCAGTGACATCACTGAGAATGCAGCCTATCCATTCACTAGAGACCAGTGACATCCCTGGGAAAGCAGCCTATCCATTCACTAGAGACCAGTGACATCACTGAGAATGCAGCCTATCCATTCACTAGAAACCACTGACATCACTAAGAATGAAGCCTATCCATTCACTAGAGACCAGTGACATCACTGAGAATGCAGCCTATCCATTCACTAGAGACCTGTGACATCACTGAGAATGCAGCCTATCCAGTCACTAGAGACCAGTGACATCCCTGGGAAAGCAGCCTATCCATTCACTAGAGACCAGTGACATCACTGAGAATGCAGCCTATCCATTCACTAGAGACCAGAGACATCACTGACCGTGCAGCCTATCCATTCACTAGAGACCAGTGACATCCCTGGGAAAGCAGCCTATCCATTCACTAGAGACCAGTGACATCACTGAGAATGCAGCCTATCCATTCACTAAAGACCAGTGACATCACTGAGAATGCAGCCTTATCCATTCACTAGAGACCTGTGACATCACTGAGAATGCAGCCTATCCATTCACTAGAGACCAGTGACATCCCTGGGAAAGCAGCCTATCCATTCACTAGAGACCAGTGACATCACTGAGAATGCAGCCTATCCATTCACTAGAGACCAGTGACATCCCTGGGAAAGCAGCCTATCCATTCACTAGAGACCAGTGACATCACTGAGAATGCAGCCTATCCATTCACTAGAGACCAGTGACATCCCTGGGAAAGCAGCCTATCCATTCACTAGAGACCAGTGACATCACTGAGAATGCAGCCTATCCATTCACTAGAGACCAGTGACATCCCTGGGAAAGCAGCCTATCCATTCACTAGAGACCTGTGACATCACTGAGAATGCAGCCTATCCATTCACTAGAACCCAGTGACATCACTGAGAATGCAGCCTATCCATTCACTAGAGACCAGGGACATCACTGAGAATGCAGCCTATCCATTCACTAGAGACCACTGACATCACTGAGAATGCAGCCTATCCATTCACTAGAGACCAGTGACATCACTGAGAATGCAGCCTATCCATTCACTAGAGACCAGTGACATCACTGAGAATGCAGCCTATCCATTCACTAGAGACCAGTGACATCACTGAGAATGCAGCCTATCCATTCACTAGAGACCAGTGACATCACTGAGAATGCAGCCTATCCATTCACTAGAGACCAGTGACATCACCGAGAATGCAGCTTATCCATTCACTAGAGACCAGTGACATCACCGAGAATGCAGCCTACCCATTCACTAGAGACCAGTGACATCACTGTGAATGCAGCCAATCCATTCACTAGAGACCAGTGACATCACTGAGAATGCAGCCTATCCATTCACTAGAGGCCAGTGACATCACTGATAATGCAGCCTATCCATTCACTAGAACCCAGTGACATCACTGAGAATGCAGCCTATCCATTCACTAGAGACCAGTGACATCACTGAGAATGCAGCCTGTCCATTCACTAGAGACCAGGGACATCAATGAGAATGCAGCCTATCCATTCACTAGAGACCAGTGACATCAATGAGAATGCAGCCTATCCATTCACTAGACACCAGTGACCTCACTGAGAATGCAGCCTGTCCATTCACTAGAGACCAGGGACATCAATGAGAATGCAGCCTATCCATTCACTAGAGACCAGTGACATCACTGAGAATGCAGCCTATCCATTCACTAGAGACCAGTGACATCACTGAGAATGCAGCCTATCCATTCACTAGAGACCAGTGACATCACTGAGAATGCAGCCTATCCATTCACTAGAGACCAGTGGCATCACTGAGAATGCAGCCTATCCATTCACTAGAGACCTGTGGCATCACTGAGAATGCAGCCTATCCATTCACAAAAGACCAGTGACATCACTGAGAATGCAGCCTATCCATTCACTAGAGCCCAGTGACATCACTGAGAATGCAGCCTATCCATTCACTAGAGACCACTGACATCACTAAGAATGCATCCTATCCATTCACTAGAGGCTAGTGACCAGAGCCGGGACAAGGTCCTCCAGCACCCAAGGCTGAGACACCAAAGTGTGCCCCTCCATCCCTGCCTCCCCAGCCATCACACACTGATTGCTATTAGACTAAGAGGCGCCTCAGGGCCCACAACCTCCCCAACACCTAATATCTAGTTATCTGGCTTGCAGTCACTGCCATGTATCCCCTTTTATTATTTCTTTCTGCTTCAAACACAATTAGGAATGACAGCTGTATGAATTCTGCGCCCCCTCCTACACTGCGCCCTGAGGCTGGAGCCTCTCCAGCCTCTGCCTCGGCCTGGCCCTGCTAGTGACATCACTGACAATGCAGCCTATCCATTCACTAGAGACCAGTGACATCACTAAGAATGCAGCCTATCCATTCACTAGAGACCAGTGACGTCACTGAGAGTGCAGCCTATCCATTCACTAGAGACCAATGACATCACTGAGAATGCAGCCTATCCATTCACTAGAGACCAGTGACATCACTGAGAATGCAGCCTGTCCATTCACTAGAGACCAGTGACATCACTGAGAATGCAGCCACTCCATTTACTAGAGACCAGTGACATCACTGAGAATGCAGCTTATCCATTCACTAGAGACCAGTGACGTCACTGAGAATGCAGCCTATCCATTCACTAGAGACCAGTGACATCACTGAGAATGCAGCCTATCCATTCACTAGAGACAAGTGACATCACTGAGAATGCAGCCTGTCCATTCACTAGAGACCAGTGACATCACTGACAATGCAGCCACTCCATTTACTAGAGACCAGTGACATCACTGAGAATGCAGCTTATCCATTCACTAGAGACCAGTGACGTCACTGAGAATGCAGCCTATCCATTCACTAGAGACAAGTGACATCACTGAGAATGCAGCCTGTCCATTCACTAGAGACCCGTGACATCACTGAGAATGCAGCCACTCCATTTACTAGAGACCAGTGACATCACTGAGAATGCAGCTTATCCATTCACTAGAGACCAGTGACGTCACTGAGAATGCAGCCTATCCATTCACTAGAGACTAGTGACATCACTGAGAATGCAGCCTGTCCATTCACTAGAAACCAGTGACATCACTGAGAATACAGCCAATCCATTCACTAGAGACCAGTGACGTCACTGAGAATGCAGCCTAACCATTCACTAGAGACCAGTGGCATCACTGAGAATGCAGCCTATCCAGTCACTAGAGACCAGTGACATCACTGAGAGTGCAGCCTATCCATTCACTAGAGACCAGTGACGTCACTGAGAATGCAGCCTATCCATTCACTAGAAACCACTGACATCACTGAGAATGCAGCCTATCCATTCACTAGAGACCAGTAACATCACTGAGAATGCAGCCTATCCATTCACTAGAGACCAGTGACATCACTGAGAATGCAGCCTATCCATTCACTAGAGACCAGTGACATCACTGAGAATGCAGCCTATCCATTCACTAGAGACCAGTGACATCACTGAGAATGCAGCCTATCCATTCACTAGAGACCTGTGACATCACTGAGAATGCAGCCTATCCATTCACTAGAGACCAGTGACATCACTGAGAATGCAGCCTATCCATTCACTAGAGACCAGTGACATCACTGAGAATGCAGCCTATCCATCCACTAGAGACCAGTGACATCACTGAGAATGCAGCCTATCCATTCACTAGAGACCAGTGACATCACTGAGAATGCAGCCTATCCATCCACTAGAGACCAGTGACATCACTGAGAATGCAGCCTATCCATTCATTAGAGATCAGTGAATCATTAGAACAATGACTTCTTCATCTGTATTGTGAATAATTTTGGGTGATTTGAGCATCTTATTCTCACTTCTACGTTCGATATGAGAGGGAACCTATTCTTCCTTTTCTTTCTTGTGACTTTGGCGTCATCGTACACAGGAAGTAGCTGCGTTCTATTTTGTTTTTTTGATCAATTACATACTAGATGACCTTTCTGAAGGAGAACAGTCACCCAATTTGTAGATGACCAAATCACAGGGTCCATCGCCTCAATAAGAGCCTTTATCGTGCCTTTATGTTGAATTGTGTGGCATTGGACGGCCTATATAGCAAGCAGCCCCAACACTGAAATAAATCCCCCTAAAACCTGGCATCCCCATACCAGAGGAAATCGATGGGCGCAGGTTTCGCACGGCGAGACTGTTGGCAGGGCTCACGGAACCTTAGAGCCTCAAACGGCATTAGTAGACGCTCAATTAGTCATTGCCATGTTCTTGGTATCATATTTTCTATGGCGTTTGGCAAACTTTGATTTACTCGATTAAAATTTTCTCTCTTTTTTTTTTTTGCTTTCTAAAGGGTTATGGAGAATCGCAGAGTGAATTTATTGTCCGGATTGGCACTTTGGCACCTTCCTGGCACAACAGATTTGTTAAAATTGGAAGGAGAGGTGGCACCAGGTGGAGGATGTTACAAACTGAAACTCGATGCAGTGGAGGGATAGGGGAGCTATTGAGGAGAGCGTATATTTTAGAGTCAGCTGCCATTACTGTTCCCTGGATGCCAGGGCCTCCCAGACAGATCTGTCCGGCTTCCTGCAGTCCTGGGAACTTAGTCAGGAGGAAAAGAGTGAAAGTTTAACTGAGGAACGCTTCTCCTCAATGCCATATTCAAACACGTTCTCCTAATAGTCATTCTCTTGGCCAATTTTTGGGAAAAAAAATCTAGACTCAGCAATGAGGTGATGTCCCCTTTCGCACCACAAGAAGGACTACAGTTTCTTGGCTCAGGCAAGTCACATCATTAAAGGGGCACTATGGCAAAAAAAATGTAACCCGTTAGCACAGGGGTAGGGAACCTATGGCCCGGGAGCCAGATGTGGCTCTTTTGATGGCTACATCGGGCTCACATGCAAATCAGTAGGGGTTGATTCACTAAGCTACACTGCTCAAGCAGCGCAAGTAACATTTTCAAAGTAGACACGCTACTGCTGTAGCACGCACTACTAACTTACTTGCGCCCCCCCCAGAATGAACAGCTGCTCCAATTGTCCCACTCTGGACCCTGTCAGGTCCAGTGACTTTGCAAAACGAGATCCCCACACTTTGATTGGCCCAATAGGTTGCCTGTCACTTTTGGGCCAAAGTGCGGGGACCTCGTCCTACAAAGTGAATCAATCCCCCAAGTCAGCTTGCTAATTGTACAAGCTGTTAGTCTGTATTTCTCCTGTCTGGCTCTCGGGGAAATTGCTGATGTTGCTGAAACCCAAGAGAAGCTGAAGACGTGTCTGACACTTCTGCTGCCCGGTGAATCAACTGTATACACATCACCATGGCAACAGGGACGTGAGCTTTCTGCTGCGCATGCACACTGTCCCAGTTTGAAACATATTCTATGGCTCTTACGGAATGACATTTAAAATATGTGGCGTTTATGGCTCTCTCAGCCAAAAAGGTTCCTGACCCTTATGTTAGCAGTTTCAATAAAAATATTTTGTTTGGAACTGCTGGTGCACTCTAAACCTCTGTCGGCAAATCTCGTTTGGCTGCCTAATGCAGGGCGAAGTCACCTGTTCCGGGCAGCTTCTTCTCTTCCTCCTCTGAACTTCCAACAGGTCTTCTGGGTCCCGATCACATGATATGACGTGTGATTTGGATCCAGGAGACCATGTCAACGTTACCACGCCACCTCGTAGTGGAAGAGGAGGGGAGGGAAGAGATGGAAGAGACTGTTCCATCACCCCTCTACCACCACCAAGTGGCGCTGTAACGCTGACACAGTCTCCTGGATCCCGATCATGTCATGTCATATCATGTGATCAGAACAGAGAAGACATGTCAGGATTACATCGCTACCGTGCTGGTGGAGGAAGAAGAAGCTGAACCAGCCGTCCGGACAGGTACCTATAAAAGCTCTCCGTGCCGCTCTGCATACCTTGCCAAGCCTGCCAGGCTGGGGGAGGCACACTTCCCCAGCGGCAGGAAAAATTCAGCCCTGCAGCCAGATTAAGTTTTACATTATTTGGCTGCTGAAAAAAGGTTAAATACATATGTACACATACATACACTTGTCTCAGAGTAAATGCCGAGCTGGGACAAGGTCCTCCAGCACCCAAGGCTGAGACACCAAAGTGCGCCCCTCCATCCCCCCCACTCCAGCCGTCACACACTGATTGCTATTAGACTGAGAGGTGCCCCTCCATCCTCCCACCCCAGCCATCACACACTGAATTCTAATAGACTAAGAGGTGCCCCAGGGGCCCCTAACACCTTAATCTCTAGTTATCTGGCTTGCAGTCACTGCCATGTATCCCCTTTTCTTATTTCTCTCTGCTTCAAGCACAATAGGGGAATGATAGCTGAGTGAGTTGTGCGCCCCAATTACACTGTGCCCTAAGGCTGAAGCCTTTCTCGCCCCTGCCTCGGCCCCGACCTGCGCCCCCTCCTACACTGCGCCCTGAGGCTGGAGCCTTTCTCGCCTCTGCCTCGGCCCCATCCTGAGCAAATGCACTGTAAATGTTTTACTTCCTGTATATCTGTCACCTACAATAGGAGCTGTAATCTGACAGTTCTGAACTGCTTACTGACAGGTTTTGGACTAGTCTATCTCATCATGGGGAATTCTCAAAGATACTTTTTATTGTTTAAATAACATTTCCTGCAAAGGACTTATATTAACATTCCAACCAGCCTGACTATTTATGTGCCACTAATCGGGCAGCAAGACTGTGCCATTACCATGAGTGGATGGACTAGTCCAAAACCTGTCGTTAAAAGGTTCAGAGTTAGTATATCATAATGCGATAAAGTATATCATAATGCGATGTAAGTGATAGCTACATAGGAAATAAAAAAATAGGACAATTATGGGAAAAATCGACTTCTCATATGAATATCTACATATGAATTTTAATTGTTACAATATTTCGCTATAGTGCCCCCCATTTGGGAACTGCACCGCTCCCCTTAAAGAGGATTTGTAACAATAAAAAACGCCCCTGGGGGGTACTCACCTCAGGAGGGGGAAGCCTCCGGATCCCCCATCCTCCTGTCTCCCACGGTGGTCTTTCACTACCCCTCCGAACAGCAGGGATGTAAATATTTACCTTCCCGGCTCCAGCGCAGGTGAGTACCGGCTTTCGTCTCCAAAATAGGCGAAAAAGGATCGGCTATTTCTGAGCAGAGAGCCGCAACATCGCCACCTGCTGGCGCCAGAAAAGGTAAATATTGCACAGCCTGACAAATTGTCAGCTGTACAATCAGTGGGCTGCAGCGAGGCCACCGTAGGATGGGGAAGCCTCATTAGGATCCAGAGGCCTCCCCCTCCCGAGGTAAGTACCCCCCAGGTGCATTTTGTGTTACTGTCTCTTTAAAGCGGACCTCCTGAGTGAAAAACAGAGTCCTGCAGCCTTGCTGTAAAAATAAGTTATATTTACCTGAGAAGGCTTGTCCTGTGAAGCCGTCCCAAAGACCCTGCATCACCTGACTTCTGGCGTGTGGCCCCAGCTCCCCTCTCACCCCTGAGAAAACGCCGTAAACATCTATTGAATGAATAATTTAGGCAGTCCCCTTATATGACATAGGAACGGTAAGATTAGATGAAAAAGATTGGCTTATTAGTGGCCACCATTAGGAGAAAAACTAGCAGGGATGGTCGTAGTCAGCCAACTTCGCTACGCTGGAACTACGCGTAGTTTTATGCAATTACGCTTCGCCAAACTACGGTTTCGAAATCAAATATTCGCTTCGTATGCATTTCGTAGACTACACGTTAAAATACGCAATTACACGTAGTGCGAAGCGTATTGTATGCGGATGCTTTTGCCCATACGCATTAATTCCGCTTTAATTGCTTATACCGGGAACTCTTCTATGCGTACATTCCCCTTTCCAATACGTAAATTTGTAAGCATACTTCGCTACGCATAAATTTGTAAGCGTAGTTTTGAGACTTCCCCTACGAAGTACGATGCGTAGATGCGAACTACGATGCGTAAATTCGCACTGGCATAGTTTCTGCTCATCCTGAGAGTTGGAAACTGAGTTGGATCAGGCACATTAGATGGAATAAATCAGTTTGCCATGTACAAAGTTTCGTAAATTGCACATGAGCCATTTTTGCATTATAATTATTTGAATTACCTGGTGGGTTGGGTTTGCAGGCCTGACTTCCTGTGTTCATTTCAGACACTGTATGGGAGGGTGGAGGCACCCCAAGGGAATAAAATATCCAAAAAACTGGTAAAAGAAAAAAAGGCTTACCTGGGATGAACAAAAAATATACAGTATATCATTTATTGGTACAGTAAAAATTGGCTAACTTAGAGTTAATTAAACAGTAAGCTTTCAGCTAATAATAAACCTTCTTCAGACTTGGTTCCTGTATATACTTACAACATGTAAAAAACACAGCTTATATATACTTAGACATACAGAGGAGAAACATTCTATTGCAAACATAAATAAATGTAATTAGATGCCTTGATTGACACTCCAGGAGGGTTTCACAGGCATGCTAGCTAAATAGATAAGATCACCAGTTTCCTAAAACATCACATACATCAGATTCCGGGTGATGGGGAGACATCGTTCATCCCGAGTTCAACGTAACTGGGCTGACTACAAACACCATTAGTTCGAAGCTAAAGAGAATTGTTGCATTTAAAGGGATCCAGGGATGAACAGTACTAAAAAAATGAAAAAGCTTTTATACATACCCGGGGCTTCCTCCAGCCCCATAAACCTGGATCGCTCCCACGCCGCCGTCCTCCTCTGCCTCTATCGCCACTACTGTGTCCCGTCACTTCCGGCAGGCGCGGCCAATTGTACGCAAGAGCAGGGACTTCCTCCATATTCTGCGTAGTATGGAGGCGCATGCGTAATGATATGGAGAAGTCCCTGCTCTTGCGTACAATTGGCCGCGTCCGCCGCAAGTGACACACTGCGCTTGCGTTGACTGGCTCAACTGGCCGAAAGTACGGGACCCGGTACCGGTGGACAGAGGCAGCAGAGGACAGTGGCGTGGTAGCGATCCAGGCTTATGGGGCTGGAGGAAGCCCCAGGTATGTATAAAAGCTTTTTTCCAACGTCTCTGGTTCTCTTTAAATCCATCTTCCCAGCACATTAAACAAAAAATGAAAAAATTGTGGCATTTGAAACCCATCGTACCAGCACAAAAAGTTAGAGTCCTTTGTCTACAGTTTTGAACCAATGTACACATTTTTGCTAGTCTCTCTTTATTCGATTTGAAGCCACCCATTAATACAGTGGTGAAATCACTTAAACTGTGTCCACGTAAACAAAAGTGTGTGGGTAATGGGAGATCAGTATATTTTTTTCATCATCCTTTTTTTGCTGGTAATACTGAACCTGTGGTGGTTCATGATTTACATCTTGTCTGTCAGTATTTTGCAGGAACCAAGTCTGATGAAGGCTTATAAGCCGAACGCTTACATTTTATTAATCTCTAAGTTAGCCAATAAATGGTATCATCCTAATTCAAGACTTTCTTTTACTGATGGTTACCATGGTACAACACTTCACTGCTTGGTACACTGCGTCTGGTAACAGGGCAGAATGCGGAAAAGCTGCCGCATGTAACAACAGTAAGTCGGCTGGTTCCGTGTCCAGCACAGCGGTTTGCACGCAGCAGCATGTGTCTGGTGTGGCTGAGTCTGTTAGTGCACACAGGCTTAGGAATACGCGCGCGCGCGCGCTGAGAGGCAGAACTCTTATACTGGGCAAGGAGAGATCAGCTGATCACGCCGATCAGCTGACTCCAGAGCAGGTTACTATTGGTGGATCAATTAGGGGTGGTGCCGGAGAGCACTACTCCATATATAGTTACTGCTGGCCAGTCTCAAGTTGGCTGCCATTGCGAACACTACGTGGAAGCACTCAGACCTTAGTCAGATCCAACAGTGTGTTTGAACCAGGTGGACCTGGGAATTCACACTGAGCCAGATTACTTGTACTGTTATTCTGTTTATGCTTAGACTAGTTCCAGGGTGTAGAGACCATGGACCTCACACCCAGACTAGGGAACTTGTGTTATCTATCTGTTATACTTCAGACTAGTTCCAGGGTGTAGAGACCACGGACCTCACACCCAGACTAGGGAATTTGTGTTATCCATCTGTTATACTCCAGATTAGTTCCAGGGTGTAGAGACCACGGACCTCACACCCAGACTAGGGAACTTGCGTTATCTATCTGTTACTCATCAGACTAGTTCCAGGGTGTAGAGACCAAGGACCTCACACCCAGACAAGGCATTGTTGATATCTGTTATGACTTACTGCTTTCCTGACTATCCCTTTGATCTCTGATTCGGTACCTCGCATATCTGATATTCCGTTGCCAGACCCAGCTTGCTTTGGATTCCGAATCAGCCTTCTGTCTTTGTACTTTATCTGTCCATGTGTTGCCGACCAGGCGTGCCCGACCTCGAGAGCTATCTCTCCTCTTAAGAGATAGTCTCCAGATCAGATAGTGACATCAACCTTCAGGTGTCACTCACTCTCTGGTCCTTCCTATCTCCAGCCTGACTCCACCCCTTGGAGAGTCTCAGGCTGCTGGAAGGTTCCTGTGCCCTCAAGAGCAGTATTCCTTTACTGCCTATGATCACCTGCTCAGCAGGTGCATTACTCAAAGTACTACTGTTACACCAAACACTCACATTCCTATAGGTGTCCAGAGGTTAGCAATATATCTGTATTATCGGTGATTCTGCAGATCATCAATAATCAGGTATATATCTGCATTCTTGGTGATACTACAGATCACCAATAATCAAATTCTCTCTGCGTGCTGACACCAATCGTTACAGAACGGCAGACCAAACCCAAATGGACGCACTCCGCAGCCGTCTCGATGCACTCACCACTACGGTGGAAAATTACACCCGAGTGCTGGACAGTCACCAGACTCAAATCAACGCTTTGTCTGGGACTGTACAAGTTTATCAGATGGCT
This sequence comes from Hyperolius riggenbachi, assembly GCF_040937935.1. Lineage (NCBI taxonomy): Eukaryota > Metazoa > Chordata > Amphibia > Anura > Hyperoliidae > Hyperolius > Hyperolius riggenbachi. Next base: position 30,253,185 of record NC_090647.1, read on the forward strand.
GTGGATACTGTGCGATCTCCTCCTAGCACAGACATACGCACAGGGCCGCGCCTGGGCGGGTGCGGCGGGTGCATTGCACCCAGGCGCCGGCCTGTGACAGGCACCGGCGGCGGCAGGTCGTCCTCCTCCTATATATCATCTCTCTACTCCCAGCTGAGCTTGCTGGACACACTGTGCGGGCGGCTGTGCCTGACGTCACATGTAGACGTCGGCGCAGCCCAATGGGGAAACAGGCAGGCATACCACCAGCCCACCCACCTGACCTAATGTCGCGCTTGACGGGGGGAGGAGCCTCAACGAGTGAGACTGCCTCGGCTTCCCGCCCGACCCGACCCGTGCAGCCTGCGTGGAGAGAGAGCGCCAGAGAGCTGCTAGCAGCGGCGCCAGCCAGCACAGCACAGGCGCACGCAGTAACTGCCCGCCCCGCAGCCCGGCCAGCACCTCCTAGTGCCGCCCGCCCGGCGCCCGCCACCGTCCGTGGTCACAGACGGTGTGAGACTTCCCGCCGAACCCGACCCATGGTGCGTGCAGCCTGCGTGGGGAGAGCGCGCCAGAGAGCTGCTAGCAGCGGCGCCAGGCCGCCAGCACAGACGCAGTGACTGCCCGCCCCGCAGCCCGGCCTGCGCCTCCAAGTGCCGCCCGCCACCGTCCGCCGTGGTCACAGTCGCCAGCACAGACGCAAATCACGCAATGACTGCCCGCAGCCCGGCCTGCGCCTCCTAGTGCCACCGTCCGTCCGTCCGTGGTCACAGTCAGCTGCAGCCGCCCGCAGAGCCACTGCCTGTCTGCCTGCCTGTATGCTCCTCCACCCAGACTCAGCCAGAGGTGAGTGAATTGCTGCCATTAAGATTGCATTTGTGGTGGGGGAAATGAAATCTCGCTGCCATTAAGATTGCATTTGTGTGGGGAAATATGCTGCGATTAAGATTGCATTTGTGTGGTTAAATCTGGCTGCGTAAAGATTGCATCTGTGGGGAAATCTTGCTGCCGTAAAGATTGCATCTGTGGGGAAATCTGGCTGCCGTAAAGATTGCATCTGTGGGGAAATCTGGCTGCCGTAAAGATTGCATCTGTGGGGAAATCTGCTGCCAATAAGATTGCATTTTGTGGTCGGCCGGCCCTCCACCATGTGGACTATTGTGCGCCACTGCCCTCGATACGATATCCCCGGTGCACCGGTATGTATCTTTAGATTGGAAAATGGATTGAGTCATTGCTATGCATGAAAGAGGGGTAGGAATGGGGTATCACATGCATACGTAAAGAGGTGGAAGGTGTGGGTGTGATTAGGCAGGACATGGGTGTGGTTATGTGGTTGGGCGCGGTTAATTTAACCACTCCCATAGGCGCCAGAGAAAATCTTGCACCCAGGTGCCAGGCACCCCAGGCTAACCCCTGCTTACGCATGTCTGTACCTGAAAAGTAATCTGGTCACAGATCTGACTTCCGGAATTTTAGAAACAGAGTGTTATCATACTTTGAGTTAAGGCCTAATTCATCAGGAACCATAGCACAGAGAGTAACCTTTATTAAGACTCTATTGTCAGGGGATTCCCAGACTTGGGCATATAGTCTTCCCACGGGGGATAAGGCCCTGACCTCGGTGGAGGAATTTTTTAAAGCAATGGCTACAATTTACGATGACCCAATTGACGATGTTACGGCAGGGCAAAGGACCGGTAGAAAACTATGCTGCAGAGTATAGAAAGTGGGCAGTGTCAGCTAGATGGGACTCATTCGCCCTTTTAGACTGTTTCTTATCAGGGTTGTCAGACGCAGTTTCTGATCTAATGTTGGGTCATCCTGAGCCCAAATCCATCGATGAGGCCATTTCATCGGCCATCAGAATTGATCATCGTTTACGATACCAAAGACAGACCCGGGGTAGGAACAATGTGAGATACTTGTCCTACGCAGCATCTCTTTCTGTTCCATCTCCTCCTGCTTCACCTCCGTTGGAACCAATGCAGATTGGTCGATCGAGATTGTCTCAGGTGGAACGGAGACGCAGAGAAACAGAGCAGCTCTGTCTATACTGTGCAGAGGGGGGTCAGAAAGTGCAGAATTGTCCCAAGAAGTCGGGAAAAGCTGCCGCCTAGGTGTAGTCGGAGGTAATACCCTAGGCGCGCAGTCATTACCTCTAGATGATAAATGTTTTCTTCTCCCTTGTACTATATCCTGGCAAGATAAGACAGAGACTACTGAGGCCAGAATCTATGATTCCGACCTCCCCACTAAAACAACAGATTCGGGTCACTGCGGTGGATGATTCCCCCCTGCAGAGTAACCACCCTCTCTCCCAGACCCCGGACTTGGAGGTCAAAATAGGTTGCATAAAGAAAGTTTACCATTTTTTGTGTTATGAATGGCAACCTCCACGATCATTCTTGGCATGCCATGGTTACAAATTCACTCGCCTCAGATCAATTGGGCTACGGGTCAGCTAACAAGCTGGTCTGCCCATTGCTATCATCATTGTCTAGCGAAAGTAACCTTTGGTAAAAACAAGATTCACATGGAGGGATTGCCAGATCAGTATTCAGAATTTGCGGACGTGTTTTGTCCCAAGTCAGCAGATAAACTTCCTCCACACCGTCCTTTTGATTGCCCCATTGATCTCAGGTCTGGTTGTATGGCCCCTAGAGGTCATCTCTATAATTTATCTGGGCCAGAGAAATTGGCAATGCAGGAATACATCCGAGAGAACTTAGCTAAAGGTTTTATCCGCCCTTCTCGATCCCCGGCAGGGGCCGGGTTCTTTTTTGTGAAAAAGAAGGATGGAGGCCTCCGTCCATGCATTGATTATCGGGGCTTAAATAAAATTACAGTAAAAAATCGCTATCCTTTGCCTTTAATAGATGATTTATTTACTCAAGTCACCAATGCTAAGATTTTCTCGAAACTGGATTTAAGGGGTGCTTACAACCTTGTGCGGATCAGGGACGGTGATGAATGGAAGACGGCCTTTAACACGCTCGACGGGCACTACGAGTACCTGGTGATGCCCTTCGGGTTGTGTAATGCCCTGGCCGTCTTTCAAGAGCTGATTAACGAAGTCTTTAGAGAAGTATTGGGCAGATTCGTCTTAGTATATTTAGACGACATACTAATCTTCTCGTCCAACCTCTCTGAGCACAGAAAGCATGTTAAGTTTGTGTTACGGAAGTTGAGACAAAATATGCTGTACGCTAAACTGGAGAAATGCATTTTCGAAGTGACCTCTGTTGCCTTTCTGGGGTACCTAATTTCGACCTCTGGCCTCTCTATAGACCCTGGAAAAGTTTCAGCTGTTTTGGAGTAGCCCCAACCTGTGGGACTGAAATCTCTTCAGAGGTTCCTGGGGTTTGCCAACTACTATAGGAGGTTCATAAAGGGGTACTCTACGGTGATCTCACCTCTCACCAGTCTCACAAAGAAAGGGGCAGATACTCATCACTGGTCCCCTGAGGCCCATTCTGCTTTCTCCACTCTGAAGAAATTGTTCTGTACTGCACCCATTTTGAGACATGTCGACACCACCTTCCCCTTTATTGTGGAGGTAGATGCCTCAGAGGTAGGGGTAGGGGCTGTGCTGTCTCAGCGTTCTGGGTTGCAGGGAAAATTACACTCCTGTGCCTATTTTTCACGTAGGTTTTCACCCGCAGAGAAGAACTACGATATAGGCAATAGGGAACTTCTAGCCATTAAGTTGGCCTTCGAGGAATGGCGACATTGGCTAGAGGGTGCAGAACATACCATTACTGTCTATACTGACCACAAGAATTTGGAGTACATTGAGGGCGCTAAGAGACTTAGCCCCCGACAGGCCCGGTGGTCATTATTTTTCTCGAGATTCAGATTTGTAATCACGTATATCCTCCTCAGGTTTTTCCCCATTCCAGGTGGTGACAGGAAGGTCACCTAAGTTCACCCCTTTACCAGTGGCTGCCACTCCGTTTCCAGCCCTGGGGGATTGGCAGAATTCCTTAACCTCCTTGCCGGTTTTCCTGACCTGAGCTCCGGGTAGAAAAAAGAAGCCGTTAGCGGTGATCCCGAGCTCAGGTCGGGGTAGGGAGTGCAGCACTTTACTTGTAGTTGTGGAGTCCCGCGCGCGATCTCGCTGCGCAGCGGGACTCCAGCCTCTCTCCCCGGCAGTGTGGGGTCTTTCCCTTGCCGCCGGGATCCCCCATGTCCCCGCTATTCTTCCGGGGACCCGGCGGCCAGTTGGAGCAGAGGAGCGGCGGTGGCGGCGTGACGTCATCGGGGGCGGGGCTGATATTGAAAACGAACTTCTCTATATTAGAGAAATATAGAGAAGTTCGTTTATATGTATATTAGCGCCATCTTGTGGGCAAAGAGAAAACTGCAGCACAGGAGCCCAGGAAGGTAAAAACATTTTTATTTTGCTGCAGATCTCCCTGCCAGAATGATTTTTTTCAGGTTTTAGGGTCTGAAAGAGTGGAAAAAAATTGCACCGCTTTTAGACCCTAAAATCTGGAAAGAATCAGAACGGCAAGGAGGTTAAAGCAGATTTGGGGAATGGTAGAAAGAAATTTGAGGAGGGCTTTTCAGAGTCAGAAGAAACAGGCTGATAAGAGACGTTCCATAGAGTGGGAGTTCCTTCCAGGAGACTTGGTCTGGTTGTCCACACGATATTTGGCTCTGAAGCAACTGTCTCCCAAGTTAGGTCCCAGATTTGTGGGTCCGTTTCCAGTGACCAGGAAAATCAATGATGTCACTTATGCCATTGATCTCCCTACCAGCATGCGAGGTGTGAGATCGTTCCATGTGTCCTTGCTCAAGCTGACTCCATAGCAGGTTACTATTGGTGGATCAATTAGGGGTGGTACCGGAGAGCACTACTCCATATATAGTTACTGCTGGCCAGTCTCAAGTTGTCTGCCGTTGCGAACACTACGTGGAAGCACTCAGACCTTAGTCATATCCAACAGTGTGTTTGAACCAGGAGGACCTGGGAATTCACACTGAGCCAGATTACTTGTACTGTTATTCTGTTTATGCTTAGACTAGTTCCAGGGTGTAGAGACCACGGACCTCACACCCAAACTAGGGAACTTGTGTTATCCTTCTGTTATACTTCAGACTAGTTCCAGGGTGTAGAGACCACGGACCTCACACCCAGACTAGGGAACTTGCGTTATCTATCTGTTATTCATCAGACTAGTTCCAGGGTGTAGAGACCAAGGACCTCACACCCAGACTAGGCATTGTTGATATCTGTTATGACTTACTGCTTTCCTGACTATCCCTTTGATCTCTGATTCGGTACCTCGCATATCTGATATTCCGTTGCCAGACCCTGCTTGCCTTGGATACCGAATCAGCCTTCTGTCTTTGTACTTTATCGGTCCTTGTGTTGCCGACCAGGCGTGCCCGACCTCGAGAGCTATCTCTCCTCTTAAGAGATAGTCTCCAGATCAGATAGTGACATCAACCTTCAGGTGTCACTCACTCTCTGGTCCTTCCTATCTCCAGCCTGACTCCACCCCTTGGAGAGTCTCAGGCTGCTGGAAGGTTCCTGTGCCCTCAAGAGCAGTATTCCTTTACTGCCTATGATCACCTGCTCAGCAGGTGCATTACTCAAAGTACTACTGTTACACCAAACACTCACATACCTATAGGTGTCCAGAGGTTAGCAATATATCTGTATTATCGGTGATTCTGCAGATCATCAATAATCAGGTATATATCTGCATTCTTGGTGATACTACAGATCACCAATAATCAGATTCTCTCTGCGTGCTGACACCAATCGTTACACAGCCGCTGTCCATTAGTGTAAAATGCCCCCCCAGTCCCCGTACAGTGTAAAATCTCGTTCTGCTGCCATGGCTCCTGGTCTTATCCACCAGATTCGATCAGATAGAGATCTGCGTTTTGGTCGATCTGCCCATACATGGCTAGACTAAAGAGGAACTCCAGTGAAAATAATGTAATAAAACATGCGCTTAATTTTTACAATATATTATGTATAAATGATTTAGTCAGTGTTTGCCCATTGTAAAATCTTTCCTCTCTTTGATTTACATTCTGAAATTTATCACATGGTGACATCTTTGCTGCCTGCAGGTGATGTCACTGGAAGGAGGTGCTGCTTTTTTGGCAGTTGGAAACAGCTGGTATTTCCCACAATGAAAACCTGGTGCTGACATCACACTGTGGGAGGGGTCTCACCACAATATCAGCCATACAGAGCCCCCTGATGATCCGTTTGAGAAAAGATAGAGATTTCCCATGGGAAAGGCGATACCGGCTACTGATTGAATCCTTGGTTACGGTTCCTCTTTAATCTTTCATTTAAATTGGTATTTAATAATAAACACTCAATTTACTTACCCCCTGTTTTCATTGAGCTTCTTTGTTGTTGCCCTTGACTCTTCGCCTATATCTAAAACAACTATTTTGCGAGAACTCAACCGTAGTTTTCAAAAAGACATAATTGTTTGCTGTTTCTTTTCCTTCTATACATCTGGCAGAGTTTTTAATTTCCCATAGTCAAGCCGTGCATGCAGGTGCTGGAATTTATGATATATACGGCAACTTCCTGCATTAAAGCTCAGTAATGGAAGGCAGTCTAAACGTGGCTTGGAATGGACATGTTCTTGGACATATCTCCTTGCAAGCTGATGATCTGGTCTTTTTTAGAAAGAGAGAAATTCATTACGAAGGGCCATTAACCCGGGATCATCTTCGAGTCCCACAAACACGTCCGGACAGTCTTGGCTCGCGTAGCAAATCGTTCAAACTTTATAGCCCCAAGTGACCTGTCTCTAATTTAATAATTGAAAATAAACAGCTGTCCATCTCTCGGCGTAGTCACGTGTACTGATCAAATAATATGTTTTCCGTATTGCGTTAAACCTCGAGAGGGTGGCGAGTTTAGGTCACGTTGGAAGGGGGATTCCAGTTGTTGATGTAAAAGGGGGTTTACGGTGCATCCTAAACTTGAGGAAGTCACTCTAAAGCTGTAGACCCAATCCCACCGATAGATGATACAGTCAACATGGCTTCCTCAGCAACCGTACAAAAATAAATAATTATAAACGATCAACAAACGGCTATAATTAATCCTCTGGACGCCGTGATGTCAAGAACACCCTGTCGTAAGACATCTCGCACACCTGCTAGGGTCCACCCTGCCATAAAACATCCCAAACAAGTATAAACATCCATATTTCTTCCAAACAACTGTCAGGGCAAAACTCGTGTTGAGGGAATTGCTCACAATTTTTTCCAAAATATGGGCTCAAACTACCTGGGAGGAAAATGTATCATTTGGCCTATGAGGAATCCAGAAGTGATGACGTACTATTGATCCATTGAGGAGAGTGAGCTCCTTGGTGCCTCTAACCACTTGTTCTTCAACATTATGAGCAGTTTCACTTGGACATTTTCTTCTGTGCTCTCAAAGATGTTTTGTGACGAGTACAAGCAACGTCTTTAATTCAAATCAGCTGAAGCAATCACCCATATACAAATATCTCAAATAAATGTTAAGCATTAAGTGATTACTTAAACTGGGCCTTTGTAAAATCAATAGCAAGGTCAAAAGAAAACATCCGACCAATGAACAGAGGGGAGACGAAGAACAGGTGTAGCATTGTAGCCATCCCATATCCAGCTAAAGTGTTGGAGAAAATCAGGAAGATCTCACCAACATAAAGTTCCTGTCTTCCTGGAGCTCAGAAATACATTGAGCCTGTGGACTCTCTAGAGCAGGATTGTCGAACTCCAGTCCTCTCGAGCCGAGGTCCTCACACGTTTTTGGCACACCTCAAATGAATTGATTGGACTGAATTAGGAAAGGTGTGGTTCATCCAGGAGATCACATTTCTCTATTCCTCAGTCCATCCAAAACACTGGCATGGCTATGGCCCTCGAGGACTGGAGTTGGACAGTCATGCTTTAGAGGTCTTGATGCATCTCCAATTAGGTATAGTAATTGCTCAAGCTCTGGAAGGCAGCTAAAGCCTTCCCATCCTATCCCTGACCAGATGGAGACGCGGCTTCTACCTTGCATGAGAGAAAATAGGAAAGTGGGTGGGAAGCCGAGAAAAGAAGAGATGTGAGTAGTAGGCTTCAGCTTCTAGGAAGCTGAACTTCCATCCTGGTGGTCAGGCCAGCTGGGAATATTTACAGTGGGTATTTGGCAGTATGGCCCTACTTATAGACTCATTGTTGTCTGAAGAATTAAATGGATTATCCAAACGTGTAGATGTCTCTGTATTTCCTTCTCACACTTGTATTTGAAGCTGGGGCATTGTTAGCCCCAAAGACCAGTGGCACGTGGCCCAGATCTATTCTGGGGTGCCCCGGATGTCCCACAGGAAGAGTCAGCTGTGGTGTCTCATGGTGAGCATGCTGGGAGCTGTGGTGCATCAATCAGGGTTATGCTGGGTGCTGTGGTGCCTTTATAGGACCATGCCGGGAGCTGTGGTTCTTCTATGGTGGCATGCTGGGAGTTGTGGTGTCTCAATGGGAGGCCCTTGGGAGCATGGGAGTGGGTCCACTAGATAGTCAGAGAATGCTATAGGGGAACTGCCAAGTGGAAAGCCAGACTAGCCAGCATAGAAGCCAGGTAGTATAGTTTAAGTGACACTGCCTATTTATGTAATATGCTACATTTTTAGTGTGTGTGTGTTTGTGTGTGTGTGTTTTCTGGGCAGGCCTACTTAGACTGCTGTTAAGTTCATGTAAATTTGGCTTCACCCATGACCACACCCACATTCTGGTGCATGGCCACACCCATTTGCAGCTGGAGGGCACAAAAGTGCCCTGGATCTCTTCGGACAGTTTTTCTCAACATTTTATTGGAATGTACACCTTTTAAATCTTGTACTCACCAAGTACCCCCTAGCAACCCCTTGACAAATATATATTTAATCTTAATACATGATATTTGGTTCTAAACAATGTACAAGCATACAAATACTATTGCTTTTAATTAGCTAAAACACTAATGTGGTGTTGTTTAAATAAGATTTATCATTTTCTAAAAGTCTACATTTGTTGTTAATGGTTAAGTATATAAAGCCCGCGTACCCCCTGAAACTATCAGAAGTACCCCCTGGGGTACACGTACCACACCTTGAGAACCTAGGTCTTAGGATACTAGCAACACTCCTGATTTGAAGGCTTCTCCTGTACTCACGACAAAAACATCTTCAAGATAAAAAGAAGTCCAGTAGAAGTTACTTTTTGGCCATGCTGTAGGCGTGGCCTGGACAAAAGAGAATATGCACAGATGTACACCAGAATATACAACCCAGCTCATGCAGTGGATACAATTTTAGAGGTCAGGGGTCAAATGTTTCTAGCAAAAGCTTCCCTGCCACAGCTAGTGGGTATGAAAGATGTACAAGTTGTAGAACGCAGAGACGGTATAGCTATCGAAATCGAATAGTAGAATGAACCCAGGCCCGGATTTACCTCACAGGAGCCTATTGGCACAGATGTCCTGGCACCTTTGACCTTCGCCCTTCATGAACCTACAAACTGCCACCAAACCGCACATGTGCTAGCCGTCCTTCCATCCTTCCTCTGCCCATCATAGGTAGCTACAGGTGTCCCTTAGTATTAGGTAGCCAGAAGCACTCTCAGTATTAAGTAGTGCCCCTGTCTCGTCAGTGAAGTAACCATTGAGTAGCCTTTCATTTACACTCTCGTCAGGACTCTGCATAGTGAACAGGGGAGGGAGGTGCTCGGGGAGTGGAGTGAGCCGCCTTTTCTTCATCAGGCGCCTGTAGACATGTGCCTACAGTGCCTTATGGTAAATCCAGCCCTGAATGAACCATACTGAAGAACTAGCTAAAGGGGATTAGTACACATGCAGAATAATTTTAGTCCAAAACAATTGTTAGTCTTCTTAGGTGAATGTTTTAGAAGTAATCACCAGGGCCAGATTTGTACTTTTTACCGCCCAAGACCCACTATCACCAGCTGCCCCGTCAGAATCCTCTGAGGACAGTTAATGACATGATGGCAGGGATTAGATTGTAAGCTCCTTGGCGACTGGCACATTTGGTGAGTGACAGGCAGCTCAGAGATCACTGTAAGTGCCCGTTCGCTGCCCCTTCATCCCCTGAGTGCCAGATCTTGCTTTTGGTAGCTGCCCATGGGCTTGATTCACAAAGCGGTGCTAACCTACTTAGCACGTCTAAAGTCTTTAGGCGCGCTAACCAGGGTGCTAAGTAGGTTAGCAGCGGTTTTCTCAATCAGATCGCGCGCTAAGTCCCATAGGCTTTAATGGGCACTTCGCGCGGAGCGCCCTGCGCAGTGCGCGCGTAAAGTTTTGTGCGCGAAAAGCTTGTTTAGACGTGCTAAGGGGGTTTTCACAGGCGTGCTAACAATTAGCACCGCTTTGTGAATCAAGCCCCATATGTGCAAACTCTTTGTATCAGGACAAATGTTCGTCAGGCTAATTGCTACTGCCACCCTGCTGCCCACAGCCCGCCCCATGCTTTCCTGGTGCCCTAGGCCATGGCCTATATGGCCTTGCCTAAAATCCAGCCATGGCAATCACTGTATAGACAAGTTGGTCACATGCAGCCTGTTTGGTTCTATGGAGAGTGAAAGGGAAGGATGAGAGACAGTTGCTCTGTTGTGCAGAAAACAACAGTGGTCGGTCATTAATGAGCCAACCTGGTGGATCAGTACATTTCAATAGGGCTAGGGCCCCTCCTCTGGTCCAACCTCTGCATCCCCTGTTGCTATGCCACTTATTATCACTATTGCCTGGGCTTCAGTGGCCTTAGACAATCAGTGCCTGCTGTTTAAAGTGTAACTTGAGCCAAAGCTCAGGGACAGAATCACATACTTACCTAAAGAGAGGGAAGTTTCTGGATTAGCAGCACAAGGAATATTATGTTTTTATTGCTAGACTAGTGTTAGGCCTTCCCCGAGAGGGTCTGTCATCGTCGTGGGGAAGTCTATTAGGTAATAATCTGTGCACACATTATTTACTGAAGCTAACACCCTCCTTTGCCTGTAGTGAGTGCTAGGTGTGTAATATAGTCCAGTTACTGGAGCTCTGCACATCCATGGAGATAAATCATTCAGGTATAACCTCTGTTTAAAAGTGCTGCCACGTCTCCCGCTGTACAATTTGAATGTACTGTACAGACCAAAAGTTTTGACACACCTTATCATTCAAAGAGTTTTCTTTATTTTCATGACTATGAACATTGTAGATTCACACTGAAGGCATCCAAACTATGAATGAACGCATGTGGAAGTATAGTACATATTACAACAGAGAGAAAATGTGTGCATCAACCAAGTGAACCTGACAAATCTGGCTTTGCAAATTTGGCCTATTGGCTAATCACGAGACATTGCTCATGCAAATATGCATTTGCTTTCACTTGCCTAAATATGCAGGGTCAAAAACCAAAAACCGCAAAACAATTGCCCTGCGGGAATTAGTTCATGCTACATAGCACTATCCAGGGGCGCCACGAGGAGGCTTCCCATTGCCCCCATACAACCGGGGGGCCACGGGGGTCCCAGGCTCTCTCACCGCCTGGAACCCACACAGCGGCACCTCGGAGGTGGAGGCTGGGGGGTGCAGGCGATCTCCCCAGTGTGGCCAGCGCCGGGAAGAGCCGCCCGCACACACCTTCCAAGATTAAAAACAGGCACTTACCTTAACCTGCTGAGCGGTCTGGACGAGCTCAGCTCGTCCAGTACCGCCGGAGCCTGCCGCTCAGGCCCTGCTGGGCCGATTCGGCTCAAATAAAAAGCAGCACACGCAGCCGGCACTTTGCCAGCCGCGTGTGCTGCCTGATCGCCGCTGCAGTGCGGCGATCCACCGCATGCAGCGGCGAAAGAGGGTCCCCCCAGCCGCCTGAGCCCAGCGTAGCCGGAACAAAAAGTTCCGGCCAGCGCTAAGGGCTGGATCGGAGGCGGCTGACGTCAGGACGTCGGCTGACGTCCATGACGTCACTCCGCTCATCGCCATGGCGACGAGGTAAACGAAACACGGAAGGCCACTCATTGCGGCCTTCCGTGTTACTTCTGGCCGCCGGAGGCGATCGGAAGAACGCCTCCGGAGCGCCCTCTAGTGGGCTTTCATGCAGCCAACTTTCAGTTGGCTGCATGAAATAGGTTTTTTTTATTAAAAAAAAAACCCTCCCGCAGCCTCCATGGCGATCTTAATAGAACGCCAGGCAGGTTAACGTCCATTGCGTTCTGCTATATGCGCATGACCTGGGCACGACACATAAGGGGAGGACAGGCGCAAATAGCCTGCTCCAGGGCTCTCACCTCCTAAAACAAGCCATTCACCACTTGCCTCCAAAGAAAAGAGAATGCAATGCTAATTACAACACAGAGAAAATGTGTGCATCAACCAAGTGAACCTGACAAATCTGGCTTTGCAAATTTGGCCTATTGGCTAATCACGAGACATTGCTCATGCAAATAAGCATTTGCTTTCGCTTGCCTAAATATGCAGGGTCAAAAACCAAAAACCGCAAAACAATCGCCCTGCGGGAATTAGTTCATGCTACATAGCACTATCCAGGGGCGCCACGAGGAGGCTTCCCATTGCCCCCATACAACCGGGGGGCCGCGGGGGTCCCAGGCTCTCTTACCGCCTGGAACCCACACAGCGGCACCTCGGAGGTGGAGGCTGGGGGGTGCAGGCGATCTCCCCAGCGTGGAGATAGGCCAAATTTGCAAAGCCAGATTTGTCAGGTTCACTTGGTTGATGCACACATTTTCTCTCTGTTGTAATTAGCGAAGTATAGTACATAACCAAAAAGTGTAAAACAACTGAAAATATGTCATATTCTAGGTTCTTCAAAGTAGCCACCTTTTGCTTTGATTACTGCTTTGCACACTCTTGGCATTCTCTTGATGAGCTTCAAGAGGTAGTCACCTGAAATGGTCTTCCAACAGTCTTGAAGGAGTTCCCAGAGATGCTTAGCACTTGTTGGCCCTTTTGCCTTCACTCTGCGGTCCAGCTCACCCCAAACCAGATATTCTACCATGAAGGCCTGATTCACACAGTCTCCTCTTAACAGTTGTTCTAGAGATGTGTCTGCTGCTAGAACTCTGTGTGGCATTGACCTGGTCTCTAATTTGAGCTGCTGTTAACCTGCAATTTCTGAGGCTGATGATTCGGATGAACTTATCCTCCGCAGCAGAGGTGACTCTTATTCTTCCTTTCCTGGGGCGGTCCGCATGTGAGCCAGTTTCCTTTGTACCGTTTGATGTTTTTTTAGACACTTTCAAAGTTTTCCCAATTTTTCGGACTGACTGACTGACCTTCATTTCTTAAAGTAATGATGGCCACCCCTTTTCCTTTACTTAGCTGCTTTTTTCTTGCCATAATACAAATTCTAACAGTCTATTCAGTAGGACTATCAGCTGAGCATCCACCTGACTTCTCCACAATGCAACTAATAGTCCCAACCCCATTTATAAAGCAAGAAATCCCACTTATTACACCTGACAGGGCACACCTGTGAAGTGAAAACCATTTCAGGTGACTACCTCTTGAAGCTCATCAAGAGAATGCCAAAAGTGTGCAAAGCAGTAATCAAAGCAAAAGGTGGCTACTTTGAAGAACCTAGAATATGACATATTTTCAGTTGTTTCACACCTGTTCAGGGTAACTGTGTGTGTGACAGCTGCACATTTGTAATACCAATCACTGCATACCTGTTCAGTGCACCTACCTACGTGTGTCAATTCCCCTTCGTGATTGTTACCTTGCCGCGGTGAAGGGGCTTGCGTATCACAATGAAGCAATGACCGCCGGCTATATGAGTGTCTCGGGGGGGAGGGGGGGAACACCCAAGATAATAAGGTCGATGCTTCATTGTGGACAGACAAAATTCGATCAGCTGGACAGTCACTGTTGTTCTGTCATTGAGCTACCTCAGCCCGGTGATTATATGGGCTTGAAAACCGCTATCACCTGCACTCTGGTCATGGTGCGCACCAGTCCAGCACGGCCGTCACTACACAAACAGCTGTTTGCGGTGCGTTACATAGTGAGTTTGGTCTGTCCGTGTGAAACAGTAAGCAAATAATACTACCTGATTGATATATACACATGCAAGATGTTTTCAAGCACTTTAGGCCTCCAATTTAGCATGCAATGTGATTTCTGCCCTTAAAACGCTGCTGTGCGTCAAATCCAGATTTTCCCCCGGGACTTTGGGCATGTATCCCACTCCGCCATGCCCCCCTCCAGGTGTTAGACCCCTTGAAACATCTTTTCCATCACTTTTGTGGCCAGCATAAATGTTTCTAGTTTTCAAAGTTCGCCTCCCCATTGAAGTCCATTGCGGTTTGCGAAAGTTTGCGCGAACCAAACTTTTGCGGAAGTTCGCGTTCGAGGTTCGCGAACCTAAAATCGGAGGTTCGAGCCATCACTAGTGTGAATCTACAATGTTCATAGTCATGAAAATAAAGAAAACTCTTTGGGCTTGATTCACAAAGCAGTGCTAACAGTTAGCACGCTGGTGAAAAGCCCTTTATCACGCCTAAACTCAGTTTAGGCGTGATAAGTTTAGGTGTGATAAGTTTAGGCGTGATAAGTTTAGGCGTGATAAGTTTAGGTGTGATAAGTTTAGGCGTGATAACTATAGCACAAACTGGGTTAGCACCGCAGTGCACAGCTGATCAAAAGTTTTGCGCTAGCAAAGTCTGGTGCACTTCGCATAGGGTTTAATGGCGCTGCTTTGCGTGCGGAACTTTGCGCGCGATCTAAACTTATCACGCCTAAACTTATCACGCCTAAACTTATCACACCTAAACTGTCTTTTCAGCAGCGTGGTGCAATGGTTATCACGCCTAAAGTCTCTAACTGGGTTAGCACCGCTTTGTGAATCGAGCCCTTTGAATGAGAAGGTGTGTCCAAACTTTTGGTCTGTACTGTAAGTATACTAGTGCCTAGCTGTATTTATTGCTTCAGATCTACATTCAAAATTTTAGGTTAGAATTAGTACATAATTTGCATCTGTTTTGCATTCAAGGCATGAATTTAGCCCCAGTGGGGCTCTGCATTGCCTCTGTTGGTCTTCATGTCAGGTGCTGTCATTTGTCTGTCTGTCCACTTAGACTCAGTGCCATTGGGGTGCCTGCAGCAATCACTGGAGCTAGGATCAACAGATCATTGACACCAAGTTCTTCACGGCAACTTACCCTCAATTCTGCATATTTTATTCACTTCACCTCTGTTCATAAGCAGACCAATATAACCTTAACAAAAGCTCCCTGAATAAGCCTGAATTGAGGTTTGTAAGCTTCGTTTTTTTTTATTTTTTGTAAAATTTCTGGAGAAGTTGTGCAATGCCTTGAGAGATTCATCACGTTGATGGCGTACATCTGGTCCAGGAGCTCGGCTTTATCTCAAGCAAGACAGAAACATAAAATACGGTCGAGCCCCTCCAGAAGTGAGACCTCCAAGTAGAGGGCGTCAGCAGAAGCCAACATGACAAAGATCCACGTCAACTGAGTCACCTAACCCATGATTGGCCAGGAGGGAATATCCGCTCTATAATTAGCCGCTTGGGCCGGAGACTGCGGTAGTTCCCTCAAAAAATGATTCCTCCCTCTGGAATGCGTTCCGCAATCCCCAAAATATCAACGTTGGCCAGGGATGTTTCCATCGATCACCTGTGACGTGCCGGATAATACAAATGGCTAGGAGAAGGAGGGAATTGATTTAATTTATTGGATGTGAAGTTTATGGAATGATGGATGGAGCTGCGGGATGAGTTTCCTGGAAGCACGAAGACATGCAATCATCTGCTGACAGATAATGAGCCTACTTATTGGAATCTAAACCGGCTTGTTAGTCATCTAAGTGTATCCCATTTATCAATATCGGAAAACTTTTCAAAAACAGGATTCTAGCGATATTCTGGTTGGACCCCGCCTGAAGTTTTGTCTGTTCTTAGAAAAGACTTCTGCCCACACACGGCTATAAAGACTGGAGATGGTCAATGAGATGCATGTCAGCAGATCAGGCTGGAGGTCAGGGTGGGCACTAGAATGGAAAATCAGGCTGGGGGTGAGGGCTGGTGGTAGACAGGCGCAGTAGAAGATTAGGTTGGAGGTCAGGTCAGGCAGCAGAATGGAAGATCAGGCTGGAGGTCAGGGCAGGCAGCAAACAGGCAAAATGGAAGACCAAGCTGGTGGTGAGGGCTGGTAGCAGACAGGCACAGTGGAAGATCAGGCTGGGGTCAGGGTAGGAAGCAGCCAGGCAACAAGGAAGAATGAGCTAAAGGTCTGTGCAGGTAGCAAACAGGCAGAGTGGAAGATCAGGCTGGAGGTCAGGGCAAGCAGTACTCAAGCAGGCCTGGACGTCACAGCAGGCAGCAGACAGGCAGATCAGGCTGGACGTCACGGCAGGCAGCAGACAGGCAGTGTTGGAGGTGAGGGCTGGTGGCAGACAAGCAATGAGGAAGGATGAGCTAGAGGTGGGTCAGGCAGCAGACAGGTAGAGTGGAAGACCATTCTGGAAGTCAGGGAAGGCAGAAGGCACAAACACTGGTTTGCACGACAGCTGGGGGCCCCAGCCTCTTAAGGCAGAAGGCAGACAGATTGGAAGACCAGGCTGTCAGTCAGGGCAAGCAGCAGACACACAGACTAGACTAGAGGTTTGGGTAAGCAGCAGGCAGTCAGGCCAGACTGGACATCAAGGCAGGCAGCAGACAGGCAGTGTGGAAGATCAGGCTGGAGGTAAGGGCTGATGGCAGATAGGCACAGTGGAAGTTCAGGCTGGGCTGACCCCCAGACAGCAGACAGGCAATGAGGAATGTGGTGTGTAATGTGGAAGCAGGGGCAGCATGGGCAGCTAGTCTCTAGACCCCCATCCTACCACTAATGTGATGTGCAAGTTGCATTGCATTACCCATAAAATGCAAAAATCTTCAAACACAAATAAGCAGTGGGTGCCCTGAGTTCCCCCACCTCTTGGGACTCCCAACCACATGCTATACCTCAGAGGGTAGAATAGGCAGCCCTACTAGTGCCCTCACCACCAGAGAAACCACTGACCAGTGGGATGCTCAAATCCGAATCCGGATGAATCCGGATAGTTGCTATCTGGTTTTCACCCAGATACCTGTGCGGGGTGGGCAGGGGAGTCGCATCACGTGACTACAAACACTTCCTCCTTCAACCTGGAAGGAGGAAGTTTTTGTAGTCACGTGACCGCCATGTGGAACGCATCGTGGGAGGCGCCGAGGGACGGACCGAAGAAGACATCAGACAGGTAAGCTTGACCCTCCGCCCACCCCGCACAGGTATCTGGGTGAAATCCGGATAGCAACTATCCGGGTTTCACCCGGATTCGGATTTGAGCATCTCTACTCACCACTACTACCCAAATTAAATGCAAAAACACCCATGGATACAGCATCAATGCTGCAGATCTGGACACACGTGGCAGCACGGTGGTGCAATAGCTTTGTCCTACCTTGTTACGTCTGTCATCCTTGTATCATTGTATGTATTTATTGTCCAGTGCTGCGTAATATACTGGCGCTTTATAACTACAATAAATTATAATACTCAGGTGCGCCTCTATTTTGTCACTCCAGGGGAGAAAACTTTCCTAGTAGTTCTGAGTCACCTTGAGCTGTCTGGGTATTCTGAAGTAGGAACACAACTTGACGTTAATCCTAGCAATAAGCAGGGCTGAACTGAAGTGTCCGTTTACCTCTCATTGCGAGTGGACTTTCACTTTTAAAGTGGACCTGAACTCTTGTACAGGACAGAAGGAAAACAACAGAGAGAAATCCACCGTATATGTATTTAGAGAGTTTAGCCTGTGTAATCCCAACTCATCTGTGAGTAATTTGATCTATCCCCTGAGTCACCTGACTGCCACAGCAGATAAGCTCATTTGAAAGCACAAGATGTTAACAATATGGGCTCCATTCACTAAAGCGCAATAACTCAGTTATCACGTTTAAAGGCTTTGCACATGCAACATATCATTATCACGTGCTAAGTATCATTATCACATGTTAAGTATCATTATTACGTGAAGTCACTGCAGATCACGCAAATGGAATGTAGTTAATGAATGATTACTGTATGCAGTACATAAAGCAACGCATGTTAAACTTTGCGCGCGACGTATTACATTAACGCACATGTTAATGTAAGCACCATTGCTATTTTCATTACCAAACTCTATCTTCTGATCGTGCAAAGTGACGTAGTTTTCAATGGCATTCTGCATTTAGCACGTGAAGCGTAATGCCGTTCGCACGATAAAACTTAACATGCGAATGGTGGAAACTGTTCATGCGCACACAGCTTTACACGCATGTTTGCACGTGCAAAGCCTTTACACGTGATAACTGAGTTATCACGCTTTAGTTAATCGAGCCCATTGTGCACGTGAACAGTTTCAACCATTCGCGTGTTATGTTTTATCGCGCGAACGGCGTTATGCTTCACACGCTAAGTGCGGAATGGCATTGAAAACTACAGCGCTTCGCACGATCAGAAGATAGGTTGGTAATGAAATCAGCAATAGTGCTTACATTAACATGTGCGTTAATGTAATACGGAGCGCGCAAAGTTTAACTTGCGTCACTTTATGTTCTGTATACAGTAATAATTCATGATCTACATTCCATTTGCGTGATCTGCAGTGACTTCACATGATAATGATACTTAGCATGTGATAATGATACTTAGCACGTGATAATAAAACTTAGCACGTGATAATGATACTTAGCAGGTGATAATGATACTTAGCACATGATAATAAAACTTAGCATGTGATAATGATACTTAGCACATTATAATAAAACTTAGCACATGATAATAAAACTTAGCACGTGATAATGAAACTTAGCACGTGATAATGATACTTAGCACTTGGTAATGATACTTAGCACGTGATAATGATATTTAGCATGTGATAATGATACTTAGCACATGATAATGATACTTAGCACGTGATAATGATACTTAGCACCTGATAATGATATCACGTGCAAAGCGGCTTATCACTGTTGTGCTAAGTGTTAGCACGCTCTAGTGAATTGAGCCCAATGTCTGCTTCCATGAAAGCAGGATGTAGAAACACTGCAGATTTATTGCAGGATTTGTATCAGCTGTAACAAAGAAATGTTTTTTATTTAAAGGTTATTATGCTGTTGCTTATCTTTTGGAGCAGAGAGGAAGTTCTGAGTTCAGGTCCGCTTTAAGTTAGGTCCTCCTGGCTTTAGAGTTAGTTCTATAAATACTGCTGTGTGTTGCGCTCTCTGCCAGCGTGCGGACTGCGTGATATCAGTATTGCATAGTTCTACTCTTATGTCTTCTCAGAACTTTTACATGTGACCTTTGGGTCCCAATGCACACAGGATGCTCGGTCCGCTTGAGCTTCCCACAGATAGATTGCAGGATGACCTAACCGCAGGACTCCTCTCCAATGGATTAGATAATAAGGTCACCGCCATAATTCCGCTGATAGACAGACAGCTGCTCGCAATGTTTACAGCTCTGGGAATAGCGCGCATCGCTCATAAACAAATCATGTTAGCACAAGTGCCTGGAGACAGCAGCGGACACCATCTATACGGCGATCACACTGCGGGTGCAGAAGGACAGGAAGCAGGCGGAAGCTTGCATCAATTCTGTTTCCGTCTTTCATGTGTAAGGGCCGCTTCACACTTGCTTAAAGGATACCAGACCCGAAGCCTTTGGTAAAAACTGAATGTGAAGAAACAGCATTTCTACATTTGACTCCACCCATGAGCACGACCAGATTTTGATGCTTGGCCACACCCATTTCGTCGGGGGGGGGGGGGGGTGGGGGGGGGGTGGGGGTGTGTGCAAAAACTGTCTTTGTCCCCGGGCACTGAAAGCCCTAGCCACGCCTCTGGTCAATTGCTGCCAACATTAAAGTCTTCCGTGTGCGACTGGGAAACGCAAACATACTTTAGGCTTAGTTCACATTATAAATCGCAAGCGCAAGCGCTGAGCGCTTTTGTGAGCACTTGTTGAAGCGATTTTACCTGCATTTTTTGAGCGATTTGCGTTTTTTGTAAGCGCTTTTGTTTTGCAATTTGAGCTTTCCTGTTTGCACACTTTCCGGAAGTGAATTCTTTGACCTGGAACTGAATATCTTTAATGTAATTTGTAATGAAAAGCGCTCACAAAATCACTTTTCCAAGCGCTTTTAAAGCACTTTGCGATTTTCCTATACCTTTCATTGAAGCGCAAGCGCTCAGGAAATGGTGCAGGACCCGCGTTTGCGATTGGAAAAAAAAAGCTCAGTGCTCATGTGAGAACACTCACATTGGATTACATTACACAAGCACTTTTAAAAAACGCTAGCGCTTAAAGGACATCCGAGGTAAAAATAAACTAATGAAACAATTGTATCTATCTTCTTTCTCCTAAAAATGGCTTTTTAAGATATTCCAAAGTTTTATTTTATATTTGAATCTACTTCTTAAGTTTTTACTGTTTCATTGTTTTTGCTAAATGACACATTCATTGAAGTATGCCAGAGCTAAAATCTATGAACTATTGACCCTTTTTTTATCTTTCCTGCTCTCAGAAGGAAAGTGTGTTATACAGTAGTTGTAATTTCTTATCAGTGAGGGTCACACTATAGTCTGCCCCAGTCCTGACTCAGACATGAACTGCCACTTACATACCTGATGTTTAACTCTTTAAGGTAGAAAAAGAAAAAAAGGAACACAGCCTAGTTATTTGTGTGATTGGCACTGTCCATACAAATGTCTATCTCATCATGTCACGTGTCACCTCAGGTATCCTTTAAAAAAAGCTCAAAGTGCCATAGTGTGAACAAGCCCTCAGTGAAATGAATAAACAGAGACCTGATCAGGTGCAGGCAAGTCATCTGCTGAAGCAGGTGCAAGTTGTCTCTAGTGCTGCAGAAGATGACAGAGCTCATCTCTGACACAGCTGCTGATTCCACAAACACCCTTTCCCAAAATAACAAAAGAGGAAGAGTGTCATAGACTTCTATAAATAGATAAAAGAGTTCTGATCCCTCTGCCAGAAGTGGGGTGGATTTTTTATCCCCCTCATGACGGCAAGTTGGTTTACACTTTTTTTAAAGGGGAATTTCACCTTCATTATAAAATGGCGGTGGTGATTGATTGGCGCCGCACGAGTCATTCTGCAGTTTAATGCTATTAAAAAGGAGCTTTTTATTTCTGTCTACCGACAGCTAAGCAATTCCACTAGGGTCAAATTCTTCTTCTTTGAAGCCATGGAAACTACTGTTTGGAGCACTGTGGTCATGAGACCTGACAGAAACACTGATCTTGCTACAGGTGTAATTAAGTGCACAGAGCAGGAGGCTTTGCTTCTCATTTTTAACACCTGCACTACTCCAGCGACTGGCAAAATCTGCTGACACTTTTATCTGCCACTTTCTATTGGAAATGCCACGTAATAGGTGTGTTTTCTATGCACATAAAGACAAAGTCATCAACATGTGGCTTGCCTTGCAAACGCACAGACATCTGCATTGGATAATGTGAACAAGGTGCCACTGGAGGGGCTGAAGAGATCCTGGGGCTGCTGACAGCACGCTCCACTTGCAGCTCTGCTTATTGGGGCAGGAGGGGGAGGGGGTACCTAATACTGGATACACATCCAGCTATATACAGTATACTGGTGAGGGGGCAACCAAATACTGGGGGAACATCTGACTACCTGTACTGGATGGGGAGGGGGGTACCGAATACTGGGGGCACATCTGGCTATATATACTGGTGTGTGTGTGTGTGTGTGGGGGGGGTACCTAATACTGGGGGCACATCTAGCTATTTATACTGGTGTGTGGGGGTACATAATACTGGGGGCACATCTAGCTATTTATACTGGTGTGTGGGGGTACATAATACTGGGGGCACATCTGGCTTTTTATACTGGTGAGGGGTCTACCTATTATTGGGGGCACATCTGGTTACCTGTACTGGGGAAGGTCACTACCTAATACTGGGGGCACCGTCTAGCTATATATACTCAGGACGGAGTGGCGACATAATACCAGGGGCACATCTGGCTTTACTGGGGTAATGGGCTACCTAATAATAGGGGCATATCTAGCTATATATACTGGGGGCAACCTAATATTGGGGGCACATCTAGATCTAGCTATATATACTGGGAGGGGGGGCACCCTAATATTGCAGGCACATCTGATTTTACTGGGAAGGGGTCTACCTAGTATTGGTGGCACATCCGACTACATTTACTGGGGATAAACTACCTAATGTTTACAGCACATAAGGCTACCTATACTGGGTTGGGGGCTGCCTAATACAGGGGCTTATCTGGCTACCTATATTGGGGGGTGCTCCATTATACTGGGGGTTCATATAGCTATCTATACTGAGGAGGGGGCTACCTAATACTGGGGGCAAATCTGCTATCTTTACTGGGGAGGGGGCTACCAAATACTGGTGGCACAACTGGCTTTCTATACTGGGGAGGGGGTGCTGCCTAATACTGGGGGCACATCTGGCTACCTATACTGGGGGGGGGGGGCTCATATGGCTTCCTATACTGGAGCGGGCGGAGAATCTGGTCTTGGCTCTGATTATAGGGCATCTTATCCCAAATTGATTTCTGAGGTGTCACCTTTTGATACACAAAGGTAATTTTGTCCACCTTGGAGGAATTAAATTATCCAAAATTGAATAAAATGGGTATTAGCCAGCACTCCTCAAAAAACGTGACTTGCCACTGCATAAACGTTAAAGATTCCCACCAAAAAAACTGAGAAATAAAAACATTTAAAGAAAATGTATTCACTTATCGAAACAGCTCTAAACACTCAGTAAATTTTCAGGAAGTGACATCAGTAGGTGAAAATAAACACCAAATACAAATACGCAAACCAAATGTATACTCTGAAAGTTGATACGTCATCCCCTGAGGCAGAGTTTCTCAAACCTTTCCTCGTGACTCCCCAACGGTGCATGTTTTGCAGGCAACCTCCCCTGTGCACAGTTGGGGTAATTAGTGTCTCAGCTACATGGAATCCACGTAGTTGAGACTCTAAATACCCCACCTGTGCATAGGTAAGGTTGCCTGCGAAACATGCACTGTTGGAGAGTCATGACGAGGACAGGTTTGAGAAACACTGCCCTAAGGAACCCCCATTGTTTGCCTTCGATGTGGACATGTGTATATTTGATGCAATGTATGGGCTAGTACTTATACATCTCTAAAGACACACTTCGCGCTGACACGGATGGTTAATATAGCTAAAATATGCCCGCACACCACTAGTTCGCCTCCTCTGTTCTTTAGTAAAACAAAATTGTACATACAGAGGTTGGCGCTCTTAGTGTGTCCCTGCACTTATGGGCAATGCTTTTACTGTCCCCTTTGACACAAATGGATGTACATACAATTCACCATCCAATATGCAAAACCCAGCCCACTGCAGAACCATTCAATACATATACAATCCAGATTGTGACAATTAAACGGGTGTACAGTTCATGAGTCCTTTAAACTTTATATGGAAGCACAAGGCAAAACCGTTCAGACAGTTCATGAGTCCTCTCACCCCTGGATATTGCAAGTACACTCCTCCTTCACAGTTCTCACTACTCCTTATATCACTTCCCAAGAGTGGGTCATATGGACAGTAAGCCTTCACCACACCCCAGTGAGATACACGCACCGTGTGCTATGACCTGCTGATAGGTCAAATGGAGCCTTGGGACAGTTCCCAGGTCGTCCCCCACCACTCTGGCAATGTATCAGACCTCTTCACCTATATTCAGGTATCTTTTGTTCCCTTAGTACCTCAATAAAACAAATGCCTCAAATAGTGTGATACTGTTTCTTTAATAAAAAAAATTAAAATCCATTACACTCGCAGATTGATAGATGTCAGGCGGGGCCTGGACGCGGAAGAGACCAGCACATATACGCGGACGGCGGCATCACCCAGGGCAGGAGAGAACACCGAGCGTGCGGCGGTGTGGACTCTGCAGATACATTGGGGTGCGCCTAAGCCAACCGGCCAACTGTACGGGGGAGAGCCCGTGGGAAAATACTCTATGCCTTGATGACATCTATCAATCTGTGAGTGTAATGGATTTAAAAAATTTTTATTAAAGAAACAGTATCACACTATTTGAGGCATTTGCTTTATTGAGGTACTAAGGGAACAAAAGATACCTGAATATAGGTGAAGAGGTCTGATACATTGCCAGAGTGGTGGGGGACGACCCGGGAACTGTCCCAAGGCTCCATTTGACCTATCAGCAGGTCATAGCACACGGTGCGTGTATCTCACTGGGGTGTGGTGAAGGTTTACTGTCCATATGACCCACTCGTGGGAAGTGATATAAGGAGTAGTGAGAACTGTGAAGGAGGAGTGTACTTGCAATATCCAGGGGTGAGAGGACTCATGAACTGTCTGAACGGTTTTGCCTTGTGCTTCCATATAAAGTTTAAAGGACTCATGAACTGTACACCCGTTTAATTGTCACAATCTGGATTGTATATGTATTGAATGGTTCTGCAGTGGGCTGGGTTTTGCATATTGGATGGTGAATTGTATGTACATCCATTTGTGTCAAAGGGGACAGTAAAAGCATTGCCCATAAGTGCAGGGCCACACTAAGAGCGCCAACCTCTGTATGTACAATTTAGTACTTATACATGCTTTGTTTTTGCTTGCAATGGAACGAGACCCCGCGAGTCTCTTGTCTTCAGATGATGTTTTAGAAAGTTGTTCTTCCACATCCATGCAGCCACCATGGCCTCACATACACAGATGGACATTCTTGAAGAACCTCTTGAAGAACCTTATTGTGCTGATCCTTAACCTCAAAATCACAAGCCTGAGAACACACAGAATTATTCTATACTTTTGGATGAAATTATTTTTTGAGTGGAGGTCCTCTAAAAAAAAGTCTCCTATGTAGCATACCCTGAACACCTGACCATCTTGTCCCGGATCCGGAAAAAAAATTGAAATGAGGCATTCACCATTCCCATAGAGGAATCCGGGGCCAAAAGGGGAACAGAAGCCTTCTTATTAATTTGCATTAGTTTAACTCCTTATTTTTGTTGGGATTTTCAGTCAGGAAGTCATGATCTCACAGTTCATGTATTCAGAATATTAGCGCAGACGGCCGTGAAATTGCAGCCTGAGGAAACAACAGACTGTGAGCTCATAGAACATTCCAGATGCGGGCCTAGGATTCCAGTAAGCTAAATAAAACAGTAGCACAATGATGCTCTTATAATCGATGGTACGGTGGTGCATGTATCGGACATTTACACCTCTCTCCAGAACATCATGGCTTCATTCTCCTCCTCAGCACTGGTTGCCTCTCCAGCCTCCTGCTGGACACATAATAACACCATCCCCAGTTCTGAGATAATGATGGTCTTCTACGTGACTTTATTGTCTCTCTAGTACACAGACTGGATCCGTACCTTTTTCCAAGGTTCACAATGGTCCTTCATGCATCACAAATTACTTTCTATGTGTCTTCTCAACAGATACCGACCACTGCTCCTCTCCAGTGCAAGTATGAAGACTGCAAGTATGAGATTAAGAGACACTTGTTGCTTGGTAGGTAAGCTATGGTGAATTTGGACAAGATAGAGAAGATACTACAGGATAGAGTTGTAATTTTACCAACAAAGATCAGGAAAGTTAGAGCTAATGTCTTCCCAGTACTGTAGTCACCTATGCTGTGAAAGTTGGACTATGAAAAAGGTAATGCATAGAAAAAGTTATGCTTTTGAACTATGGGTGTGGAGAACTACTAGGCAAACCAGGCAATATCTAAAGAAATACGGCCAGGGTGTTCACTAGAAGGTTTTATCTATATATATAAAATCGGATGTATGTGTGTGTGTGTGTGTGTGTGTGTATGTGCTGCGATCACTCGAAAACGGCTTGACCGATTTGAACGAAACTTGGTATGCAGATCCCTTACTACCTGGGATGATATGTTCTGGGGGTCTTGGGTCCCCCCTGCACACGTGGGCGGAGCTACAAACAGCAACTCAGATTTCACCCATTCATGTCAATGGAAAAAATGTAAAAGGCTGCCATTCTCACAGTAATCAAGCCAGAGTCCCCACACTTGGCACAGGTGGTCACTTGGTGACCGAGGTTACAAATCCAGGAAAAGTGGGCGGAGCATAAAACAGCCAATCAAATTTTAGCCATTAATTCTAAATGGGAAAATGTAAACTGCAGCCATTCTTAAACTGTTAATCGCAGGGTTCTCAAACTTGCCACACTTGGTCACTGGGTGAATGCGATTAAGATTCAAGCAAGTGGGTGGAGCCTACAACAGCCAATCAAAATTCACCTTAAGATTTTCAAGGGGAATATTTAAACTGCTGCTATTCTTACACTTTTAATGGCAGAGGCTTCACACTTGCTACAGTCGGTCATTTGGTGACTGGGGTTCAAATTCACTAAAGGGGCGGGGCCACAAACAGCCAATAAGATTTCCTTGGTGGATAAACTGCTTCCATTCACACATTTTTGATGCCAGGTACCTGACAGCTCACAAACTTGGCCATTGAGTGACTGTGTGTCCAGGTTACAAAAAGTGGGCAGAGCCAAAAACATTTACTGGGAAAATATAAACTGCAGCCATTCGTACACCATTAATGGCAGGGTTCTCAAACTTTGGACAGTTGGTCACTGGGTGAATGAGATTAAGATTTTGGAAGGTGGGTGGAGCCTACAACAGCCAATAAAAATTCACCTTTTGATTTTCAAAGGGAATATTTAAGCTGCTACCATTCTCTTATACTGTTAATAGCAGATGCCTCAAACCTGGTACAATTGGTCACTGGGTGACTGGGGTTCAAATTCAGAAAGGGGGCGGAGCCACAAACAGCCAGATTTGTTTATTTTTCAATGGGAATATACAAAGTATTGATACCAAGGACCCCAAAGCTGATAAACTTGATAATTGAGTGACTGTATGTCAAGATTAGAAAAAGTGGGCGGTGCCAACTACATTTTTAACATAGCAGGGTTCCCAAACTTGACACAATTGGCCACTGGGTGACTGAGATGAATATTCAGAAGTGTACGTGGAGCCTACAACAGCCAATCAAAATTTACCTATTGATTTTCAAGGGTTAGGGAATATTCACATTGCTACCATTCTTACACTGTTAATGGCAGAGGCATCAAACCTGATACAGTCAGTCATTGGGTGACTGGGGTCCAAATTCACTAAAGGGGTGGGGCCACAAATAGCCAATCAGATTTGTTAGATTTATTTCAGCCATTCTGTTATTGGCAGGGTTCTCAAACTGGGTGGGTGGGTGACACAGTTGGTCACAGACTGGGACTAAAATTCAGGAAAGTGGGTGGAGCCTACAGCAGTGAATCAAAATTCCCCTTTTGATTTTCAAGGGGAATATTTACATTGCTGCCATTCTTACACTCTTAATGGCAGAGGCCTAATATCTGCTACAGTCAGTCACTGGGAGACTGGGGTTTAAATTCTGAAGGGACCGGGCAAAAAGCAGCAAATAAGATTTGTTTATTTTCAATAGTAAAATGCAACTTATTGATGCCAAGGACCCCAAAGCTCATAAACTTGGTCATTAAGTGACTGTATGTCAAGATTACAAATAGTGGGCGGAGCCAAAAACAAATAACTTTTTTCATGGGAAAATGTAAACTGCAGCTTTTCTTACACTGTTATTGGCAGTTTTCTCAAACTTTGCACAGTTGGTCACTGGGTGACTAGGATTAATATTCGGAAAAGTAGGTGGAGCCTACAAGAGCCAATCACAATTCACCTATTGATTTTCAAGGGGAATATTGAAACTGCAGCCATTCTTACACTGTTAATGGTAGAGGCCTCAAACCTGCTACAGTTGGTCATTAAGTGTCTGGGGTTCAAATTCAGTAAAGGGGTGGAGCCACAAACAGCCAGATTTCTTTGCTGAATAAACTGCTTGGGGAGCATCAGACCATTGGAAGGAACCTGTTCTCTGAGCAGTATCTCTTACTGCCTAGCACCCTCTTTACGGGTGCTCTCCTCAAAGTATTACTGTTGCACCAAACACTCATATTACTCAGGTGTCCAGAGGTTAGAGATATATCTGATTATCGGTGATACTGCAGATCATCAATAATCGGGTATATACAGGGGCGTAGGAATAGGCCCTGCAGCCCCTGCGCCCGCGGGGGGGCCCGGCCCCCCCCTGGGGCCCGCTTGGGGCCGTTTTGTGGGTGCTGGAGGGGTGGCAGCATGAGGGGAAAGCCTTGCCCACAGTCGGCGGGGAGAGGGGTAGTTCCCCCCTCTCCCTCACCTCGGGGCTCTCCCCTCTGTGCTCCCCTCCAGCTCGTAAGTGTCTGTGGGGCTGTGGTGGGCAGCGAGCGGCGGGCAGATACATACCTGCTTCCGTGCGTTCCATTGGAGACTTCTCCCTCTAGCGGCTGACGTCAGTCACTTCAGTGACGTCAGCCGCTAGAGGGAGAAGTCTCCAATGGAACGCACGGAAGCAGGTATGTATCTGCCCGCCGCTCGCTGCCCACCACAGCCCCACAGACACTTACGAGCTGGAGGGGAGCACAGAGGGGAGAGCCCCGAGGTGAGGGAGAGGGGGGAACTACCCCTCTCCCCGCCGACTGTGGGCAAGGCTTTCCCCTCATGCTGCCACCCCTCCAGCACCCACAAAACTCCGAGCGGGCCCCAGGGGGGGGGGGGGGGGGGGAACCATATTACGATTTTCTGGTGTCTGCTGCCCACATTACGATTTTCTGGTGTCTGCTGCCCTCATTACGATTTTCTGGTGTCTGCTGCCCACATTACGATTTTCTGGTGTCTGCTGCCCTCATTACGATTTTCTGGTGTCTGCTGCCCACATTACGATTTTCAGGTGTCTGCTGCCCACATTACGATTTTCAGATGTCTGCTGCCCTCATTACGATTTTCAGGTGTCTGCTGCCCTCATTACGATTTTCAGGTGTCTGCTGCCCACATTACGATTTTCAGGTGTCTGCTGCCCACATTACGATTTTCAGGTGTCTGCTGCCCTCATTACGATTTTCAGGTGTCTGCTGCCCTCATTACGATTTTCAGGTGTCTGCTGCCCACATTGTGATTTTCAGGTGTCTGCTGCCCACATTACGATTTTCTGGTGTCTGCTGCCCTCATTACGATTTTCTGGTGTCTGCTGCCCTCATTACGATTTTCTGGTGTCTGCTGCCCACATTACGATTTTCAGGTGTCTGCTGCCCACATTACGATTTTCAGGTGTCTGCTGCCCTCATTACGATTTTCAGGTGTCTGCTGCCCTCATTACGATTTTCAGGTGTCTGCTGCCCACATTGTGATTTTCAGGTGTCTGCTGCCCACATTGTGATTTTCAGGTGTCTGCTGCCCACATTACGATTTTCTGGTGTCTGCTGCCCTCATTACGATTTTCTGGTGTCTGCTGCCCTCATTACGATTTTCTGGTGTCTGCTGCCCACATTACGATTTTCAGGTGTCTGCTGCCCACATTACGATTTTCAGGTGTCTGCTGCCCTCATTACGATTTTCAGGTGTCTGCTGCCCTCATTACGATTTTCAGGTGTCTGCTGCCCACATTACGATTTTCAGGTGTCTGCTGCCCACATTACGATTTTCAGGTGTCTGCTGCCCACATTGCGATTTTCAGGTGTCTGCTGCCCACATTGCGATTTTCTGGTGTCTGCTGCCCACATTACGATTTTCTGGTGTATGCTGCCCACATTAGGATTTTCTGGTGACTGCTGCCCACATTGCGATTTTCTGGTGACTGCTGCCCACATTGCGATTTTCTGGTGACTGCTGCCCACATTGCGATTTTCTGGTGACTGCTGCCCACATTAGGATTTTCTGGTGTCTGCTGCCCACATTACGACATTCTGGTGACTGACTGCTGCCCACATTAGGATTTTCTGGTGACTGCTGCCCACATTACGATATTCTGGTGACTGCTGCCCACATTAGGATTTTCTGGTGACTGATGCCCACATTGCAATTTTCTGGTGACTGCTGCCCACATGGCGATTTTCTGGTGACTGCTGCCCACATTGCGATTTTCTGGCCCACATTACGATTTTCTGGTGAACACTGCCCACGTTACGATTGTCTGGTGAATGCTGTCCACGTTACGATTTTCTGGTGAACGCTGCCCACATTACGATTTTCTGGCCCACATTACGATTTTCTGGTGAACACTGCCCAAGTTACGATTGTCTGGTGAATGCTGTCCATGTTACAATTTTCTGGTGAACTCTGCCCACATTACGATTTTCTGTCCCACATTACGATATTCTGGTGAACGCTGCCCACATTACGATTGTCTGGTAAATGCTGCCCACGTTACAATTTTCTGGTGACTGCTGCTCACGTTACTATTTTCTGGTGACTGGTGCCCACATTACGATTTTCTGGTGAACTCTGCCCACATTATGATTTTCTAAAGGCCCACATTACGATTTTCTGGTGAACTCTGCCCACATTACGATTTTCTGGCCCACATTACGATTGTCTGGTAAAATGCTGCCCACTTTACAATTAATTTACAGTGAAACGCTGCCCCATTACGATTATTTGGCACCTATGGGGGGGGGGGGGCCCATCCAAATATTCGCAGGGGGGCCCAGTGATTTCTAGTTACGCCCCTGGGTATATATCTGTATTCTCGGTGATACTGCAGGTCACCGGTAATCAGACCCTCTCTGTGTTACACCGATCGTTACACTCTCTCTTTCTCCTTCTCTTCTTCTCTCACTTTTCCTCCTCCTTCTTTTTACCCCTCTAACGGTCCAATTTCTAGCGAAAAATCGTTCGAGCGACCAGAAATTCTGATCGGATTGTTTGTAAATAATCTCCGTTGGTGGAAACAATTGATTATGAACGAGTGAAAAAAATGTCGTCCGAATGAATTTTCGTCAAACCAAAATTTGGATTTTTCTGTTGGTTGTGATAGATAGGAAGCAAAGATTGGTACGTTGATGGTGTGGTGAACGATGTATTACAATATTTCACTTCCGATCAGAATTTCTGATCGCTCTAACGATTTTTCGCTAGAAATTGGATCGTTAGTGGCCACCTTTACTTCTCCTACGTCATCCTAGATCAGGGATGTCAAACCGGTCCTTCGAGGGCTGAAGTCCTCACACATTTTTGACACAGCTCAAATTACTTGATGGGTCTGAATCAGGAAAGGTGTGATCCATCAGGTAGAACACATTTCTCTTTCTCAGTCCATCCTAAACATTGGTATGGATCTGGCCCTCCAGGCCTGGAGTTGGACACCTGTGTCCTAGGTGCTCTGCCTATCCTCAGCAGAAAGATCACTACAGTCCCAAAACATACTAACATAACTTTATGTACTCAGGGCCAGATTTTTACTCTTTACCGTCCAAGAACAATGTCACCAGCAGCCCCCTTTCAGTATAGGTAGCGAGTTGACTCCTATCCCGTTCCCACCAGTAGAGATAGCCAGATAAACCCTCCCCTATAGGTAGCCTGATGACCCTCCCTCCAGTATAGGTAGACAAATTACCCCTCCCCTCTTTCCCTCTAGTATAGGTAGCCTGATGACCCCCCCTCCAGTATAGGTAGACAAATTACCCCTCCCCTCTTTCCCTCCAGTATAGGTAGCCTGATGACCCCCCTCCAGTATAGGTAGACAAATTACCTCTCCCCTCTTTCCTCTAGTATAGGTAGCCTGAAGACCTTTTCTCCTCTTCTCCAGTATAGGTAGCCTAATGACTGCCTTAATCCCTCCCTTTTCCACTCCCCCTCTTTCACTACAGCTCACCTCCACACCACAGCAGCCATCAGTGTCACTCACTTTTCTGCTCATCTTCAGTGCAGAAGCTTCCTCTTCCCTTCCGTCTCCAATGCTGCCCAAGTCCGTAGCTGCCCGCCACAATGCCAATGTGCGCAGAGAGCAAGGTGGCTGCTGCACAGGCGGCTGGCACTCGCCTGATCTCACTGAATTGCAGCATTTGCAAGCTTGCAAATGCTTCATCAGTTTAGCCTGCTGATTTGGTGCCCCTGATCCTGTGGTGCCCTAGGCCATGGCCTAAATCCAGCCCTGTATGTACTAGGACCTATAGAATGGGCAGGATTATGGGAGAATGGAGGAAGACGCCACGGCAGGAGGTGTGGCAAGCCTATGCATACTAATTGGCGTCAAGTCCTGGGGCCGGCTACTGCAGGAGATCGCACGCAGGCTGCGCACAAATCTCCTGTTTGAGGAGCTCTGCCCCGCCTTCATTCTCCGAGCGGCGATCGCCGCTCGGGAGACTGTTAGACGGTGGAACCGACGTCTTTTTAGTTAGTACAGTGCTGCTGAAGCCTATGAGAGCTGATCGCTAGGATAGGCTGGCTGGGGGGAGGGAGGATTTAAAAAAAATAAAAATAAACAAAGAAATAGTAGAAAATATGAAACAAAAATGAAGATCAATATTTATAAATAAAAAAAAAACACTTAGGGGGTAGGACCGATCAGACCCCACCAGCAGAGAGCTCTGTTGGTGGGGGGAAAAAGAAGGGAGGTCACTAGTGTGCTGTGTTGTGCGGCCCTGCAGCTTGGCCTTAAATCTGCAGTGGCCAATTTAACAAAAAATAGCCTGGTCTTTAGGGGGGTTTAGCACTGTGGTTCTGAAGTGGTTAAATAAAAAGAGGGTGTCATCGGACAGCGGAGGTCTGATATTGCTTTTCAGTCCCAGAGTAGTTCAGTCATAAAGAACAATGCGATCCGGATGTCTTAGAGGAGGATAAACGCCGCTCAGCAGCACACCTAGCTGTGATTAGATTTCCAATCAGATATGCAATGGAAAGTTGCCACTCTGCTTGGCAGTGTGATTTTGTTGGCTTCAGAACCACCGATTGTTCACTGAATTTTATTTCTGACAAATTGGGCTTTCTGTCTGGAGTAAAATTATATTAACATCTGTGGGTTTTTTTTTTCCACTGTCATATTTAAAGCAAAACTGGAGTGAAAATAAACTGATGAGATAAAAACGATATCTACTGTATAATCCTAACCAGGAATTTCTTGGAATCCCACTGTCTTATTTCCTGTTAGTGATACATCTAGGTTTCAAGTTTTGACTGTCTCCAGTACATGCCAGCAGTTTCATGTTTATTTAGCTACCTAGACAAATAATTATATACTAGCCGACCCGCGGCGTAACATACGCCGCATACAAGGGTAGAGGGCAGGAAGGGGGTATTGGGCACAGCGGTGGGGAGAGGGGGTTGGACCCTCCCTCAACTGGGTCCCCCATGTGTGCTCTACCTCCAGCTTAAGCTCAGCAGGAACCCCCCCCCCTCACCTTGGTCCCCCATGTGCACTCCCCCTCCTGCTTAACCCTCCTGGCGGTATGAAACATTCCACCAGGAGGCAGCACAGCAGTTTTTTGTTTTTTTTAAATCATGTAGCGAGCCCAGGGCTCGCTACATGATAGCCGCTGCTCAGCGGCATCCCCCCGCCCGCTTCGATCGCCTTCGGCGATCTCCGATCAGGAAATCCCGTTCAAAGAACGGGATTTCCTGGAGGGCTTCCCCCGTCGCCATGGCGACAGGGCGGGATGACGTCACCGACGTCGTGACATCATTGGGAGTCCCGATCCACCCCTCAGCGCTGCCTGCCACTGATTGGCCAGGCAGCGCACGGGGTCTGGGGGGGGGCCCGCGCCCCGCAACGGATAGCGGCGATCGAGCGCGGGGCGGCGGCGATCAGTGTGCTGGCGCAAAGTGCTAGCTGCGTCCAGCAAAATAAAAAATTATGTAAATCGGCCCAGCAGGGCCTGAGCGGCACCCTCCGGCGGCTTACCCCGTGTCACACACGGGGTTACCGCTAAGGAGGTTAAGCACAGTAGCAGCCGCCACTATTAGTAAGAGGCAGCGGGCGGGGATGACTTACCTCTTCCGTGTTCCATCGTGCGTTCCACTGTCGTCACTTCCTGCAATGCCGCACACTGTATTGGTGTATTTTGCCTTTTTAAAACAGAAGGAAATCTGCAATAATTCAGCTATAAGTGAACATTTGTGGTTATCCACAATGCACTGCTACTAAATATGAAAATTACCCCTTTCCCCCCTTGGTAATAGTGTTGTCCGGATCATGAACGATTCGGATCTTTGATCCGAATCTATTTTGTGAGTCGAATCATCCGAATCATCAAAATGAGTGATTCGGATCGAAAAAGGGGCGGGGCAAGGAGCGACACGCCCCCTCTCAGCGGACAGCGGGGTCCTGGAAGCAGAGCAGGGATGGATCGCTGAGTTGGAGGGGAGCCAGCCTTGCAGGGAGACAGGTAGATGAGAGAGAGGGGACATCGGTGCAACTGCCAGATATGTGTAGAGCACACATACTGGCTGCAATGTGCTGCCCATTATAGGCTGGCTGTTCCGTAGTGCTGCACAGTGATCACATTGGAAACTTTTGGCTCAGCTCAGCACAGCTCAGTAACTTTGCAGGCACTGTGATTGAAAGGCAATATGATCCTCCTGCATTCGGCACTAAACAGCTGCACTTTACTTCTGGGAATGCTTTCTTTCACTGTGCGAGGTTTGCTTTCAAAGTACACAGATGAACATATAGGTGAAATACATGTAAAGCATATGATTGCAGCATGTGGGTATTGTGTGCAAGCAAACATTTCTGCTCTCTGCTCGTCCCTCCTCACTTCTCTGTCCACTCCCTGCCCTCTGTCCATCTTCTCCCCTTCTCTGTTTGTCCACCCCCCTTCCCTTCTCTGTCCACCGCAGGGAAAGACCTGTCCTGCTATTCATTTCACCCCCGAATACTTCAGTAGTAAAATGATCCGAGATTCGGATCAAAGATCCGGATCTCTTCAATGATCCGATTCGAATCATCTGGATCATTGAAAAGATCCGAACTTCCCATCTCTACTTGGTAAGCCAAGCAAACATCCAGAGCCGCTGGTGTATAGCAAGCATATAGCTTTAAATTTTACACAGTCATATCAAACCCACATGTAGACAGCCAGTTTCAGACTTTTGGTCCTCATCAGTACATGGCAGGGATTGATACGGCTGTATGAGATAGGGCTTGGACCAGTACAACAGAGTATCCAAGCAGCTGAGGGTGACCCAAACCACTCATAATGTATAGGGGGATAAAAGGGACCAAAAAGGCCTCCTACTAAAAAAAGCAAAGCTTGGAATAATTTGCCTTCCTAAAACAGAAGGAAATATGCAATAATTCAGCTATAAGTGAACATTTGTGGTTATCCACAATGCACTGCTACTAAATATGCAAATTATTCCTTTTCCCCCTTGGTAAGCCAAAGCAAGCATCCAGAGCTGCTGGTGTATAGCAAGCATATAGCTTAAAATTTTACACAGTCATAGCAAACCCACGTGACAGCCTGTTTCAGACTTTTGTTCCTCATCAGTATATAGCAGGGATTGATACAGATGTATGAGATAGGCCTTGGACCAGTACAACAGAGTAACCAAGCAGTTCAGGGTGACCCAAACTACTCGTAACGTATAGGGGGATAAAAGGGACCAAAAAGACCTCCTACTAAAAAAAAGCAAAGCTTGGTGTAATTTGCCTTCCTAAAACAGAAAGAAATATGCAATTACTCAACTGTAAGTGAACATTTGTGATTACCCACAATGCACCGCTACTAAATATGCAAATTATTCCTTTTCACCCTTAGTAAGCCAAGCAAGTCTATAGCTTTAAGTTTTACACAGTCATATCAAACCCACATGTGACAGCCTATTTCAGACCTTTGGTTCTCATCACTACATAGGCTATCATTCATAAAGCATTTCCGCATGCGGAAATGCTTAAAACAGCTGACTTTCCCGCACACGTAGCAAAATCTGCATTCATAAAGGCTCCTTCCGCATCAAAAGCTGACATTACCGAGCAGAGCGATAAATCACCGCCTTGTGCGGTGATTGTTGTAAAAAATGTAGCAAAATGTTAATTCATAAAGATCACCGCAAGCGGTGTGAGGTCAGGAAGTACCACTCCCTCTGATGTGGCGATAACAATGTTAAGTGAATGGAGACACAGAGACCTCCCAGGCAGCTGCAGTAGAGCAGAACACGGAGAAATGTATCAACTCGGCAGCTTCCGTGTCTCCGCAAGCCTACCGCCTGCCTAATTCGAAGAATCTCTGCACTGCTAGCGCACCTGGATACTTTTTTATGAATCAGCAGCCAGAAGTCAAAATCACCATCAGTGGTGTTTACCCGCACTGATTCTCCATACCGACAACACTTTCATGAATGATAGCCATAACAGAGATTGATATGGCTGTATGAGATAGGGCTTGGACCAGTACAACAGAGTGACCAAGCAGCTCAGGGTGACCCAAACTACTAAGAATGTATAGGGGGATAAAAGAGACCAAAAATCCCTCCTACTAAAAAAAGAAAAGCTTGGTGTAATTTTCCTTCTTAAAACAGTAGCAAATCTGCAATAATTCCGCTATAAGTGAACATTTGTGGTTACCCACAATGCACTACTACTGAATATGCAAATTATCCCTCTTTGCCCTTGGTTTGATATGACACTACTTCTTCTTCTTGCTTGGACCAGCCCCTTCTTCTTGCTTGGACCGGCCCTGGGGGCAGGGCACTACTTCTTCTTCTTGTTTGAAGGTTGAGGCACTTACTCTATTATATATATAGATTAAACTTTTTGTCTGGTTCCTGCTCTCAGTGGTGTATTTACCAGACACACAGGAGTTTTATGACTTTTAATTAGTTATCATTAGTAGTTATTAAGAGAGTTATCTAGTGGTCCCACTTCTACAAACTGTCATGTATGGCCCTGAATTAATAGAGTTACAGTTAAAAAAAGAAGGACATACACAGTAAGGGTAAGATACAAATAAAGTTGTGTTCATATACAAAACATAAAAAAGGTTTTTTTTACAGTCATACATGACATATGGATGTTTTTTTTTAAATCTATTTTAATTGTATCTGAGATGATAATAATAATAAAAAAAATTATACATACCTGCGGGTTCCACCAGCCCCCTACAGGGCATCTATCGGTAGATCCAGGCGGCGGGGGTGGACAGCGAAGGACCGATTAGCCTGAAGGGGGCTGGTGGAGGCTACAGTCTGGAATGTATACGTTTTTTTATTTTTATTTGTATTGGTCTCAGGTTTACTTCGAGCAATTTTATAATAATTGGTGTTTTTTGATTACTACAATATATTTCAGAGGTGGCCACCTAAATATACTATAAACCATTTGTTTTTACTGTTTTTTTTTAATTACATATTATTGTTGTTAGATATTACAGTATTGTATAAACTGTAACAAGTAAACACTTTAACTACTTATGCTGTTTGGGGCAGTATATCTACGCACCACAGCACTTCAGTTCCTGACTAGTGATGTCGTGAACCTCCGATTTTCGGACTTCAATGGGGAGGCGAACTTCAAAATGTAAAAAAAATTCTACTGGCTACAAAAATGATAGAAATCATGTTTCAAGGGTTCTAATACCTGGAGCTCCTTCCTCCACCCCTTCTATCTATTCCCTCCTCCCTCCTCCCGGAGTGAGGAGGGTCTCATCTGCTAGGGAATTATAGTATTTCAAAAGCCAGCTTACATACCTTGGCTGGGGATTGAACCCAGGTCTCAGTGTATGGTAGGTAACTAACATACACTAACATATACCACCAACACTACTAGCTGAAACAAGCCTAGCATGTACCATTTATGCTCAATCCAAGAGAAAAATTAGACAAGACAAATAACATTTATATCACACTTTTCTCCTGGTGGACTCAAAGCACCAGAGCTGCAGCCACTAGGGCACACTCTATAGGCAGTAGCAGCGTTAGGAAGACTTGCCTAAGGTCTCCTACTGAATAGGTGCGGGCTTACTGAACAGACAGAGCCAAGATTCGAACCCTGGTCTCCTGTGTCAGAGGCAGAGCCCTTAACCATTACACCATCCAGCCACTGCTTAAGGATATGTAGCCAGGCATGGCCTTGCCTTTTGTGTTCAACAGTTGTCAAGAGAAAAATTAGACAAGACAAATAACATTTATATCGCGCTTTTCTCCTGGCAGACTCAAAGCGCCAGAGCTGCAGCCACTACGGCACGCTCTATAGGCAGTAGCAGTGTTAGGAAGACTTGCCTAAGGTCTCCTACTGAATAGGTGCTTGCTTACTGAACAGACAGAGCCGAGATTTGAACTCTGGTCTCCTGTGTCAAAGGCAGAGCCCTTAACCATCACACCATCCAGCCACTGCTTAAGGATATGTAGCCAGGCATGGCCTTGCCTTTTGTGTTCAACAGTTGTCCAAAGAGAACCCCAGATAGCTAGGTAGATTCATCTCTCCCTCTCTCTCTCTCTCTCTCTCTCTCTAGTAGGGATGGTCACCGCTTTCCGCGGAATTGTATTTTTGCGCATAAATGGATTGAGCATAAATGGTACATGCTAGGCTGGCTTCAGCATGTAGTGTTGGTGGTACAGTGGCACTGTACTACATGCTGAAGCCAGCCTAGCATGTACCATTTATGCTCAATCCATTTATGCTCAAAAATACAATTCCTCGGAGAGCGGTAACCATCCCTACTAGAGAGAGAGAGAGGGAGAGAGAGAAATAAATCTTTTGCTCAATTATAAAAAAAAAAATGACAATTAAAAAATAATACATAAATATTTTCCTTAGGGACTGAACTTTTTATATATGTATGCCAAGAGGCTATAGTACTGTTAATTTTGAAAAAATAATAATATAAATATAAATGTAATTAGTGATGGGTGCAGAACAGAAAAGAATACACCTTTATTTCCAAATAAAATATTGGCGCCATATATTGTACTAGGGAAATATTTTAAACATTGCAATAACCGGGACAAATGGACAAATAAAATGTGTGGGTTTTAATTATGGTAGCATGTATTATTTTAAAACTATAATGGCCGAAATCCGAGAAACAATGAATTTTTTTCCATTTTTTTCTTAAAATGCATTTAGAATAAAATTCTTATCAAAATACATGCTCACTTAGCTTCAATACTATAAAGGTATAATGTGATAAATAATCTCTCGTCCAATATATAAGTATATACTCATATTACATTTTCACTTAGACTTGCAATCTGTTTGTAAAGCTCAACTAGAGTATAATATGCGCTTTTGTTCAATGCAAAATGTTGATTTTCTTCACTTTGTTATGTTGCAATTTAATAAAAATTTAAAGTTGAAAAAAAAATCTTATCAAAATGTGCCACCCAAACAAAGCCTAATCTGTGGTGAAAGCAAACAAGATATATATAGTTTTGCTGTCATTAGTAGTGATTAAGTTATTGGCGAATAAATAGAAGGAGCGCTGAAAGGGGAAAATTGCTCTGGTACAGAAGGGGAAAATACCTTTAGTAGGGAAGTAGTTCAAAGCGTATTGAACAACCACAAAACATAGTTTATAGTATACGTGCAAATCCAGAGTGGTCACAAAGTAAATAATTTATCCATGTTTCATTGTACTGTAAATAA
Organism: Hyperolius riggenbachi; assembly: GCF_040937935.1. Classification (NCBI taxonomy): domain Eukaryota; kingdom Metazoa; phylum Chordata; class Amphibia; order Anura; family Hyperoliidae; genus Hyperolius; species Hyperolius riggenbachi. The sequence goes on from NC_090647.1 coordinate 30,292,677, forward strand.
CACATGACTTCACAGATTAACCACTTCACCTCCAAGGATTTTTCCCCTTAAAAACCAGAGCAATTTTCACCTGGCAGCGTTCCTTCCATTCCTTCACCTATAACTTTATTACTACTTATAACAACGAAACAAAACAATCTATTCTTGTTTTTTTGCCATCGATTAGGCTTTCTTTGGGGGGTACTTTTTGCTAAGAATTATTTTATTCTAACTGCATTTTAACAGGAAACATAATTTAAAAAATTGAAAAAATCCATTATTTCTCCGTTTTAGCCATTATAGTTTTGAAACAATACATGCTACCGTTATTAAAACGTACACATTTTATTTGACCATTTGTTTAAAATATTTCCCTAGTAAAATGTATGGCGCCAATATTTTATTTCGAAATAAAGGTGCATTTTTCAGTTTTGTGTCCGTGTAACAATACAACCTGCCCTTCGTGCCTGCGACGAGCCGGGCTCTTCCGGCTTGCGTTCCACGCCGTCTCAGTCTGCGGCTGCAGGCAGAGGCGTGCGTTCCAGAGGACGCGCAGGACGTACGCGTCCAACCTATGGGAGTAAGCGGCAGATGTTCCGGAAATGACGCGACGGAACGTACGCGTCGGACGCGGCGGAAATGACGCTTGCGGAGGCCTTATAAGGATTTCCGGAACGCGGCTGCACGCCTGTTATAGCGTGTATTTTGCCGCTTGTAGGTTGTGATAGCTTGCTCCAGTATTACTCGTGTACCCTGATAGCGTCTGGTTCCTGAGTCTCAGTGTAGCTCTTGGCTAGTTCGGCCTTGGCTCTGGCTGCTGTGACTCAGCTGTGACCAGTCCTGATCTGATACCAGTGTTTGACCCGGCTTGTATAAAGACCACTCTCTGTCTTGTCCCTTGTACCGCAGCCATCTGAGTCCAGTATTTGACCCGGCTTGTTTCACTGCCCTTCCGCTGCGCAGCTTGGCAGGGCAGGAGTTGGTGCCGTCTGTGACGTACGGTTGGCTGACCGTTACATTATAACAGGCCTAAAACCCTCAGGGGATATTATATACGCCTCCATGGAGGATTTGCAAAGGCAGATAGACCAGCTGTCTGCAGTGGTCCAGGGCCTCGCCGACATGGTTACACCGCTAGCACAGGCCGCGGCCGCGGCCATCCCTCTGAGAGATGAGCCAGAGGACGTTGCTGCCCCCCCAGTGGCCCCGCCGGTTCCACCACCTGTTGTACCAATTGCACCTGTTGCAGAACCTAAACTTCCACTCCCGGAGAAGTTCTCAGGGGACCGGAGTACATTTAGCAATTTTATGAACTCTTGCATGATGTACTTCTTTGTAAGACCGCAAGCCACGGGGACAGAAGCACAGAGGGTAGCCCTGGTGATCTCGCTGCTACAGGGGGATCCACAGGCATGGGCCTATAGCCTTCCTCAGGGGCATCCTGCTCTCGCCTCAGTGGAGGAATTCTTCCAGGACATGGGTGTGCTGTACTCAGACCCGGATATTACCACCACCGCTTCCCACAAGATCAGGGCCCTAAAACAAGGGAAAAACACGGCGGAAGTGTACGCCTCTGAGTTCAGGAGGTGGTCGGTTGCCTCTAGATGGAACGATCCTGCACTGGTGGATCAGTTCAACTTCGGGTTGTCCGAGACAGTTAAAGATCACCTGATCAACTACCCTCCGGCCGATACGCTTGATGAGGCAATCACCCTCGCCATCAGGGTAGATCGCCGGATACGGCAGAGACGCTCAGAGCGGTCAGGCACGGGAAGTGTTGCACCCATGGTGGCGGGCTTGCTCAGCCCACCTATGCCCACCGAGGAACCCATGCAGATCGGAGCATCTAAGCTGTCAACTGCAGAGAAGACACGCAGACGATCTCAAGGACTATGCCTTTACTGTGGGGGCGCCGGTCACATGGTTCGCACCTGCCCCGAGAAGAGGTCGGGAAACGCCAGCGCCTAGATGAGTTGGAGGAAGTTCATCCGGGCGGGCAGGTAATTCCTCTTAAAGAGCAGCGTTTTCTAGTACCTTTTAGTCTAGACTGGAAGGAAAAAGGGTTAACCGGGCAGGCTTTCATTGACAGCGGGGCCGCAGGGAATTTCCTTGATATATCTGTAGCCGCACAGTTAAATATTCCCTCGCTACCTCTCCAAAGTCCCTTGCGGGTCACCGCCATTGATGACTCACCGTTAGAGTTAGCCACACCTGTGGCGAGGACCCCAGAGTTGCACCTAAAAGTCGGGGCTCTGCATGTAGAGAAGATAACTTTCTTCCTGTTGAACATGCCATCCACGCCATTAGTACTCGGGTTGCCGTGGCTTAGACAACACAATCCGGTGTTGGATTGGCGTACAGGGCAACTTGTTAGTTGGTCGGGGTTCTGTCACCAAAATTGCCTTTCGACATTGCCTATCCTCAGCACCCAGGTGACTTCGTCGCAGGTGCCCTGGCCCTATAGGGAATTTGTCAACGTATTTTCACCGCAGGCAGCGGAGAAGCTGCCACCACACCGCCCCTACGACTGCCCAATCGATCTCTTGCCGGGTACTATGCCTCCTCGGGGTCATTTGTACAGTCTATCGGGTCCTGAGCGCTCAGCTATGCGGGAGTATATCCAGGAGAACCTGGAGAAGGGGTTCATCCGGCCTTCTAGTTCTCCGGCCGGGGCGGGGTTCTTCTTCGTAGAGAAGAAGGATGGCGGGCTCAGACCCTGTATCGATTATAGGGGGCTGAACACTATCACCATAAAAAACCGCTATCCACTTCCGCTGATAGAGGATCTCTTTGGACAGGTGGCCGGGGCCCGGGTGTTCACCAAATTAGATCTGAGAGGGGCGTACAACCTCATTCGTATGTGGCAGGGGGACGAATGGAAGACTGTGTTTAATACTCACGACGGGCATTATGAGTATTTGGTGATGCCGTTCGGGCTCTGTAACGCCCCCGCAGTCTTCCAGGAGTTCGTGAACGACATTTTTCGAGACTTCCTTGGGAAGTTCGTCGTCGTCTATTTAGATGATATTCTCATCTATTCCCCGACCGTCGCAGAGCATCGACACCATGTCCGCAGGGTGCTGCAGAAACTGAGGGAAAATCGCTTGTATGCCAAGCTTGAAAAATGTATTTTTGAGACCAACCAGGTACCATTTCTGGGGTACGTGGTATCGGATTCTGGGCTGACCATGGATGCAGCAAAGGTGTCCGCAGTCCTCAACTGGCCACAACCCGGCAATCTCAAGGCCCTCCAGAGGTTCTTGGGATTTGCCAAGTACTATAGGAGGTTTATTCAGGGTTACTCGTTGAAGGTGGCACCTTTGACAGATCTGACTAAGAAGGGAGCCGATCCCAGTCAGTGGTCACCCCAAGCTCAGTTGGCCTTCAAGAATCTTAAGGAAGCCTTTTGCTCCGCACCCATTCTCACGCATCCAGAGGTCACTCGTCCCTTCATAGTGGAGGTGGATGCCTCTGAGATTGGAGTGGGAGCGGTCCTCTCCCAGTACTCGGGGAGCCCTGAAAAATTACATCCCTGTGCCTATCTGTCCAAGAGATTTTCCCCGGCGGAGCGGAACTACGATATCGGGAACAGGGAGCTATTAGGAATTAAGTGGGCATTCGAGGAGTGGAGGCAATGGCTAGAGGGGGCTACCCACCCAGTCACCGTGTACACAGATCATAAGAATCTGGAGTACATCAAGTCCGCCAAGAGGTTGACCCCCAGACAGGCTAGGTGGGCACTGTTTTTCTCCCGGTTTTGTTTCACCATCACATACAAGCCAGGCCCAAAGAATGTGAAGGCAGACGCCTTGTCACGAGCGTTTAGGCCCAGTTCAGCCGAAACCCGGGTTCCCGAACCGATAGTGTCCCCGCAATGTGTTGTTTCTGCTTTGTCTACCTCAGTGCCAGACACCGAATTAATAGACATTCTTTCTTCCTGTCAAGGTGAGGCTCCGTTGGGAAAACCTGCCGGGCGGATGTACGTTCCACCCCAGTGGAGGCTCAAGGTTCTACAACAGTTCCATGAAGATAAAGCGGCAGGTCACCCGGGGATGAGCAAGACCAGGGAGCTGCTGTCACGTTGGGTATGGTGGCCATCATGGACTCGGGATTGTAAGGCGTATGTGAGGGAGTGTGCCATTTGTGCCCGCAGTAAAGTCTCCCGGACTGCGCCTAGTGGGTTGTTACGGCCTTTACCTATTCCATCTCGACCCTGGTCTGAAATATCTATGGATTTTATTGTGGACCTTCCTGCCTCCAATGGGTATACCGTTGTTTGGGTCACTGTAGACCGTTTTAGCAAGATGACCCATCTTGTTCCTTTGATTAAATTACCTTCAGCAAAAGAATTGGCTGAGCTTTTTATTTTTCATGTGTTCAGGCTTCATGGAGTGCCAGAAAGAATTGTTTCCGACAGGGGAGTTCAATTTGTCTCTCGGTTCTGGCGAGCCTTTTGCTCCCGGCTGGGAACTACCTTGTCCTTTTCATCAGGATTTCACCCCGAAACCAATGGCCAGACCGAGAGAATAAATCAGTCGGTAGAACCGTACTTGCGGTGCTATGTAGCCAGCAACCAGGAGGAATGGGCGGCGTACCTCCCGTTTGCAGAATTTGCCCTGAACAACCAAGTGAGTTCTTCAACGGGCATGTCCCCATTTCAGGTGGTTACCGGACTGAGCCCCAAGTTTTCTCCACTTTCAGGGATTCCTTCGAATCTTCCCGCCGTTGAGAATTGGGTCACCCATATGGCGGAAATATGGAAACAGGTTCGGATGAGCTTAGGCAAGGCTGTAGACAAACAGAAACGCGCCTTTGACAAGCGTCGGTCACGGGAACCGGACTTGTCTCCGGGGGATCTAGTTTGGGTGTCCACCAAGAACATCCCGTTACGGCAACCCACGCCCAAGTTAGGTCCACGATTTATCGGGCCGTTCCCTATCATCAGGAAATTGAACGAAGTGGCCTATAAGGTTAAGTTACCTGACTCCCTCAGAGTCGGGAATTCCTTTTACGTGTCCTTACTGAAACCAGCAAAAGGGTCTCAGACCACCACGTCCCCGCCACCTCCCGTGTCAGTGTTAGGGGAAACAGAGTACGAGGTGGAGAAAATTTTGGACTCAAGAAGGGTTAGAAATTCGTTGCAATACCTGATCGACTGGAAGGGGTATGGACCGGAAGAGAGGTGCTGGATTCCGGCGAGGCAGGTGCATGCCCAAGAATTGGTGCGTGAATTTCATGCCAATTTCCCCAACAAACCAGGGGTAGAGTGCCCAGAGGACACTCCTCAGGGGGGGGTAGTGTAACAATACAACCTGCCCTTCGTGCCTGCGACGAGCCGGGCTCTTCCGGCTTGCGTTCCACGCCGTCTCAGTCTGCGGCTGCAGGCAGAGGCGTGCGTTCCAGAGGACGCGCAGGACGTACGCGTCCAACCTATGGGAGTAAGCGGCAGATGTTCCGGAAATGACGCGACGGAACGTACGCGTCGGACGCGGCGGAAATGACGCTTGCGGAGGCCTTATAAGGATTTCCGGAATGCGGCTGCACGCCTGTTATAGCGTGTATTTTGCCGCTTGTAGGTTAGTGATAGCTTGCTCCAGTATTACTCGTGTACCCTGATAGCGTCTGGTTCCTGAGTCTCAGTGTGGCTCTTGGCTAGTTCGGCCTTGGCTCTGGCTGCTGTGACTCAGCTGTGACCAGTCCTGATCTGATACCAGTGTTTGACCCGGCTTGTATAAAGACCACTCTCTGTCTTGTCCCTTGTACCGCAGCCATCTGATACCAGTGTTTGACCCGGCTTGTTTCACTGCCCTTCCGCAGCTTGGCAGGGCAGGAGTTGGTGCCGTCTGTGACGTACGGTTGGCTGACCGTTACAGTCCGTCACTGTTTACAAGCCCATAGTTTAAAAAGTAACAGTAATATAACTTCTTGACATACATATTAAAAAAAAAGTTCAGTCCCTAAGGTCACTATTTATGTATTGTTTTTTTTTCATTTGTAATTTTTTTTTTAATGCAAAAAAGTTTAGGGTGTGATTATGGGATAGTGTGGTAAAGTGTTAATTTTAAATGTATTTGTGGTTCTTATCCACTTGCCGTCCGCGTCACGCCGATGGGCGTGGCGGAGCAGCAGCCCCGGGCCCGCTTAACGGCAATTAGCGTAAAGCCCTGTGGCGGGGATTTGCAGGAGATTGCGTGTGACAATGCGCGCTCATCACTGCTTGAATGACGGAGCTCTGCTAGGGGACCGTCTATTTACATAGTACAGCGATGGGATCCATGGCCTCTGCGCCCCCCTGGGACGCAGGCAGGGGAGCAATCAACTCTTATTGGCTGAAGCAGGGGGAGGGATACCAAAATAATAATAAAAATAGCCAGATTTATTTTAAAAATATTTACAAAAAAATAAACTAACATTGGGGGAGAAATCAAAGCCCACCAACAGAGAGCTCTGTTGGTGGGCAGAAAAGGCGAGGGATCACTTGTGTGCTGAGTTGTACGGCCCTGCAGCGAGGCTGTAGTGGCCTATTTTGTAACAAATGGCCTGGTCACTAGGGGGGTTTAAGCCGTGGTTAAAAAAAAAAATAATAATTGTGTGTAGGTGTAATTTTACTACCGTATTTGGCCACAAAATGTCTTCATGCATTACTTTTTATTGCCTACATATAATACGCTTAATACGAAATAATACGCGCATGGGTTCTGTCGGAAGTAAACAAATGTTCACGGTATCTCTTTGATGCTTGCAGTTCCCATTTATTCATCTCTTGTCTAACAATCGGCGCACCTTCTCCGTCTTCTGTACTGGGTCCTATACTCCGGCCAGCCGCGCCCATAATAGTACTCTCCGCTGGAGGGAGACAGAGAGAGCGCACTGAGGTTGCTCAGACTGGCCGCAACTGGCTGAAGTTATGGGACCCGGTACAGAAGACGGAGAAGGCTGAGGACGGCGGCGTGGGAGTGATCTGTGCGGATGGGGCGTTGGAGGAAGCCCCAGGTATAGATAAAACTTTGAATTTAGTTAATCACTGGTACACTTTAAGGCACCCCACAGTGTTGTAAATTGAATGATTTTTAATCCATATGCAGTAGCCCCCTTCCCATTCCATGTGCAGCCCCCTCCTCCATCTGTATCTTCCATGTACAACTGTCCCTCTCCTATTCCACGTGCAGCCTCCTCCATGTGTAACATCCATATATGGAAGCCCCCTCTTCCATGTGTTGTTCACTAATTGCAGCTTCCTCTTCCATATGCATCAGCCCCTCCATATACAGCCACCCCCTTTAGCAGCAGCCGTCCTAGGCCTGTGCCTGTTTTGCCTATCCAGAAATCCTGTCCTGTGAAAGAACTATTTCCCCAACATTAAAGAGACACTGAAGCGAAAAAAAAAAATATGATATAGTGAATTGGTTGTGTACTATGAATAATTACTAGAAGATTAGCAGCAAAGAAAATATTCTCATACTTTTATTTTCAGGTATATAGTGTTTTTTCTAACATTGCATCATTCTATAATATGTGCAGATTACACAACACTCAGCATTCAAAATGAGTCTTTCAGAGCAGTCTGTGAACTAATGACCTCTCCTCTGGCAGGGGAAAAGTAAATAGTCCAGGAACAGTTGAGATAATAAAAGTCAGATAACAGCCCTCTCCAGGACTAACTTAGTCGGAGAGCTTAATGGCTTGTTTGCATAGAGATAACAACTGGAGTTTCTCAACTCTTCCTGTACTGGAAACAATTACACTGATGTATCTGATCTTAATGTTTTATTTCTTAGCTGTGCTACACATACAAATCATAATATCATCATTTTTTTTTCGCTTCAGTGTCTCTTTAGAGAGTAACTGTCAGGCTGCAGAAGCTAATTTAAACCTCTATTCTCCTGTGTTAAACAGTTTAGAAGGAAGCCCAAAAGCCATTAGTGAAGATAAAAATCTCAGTTACCTTTGATGTGTGCTTATCAGTAAGGCTGTTAAAACCCAAGAGGACGCAAGCCGCATACTATACTGCAAAGCATTCTGGGGCCCTCCCCTCGGCTGCTAATGAGACATTACAGCAGCTTGTAATCAGTCCAGCGCGTAGCACTGATAAATCTCCGGGCAGAGTACACTGCAGGAGTCAGCTATTGTTCCTAGACACATGGCTCATTAATATTCACTGCACACTGTTGTTCAAGTACGAGCTTATCTGTGATCAGGAAGCAGGCAGGACATGACGACACATTTGACAGAAAAACATGGAGCCTGCCATGAGCTGTCAGGAGCATCTATCTCTGCATATACTATATACAAATTCTGTGAAATCCAAACGTGGACAGTGAAATGCATATGTAATGTAAGTACAGCCAATCTTTAGCTACTGATATATGTGTTTATTTTCTCTGAGACCTTATACCTAACAGCTCCTCTTTAACCACCCTAGCGTTCTGGACGAGCTGAGCTCGTCCAAGAAAAAGTTGCTGCTAGTGTTTCGGACGAGCTCAGCTCGTCCAGCACTTCCCCCACTCACCGCTGTGCAGCGCGTGCATTCGGCCGCAGGGGCGCCTCTAGCCATTTTGTCACTCCAGGCGAGAAAACCTGTGGCGCCCCCCCCCCCCCCCCTTAAGCCCCGTTAGGGCTGCTCATCTCTTGCCATCTCCCTGGGTGACTCCTGTCACCTGCCGTTGTCTCGGAAAGCCTGGCCAAGTTACGCTCCATCGCACAAGAGCGGCTCGGCCAGGCACGCTCCCGTCCCTGTACTTGTACTGCACAAGCGCAGATTGCTCCCAGGGACGGGAACGCGCCTAAGCGGGCCGCACATGTGTGACAGAGCGCGACTCGAACAGGCTTTCAGGGACAATTGCGTGTGACTGGAGTCACCCAGGGAGATGGTAAGGGAGGAACAGCCCTAACGGTGTTTAAGGAAGCCTTAGGTAAATATTATACCAAAGATGCTGCTCGTCTCTGGTACACTTTAAACAAAAACATTTCTTTGTTACAGCTGATACAAATCTTAAAATAACTGCACTTTTTCTACTTCTTGCTTTCATGGAAGCATATTGTTAACATCCTGTGCTATCTAATGAGCTTATCTGCCGTGGCATGGCAGTCAGGTGACATGTGGAGGATCAAATTACCACTTGCGATTAGTAACAAATGAGGGGGAATAAAACTGGGTAAATCACATGATACATGTTTTCCTTCTGTCCTGTATTAGTTTAGGTCCACTTTTTTTTTTAATATATGCAGCCAGCAAGCATTATGATTACAACTTTAGTATAGCTGGGCTTACCTCCTAGGCTGCGTGCACTCGTCTCTCAGTTAATGCAGGAGGCTGCAGCCACATGTTTGGGGGATCACCGCCGGGGAGAGAGGGGAACACACGCAGGGCTGGCTAAGGTGGGCTCAGCAGGGGGTACGCAGACAGTCAGTGACGGTGCTTTCCCCTTAGAGTCTAAGCAGATATGTCCCCAATATGCAAATATAACCCCAATAAGCACAAATCGTTAGCAGATATGTCCCCAATATGCACAAATCGTTAGCAGATATGTCCCCAATATGCACAAATCGTTAGCAGATATGTCCCCAATATGCACAAATCGTTAGCAGATATGACCCCAATATGCAGATATAACCCCAATAAGCACAAATCGTTAGCAGATATGTCCCCAATATGCACAAATCGTTAGCAGATATATCCCCAATATGCACAAATCGTTAGCAGATATGACCCCAATATGCAGATATAACCCCAATAAGCACAAATCGTTAGCAGATATGTCCCCAATATGCACAAATCGTTAGCAGATATGTCCCCAATATGCACAAATCGTTAGCAGATATGACCCCAATATGCAGATATGACCCCAATATGCACAAATCGTTAGCAGATATGTCCCCAATATGCAGATATAACCCCAATAAGCACAAATCGTTAGCAGATATGTCCCCAATATGCACAAATCGTTAGCAGATATGTCCCCAATATGCACAAATCGTTAGCAGATATGACCCCAATATGCACAAATCGTTAGCAGATATGACCCCAATATGCAGATATAACCCCAATAAGCACAAATCGTTAGCAGATATGTCCCCAATATGCACAAATCGTTAGCAGATATGACCCCAATATGCAGATATGACCCCCAATATGCACAAATCGTTAGCAGATATGACCCCAATATGCACAAATCGTTAGCAGATATGTCCCCAATATGCACAAATCATTAGCAAATATGACCCCAATATGCACAAATCCTTCAGCAGAAATGACCCCAATATGCACAAATCCTTCAGCAGAAATGACCCCAATATGCACAAATCCTTCAGCAGAAATGACCCCAATATGCACAAATCCTTCAGCAGATCTGAAAAGAAAACCCCATTTACTCACCTAGTAAGAAGACCTCCTGTCACGATCTCCTCCTGTCCCGACATCCGGTCCCGACCTCCTTGTGGCGCGCAACTCCGTCAGCTCCTCTTCCTTCCCGACGTCACGTCCTGCCTGCACTACACTGCAGGGCTACGGGAAAATGGCCGCCCGAAGCCCTGCACTGGTCCGGCGGCCTCTCTGATAGGCTGCCGGCCAGCGGCAGCACACGTGACGTCACACGCGCAAACGTCACACCACTGACACCCACTACCGGTGTAGTGTCAGAATGGGCAGCCCTGCAGCACCGGAGCCGGGACTGAGCCGCGGCAAAGGGGAAAAAGAGCCGCTTGCGGCTCCGGAGCCGCTAGTTGCCGACCACTGCCTTAGACATCCGGCGCCGGCCGGGTGAGTCACGCTGTCTTCAGGGGGGCGGAGTTAAAGGCGGCGCCGTACCGCACACACGCAGTAAACAACTCGTGCGGCTGCTGCTAGGGAGAGAGGCGGGCCAGGCACTTAGGAGGAGGTGGAGTGGGCGGAACTCCAGTGAGAGTTTTGTTCATTCTATTGGCTGGGCCTGGGCGGGGGGGCGTACATAAAGGCAGCAGAGCACGTGGTGTAAATCGGACACAAGCGCAGCCGGCGCTGATGGTAATAATGGCAATCAGCCGCAGTCTCCCTCCCGCAACAGCGCGCCCCTCCCCCTTCATGCCGCTCCAAGCAGCTGCTTGTAGTGCCATGTGCTAAAGGCGCCCCTGTTCGGCCGCCTTCTCTGTGCTGCTGCGGCTGCTGCGGGGCTCCCTCTCCCTCCTGCTGGGCTCTGATCGCCGGTCCCCGGCTCCCCCGATCCTCCGGTCCCCGCTCCCCTCTTCTCTCCGCAATTCTCCGGAGATCCGGCAGTCAGGGAAGATGGCGCAGCCCAGCCACTTCCTCTGACGCCGGCTCCTGCACCCGCCAGTGTCCGTCGCGGCGACAGCATCATTAGATTACATAGGGAAACAAACTCTATGTAATCCAATCATGCTACTGCAATTCAAAAAGTTGTTTGCACAAACACAAACACCTGTCAGCTCTCAATAAAAGCCCTGAACCGTTACTGCCTCTCCCTCTTTCAGAGTCCCCAGCGTCCAGTGTTAGTCTGTTGTCAGCTATCATCTGTGATTTCTGTGCGATTACTGCTTTTTTCCAGCCTTAGCTTCGTTCATATTACTGTCAGATTGCGTATTGCTTTCCGTCTTTTTCAAGACGCTGTGATCCCTGTGCGTTTGCTTTTGCTGTTTTTTTTTGTCACTGCCCGTGACCCCGTACCCTGCTTGGGGTCATGGCCTCGTCCTCCCGGAGGCGTGTGCGTGACGAGGAGTTGCTAGATGTCCTCGAGGCAAGCGACAGCGAAGACGAGCTCCTAGAGGAATCGACAGACAGCGAGGTTCCCGGTAACCTGTCTTCGGAGACGGAGACCAGTGATGAGGAAGCCGAGGAGCCAGTGACGGTCGCACGCACCTGGTGTGAGCTGGAGAGCCTCACTCAAGCTCCGCCACCCAGGTTCCCCTTCACAGGGGCACCCGGGCAGAAGATCGCGTGCGACGAGAGTCCGCTGTCCTTTCTGGAGCTCTTCCTGACTGATGACGTCATCCGCAAGATCGTTGAGGAGACGAATCGCTATGCAGCGCAACATCAGCAGGGATCTTCTCTACCCAGGTTCTCGCGGAGCAGGAAGTGGGAACCTGTGACCAGCAACGACATCTGGGTGTTCCTGGGGCTCGTCATCCTCCAGGGAGTTGTTGGTAAGCCGCTGCAGAAGTGGTACTGGACCACTAATAAGATCCTCAGTACGCCCTTCTTTGGATCTGTTATGTCCGAGCCACGGTACACCCTCATCATGAAGTATTTGCACTTCGGAAACAACGAGGAGTTTGATGAGGCCACCCATCCCGCACCCAAGCTGAAAAAAATTTGGGACCTATACCAGATGATTGTTGCGAACTTCAAGGCTGTGTATGTTCCAGATCGCGACATCACGGTTGACGAAAGCCTCATGGCATATAAGGGGAGACTGAGCTGGGTGCAATTTATTGCATCAAAAAGGGCACGCTTTGGGGTGAAGTCGTTTATGCTCTGTGAGGCCAAGTCCGGGTACATCTGGAACTCTGTAATTTACACGGGCAAAGGCACCAGGGGAGGACTGGCCAGGGGGGAAGGGGGGACATTTCCCCCCAGGCTGCCTCTTATTTAATGATTTAGGGCTGGTACAGTGCCTGGTACATGTTTTTGTATAAGGCAATGTGAACCACTAGGCTGACCGAAGGGAAATCAATGCCTAATTACAGAGTAATTAGAGGGTGGGCAAGTTGGTAAATATAAACAACATGATGCAGAGCAGAGGCTTGCCTGCAGGGTCCGTGGGAAAATATCTGTCTGATTTTGGGTGGAAATTGGTTGAAGTATCGATCTGAGATGCTGGGAAATCTCGGGCTGATGTGGTCGATCCAGTGCAATAACCACAACCAATGAACGCGACAAACCCTGGCCGTTGTAACTCAAAATGTTTTATGTGCCCCCCTCCACCCTTCATTGCCAGTGCATTATACTTTACCTGTCACGCTGTCCCTCGTGTCCTTGCTGTATTTCCCATGTGATTTTTGGCATATAGCACGTGGGGCACGTGTGTGATGTAATTTGGGCCCGGGCTGCCGTGAAAATGGGCCTCTAGTTTGTGTTTTCCCTCCAGGCCAAAAGGTCCCAGTCCTCCCCTGAAAGGCACCAAATTTGCCCCTCAGTTCAGCCAGTTTGGGTGTGCCACCTCCTCTGTCCTAACCCTAATTGAGCCATTGCTGGATCAGGGGTACTGCCTGACGACAGACAATTTCTACAGCTCCCCTGAACTTTTTGATTACCTGGTCCAGCATAAAACCGATGCCTATGGTACCTTGAGGGCTAACCGTCGCAATCTGCCGCCGGCCTTTTCTGCCAGGAAGCTGAAGAAGGGGGAGGTCGTTGCCTGGCAGAAAGGCAAAATTATGGCTCTGAGGTGGAAGGACAAACGTGATGTCTGTGTCCTCAGCACTATTCATAATGCCGAGACTGTCCGCACCACCAACAGGAGTAAACAGGAGGTGGATAAACCCAAAGCCATACTGGATTACAACAACACTATGGGGGGTGTGGACAGGGCTGATGGAGCCATGACTTTCTATCCGGCTGTCCGCAAGCAGCAGCGGAAATATTATAAAAAAAATTTCCGCCACTTACTTGAGCAGTGCTTGTGGAATGGCTATGTGCTCTACAAGAAAAGCTGTGTAAGGCCTGTACCCCACCATGACTTTGTCTGGCAGCTGACGGAAGCAATCTGCATGAAGTACCCCGCACCAGAGTCAACATCTAGACCGGGGCGCAGGGCATCATATGTCGTGAATCCGGCACGGCTTTCAGGGAGACACTTTGTGGAGTACTTGCCACCGACCCCACAGAAAGCAAACCCTACAAGAAGGTGCGTTGTTTGCTGCAATAAGAAGGACAAGGATGGCAAAAAGATGCGGAAGGAGACCCGCACTTTTTGCCCCGACTGTGACGTGGCACTTTGCGCATTACCATGCTTCAAGATCTACCACACTAAAGAAGTGTTCTAAGGTATACTTGTACCCTGTATAATTTTGTTTCTGCCTTCATTTATTTATTTCTGCATTTTCTTTATATTTCTGCATTGAGGAAAAATGCAAGGTATTTCAGTTTGTCATTAATAAATTTTATTTTATTTTTGACAAGAATTAGTGTTTGACACTTTTATTATACTCAGAATGTATACTAAACTCTTGCTTGGCTCATTTTGGTAAGTTACAGGAAAAAAGGTGCTGAAAATTAAATGTACCGCTTTTTGCACAGAAATCCTTGGGAATCAGAACGCCGAGGTGGTTAATAAACCTACATCCTGGGGCTTTCATTTACAATTAGGATGTCACAAAGGGGTTACTGGAGTTTGATTCTGGAGCCCCATCCAGTGCTATTTAGGTCAGCGTCGATAGCTTGTTTTTCGCGCTGGAGGCTCGTTCACTGCACCTGTTAGGTGATTGCGTTTGGCCTGTGCCGGGTCTCAGAGGGCCGCGATAGGACAAGTAATACGTCTTTGTCTTACGTGAAGGTCGAACATTATCTCAGACATTTTTGGTCTGCGTTTGCAATTATCACATTTTCAGGATGTAATTGATCAGTTCCGGCACATTTGCTGCATTGCTGGACGGAGTGGTCTTCGCAGATGGTGGGAGGGGCTGGATAAATACTCATTCCAGGCAAGACAACAACATGGAAGAAATCCACAGAGCTATAAACACAAAGGATTAATTATAGCATGACTTGCATGATAACGAGATTGTTTTTCGTCAGATACCGTCTATAGAACAGCTAGTAATGAAACAAGTAGCTGTTTAGACAATTGTGACGTCGCTGGATGTAAAAGTGTGACAGCAATGACATACTGTACGTGAATTTACCACATTACCTAATCTCATCAGACAGTGACGTAGCAAAAGGGGAAGCCAAGGTCGCGACCGCACCAGGGCCCGTGAACTTAAGGGGCTCATATGGGATCTTTCTCCAGTTGGTACATAAGCTCTTCATTGGTGTTCTAGTGGTAATGACCTCCTCTATATGTGCTGCGACTAGTGGTCATCGGTAACAAACCCTTATTTTTCCTCTGTTTACTGAGGCTGTCCTCTCTCCTGCTTACTCTTCTCTCCCATAGTGGCTGTCCCCTCCCCAGCTTACACCTCTCACACAGTGGATGTCCCCTCCCCCGCTTACACCTCTCACTCCCCTCCCCCCACACACACACACACAAAATGAATTACGTATAGATGCAGCAGCAGTGCTGGCACCACGTTTCCACATGGAGGCCAGCAAGAAGTCAATTGCTGGCTTACAATCCAATTACACATTAGGTGGCACTGCTGTCCAATTGTATGGCAGGTTCTCACCTGGGTATGCTTCACTGCAGGGGCGGACATACGGCCGTGCAGGCCGTGCCGCCGCACGAGGGCCCCTGAAGTTCCGTTTTCTTCAGGGGCCCATTAAGTATTTTTTTTTTTTTTTATATTTTTTTTTTTTTATTATTTTATTCCCGGGGGGCCCCCCGACTCCTATCCTCCCTCCCTCCCTCACCTCGGGGGGCCCCCTCCCGATATGCGCGGCGGGAGAGCGAGCGAGCGGCAAATGCAGGAAGGGCTCTCCAGGCATCCGCTAGAGGCCCAGCCGCTTGGTCTCCAATATGTCTCCAGTTGGAGACATATTGGAGACTCAGCGGCTGGGCCTCTAGCGGATGCCTGGAGAGCCCTGAAGACTTCCTGCATTTGCCGCTCGCTCTCCCGCCGCGCATATCGGGAGGGGGCCCCCCGAGGTGAGGAAGGAAGGGAGGGAGGGAGGATAGGAGTCGGGCCCCCCACCCGGATAGCTACCCACCCGGCTACCTAACCACCTACCCACCCGGCTACCTACCTACCCACCCACCAGGCTTCCTACCTACCCACCCGACTACCTAACCACCCACCAGGCTTCCTACCTACCTACCCACCCGGCTACCTACCCACCCACCAGGCTTCCTACCTAACCACCCACCCAACTACCTAACCACCCACCCGGCTACCTACCCACCCGGCTACCTACCCACCCACCAGGCTTCCTACCTAACCACCCACCCAACTACCTAACCACCCACCCGGCTACCTACCCACCCGGCTACCTACCCACCCGGCTACCTACCTACCTAACCACCCACCCGGCTACCTACCTAACCACCCACCCGGCTACCTACCTAACCACCCACCCGGCTACCTACCGGGCTAGTTACCAACCCACCCACCAGGCTACCTACCCACCCACCCGGCTACCCGGCTACCTACCTAACCACCCACCCGGCTACCTACCTAACCACCCACCTGGCTACCTACCTAACCACCCACCCGGCTACCTACCGGGCTAGTTACCAACCCACCCACCAGGCTACCTACCCACCCACCAGGCTACCTACCTACCCACCCACCAGGCTACCTACCCACCCACCAGGCTTCCTACCTACCCACCCGGCTACCTACCTACCCACCAGGCTACCTACCCATCCACCAGGCTACCTACCTACCCACCCACCAGGCTACCTACCTACCCACCCGGCTACCTACCCACCCACCAGGCTTCCTACCTACCCACCCGGCTACCTACCTACCCACCCGGCTACCTACCCACCCACCAGGCTTCCTACCTACCCACCCGGCTACCTACCTAACCACCCACCCGGCTACCTACCTACCCACCCACCCGGCTACCCACCCACCAGGCTTCCTACCTAACCACCCACCCGGCTACCTACCTAACCACCCACCCGGCTACCTACCGGGCTAGTTACCAACCCACCCACCCGGCTACCCACGCACCCACCAGGCTACCTACCTACCCACCCACCGGGCTACCTACCTACCTACCGGGCTAGTTACCCACCCACCCACCAGGTTACCTACCCACCCGGCTACCTACCCACCCACCCACCAGGCTACCTACCCACCCACCCACCAGGCTACCAACCCACCCACTCACCCACCCACCCACCCACCAGGCTACCAACCCACCCACCCACTCACCCACCCACTAGGCTACCTATCCACCCAACCACCCATGGGAGCTGCGCGCCGGATGGAGGCTGGGACAGGAGGTCTGCTGCTGCAGGTGAGTAAATGTTTTTGTTTTATTTATATTAGCAGGTGTATGTTCTGGGCAGGTCTGCCACATGATTGCATGTATTTTCTTCGCAAATCTGCCGACATGATTGCATGTATTTTCTGGGCATATCTGCCGACATGATTGCACGTATTTTCTGGGCATATCTGCCGACTTGTTTGCACGTATTTTCTGGGCATATCTGCCGACTTGATTGCATGTATTTTCTGGGCATATCTGCCGACTTGTTTGCACGTATTTTCTGGGCATATCTGCCGACTTGATTGCACGTATTTTCTGGGCATATCTGCCGACTTGATTGCACGTATTTTCTGGGCATATCTGCCGACTTGATTGCACGTATTTTCTGGGCATATCTGCCGACTTGATTGCACATATTTTCTGGGCATATCTGCCGACATGATTGCACGTATTTTCTGGGCATATCTGCCGACATGATTGCACGTATTTTCTGGGCATATATGTGTATTTTCTTGAGAAAACCTGCACAATTATGTGAATTTTCTGGGGAAAGGGTCACCAAAACTTGGGCCCACTGTCTTTGCGTTGCACTTTTCAAGGGAACCTGAGGTGAGAATAATATTGAGGCTGCCATATTTCTCTCCTTTTAAGCAATACCAGTTGCCTGGCTGCCGTGCTGGTCCTCTGCCTCTTATTCTTTCAACCATAGACCCTGAACAAGCATGCAGCAGGTCAGGGGTTTCTGACAATATTGTCAGAACTGAGAAGATTAGCTGCATGCTTGTTGCTGGTGTAATTCAGTTTATTACTGCAGCCAAATAGATCAGCAGGGCCGCCAGGCAACTAGTATTGTTTAAAAGGAAATAAACCCTCACCCCGGGTTCGCTTTAAGTTACAGTTAGCTCCGCCCTCATCCGGTCATTGCCACGCCCATTTTTTTGCCGCGGCGCTACGCGCCGCAGGTTCTATCCACTAATTTTTGCCGCGGCTTGTAGCCACGCCCATATTTTGCCGCGGCGCCGCAGGTCATAGGGGGCCCACAATTACAATTTTGCACAGGGGCCCACTGCTGGCTGTGTCCGCCACTGCTTCACTGTCTGGTGCACAAAAACATTGTGGTAGTGGTGGTGAGGTGGTTAGAGGTGATATAAAAGCAGTGTGTGCATGTGCAGAGGTGGATAATATGCAGTCCTTGCAATTACTGGGGAAAGGGGGTTGTTTTGGGGAGACTTTTGAAAATACAGTATGTATTTTGAACACTGATTGCTTTGCGTGTGGGGGATGGTATTTCAGGAGCTGTTTACTCTACCTAGGTTCAATGCAATGTTTTTCTAAAACATTTTATGTACACTCTGGCCCCCCAGCAGTCTAAAGTATGTTGACCCGGCCCTTAACTAAAAAAGTTTGGGGACCCCTGAAATAATCTCATCAGTGGCATAGCAATAGGGGATGCTGAGGTTGCGAAAGCACCAGGGCCTGTGAACTTGAGGGGCCCATATGGGGCCCTACTCCAGTTGCTACATTAACTCTTCGTTGGTGCTGTAGTGGTAATGACCTCCTCGATATGAGTGGTGAATAGTGGTCATTATTAACCATTCCTTTTCCTCTGTTAACAACGCTCACAGAGTGGCTGTTCCCACCCCTGCTTACACCTCTCTCCCACAGTGGCTGTGCTCTCCTCTTTTTACACCTCTCTCCCACAGTGGCTGATGCCTCCCCTCCTTACACCTTGCACACAGTGACTGCCCCCCTCCTTACACCTTGCACACAGTGGCTGTCCCCCCCCCCCCCCCCCGCTGCTTACACCTCTCCCCCACAGTGGCTGTTCCCTCCCTGCTTACATGTCTCTCCTACAGTGACTGTCCCCTTCTCCACTTACATCTCTCATGCAGTGGCTGCCCCCCTCCCCTACTTCCACCTCTTTCACCTCTCTTCCACAGTAGCTGTCCCCACCCCTGCTTACACCTCTCACACAGTTGCTGTCCACTCCCCTGCTTACACCTCTCACACAGTTGCTGTCCCATCCCCTGCTTACACCTCTCACACAGTGGCTGTCACATCCCCTGCTTACATTTCTATCTCACAGTGGTTGTGGCTGTCCCCTCCCCTGCTTACACCTCTCACACAGAGGCTGTCCCCTCCCCTGCTTACACCTCTCACACAGTGGCTGTCACATCCCCTGCTTACATTTCTATCTCACAGTGGTTGTGGCTGTCTCCTCCCCTGCTTACACTTCTTACACAGAGGCTGTCCCCTCCCCTGCTTACACCTCTCACACTGCGGCTGTCCCCTCCCCTGCTTACACCTCTCACACAGTGGCTGTCACCTCCCCTGCTTACATTTCTATCTCACAGTGGTTGTGGCTGTCTCCTCCCCTGCTTACACTTCTTACACAGAGGCTGTCCCCTCCCCTGCTTACACCTCTCACACAGTGGCTGTCACCTCCCCTGCTTACATTTCTATCCCACAGTGGTTGTGGCCGTCCCCTCCCCTGCTTACACCTCTCACACAGTGGCTGTCATAGAGGGAACCATGAATGGAACCTGGAATGCCAACATGTACTGGGAGATACTAAAGTAGAGCATTTTTTTACCACAGCTAAAGAAATTAAATGGGAATTTGCATGTGATGTGCCAATCAATCTATGCTGCAAGATGTACGTTTTTTGCACATTGTAGCAGAAGTGCGATTCTCCCTTGACTTTCACTAGATGTGCGTCAAAACGCAGGTGTTTGCAGATTTGCATTGTGTACTCTGCCTTACAACATTCTGTGTTCTCCCGTCAAGGCTGGATTTATTATTTTATTGCCCCCAGGCCAAGTATATTGGGGCTCCTCTTCCAAACGCAGCACCGCCCATCCCATTCCTTTTGTATTATCCCTGTACAGCAGCCCCTCTCTTTCCTGCACAGCTCTCTTGGACATCAGGTTCCCTTTTCATGTGTTGCTCTCCATTTGCAGCCTTTTATTTCATATGTAGCAAACCCTATTTTATGTCCAGGTGCCCCTTTAGGCTGCAGACGCCCCAAGGCCCGGGCCTTGGTGGCCTTTCCTGAAATCCGGCCCTACTTCGCAAAAGAGATAAAAGGCCGAAGTTTTACACTTGTTGCTCAACAACGGAATTCCAAAATGTTGTGATGTGCACAGCTAATTACTCCTGCAGGAACAACAACAACAACCAACAACATTTGTAAAGCGCTTTTCTCCCGTAGGACTCAAAGCGCGTAAGCGTGGCCCAGACCAATAATTGTTTGATTGGTAAATTGTGGCACTGAGGAAGAACTCTAGTCCGGAAATCCGCGGCTAAACAGGTGGCTTTTCAGCCTGTATTTGAATGACTCCAGGGAAGGGCTGTCTTTACTGAGTATGGCAGGGAGTCCCAAAGGGTAGGGGCAGCATGACAGAAAGATCAGAATCTGGAGGCATTCTGTAGACCAAACAGTGGAACAGTTTGCTGTCACTTCAGTTCTAAAGGAAAGCCTCCCTGGTGTATGTTTACAGCTAAATACAGGTATTTAAGAGCTTTTTTTTATATACTGCTAATCTTATCCTGACAAGGAAGATGAGAATAAGGGCCATAAGTGCATTTACAACCGTAGAGGGCCTTTACTATGACCATCTATCTTATTTTAAAGTTTTATATCTAATTGCAGAATCACCTTCCCCTCGTTTAGAGGCCGCTGTAGGATCTTTTTATTGCCATATAACAAAGTGAGTCAGAAGGAAGTTTATTATAAAGCAGAGGCGAGATCGCTGGCGCCCGAGCTGCCTGGGTTTACTGTAAGCTCATTTTATGTGTCTCCATAATGTATATACTCAGCCGCTGTGATGATCACGGCTGCTGTATAGCGGGGAATGTAAACCAGGGCGTCTTGTGCTGCTCAGTATTGTGTGTTCCAGGGATATGCAAACTTATACAAATTAGCAGTGGTATGTCGGAACACCCTGAGAAAAAAACATAGAGACACCGTACGTTCTAGGATTGTAGAGGTGTATAGGAAAAACAGGTCCCTATTCACAAGGATGCAAACTTAGCAACCATCAACTGCACCTGAGGAGGATACCGCCTCCAAACGGGTACAGGTCGCCACCTGTACAAATCACACTCTGCATAAAAGAACCTGGAGCCAAAGGGCCCAGGAAGGACTCCCCTCAAGGAGGGGCATGATTATGACAACACACGGTGGAGATCATATCTCCCAAATTTTTGAGATGAGAAAGAGGGACACTTAAGCCACACCCCTGCCACACCCCTGATCACACCCCTGCCACACCCCTAACCACACATAGCATAAAGATTTCATGAGAAAAATATGTTGTTTTATAATTCAAACCACACTGGTCCTTTCTATCCTGCTTCATTTTGCTTCATATTAACATTTTAAAATTAATAATATATCAATTTAAAGGATGGGAATAAAGTTTAGAGTCAACCAAACAAATTTTGTAGTAGAGAAATATACAGTACTAGCCAACCCGCGTCGTAGCATACGCCGCATCTATCTATCTAATAGAGTACGTGCCTCAACCTTGAAGCAAGAAGAAGTAGGCTTTCCATGAGAAAATTTACGCGTGCTTAAACACCAAGTTTAACCCTAGCAAGTCTGGCTTTGCAAATCCGGCCTAATTGGCTATTCATGAGGCAATGCTCATGAAAATATGCATTTGCTTTCGCATGCCAAACTATGCAGGGTCAAAAAACCAATACTGCAAAGTGCTCTCTCGCTGCCTGGAAACCACAGCGGCACCCCGGAGTGGGAGGCTGGGTGGCGCAGCCACCCCCCCCCCCCCCCCAAGCATGGCCAGCGCCGGGGAGAGCCGTCCGCACCCACCTCCTAATATTAAAAACAGCCACTTACCTTAACATCCATTGGGTTCTGCTACATGCGCATTAATTTTCTCATGGAAAGCATTTTGTGCAGTTTGTATCCTTTGGAGGCAGGTGGTGGATGGCTTGCTCCCGTGGTGTGAACCCTGGAGTGAGTGCGCCTGTCCTCCCCCCCCCCCCCCCCCCTCTGGAGTGCTGTATGTGAGCCAGCCCTGAGCTCTAAAGCTCGGGGTGACCCATGCTTCTCTCCTTTCTCATGTGGTGCCCCCAAATTAATGCGCATGTAGCAGAACGCAATGGACGTTAAGGTAAGTGCCTGTTTTTAATATTGGGAGGTGGGTGCAGACGGCTCTCCCCGGCGCTGGCCACACTTGGGGGGGGCAGTCGTCCACGCCACCCAGCCTCCCCCTCCGGGGTGCCGCTGTGGTTTCCAGGCAGTGAGAGAGCCTGGGACCCTGCGTTCCCCCCAGTTGTATAAAAAGGGGGCATTGGACCACACCAAAAACTGGTAGCAGATCCGCAAAATGCTAGCAGATTTTGAAACGCTTTTTCTTATTTTTATGTAGCATTTCACCTAGCATTTTGCGGTTTTGTAAAGCGTTTTTGGTGTAGTAGATTTCATATATTGTTACAGTAAAGCTGTTACTGAACAGCTTCTGTAACAAAAACGCCTGCAAAACCGCTTTGAACTGCCGTTTTTCAGAGCGGTTTGCGTTTTTAATATACTTTACATTGGAGGCAGAAACGCCTCCGCAATCCAAAAAATGCCTCACCTCGGGAGTATGCGTTTCAGCAAAACGCCTCCCGCTCTGGTGTGCACCAGCCCATTGAAATAAATTACCCAAGCGTATCCGCAGCCGCAAGTGGATCGCAAAACGCTGCCGAACCGCTCTGGTGTGCACTAAGCCGGATAGTGCTAATGTAGCATGTAGCAGGGTGACTGCTTTGTGGTATTGGTTTGTGCATGCATTTGCATGAGCATTGCCTCATGAATAGCCAATTAGGCCAGATTTGCAATGTCAGACTTGCTAGGGTAAGGCCTCTGTTCCATGGACTGTGAATAGGCAGTGAAATGGCTCTCAAACTCTCACAACTGCTCACTGCTGCCTGGTAACTGCTTGCTGCTGCCTGGTAACTGCTTGCTGCTGCCTGGTAACTGCTTGCTGCTGCCTGGTAACTGCTTGTTGCTGCCTGGTAACTGCTTGTTGCTGCCTGGTAACTGCTTGTTGCTGTCTGGTATCTGCTCACTGCTGCCTGGTAACTGCTTGCTGCTGCCTGGTAACTGCTTGTTGCTGCCTGGTATCTGCTCACTGCTGCCTGGTAACTGCTTGCTGAGCACACAGCTCAACAGTCCGTGGAAAAGAGGCCTTAAACTTGGTGTTTGATCACGCATACATTTTCTCATGCAAAGTACTTTTTCTTCTTGTTTGAAGGTTGAGGCACTTAGTCTATTATATATATAGATATATTTACATAGAAAGAGGGACAAAGTCCCGGAAAAGGGACAAATGAGGAGGAAATAGGGACAGAAGGGCAGGGCTCCCAAAGAGGGACTGTCCCTCCGAAAGAGGGACAGTTGGGAGCTATGGGAGATACGCCCAAGAGTATAAAAAGGCTAAAAATATAAAAACAACTTGAGGTGGCTTACCTCATACAAGTATTCACTTACCGCACAGTAAGAAAGTAACTTCATCAGGCCAATAACTGTGCCAGGTGAAGATAAACATCTAGCATCGGGCATCGTGTTGCCTTGTGCTCAGTAAATTATCTTTCTTACTGTACCGTAAGTGAATTCTTGTATGAGGTAAGCCACCTCAAGTTGTTGTCAAGTTATATTTTTAGCCTTTTTATAGTCTTTGGCACTTCTCCACCCTGTGTTATTATGCAAATATGCTAAATCAGCTACAAATAGTTCCCTGATGAACGATGCGGTCCCCTCGTACCTTTACATGTGCAGAATACAGTGGCACGCACCTCTGTTCACACAACACCCATACACTTCACACCTCTAAACGTGCCCAGGGACACCAGGCCCAGATCATCCACAAGGCAATTCTAGGCTGTTGCCTAGGGCCTGGAGAGAGTCTAGGGGCTCAAACGGATGCTAAACCCCACCGAATCGTACTAAAAAAGCAAGGTGACCATCAGCGCTGGGTGAAAAGTGCTATCTTGCCTAGAGACCCATTTAGTCTTAACCCTTTTCTGCACCACCCCTCCAATCACGCTTCACACCTCCAAACATACCTATCACGAAGCACAATGCTCTAAACTAGGCTCCCCCATAGCAGTAATGTTATACTGAGCAGGGAATCCTACCTAGCAACAGAGTGGATTCTCATTGGTCCATATGAACCAATGAGAATCTTCTCTATTGTAGGAGGATTCTCATTGGTTCTTTTGCAAACCAACAGGAAGCTGTATGCTTTCTGGTCTCCGGGACGCGCAAATTTCCACTGGACAGGTGAGTGAATTTTATGCGGCGCCTAGCCTAGGCTTCCATTGTGTCCGATTCGCAGCTTTTGTGGCGCTCTCGCAGGAATTCAGTAGGTCGAGACTTTGCGTTTGCGGTCTGGTACAGCTCGGTTCACACTTGCTTTAAAAACGCATAAATACATTTTTAAAGCTCCTTGAAAACACAGGAAGCAGATCCTAATTTAAAAATAGGACCAGCTTCCACTTGTTGAAAACACGGATTGGTGTACGATCCGTGTGCCGCGAAATGCAAGACGGAATGTAGAGTCCAGACTTTGCACGTTTCCCTGGACTGCACGTTAAAACATGCCCAATGAAGGCCTTTGAGAATGGACACTGTCGGCTCTCACTAGGCTAGTCGCTGTATCTGTATCGTCCGTTTTTGTCGCATCCACGCCGCCGCCATGACGTAATACTCACGTGTACCGCCACCCATCGCCGCCGCTCGGTCCGTTCTGAACAGCACAGTGGTCGGGGATTCTCCACTGAGCAACAGCAGACCAATGGGGATCCTCAGCAACAGGGAGAATTCTCATTGGTTCATGCTGAACCAATGAAAACTCTCCCTGTTGCTAGGTAGAATTGGCCTATTGCAACCTATGGAGACCCATGCGCAGGGACGGGCCGAGGCATAGGCTGGAGAGGCTCCAGCCTCAGGGCGCAGTGTAGGAGGGGGCGCACAATTCATTCAGCTGTCCTTCCTAATTCTGTATGAAGCAGAAAGAAATAAGAAAAGGGGATACAGTGACTGCAAGCCAGATAACTAGATATTAAGGTGTTGGGGAGGTTGTGGGCCCTGTGGCACTCTTAGTCTAATAGCAATCAGTGAGTGACGGCTGGGGCGGGAGGATGGAGGGGCGCACTTTGGTGTCTCAGCCTTGGGTGCTGGAGGACCTTGTCCCTGCGTCTGCTGGCCTCCGGGCTGCTGAAGGGACCGAGCACAGGACAAGCGGTGGGACGGGGGGCGGTGGCGAGACAGGTGAGCGGCGATGCGTACGGGCCGATGTAGCGATGCTGTGGACACGGAACAGACGCAGAACGGTGTATTTGCTCAAAGCGGATGCAGAATGAACAGAACGCGGCACGGATGCATGTTCCTTTTCCGTTCTGCATTCGCACAAGTGTGGAACGAGCTTTATTGGTTGTGCAGTTGCATTCCATGTGACAGTGCGAACGCATTCTATTAATAACATAGGAGGCATTTACTGTCCGTTTTTGCATGTAATTGCTTTACCGTAAACTCAGCATTTTTCTCTTTAGTGTGAACGTGGGCCAGAAACAGATCAAAATGAAATAGTGCCCTGGGCAAGATAGCAGTTTTTGCCCAGGATTGATGGTCACCTGGCATTTTTTTAGTAAGATTTGGTGGGAGTTAACATCCACCAGGCCCCTAGACTCTCTCCAGACCCTGGGAAACTGCCTAGGTTTGCCTTGTGGATGATCTGGCTCTGAACAGGGCCTATACCCTGTACCCGCAAAATGACTTTCCGCGAAAAAAAAATAATATATAAACACTGACCAAAGGGAGGAGTTGCATTGTTTGTAGGCCCGGATTTAGATCACAGGAGTCTATAGGCACAGATGTCCTGGCACCCTAAACTCCGCCCTCCATGAACATACAGACACCTGCCGAACCGCACCGCAAGTGCCACCGCAAGTGTCCCAGCTGTCACTCCTCCCTGACTTCCCCTCCCTGACTTCCCCTGTCCCTTAGTATTAGTCATCCAGAGGTACCCTCAGTATTAGGTAGCTAGAGGTGTCCCCGATTGAAGGGAGATCTGGTCAGTGGGATGCCGAGACCCGGGTGAGTATCCTCTCATTTATGCTCTGCTCCGGAGTCTGCATAGGTAGGAGGGAGGCTCTTGGGAGGGGAGTGAGCAGCCTTTCCATCATCAGGTGCCTGTAGGCCTGAGCCTACAGTGCCTTTTGGTAAATCCTGCCCTGATGATTTGACTGATATGAGTATAACTGACAGGACGTTCCCCCTCCCCGTCAGTCAGGTTAATACGATCTTTTTGGCAGCCTGGACCATGAAGGGCCACAGTTGGTGCTCGGACCATCTGACCTATTGGCTCGATGACACTATCACTGTCTTTCCCGGAAAAGCGCCGTCGGATTATCCGCTCAGATCCCCGTGAAACCCATACGGGCTGCGAGCCGTTTACGGCCAATCAGTAGGAAATAGTTTGCATTGCTCGGAGAGCTTTCACATCCGCCTCTCCTCCGGTGTCAGCGTCTGACTTGGCGGCCGTCCAGGAATGTATTCGGATATGTAACCTTCGGAATCCTCGCGCTCCATGCCTTTGCGCCGCGTCGCTTGCCCGAGAGCGTCTCCCTCCCCCGAACCTGCCGTAATATCGTGGGGATTGGAGATCTGTCCTTGTCATCCCCATTCTCAGCAGCGCTGGCACGTGGCCATGTCTCTTCTCTGACTCCTGTTCCCAGCCTATGTAAAAAAGCGTGCATTGTATTTTACAACGGGATCCGGCGCATGCATACGATTTCAATTAGCGTCCGGTTACAGCGCTGAGCAGATGTGGAATGCAAATCTCAGCCCAGGTGGAGCACATAGCATGCCATAAAATCACAGCAATGTTATTAATTCTCAGCCACTATACGGCCCGGCGCTCCAACCGCCCCTCCCCCCGCAGTATCTCACAAAAATGAGTACACCTCTGACATTTTTGTAAATATTTAACCACTTCACCCCAAAGCAGTTTTTACCCTAACGGTCAAGAGTAATTTTCACCTTTCAGTGCTCATCCATTTCATTTGCCAATAGCTCAATCACTACTAATCACCATGAAATGATCGATATCTTGTTTTTTCTCACCACCAATTGGGCTTTTTGGGGTTGATATTTGTTTTCAGTAATTACTTTATTTTCTATGCATTTTAAAGGGAAAAACAAGGAAAAAATGAAAAAATTCACTATTTCTACAATTTCATCCCCTATAATTTTAATATAAACACTGTTACTGTACATAAAACCAGAACATTTTATCTGCCTATTTGGTGAAAAATATAGTATTTGGAAATAAAGGTGTATTTTTTCTATGGTAGGTTTTTTCTTTCACTATTTTCACATGAACACACGCGGGAATGCACACGCACAGCGGCGGCTGCACTGTATGACTTATAAAAACGTCCTGGAGCCATTAAGAGGCTCTAGCACAGGGGTCTCAAACTCAATTTACCTGGGGGGCCGCAGGAGGCAAAGTCAGGATGAGGCTGGGCCGCATAAGGAATTTCACAATCGCGGCGCATCGTCGCCTCTGCCCGCCCCTCTCACCTTCACAGAGAGGGGCGGGGAGAGGCGGCGATCCGTGCGGCGATTGACGTCAGGAGGGGCAGAGCTGAAGCTGAAAGCTCTGCCCCTTCCAGGAAATGCCGGCCGGATTGCCCACCGGGCGATTTGGGGGCTCTGCAGCCCTCGTTTAGCGGCGGGGATGCGGCGGATTACTTGGGAGCACTGAAGCGAACTATAAGGAAGCTTTTGCCAGCGAGGGCCACAGAACATTGTATCGAGGGCCTCAAATGGCCCGCGGGCCGCGAGTTTGAGACCCCTGCTCTAGCAGGATGTTTTTATAAGTCAGCTTGTCATTAAGTGGTTAATTATATCATTTTATGGGACAACTCTGAAGATATGACACTTTGATACAATGTAAAGTAGCCAGTGTGCAGCTTGTGTAAAGATGTCCATACACGGTATAATAAAAATGTTTAATTTTCCCATTTATTCAACCAAAATGATCAAATCGAATGAAAGTTTAAAAAATGTTTTTTTGATCAAGTTAAATAGGATCGATTATCTCCTTTTTTCAATAAAAATCTAATCGGACGTGTTGGAAAAATACTTGTATTCGATCTAACGGAATAATCAAACAAAACTATCTAATCGAAAAAAATTACAAAATTGGACCATGTATGGGCACCATTACAGTGTAAATTGGCTGTCCCATCAAAATAACTCAACACACCCAATGGAAGACCTCAGGCTCAGTTCAAGTTAAGGATCGAAGTGGCAGACCAAGAAAAATCTCGGATAAACAGAAGCAACGAATGGTGAGAAATCAGAGTCAACCCACAGACCAGCACCAAAGACCTACAACATCATCTTGCTGCAGATGGAGTCACTGTGCATCGTTCAACCATTCGGAGCACTTTACACAAGGAGATGCTGTATGTGAGAGTGATGCAGAGGAAGCCTTTTCTCCGCCCACAGCACAAACAGAGCCACCTGAGGTATGCTAAAGTACATTTGGACAAGCCTGCTTTATTTTGGAATAAGGTGCTGTGGACTGATGAAACTAAAATTGAGTTATTTGGACATAGCAAGGGGTGTTATGCATGGAGGAAAAATAACACAGCATTCCAAGAAAAACACCTGCTATTTACAGTAAAATATGGTGGTGGTTCCATCATGCTGTGGGGCTGTGTGGCCAGTGCAGGGACTGGGAATCTTGTCAAAATTGAGGGACGCTTGGATTCCACTCAGTATGGCCCAGTGCACACCAAAACCGCTAGCAGATCGTCAAAACGCTAGCGGTTTTTGGAGCAGAGAGCCGATATTTGCTGGGTGCACACCGATCGGATTTTGTATGAGATCCGCCGCATCCGCGTGGCTAATGTATCTCTTTAGGCTGGTGCACACCAGCAGTTTGAGGCTTTTAGCAAACCGCAAACGTGCAGCAAGAGGCACGTTTGCGGCTCTGTAAAAACCTCAAACCGCCGGTGTGCACCAGCCCATAGAGATACATTAGCCACGCAGATTTTCAGGCAGATTCGGCCGCCGGATCCGCCCGGTGTGCACTGGGCCTATCAGCAGATTCTGGAGACCAATGTCCAGGAATCAGTGACAAGGCTGAAGCTGCACTGACGCTGAATCTTTCAACAAGACAACCACCCTAAACACTGCTCAAAATCCACTAAGGCATTCATGCAGAGGAACAAGTACAACATTCTGGAATGGCCATCTCAGTCCCAAGACCTGAATATAACTGAAAATCTGTGGTGTGAGTTAAAGAGAGCTGTCCATGCTCGGAAGCCATCAAACCTGAATGAACTAGAGACGTTTTGTAAAGAGGAATGGTCCAAAATACCTTCAAGCAGAATCCAGACTCTCATTGGAACCTACAGGAAGCGTTTAGAGGCTGTAATTTCTGCAAAAGGAGGATTTACTAAATATTGAATTCATTTCTATTTTTATGCACCTGCCTAATTTTTGTGCACTTTCTGTAAATCCCATAAACTTAATTTCACTTCTCAAATATCACTGTGTGTGTCTCCTATATGATATATTTAACTGACATTTTTTATCATAACATCCAACAATTTATACAGGAAAATCATGACTATTAACAAGGTTGCCCCAAATTTCGCATCCCACTGTATTTGTATCTCCATCATATACAAAAGGGGGTAGTAATTAGGGGACTGCCGGTGCTATTCTGTCGGGTATGCTAAAATGTTGGAACACCGGTATTCTATTTATAAAATTCATTTTCCCTCTGTCTTTGCGCTTCGGCTTCACTGCGGCTTGAGAACAGTTTTGCGTGGAGAGTCATCCTGTCCACAATCATAGTAGCAGGATGCCTGTTCCCGGCTGCTCCAGCAAGGCCAGACTGCAGCTACCGTGAGCCGTGCCTGAGGATTGGGAGCTCAGAGCCGCACATCGCCGCCTTGGCTGCAGACAGCGCACAGACGCAGGTGGAGGAGGTAGCTGACAGACTTGGAATCCGCCATGGAATCGGCAGCCGCTGTCCAGCTGCTGTCGCTGGATGGTGTCCCCAGCCAGAGGGGAAACAAACAGCTTTTGTGATCGGCGCTGTTCCCTCCGCGCACAGCGTGTCAGGGAATGATAGTTAAAGGTAAAGTACAGCCAGTTTATATAGAGTAGAGTAGACCACCAAAATTTTTACTTATTTGTAAACACCATTTTATATCACTTTAAAAAAATAAAAGTATTACAACTTTACAACTATTATTACTGTCAAAGCAATAAAACTTTAACATTGTTAAAACTTCATTTTGTAGGATGCCTCTAGACAGGAGCGTAACTACATTAAGCCACTCCCACCCCCCAAAGTATCTTTAAGTGAAGTACCCCCATTATGGAGGCTACTCCTGCATGGATTGCAGAGCAGCAGTGAAGCATTATACGTGACCTTCTCCCAATGGCAGGAAAGGTCCTCTTCCTTCCTCTTCAGTGCAGCTCATCACTACCCTGTGCAGCCAATTACCATTGGGCTTCCGCCCCTGTCACATGACATGCAGAGACTGGAGCCGCATGGTGATTGGCTGTAGGCTGCCATATTTAATTCCTTTTAAAGTGGATCCGAGCAGGGGCGTAACAATAGGCCCTGGAAGGGATGCAGCTGCAGGGGGGCCCAGAAGTAGCAGGGGGCCCCGTGGGGGGAGAAGTTTCTTTCTCCTGTCCTTAGAGACTGACAACTAAGGGCATGGAGAGAAAAAACTTTCTGCTCTCTGCACAATTGTTCTACTGACTGCATCTGCTCAGCCACTGATAAGGAATCATACAAAGTTTGGCAGACAAAGATTTGTAGACAGTCCCTATTCAGTGTGCAGCAGGGTCAAAGGGGTTCCCCACCCAAAGTTTTGCAGGGAGGCCCAGTGAGCTCTAGTTCCTTTCCTATAGTTTATAGGGCATTCCTCAAGCCAAATACTTTTTTGTTTTTGTTTTAATACTCTAATTCCCTATAAACTAAACTATAATCCACGCCCACAGATATTCAGAGAGCCTTGGCAGTAGCAAGGGCTTATGGGAGCTCAGTCTGGGCAGGAGGAGTGGGAGGTATTACTAGCCATTGATTTCAGAGGCAGAGGGCAGGAGGGAGGAGGAGGGATTAGGTTTTTTTTTCATGTTTAATGTTTACAAACAACATGGCTGCTGTCATTGTGTCACAGGAAGAAATAATAATTTTCTATTGAAGCTGTTTGCAGCTAGATTTGCTGTGTAAACTTTAGATAAGATATATAGACAAGTTACTTGTTATAGTTAGTTTTTCATCTCGGACCCGCTTTAAGCAATACCAGTTGCCTGGCTATCCTGCTGATCCTCTGCCTCTTTTAGCCCTATCCCCTGAACAAGCATGCAGCAGATCAGGTGTTGCTAACATTACTGTCAGATCTGACAAGATTAGCTGCATGCTTGTTTCTGGTGCTATTCAGACACTACTGCAGCCAAATAGACCAGCAGGGCTGCCAGGCAACTGGTATTGTTCAAAAGGAAATAAATATGGCAACCTCTATATTCTTTTCACTTCAGTTGTCCTTTAAATAGGCTCCTAAACAAGTTATCAGCTAGCTTCTACTTCCTGAATAGAGTAGTGAGGGCAGTGATATGAAAGAGATGTTTTAGGGCCCATTCATACTAGGGCAAATCCTGCTAATCACCATAGCGCTAGCACTTTATACAATCGCTGGTGTTATTGGCGCCAATCGCGGGCGTTTTGCGATTAGCGTTAAACGCAAACACGCTACCTGCAGCATTTTTGGAGCTATTCTGGAGCGATCGCGGTACAGTGTTTATAAAGTGCTGACCGTGATCGCTCTGAAATCGCAGCAATTTTTACCATGCTAATCGCAGTAAAATCACTCATGCAAAACTCTAGCGCTTATCGCTAGACTTTTGCGATTTTAGATGAGAACAGGGCCTCACAGGCTCATGGACACTCACAAGGCCCTAGACATATACCTAGGTTGTCTAGTGGATATCTCGATTCCCGGCTTCATGTGTGCCTGGACTGTCTAACATAAAAGCTTAGCTAGAGCATTAAAGGGGAACTGAAGTAAGAGGTATACGGAGGCTGCCATATTTATTTCATTTTAATCAATACCAGTTGCCTGGCTGTCCTGCTGGTCTATTCCTCTGCAGTAGTATCTGAATAACACCAGAAACAAGCATGCAGCTAGTCTTGTCAGATCTGACATTTATGTCAGAAACACCTGATCTGCTGCATGCTTGTTCAGGGGCTATGGCTAATAGTATTAGAGGCAGAGGATCAGCAGGGCTGCCAGGCAACTGGTATTGCTTAAAGGGACATAAACATGGCAGCCTCCATATACCTCTCGCTACAGTTCCCCTTTAAGTCCTTCACAGAAAGAAGTTAGTTTCTGGAATATCCTAGGAGTGCTTATAACTTTAACATCAGATTTTGAAATTTCAACAAACAGCCCCCAATTTCCAATGGAAGATTCTTGTTTTTTTTCCAGGGGAAACCTAATCTACACAAGTCACGGCTGTTAAACCTTCTGCTAAGCCTATAACCATTTCCTCTCTCTGTCGATATAAGCTTGAAGAAATGCCATAGTCTACATATGTGGCATAGCGCAGCGCGCTCCCCCTGCCCCGCCAGGCCCGCTGATATCTGATATCTCTGTGTGGTTGCTGCCGCTTTCATCTCATCCAGGCTCCTCATGTCAAATCGCCTCGATCCCCCCAGATAATCAATTTGCTGCTGTCAGCACTTGGGATTAGGCCTGACTGATGTGGGTTTCTCAGAATGGGGATTCAAGGTATTCCCTAATTAATTGTCTGTTAGAAAAGAAGAGGGGAAAGGGCCTAATTTCTGGTGGGAATTTGGGAGAGAAGGATCATCTTGGAGGCATCCAGAACGAGACAGATAGAGATATTTTCCACTAGCAGAGTTTTGCGTTCCGACAAGTGAGCAGTTCAGCCTCCCATGGGAAAGAGGCCTTATTTATTTTACAGCAGTTTTCACTACAGTGGTGTAACTACCAGAGGCGTAACTAGAGGGGTACAGCCTGGCTCATGCCATGGGCCCCACATTGCCATGGGTGCCATGCCTGCCCCCCTCATCCCTCGTGCTGCACCACAATTTTAAGGGATGGCTCTCACCACCTTTACGGGGGGGACGGGGGACGGGGAGGATACTTGCTTATCTAGAGGCAAGTGGCTTCTTTTTATTATATCTGAAGGTATACAACTACTTAACTATTTATCTGGATGCTTGTGACTACTTAATATTTTTATTGGGAGGCAGGTGACTAATTGGAACAATTTGATTATTTTATCTGGAAGTGTTTAATTTTTAGGTACTTTAATTTTAAGGTACTCCATTCATTCACCAATAACTTTATCACTACTTATCACAACGAAATCTATACCTTGTCTTTTTCGCCACCAATTAAGCTTTCTTTGGGTGGTACCTTATGCTGAGTCTAATCTAAATGCACTTTAATGGGAATAATAAGAAAAAAATAATTATTTCTCAGTTTGCAGCCACTCTAGTTTTAAAATAAAATGTAAAACTGTGGATAAAAGCCACACATTTTATTTGCCCATTTGTCCCGGTTATTGCAAAGTTTACATATTATCCCTAGTACAATGTATGGTGACAATATTTTATTTGGAAATAAAGGTGAAGTTTTTCAGTTTTGCATCCATCACTAATTTCAAACACATAATTTAATAATAATATGCCCTGTTGACATACATATTAAGAAAAAATTATTCCCTAATGTGTGCAGGTGTAATTTTACTATTTGGCCACAAGGTGTCCTCGCGCATTAAGCGTACAATAGGTATACTAAATAGGAAGTAATGCATAGCTGTGTTACTCGGATGTGGCTCCACCCCCTAGATGTTCCCGCCTGAATCCAATGATCAGGTGGCTTCATGGTAGGGCCGTCCCTGGTAGGCATGTCTGGATGGCTCTTCATATCAATGTAGCTGGCACCACCCCCTAGATGTTCCAGTCTGAATCCAATGATCAGATGGCTTCATGGTAGGGCCGTCCCTGGTAGGCATGTCTGGTTGGCTCTGCATATCGATGTAGCTGGCACCGCCCCCTAGATGTTCCAGTCTGAATCCAATGATCAGGTGACTTCATGGTAGGCATGTCTACTTGGCTCTGCACATCGATGTAGCTGGCTCCACCCCATCGATGTTCCCGCCTGAATCCAATGATCAGGTGGCTTAATGATAGGGCCGGCGCTGGTAGGCATGTCTGGTTAGCTCTGCATATCAATGTACCTAGCACCGCCCCTAGATGTTTCCGCCTGAATCCAATGATCAGGTGGCTTCAGGGTAGGGCCGGCGCTGGTAGGCATGTTTAGTTGGCTCTGCATAGCGATGTACCTGGCACCGCCCTCTAGATGTTCCTGTCTGAATCTAATGATCATCTGGCTTCATGGTAGGATCGGCCCTGGTTGGCATGTATCAAAAAACAAGCTTGCACTCTACGGAGTTCAGTTCTGCTACTTTTGTTTTGGGTTATATGGCACTGTGGTCTGGAACATTATCCCATGTTCCCTGAGAATGGCCTGCATTGTGCCACTGGTATACTCTGCGCCTTCATCTGCCTGCAGTGCTCTAGGCATTCTTCCAGATATATTACTTGTTTGAGCATTTGAGCAAGATACTGTTATAGCTTCTCTGGAACTTCATCTTTGTTGTGTAACAGGTATACTGCGGGCTGTGCTATGTCTGGAGAAGTCATCAATTAAAGGAATACATTTTCAACTATGTTCTTTATTGTCTCAGGATTCCTGCGCCCTAACCGCCTATGCCACATATGGATGCAGTTTGAATGCTTTTCGTCCACGACTGTGTTAACTGTTTCACTACAATCCAGTTGATATACTGAAACTGATCTGTGATTGTAGCTTTTGCAAGAAGCAGGTAGTTACTAATGACACAACTTGGAAGGTCAGATTTATCAAGAGTATCTGAGACAAAATATTAGTAGGTTTTTAGAAATCCATACAGAACTGTCTCAGACATATTAAGAAATCACTAGCTAGTGCAGATTCCTTCTAAAACTGTAAGGAATAGGAGAAGCTAGGAAGGTCTCCCAGGCAGTGCAGTGTGAGGGGAATTGCTGTTGCTGTGGTAACCAACACACCTGCTGTCAGCAAGCTCTGAGTGAGGGGGGAGGAGCCCTTCACAAATCACATCTAGCCTGCACTATCTGAAGAACTGCTAATGAGCACTTCTTAATCTATGGCAGGTTAG
This sequence comes from Hyperolius riggenbachi, assembly GCF_040937935.1. Classification (NCBI taxonomy): domain Eukaryota; kingdom Metazoa; phylum Chordata; class Amphibia; order Anura; family Hyperoliidae; genus Hyperolius; species Hyperolius riggenbachi. The sequence goes on from NC_090647.1 coordinate 30,327,983, forward strand.
GAATAGATTTGCACTTTTCTTAACTGTAGTGTAGCTCTAGAAATCCTCGCTAAACTGCCGTTATTACATAGGCTTTGGGAAGGTTCTTACTATCATGCAGAACCGTTCTTCTGCTGGTTAGAACAGTTTTGGAAGAAAAAACTGTCGGTAATGCGTTGATAAATCTCCCCCACTGTGTTTCCTTGCTTAGAGTTACAGACTACCCAGCATGCTCATGGTGAACCAGAACGCCTAGGAGTGTGTAAGGGGCTGAAACAGACCAAAAAGTCTCCTTACTAAAATGCTATAGAAAACAAAAGTTTGCCTTCTTAAAACAGAAGGTATTTGGGATAATTCAGGTTGGAGTGAGAATATACAATACAATACAATACAATAACATTTCTATAGCGCTTTTCTCCCATAGGACTCAAAGCGCTTAGGCTCTCTCAGATTCAGTAATTGGTAGGATGAAGTATTCACACAACAAAAGTTATATTTCTGCAAATGCCAGACTGAACAGGTGGGTTTTCAGTCTGGATTTAAACACGTCCAGGGATGGGGCTGTCCTGATCTGTTGAGGTAAGGAGTTCCAAAACGTAGGGGCAGCATGACAGAAGGCTCTGGGACCAAAAGTTTCTAAGTGGACTCTGGGTATGACTAATATGATGCCTCCAACAATGCATCACTGCTGAATATGCAAATCATCTATTTATTGTACCCATAAGCTAGCCACACCTCTAGAACCGCTGGAATGCAATGATGTGTCAGCTTGTTAATTGTACAGAGCCACAATAATACAACATTCATACATTTTTTTTGAGTTTCACCTGTAATCCAACATGCATACAGACTGTTTCAGATTGGTTGATCCTCATCAGTGCATGTCCAATCCAAAATAGTCTGTATGCTTGTTGGATTAGTAGTTTGGCTCTGTAACATGATGATGACCAACCAGTCTGAAACATGTCTGTATGCATGTTGGATTACAGGTGAAACTCAAAAAATTATAATATTGTGGAAAGGTCCATTTATTTCAATAATTCAACTTAAAAGGTAAAATTGATACATGAAATAGACTCATTAAATGCACAGCGAGATATTCCAAGCCTTTATTTGTTATAATTGTGATGATTAAAGCTTGAGAACCCCAAATTCAAAATCTCAGACCATTAGAATATTGTGAAAAGGTTCAATATTCTCGGCTCAAAATGTCAGAATCAGAATCAAGTTTATTTCGCCAAGTACAACAAGAGTTGTACCCGGAATTGGTTTTGGCACAACAGGGTCGGTGGTGGAACAATAGCAGAAAAGTGCGTTTAGCATAACAGAAGATACATAAAGTGCATACGTTACATACCGTATTTTTCGGACTATAAGACGCTCCGGACCATAAGACGCACCTAGGTTTAGAGGACAAAAACCAGGGAAAAAAAAATATACTGAACCTGGTGCGTCCATGGTGCAGTGCATCTTCAGTATCTTCTCCCCCCCAATTATTATGTCCCTGTGTCCTTATATGTGCCCCCTGTGTCCTCATATGTGCCCCCTGTGTCCTCATATGTGTCCCTCTTTGTCTTCTGTCCTCCTCTGTCTTGAGTCCTGTGTGTCCCCTTGTCCTCTGTGTTTCCTATCCTGAGTGTCCCCTGGCCTGATTTTTGTGTGCAGTGATGTGGAAATATGGTACTTATGGCAAACACTGAAATGGTGCCTGTCCCCACCCCCACCAGTCAGAGATTCCTTCCTCTGTAAAACAGCACTTATCCCCCCCCCAGCACATGACACCCATCCCTCTACAGCAAATGACTCCCCTGCCCAGACTGTCCCTCATCCCCTCACCACATGACACTCTGCCAACCAGCAGCACACCCCTCCCCAGTTCCCCCCAGCAAGTTGTCATCCTTGGGAGAAGCATGTAGCACCCATGGCCCCAGGGGTAATGTGCAGCTCCGGAGTGAGGGACAGTTTGTACCTGAGCAGTGGGAGAAGCCATCCCGATCCCACAGCTGTAGCGATTACAGCCCGGACCATCAAAGCCCGCACCGAGAGAGGGGAGAGAGTGGCAGAGCATCCCAGCTGACCTCGGCGGAGGTAGAAGTAATCCGGATCCGACTGCTGCAGCGATCGCAGCCCGCACCATTACTGCCCGGACTGAGAAAGGGGAGAGAGTGGCAGAGCAACCCAGCTTACCTCGGCGGAGGTAGAAGTCATCCGGATCCGACTGCTCCAGCGATCGCAGCCCGCACCATTACAGCCCGCACCGTGAAAGGGTAGAGAACGGCAGAGCATCCCAGCTGACCTGCAGACCGGCGGCTTACAGCATAACGAGGCCACAGTGGGGAAATGAGTAGCTGTAATCGTCAATAGGAAAGCCGCTAGCTGGTCCGTGCACGCAGCTGAAGCCTATCTCTCGTCACTTCCGCATTAGTGACATAAGCGGAAGTGACGAGAGATAGGCTTCAGCAGCGTGCACGGACCAGCCAGCGGCTTTCCTATGGACGGTTACCGCTACTCATTTCGCCACTGTGGCCCCGTTATGCTGTAAGCCGCCAGTCTGCAGGTCAGCTGGGATGCTCTGCCGCCCTCTCTCATCGGTGCGGGCTGTGATCGGCGCGGCTACGATCGCTTCTCTCTCCACCCAGGTACAACCTGTCCCTAACTCCTCAGCATCATATTACCCCGGGGGCCCCTAGAGACACAAGGAAATAGCAGGGGACACAGGACAGCACACGGGGCATGACGTAGCGGAAGGGGGACTCAGAAATAGGGACAGAAACTTGGCCAAAATTGCTGTATCCGGACCATAAGACGCAGTGACTTTTTCCACCCATTTTGGGGGGAGAAAAAGTGCGTCTTATGGTCCGAAAAATACGGTACAGTGGATATATACAGTAGGTAGAGTGCAAAAACAAGGTATAGAGTATAAAGCATAGATAAAAGTATACATAAAAGATGAACCCAAGAGAATGACCGGGGGTAATCCGCTTCCATCTATGGCACTCAAAACACTTTGCAGCGATGCTTTGAATCAGGTGCCCCGCAGTCTATCCCTGGTAGAGAGAGACAGAGAGAGGAGAGTAAAGAAGAGGAAGGAAGATAAAGACAGCAGTGAAAAATGAGTCCCCTTAGGATTGCGGCGTGACCTGGCTGGTTAGTGTCCCGCTGGCTGTTTTTTCCGCTTTGTCTGCTGCGATGGCTGGTGTCCGATGTTAGGGATTGTGCTGGGCGTCTAAGTGCCCGAGGTCGATGCGCGTAACTCTCAATGTGGGGCTGCGTTGGTCCTGCAGCTAGGGCCCTTCCTGTGATGGATTCGTGGCTTGATGGAGTGTTGCTGGATCCAGTGTCAACCCCCTGAAGCAGGCTATGTGACCTGAGCTGGAGAGGGCTCCAGAGCGGTGGTGGCCCAGAGAGTGGTGAGACCAGAGTCCCTGCAAGTGGATTAGGGTCTCGGCAGTGAAACTGATGGTGACAGCCGACTCCTCTAAGTAGGTGGCCTGAGAGCAGCTGATCTGGATCCTGTAGTCAAGCTTCCCTTGGGTAGAACGATGGACGGCTGTTCCCTGGGACAGAGGGCAAGATGCACTCCATGATGGTGGACGACGAGTCCATGTGGGAGGGCTGGAGTCCTCAGGCCTAAGTAGCGAGTGCCCCTGACTTCAGTGCTGGTGAGATCTCTCCTGCTCCGAGACTGGTGGTGGACGGGATCACGTGAGAGAGCAGGAGCACCGGCAGCGGCGAGTGCGGCTGACATTAGTGCGGGCCAGGAATGGATTGTGGGGCAGGCTGCCGACAGAGTATTGATGGTGGGGGGAGGTCACTGGCGGCCCGAGCGGCCGAGGCCACTCGCACCGACAGTAGTATACCTGCACAAGCGTCGGTGGTGTAGGGCACCAGGATTCCACTGGATGCTGGGCTGTGCGGTGTCCCTGGGCAGCGGCAGTGAAGAAGGCAGTCGTGAGCATTTGAAGCGGCTGAGGCCAGCGCCATGTGGGTAATCAGCTGAGCTGTCCATGTGGTGAGCCGGACCTCAGCCCAAGTGCCATAGCACCAGAGCCTAGGGATCCAGAGTGTATCCTATCCGCCCGATGGTGTGGCGGAGCTGGAGGGAGACCACCTAGGCAGTTTTTGGCCGTGGGACCAGGAGGAAAGTGGTGAGAAAAGAGAGATGTGAGCCGGAGCCCTGTGGCCGTGGCTACCATCCAGGCGCCATATTTAGAAGCTTCAGACTCTAATCAGCTAATTCATCCAAAACACCTGCAAAGGGTTCCTATTTCATACATTGGCTTTACCTTTTAAAGAGACTCTATAACAAAAAAAAAGATCCCCTGGGGGGTACTCACCTCGGGAGGGGGAAGCCTCAGGGTCCCAATGAGGCTTCCCCTTCTTCTGTAGCTGCAGGCAGTATAGCGCTGGCTCCCCCGAAGCGTCCTGCAATCCTCCCCGACAAGCCTAACAAGGCATGATATGTTTACCTTACGTAGCTCCAGCGGTGGCGCTGTTGTGACTCTCAGCACGGAGATAGGCGAAAATAGCAGCTCTCTGTCAGGTCCGCTCTTCTACGCAGGCGCAGGAGCCTCGTGCCTGCGCAGTAGAGCAGACCGACAGCGATTGGCTATTTCTGCCTATCTCTGAGCGGAGAGCCGATACTGCGCCTGCGTTGGGGCCGGGAAGATAAATATTTACATCCCCGCTGTTCGAAAGGGGCACAGCGAGACCGTTGTGGGACACAGGAGGACGAGGGAAGCCTTGATAGGATCCAGAGGCTTCCCCCACCCGAGGTGAGTACCCCCCAGGGGAGGTTTTTCTCGTTACAGGTTTTCTTTAAGTTGAATTATTGAAATAAATGAACTTTTGCACAATATTCACAGTTTCGCCTGTACAGAACCTTTTTCACCGGGATCTTTCTGGTGATGTTATGATAGATGGGATAGTAAGGAAAACCATCGTCAATTCCTTCAAACTTCATTTTTAGTCCATTAGCTGTACTGCAAAGATTTTGTCTGTTGTAATTTGACCAAGCTGAGCGAAAAAGTCTCTGTCACAGGTCATGTGACTTGTAGCTCCTCCTGTAATCTAGTAGCTACGTTTTTGGTGTAGATTAATAATATTAACCACTTGTGTCCCCATTACAGTATACTGAAACCACATCCTCCTTCAGACCACCGCTGGACACCGGGCCCTTCTGGAAAGTCGTGGCTGCGCTCCCATACGTGAACGAGCGCAGCTGCATTTTGAAGGTGCAGGACACCTCACGCCTGCGCGGTAGCACAGAGCATCTTGGCCTTGGCTTCTTTTTACGACAAGCCCAAGCAGCTACGTGCTACTGCGCAGGCGCAAGGCCAGCCCCACTCATTAAGGGACACACCTCCTTAACAAGCCCTTGTCAAAGGGGTTTGTGGAGCCCAGTGCTGATACGGCAAGGTGGAGAGGGATGGGGAAAGCCTTTGAGTTATCCACAGGGTTTCCTCTATTGAGGTAAGTATACATTTGGGAAACTTTTTTCGTTACAGGTACACTTTAAGCCTCAGCTTCAAATACATAAAACCTCTATGAACGTCTAATAAAATGTCCTCCGTTGAACAGAATGAAGACCTTCACACCTAAGAAGCCTAAATATGTGGTCATTTTTCTTTTAGTTAAGTCACTTAGCATGGTGGTGATCTACAGCTTGGTCATCGGTTCCTTGGCAAAAAATTGCCGTCGCCAAGACGTAACAGTCTCAGAGACCACTGTCTGCAAGAAGCATTCTGGGTCCCACAAGGAGCTCCAAGGGAGTCAAGACACGTCAACACGTCGCAGAGACAGTCACCAGGGGGGACCCGGCTCTCGGAGTGGCCGTCAAACTTTTATAGAGCATTTTATGATTTATGTTTTGAGAAGAGGCTTAGCGGCATCCCGTCATGGTGGCGGACCATTAATTTGCCTCCAGCCTGGAGCCGTCTGCCCAGTGCTCCAAGTGACAACCGGCCGGCTTGTTGTCCTCATCTCTATTCTTTGTGAGACATGGGAGAAACGTGTGTCGTAATCCCGGATGATGAAATCGGGAGCGATCTAGAGAGAGAGAAGAGCCACTTCTGATCTTTCTTGGCAAAGTCCCGGCTCAGAATTCTCAGCAGGTGTGCCGAGGCGTTTGGCACCAAGCGGCGGTCTGCTTCTGTTGGAGCTGCCTGTTTTGCGTTGCCATTTACAAGCCCTTTCCATCAAAGGGAGGCTGTCAACGCAGCTCCTGAAATCACGTCTGCTCGAAGTAGTGAAAACGCGGTTGGGCGAGCTGCCAAGGACTGAGTCGGTTAACAAGCTCTCTCTCTGTGATTCATGTTTACCCCCCAAAGACAGCTGATTAACCTACGTGGTGACGGTGGTTTTATAGCACAAGACAGCTCTCGTATTAAAGATTTAATCACGTAATTTATAGAGTGCCTCTAACAACTTCATCCCAAGACATGAAGACCGTAAAACCGACACGCTGTCATTTACAGAGAAGGTCTAGGAAAATTGGCCACCGTTCTCCATGGTTCACCGCAACGATGAGCTTCAGCCATTGTGGAGGGACCAGCAGGAGGGCAGAGAGAAGGCTGCTGCCCACCATAGGGGTGGAACGGCTTCATGTGGGGAAGAAAATTGCTCCATATGGAAACTGTTGTGGGGAAGGAGTTGGTGGTCTAGCTCTGAATTAGTGCAAACTGCTAAATAGATGTTTACCGAGTACAGGACTCAATCAGCTCCTGACGGTCCACACAACAAACCCAAGCCAACCAATACCAACACGGGAAAGGTGGTATCACTTAATTTTGCATCAAAATTCATAATTAATCTTGTTACCTGGTCTGGGAGCTTTTGCCAAACTGCAGGAACTGTGCAGTACCAGCAGGATTGTGGGACGTTTCTTATTTTTAAGCTACAGTAACTAGCTTGTCTCAGCATGCAAATAACAGAAAGCTTCCTATGTCAGATAAGAGAAGGACACTATGGCCGGAGGGAAATTGAACACCCCTACCCCGACAAACATACACACACATACACACAGCTTTGTAGAGTTTACACAGTGATGTAAGCCTGTTGTCTAGGTGTGAGCCATGGGAGGGACAATAAGCTGTAGCCAGGGGTGTAACAATAGCAGCCACAGGGGGGCCCTTAGGGGGAGAAGCTTGAGGGGGGCCTATAGCTCTAGGGCCCCCCGGGCCATTTTCAAGGTAAGGAGAGGGTGCAGCGCAGGAAGGGGAAGCGAAAGACACAAACAGCAGTGGGGAGGGGGCCTCCTCCCTCCCTCACCTCGGGCTACCATCAGCGCTCCCCCCTCCAGCAACGACAGCTGGGGGGGCCCTATCTAAAGTTTTGCAGGGGGGCCCAGCGATTTCTAGTTACGCCCCCGGCTGTAGCAGTAGGGAGGGAAAATTACCACTGAGCTGGGTTGAAAAAAGAAAAGGGTGAACGTGATGTCACTTTTGTCATCATGGAGAAACAGTAAAGATGGAAACCAGCAGAAATATTATTTTCTTTTTTTCTTATCACATTTCTCCTAAATCTGGCAGTGAACACTAAAAGCAACAGCAACCTAAATACGTAATTTCTTATTTCCCAGAGAATACAGAGTTTGCACGATCTCTTGTCGGCGGTCCCGTCTGCCTGGCAAGCGATGATGACAGATTGCCCTGTGTATGACATAACGCTGCTATTTATACTCTGGCCTTTGTGTGATGCCTGCAGTGCCCAAGGAAGGATTTATGGGAATCTTATCAGATGACCAGAGCTGATGTAACCATAGATGCCCTCTTGGCATTCCCAGCAGGCCGGGAAGCATGTCACATGACCCCGGTGCTCTTATGTCTTATAGGACCTTGCTGACAGAGCCGGGGGGACAGAGTGACATCCCATCCAGCACGGCATGCTGTATGAAGGTCACTCAGTAAGCTTGTCCTCGCCCTCACATTAGACCTTATAACAGCCAGGCTGGTATATCTGCCCAGCTGAGGCAAGACTGAGGTTCCTCTGAAAGGAAGTCCTATAACCCTTTCCAGTCCTGAGTCGGACGATGGTCACAACTCACTAATATCATGCTGGTGATAATAAGTCAAGTGAAAACTTATCACCACATATCAATCAGTATTTAAAGTGTTAATTCACTAAAGTAGCTTGCCTTATGTAGTGATAAGCTTTCACAGAGCGAGTGTTGTCTTAACACTTCAGTCCTTAAGTTATAACCTCTGTAGGAATTCCCGCATGGCGTAGATAGGGAGGGGAGGAGCACACGGAGGCAGACTGCAGCTCCTCCCCTCCTGCTGTCTCCTCTGCCAGCATGATTACAGCTAGCCTGCAGCCTGCTGTGTATGGCAGCCAGGGAAGGAGAGACAGAGTTGCTTTGGCTGTGCATGTCTGTGTTTGTGTGTGTCTGTGTATGGCATTGTGTGTATGTGTGTGTGTGGCTGTGTGTGTGTCTGTGTGTGTGTCTGTGTATGGCATTGTGTGTATGTGTGTGTGTGATTGTGTTTGTGTGTGTCTTTGTATGGCATTGTGTGTGTGTGGCTATGTGTATATATACATAAGCTTGATGTCTCTCTCTTCCTCCCTCTCTGTGTGCCTGCTGTGTGTTTCTCTCAATGCACAGTGCCCTTCTGTATAGAATATTAAAAAATGAAGCAGACAGCTCAGAATCCTTCACTTTACATTGCTGTCTCTAGTAACACACCACTTAACCACATCTCAGGCCAGGTGATAACTGCTCACACACTTTACAGTTGTTATCACTTGCATTCCTCTCTGTGAATTAACACTGGGGCCGATATGTAATTAACTTTTTCTCCTGAGTTTTCTCCTAGGAGATAATTTTTCATCTTATCACGCTGGTGCGTGAGAGGCACTAACGTAGTGATAACAAAATACAAAGCTAGTGAGCAAGCGTAGTAAGGATCAGGCCGCAGTCATACACAGAGTCAGAGGTATCAAAGTAGAGAGTAGCTAGGCAATATTGTAGTCAATAAACAGGCAGGATCATACACATAAGTCAGATGTCAGTCGTATTGGAAGAATCAAGCAATAGAGAAGTCAGGGACAGGCCGAGTCAAACACGTGTATCAGATGGCAGCGGTACAGTAGGACTAGACAAGAGCAAGGTCAAGAGACAGGCAGGAAGTCGGTACACAGATAAATATACAATAATATGTTACTACAATATAATATTACAATATGATAATATTACGAATATTTTACAGATATAACTACAAAATAACAAAACTGACTAACTAGAGTATTTATTTATTTATTTATTTATTGTACTTATAAGGCGCCAACATATTACGCAGCGCTGGACATTAGTTTAGGTTACAGACAATATTTAGGGGCGACATACAGCAAAATGACAATGGGCCTGATTCACAAAGCGGTGCAAACTTTTTTGCGGACTTTTGCGCGCGCAATTTGCCGCGATTCGCGCGCAAAAGTCCGCGATCGCGCGAATCGTGGCAAATTGCGTGCGCAAAAGTCCGCGAAAAAGTTTGCAGCGCTTTGTGAATCAGGCCCAATACATGAATACAAGAAAGACCAGATCATGCAGCACAGTATGAGTACAAGGTAATGCTTAGTCAGTCACTGGATGGGAGCATGGATATTAGGCAAGTTAAATTCACTCAGATGCATAGCATGGGTGCACAGTAATGGAGGTGCATGATCAGGTAGGACACAAAAGGAGGAGGACCCTGCCCAAAGGCTTACAATCTAGAGGGAGAGGTAGGGACCTGAAAGGTAGGGGACCAGACTTCATCTGCGGGTTTAGAACACTTGTGAGGGGTGGTAGGCCAGAATGAAAAGGTGAGTTTTGAGGGCCTTCTTGAAGATGTTGAAGGAGGGGGTTGCCCTAATGGGTGGAGGTAGGGAGTTCCATAGTGTTGGAGCAGCTCTTAAGAAGTCCTGGAGGCATGCATGGGACTGGGTGACGCGGGGGGTGGTTAGGCGAAGTTCATTGGAAGAGCGGAGTTAGCGGCTAGGTGTGTACCTCTGAGTAAGATCGGAAATGTAGGTTGGACAGGTTTTGTGGAGAGATTTGACACAGTATCTTGAATCTGATTCTGGACTGGATAGGAAGCCAGTGAAGGGATTCAAGGAGGGGATCCGCCATGGTGGAGGGATGGGAGCAGTGGATAATTCTGGCTGCCGCATTCATGATGGACTGCAGTGGGGCTGTTCGGGTCATAGGGAGACCAGACAGCAGGGCATTGCAGTAGTCAAGGCGGGAAATTATGAGGGCATTGATGAGGAGTTTGGTGGTGGCAGGGGTCAGGAAAGGGCAAATCTTACAGATGTTACGAAGGTGGAAGTTGAAGGACTTTGTGAGGTTTTGGATGTGGGGAGTGAAGGAGAGTGCGGAGTCCAGGGTGACATCCAGACAGCGGGCTTGAGAGGTAGGGTGAATGGTAGTGTGGTTAACAGTGACATGCACATCTGGGAGGTTCGTGGATGGCCGGGGTGGGAAGATCATAAATTCTGTTTCGTCTAGGTTTAGTTTAAGGAACCTAGCGGACATCCAGGACGAGATGGCTGATAGGCAGGAGGAGACCTTGTCCATGGTAGTGGTGGATATGTCAGGGGTGTGGAGGTAGATCTGGGTATCATCTGCATACAGATGATAGTTTAAACCCATGGAGGAGATAACCTTGCCAATGGAGGATGTGTATAGGGTGAACAGTAGGGCGCCAAGGACCGAACTTTGGGGGACTCCCACCGAGAGGTGGTTGGGGGTGGACGAGTACTCATTGAAGGCGGTCGTGAAGGAACGGTTGGAGAGGTAGGATGAACCAGAGTACTGATTAGTATCAAGGCCAGCAAGCAAGGGAATACTCTGACCTTAAATACCCAGGAGGCAGAGCAAAAGCCCAGCCCCTAGAAATGACAGCACCTCCTGCAAAAAGGTGTCAGCTGATGACATCACCGCTGACACCCCATCAGACACGCCTCCTCAGCCTATAAAGGCAGCTCTGAGCTCCGCGAGTCCTGCCAGAATCAACACGGCGACCCACATCTATAGGGGAGCCGGGGATGCCATCATTCTGACTCACGTCTACAGGGGAGCCGGGGATGCTATCATTCTGACTCACGTCTACAGGGGAGCCGGGGATGCCTTTGATCAAAGAGGAAGAGGAAGCTTCCTCCAGCTGCTCCAAACTATCAGAGCAGCCTGCAGAGACCACACTAGGTAAGTTTGTTACACATCTTCTATTTAGAATAATTTTAAGCACTTTGCAAAATGAAAAAGTACCAAAAAGTTGATAAAAAAGTACTATCAAAATTATTTTGGGTATTTTCTTGCTTGCTGGTGGATTAAAGGGCATTTTATTGGCAGGTTTAAAAATATCACCTAGGAGAAAACTCAGGAGAAAGATTAAATTGCATATGGGCTTTAGGTCTTTAGGTTTAGGATCCAGTCATTAATTTAAGGATTCAGTTGTTAACTTTAGGAATCACTCCTTAACTTAAGGAGATAATCCTTAATTTAAGATTTGCCTGAGGTAAATTGCATAGTGAATACTACATGATTTATCACCATGGTGATAACAGTAAAAGCAGGTCAGATCATCAGTGGTGCATACAGAGCATGGACACACAGATGTAATGTGAAAAAGATAAGAAACACCTTCAGGAGCATTTGGGGCCCTCCACTGCAGCAGCTATCACTGCAAGGGCTGTTGCTATGCCCCCAGTGGTTATATTAGGTAAGAAATGCAGTAAGTTATTATTATTACACGCTATATATTTGCAGACTCTCCACTCTCCGATGGCTCCAGATGCCTCAGGTGGTAAATTGATAATCTTCTGCAGTTCAGGGATAGGATCAGCGTGTGCTGAGGTCTGCGGTAAGGCTTGGCATGTCACAGCTGGGCCTTTACTGGTAGAGGGGGGTCTCCCGGCTGCCCAGGTAACATAAACACCTCAGCCCCGCCGTCTCTCACATGCGCTGCTCCCTGCATGGGGGCTTCAGAATTCATAAAACCGCATGCGACCGGCTACCGGTGTGGGCCGCAGGCATCTGTTCTCGCGCAGAAGGAATTTATTGGGCCTGGCTGGTCTAAGGTTTCCTCTAAAATCAGCAGGATGATTAGTCTGGGGGAGTAAAAGAGGGTTTTTGTGCAGAGTTAATGTGGAGAGCGGCCAGAGAAGTCAGCCAGGCTATCGGGCGGTCCTCTTTGTCTGTGATGTCTGCAGGGAAAGCGAGGGTCTGGCTGAAACGCTCTCACTGGTCGTGATTTGCTGGACGACACTTTTTCTCTACTGTGCTTTTTATTACTATTATTATTATTAGTGTTTTAATAACACAACTCCATGAATTAAAAAAAAAAATAGAACAAAACAGAACAGCAGCCCTTTCCTGAAAACACCAGGCACAGGAGATTTTGCAAAATTAAACAATAAAAAACAAAAGTTTAACTTTTTAAGAGATGAAAAACAACAATAAACACAAACAAAATATAGCATCAAATACAGCATAGCATCAAATACACAGGGCCGGATTTGTACTCTTTACCGCCCTAGGCCACTGTCACCAGCCCCCCCCCCCCTCAGTGTAGGTAGCGAGATAACCCCTCCCCTCTAGTATAGGTAGCCTAATGACCCCCCCCCCCCAGTATAGATAGTCAGATGACTCCTCCCCCCTTTCCCTCCAGTATAGGTAGCCAGATGACCCCTTCCCTTCCCTCTAGTATAGGTAGCCAAAGGACTCCTCCCCTTTCCCTTCTAGTATATGTAGTCAGATGACTCCTCCCCCTTTCTCTCCAGTATAGGTAGCCAGATGACTACCTTAATCCCTTCTTTTCCCCACCCCCTTTCAGTATAGGTAGCCAGCTCGCCTTCACACCGCAGCAGCCATCAGTGTTACTCATTTCTCCACTCATCTCCAGTGCAGAAGCTTCCTCTTCCTTTCCCTCTCCAATGCTGCCCAAGTCCATAGCTGTCGGCCACAATGCAAACGTGCACAGAGAGCAAGGTGGCTGCTGCACAGGCAGCTAGCAGCAAAGTACAGCGGTGAGGCGCTTGCCTGATCTCCCTACATTGCAGCATTTGCAAGCTTGCAAATACTGCACCAGTTTAGCCTGCTGCTTTGGTGCCCTTCCTCCTGTGCTGCCCTAGGCCATGGCCTAGGTGGCCTTGGCCTAAATCCGGCCCTGCAAATACATCTCATGTGTAGGGGAACTACACGAACCAGGATCCACTATTGTTCGCGTACCGCAAAGGTAGGATGGGGTATGTAGGTGGGTGTGTAAATCTGACATTGTGACAGTCCATGGTGACTGTTCCAAAGGAGAGGAGAGGTACAGTTGTGTTCAAAATTATTCAACCCCCAATGCTGTAAAGGGTTTTAGGGAATTCAGTGTACATTTGTAATTGTGTTTAGAATGAAATCTTACAAGGACTTTGTAAAGAACCAAATGCAACTGAAATGACATCAATTGTTTTTGTAATACAGTATTAAATGTTTTTTTTTGTGATTTCTTCATTGACACAATTTTTCAACCCCTTAAAGACTACCACTCTTAAGAACAGAGGTTAATTCAAGATTTTTCGATCAGGTATTGAAAACACCTGTGGATGTTAATGAGCAGCAATCACGCATAATAAGCACCAATTAGGCAGATTTAAAATTACTGTGATACTCAGCTCCTTCTAGACATTTACTGGTGTGTTTACAAACATGGTGAAGTCAAGAGAATGGTCCAGGAAAACAAGAGAAGAGGTGATTTCTCTGCACAGGAAGGACAATGGCTATAAGAAGATTGCAAAGATGTTAAACATAGTAACATACCAAGAGACACCATAGGAAGCATCATTCGCAAATTCAAGGCAAAGGGCACTGTTGAAACGCTACCTGGTCGTGGCAGAAAGAAGATGCTGACTTCGACTGCTGTGCGCTATCTGAGGTGCAAAGTGGAGAAAAGTCCCAGTGTGACTGCTGAGGAGCTGAAAAAAGATTTGTCAGATGCGGGTACTGAAGTTTCAGCTCAGACAATAAGGCGCACACTGTGTAATGAAGGCCCCCATGCCAGAACTCCCAGGCGCACCCCCTTGCTGTCTCCAAAGAATAAGAAGAGTCAATTGCAGTATGCCAAAAGTCATTTGGAAAAACCACAAAAGTTTTGGGATAGTGTTCTGTAGACTGATGAAACAAAATTAGAACTGTTTGGGCCCATGGATCAACAATGTATTTGGAGGAGTAAGAACAAGGCCTATGAAGAAAAGAACACTTTGCCTACTGTGAAGCATGGCGGGGGGGGGGGGGGGGGGGTCAATCATGCTCTGGGGCTGTTTTGCTTCTGCAGGTACAGGGAAGCTTCAGTGTACCATGAATTCTCTTCCATACCAGGAGATATTGGAAGAAAATTGATGCAGTCCGTCACAAACCTGAGGCTTGGGAGTCGTTGGACCTTTCAACAGGACAATGATCCCAAGCATACCTCCAAGTCCACTAGAGCATGGTTGCAGATTAAAGGCTGGAACATTTTGGCCATCGCAGTCACCAGACTTAAATCCAATTGAGAACCTCTGGTGGGACTTAAAGCATAGTCCCCAACAGTCCCGATTTGATCGGGACTGTACCGATTTGGGGGGCCCCTCCCGCCATCCCGCGCTGCCCCCCTTCTGTCCCGGCCGCTGGGCAGAGAGAAGGAAAAAAATTGATCGAGGCACCAGCCCCGGGGATCTGCATGCGGGATGGATTGCCGCCGCTATTTATTTCTCCCTCCCTCCTAATGTGTCCCCCAGTGTCCCCGGCTTCCCCCCGCACAGTAATATGGGCAGCGGAGCGGGCAGTGAGTCTTACCACTGCCTCTCCACTGCGTACCGGGATCTCCTCTGATCTTCTCGCTTCCTGTGACGTCACAGGAAGCGAGAAGATCAGAGGAGATCCCGGTACGCAGCGAAGAGGCAGTGGTAAGACTCACTGCCCGCTCCGCTGCCCATATTACTGTGCGGGGGGGGGGAAGGGGACACTGGGGGACACATTAGGAGGGAGGGAGAAGGATAATGATGGCGGCGGCGGCCATACATGCCGCATACCGGGCGGGCTGGTGCCTCGATCGGCTTTTTTCCCCCCCCTCTCTCTGCCTGGCCACCCCCCTCCTCCTCCTCACCACCACCACCCCGGCACCCTCCCATTTGGGAGTAATTTAATAACAAAATTATTTAAAAAAAAAACAACTTTTTTTTCCCCTGGGGTGGGCGTGACTAGGGGGTTGGGGGCGTGGCCAGGGGTGTGGCCTAATTGTCCCGTTTTGGGACATTGAAATGTTGGGAGGTATGCTTAAAGAAAGCAGTTGCAGCGCGCAAGCATAAGAATGTGACTGAACTGGAGGCTTTTGCCCATGAAGAATAGGCTAAGGTACCCGTAGATTGCTGCAAGACACTTGTGTCAAGCTATGCTTCACGTCTAAAAGCTGTTATATCTGGAAAAGGATGTTGTACTAAGTACTAAGAATGTCACTTGGGGGTTGAATAAAACTGATAATGATGTGAGCACAGAAAAGACATTTGTGGTTATCTCATTATAAATGTTATGTTATATTTGTCTGACTTACAGGTGCCTCTTTGATTTAATTGTAAACAAGATGACTGAAATGATCAAAGTCAATGTCAAACTGGCCAAAACACTCAATTTCAATAATAATTTTGAACATAACTGTAACTCCTGTCGGTACCCTGTCTCGGTTGTAACTGTTTCAGTGCCATCATCAAGGGAAATACGATTTCCCACCCGTCCACCGGTGAGCAGATACCTTTCAGGGGGAGGTATTCCTGCTTGAGTCTGTACATTGTGTATGGCCTCAAGTGTCCCTGTGGGTATGTGTATATCGGAAAAAATGAAAGAGCAGTTAAACTGCGGATACAGGAACATAAAAGTAACATTTCCAATTTTGCACTTGGTAAAAAGGACTATGAGACTTCGGTCTCGCACCACTTTTTGACCGTGCAGCATACTGCTGGCTTGTGATAGATGATGTACCTGTGTAACCCCCTAAGAGAGGGTCCCAGAATACTAAAGTATCAATATGTGGGTGGCGCCTTTAAGACTAAGCAGAAAGCTGCTGGAACCAAAACGGCGCATGAGAAGGGAAACTAAGCGCTAGAAAGGTTGCATAGTCAGTTGCCAAGCGACCACAGTATGCAAATTAGGGGAATTTGCTGGAACTTTCCAGAGCTCCGCACAGCCTGTCAGAGAGACACAGTGCAGGCGCAGGGGGCAGAGCTTAAGAGGGTGTAACCGGAGGGAACTGGTTGTTGCTGAGCAGAGTGAGAGAGAACGGGGAGAAGAGAGGACTCGAAGCAGGAGCGAGCGGTGCGGAACAGGGAGGGAGGCCGTAGCAGTTGCTCGGAAGCTAGGGGGTCCGGAGGCCGTACAGAGAAAGACACAGTCGAGCAGTAAGGACAGCGGCAGTCGGCCGGACACTACCCGGAGGCGGCAGACCCGGACCAACCCTGACCTAAGGACATTTGCAGTCAGATGAGTATAGGCCTAAGAGCCAAACCTAAGCCACAAAGTGTGTACAGTCAGTAGCCAGAGTCCAGTGTAAGCTTGCTGAAGATAGCAATCCAGAACCTGGAAAGGTCCGAACCCTGTCCCTAAGTGATATTGCTAAAGACTGCCTGTGTGAGAGAGCTGTACAGTCACAGAAACAGTGTGCTGAGAATACAGTTGTTTATGCTGAAGAAAGCTGCTGATCTAAAAGTGAGACAAGTTGCTGTTGATTATAAAAGTCCAGGCCCTACTGTTACTGAGACATTCATAGCCTCCATAGAGTACCCTGCTGAGCTGACACAGCCCCACCTTGCATATGGTCCTGTTACATAGAGACATTATTCCTGTCAAGTCCGTTTCAAGTCAGGAGTTAAACTTCATAGGTTCTTCAGTTGGTGTGTTCTGCATAAACACAAAGAGACTGATATCTAAAAAGAACCTGCCAGTATTACAAAGCTAAGTGGAAGAGGAGGAGTTATATTACATCTTGTGATATTAAAAGTATACTGCAGGAGAAACCAGGTGATACCTGATCAAGACATCAAGCCGATTAAGTTGGAATACAATTGTTGCAACGTCACAAAGTTCAGAGCTTATTCAGCCTTAAAGTCAAAGTGCACTTAACCCTCATGGTGATTTATTAAAATCCGCCAGGGGGCAGCAGAGCCGTTTAAAAAAAAAAATTATATATATAATGCAGCTAAACAAGGTCTCGCTACATGATAGCCGCTGCTCAGCGGCATCCCCCCAGCCCTCCGGCGATCGGAGATCAGGAGATCCCGTTCAAAGAATCTCCTGGAGGGCTTCCCCCGACGGGCGGGATGACGTCACCGACGTCCTCGACGTCGTGACGTCAAAGGGGACTCCGATCCACCCCTCAGCGCTGCCTGGCACTGATTAGCCAGGCAGCGCACGGGGTCGGGGGGGGGGCAGCGCGACGGATAGCGGCGGATCGGCGGGGAGCGGCGGCGATCGGATTGCAAACGCAGCTAGCAAAGTGCTAGCTCCGTGTAGCAAACAAAAAAAAAGCGGTGCCTTCCGGCGGCATAGCCCGAGCTCGGCTCGGGCTTACCGCCAGGAAGGTTAAAGAAAGTTCTATTGTAGGAGGGTGGTGTTGATGGTATAGAGGTGTGCATCAGTCACTTTGCATTTTATTTTGTTTATCTTTATATTGCTTTAACCCTTTTTGATTATTTGATTAAATTTGATTTTCTTTGTTGTTTTGGGGAGCCCAATCCAGAGGGGAGGTATTAAGAGTAAAGTGTGTGCTACAAATACAACCTAAAGAGTCTACAAGATCTTGGAGCAAGGTGAATGTCCTGATTGGACCAACCAAAGAATTGTTAACTATTCAGTACCATATTTCGAACTGTCACGAGTTTTACCCAAGGTTTTGCTGGCTGAGCAATATCAACAAAATTGATACGTGGGATGGAAGGTCTCGCTTACCAAGAAAGGTTAGATATACTGGGTTTATTTAGTCTTGGGAAAAGACGCCTTAGAGGAGATCTAATTAACATGTATAAATACATCAGAGGGCAATATAATAGCTTGGTGGATGAGCTTTTTGTCCCTAGGCCTTCTCAAAGGACTAGAGGACATGATCTGCGCATGGAGGAAAAACGTTTTAGCCATTTATTTAGGAAAGGGTTCTTTACAGTAAGAGTGATTAAGATGTGGAATGCATTGCCACAGGAAGTCGTTATGGCAAACTCTATACCTGCATTTAAAGGGGGCTTAGATGCTTTCCTTGCAATGAAAGACAGCCTTGCCTATAATTACTAGGTAATGCCCAGTGGTGTTGATCCAGGGATTTTATCTGATTGCCATCTGGAGTCGGGAAGGACATTTTTCCCTTTTGGGGCTAATTGGACCATGCCTTGTAAGGCTTTTTTTGCCTTCCTCTGGATCAACAGGGATATGTGAGGTAGCAGGCTGGTGTTGTTCTTTGTTCTCTGGTTGAGCTCGATGGACGTATGTCTTTTTTTCAACCCAAATAACTATGCAACTATGTAACTAATATAGCTGAACTTGGTTGCGAGAGACTGAGAACTGATTAGGTACCGGACTGAATTGCTCAGTAGACCAGCCCTTTCCCCGGCCCATACCTAACGTTGGTACTGTGATCTGTATATGCTGTAAAGTGGTTGATTGTTGTACAAGAAGACCTATTGTAGCGGCTGTGAAGACTAGAGATTGTGTATTAGTGACCTTTGATGTGCAAGGGAGGTGTGTTGTGACATTGAAGGGTATTTTGTTGCTTGCAACTACCGTGACCACTGTAATGGTCCATACTCACGGGCTACAATTGTCGCCGCAACACGCGGCGCACGCGTGTTGCGGCGACAGGTCGCCTGTGAGTATGAGGTGTTGCACGGGCGCGCACCCCGAACCGTCGCTCGTCGCTGAGGTCGCCAGGCGATTGGCGCGGTCAATCGCCTGGCAACTCCGCCGCAACTGTCGATAGTCCGCGTGAGTATGCGGACTAGCAACAGCAACCTCCATAAAGAACACGAAGCTTCCGGCAGGGGGAGGAGGAATGTCGGCGACAGCTTCCGTCGCACCGCTGATCCCTCTTCCGCGTGTGTACGCGGAGGGACGTGGCGACGAGCTGTCGCCGAACTGTCGTGCACACGCTCCTGTGTGCTAGCGACAGAGAAGAAAAGTTGCCGTGAGTATGGGCCATTAGGTTACAAATAAATCTTTGATAATCTCATCTGAGTCAGTGTCTGGTGGATTCCACTCAGCCGGAGCCTGGGAATATGGGAATACAGATTTTAACTGCCTACTTTTTTCGCAATAGTGGTCTTTTAAACCACGTTACTCTCAATCCAAGGTTTTACTTGTATTCAAAAATGACTTGTATTGAAGTTTGCTCCCTACAGTAAAATATGGTGGTGGTTCCATCATGCTGTGGGGATGTGTGGCCAGTGCAGGGACTGGGAATCTTGTCAAAGTTGAGGGACACATGGATTCCACTCAGTATCAGCAGATTCTGGAGACCAATGTCCAGGAATCAGTGGCAAAGCTGAAACTGCGCTGGGGCTGGATCTTTCAAAAAGACAACGACCCTAAACACTGCTCAAAATCCACTAAGGCATTCATGCAGAGGAACAAGTACAACGTTCTGGGATGGCCATCTCAGTCCCCAGACCTGAATATAATTGAAAATCTGTGGTGTGAGTTAGAGAGCGGTCCATGCTTGGAAGCCATCAAACCTGAATGAGCTAGAGATGTATTGTAAAGAGGAATGGTCCAAAATACCTTTAACCAGAATCCAGATTCTCATTGGAACCTACAGGAAGTGTTTAGAGGCTGTAATTTCTGCAAAAGGAGGGTCTACTAAATATTGAGTTCATTTCTTTTGTGTGGTGCCCAAATTTATGCACCTGCCTAAGTTTGTTTAAACAATTACTGCACACTATCTGTAAATCCAATAAACTTCATTTCACTTCTCAAATATCACTTTGTGTGTCTCCTATATATTTAACTGACATTTTTTATCGTAACCAAAACACCACAAAAAAGAACCTCATGATATAGTTCTCTATGTCTAAATTAATGCCTAGGTCTTCAAAAAGATACCATAAACAAAAAAGAAAAGACCCAACCAGGCCACCATCAACATTATCGTTGTTATCTCAAGAACAACTCAGATCTCAATGTAAAAATCATAATTCCTTTATTAGAAAACAAGCAGTTTGTTAAAAACAATTAAAAACTACTCCTCTGGTACGTGCCAATTATAATTGACACTGCCTCCTATTGGTATAGGTAAAATAAATTACACAAATGTATACTACTTCATTACATCTCAACGGCAAAGCTGGGTGCTACAAACCATATTGTTATAGTGCAAAGCACACAAGTCCCCAACGTGGGTCCATCTGAAAATGGCGCAGGGAGAAAAATGGCGCACCGTTCTGCCGATAAATGTAGCATAAAACGCTATTTACAGTTTTAATGTAAATACAATAAAACCGTAAATTTCGTTTTATGCTACATTAATGATTGCAGAGCGGTGCGCCATGATAAACATGCGGGTTAGTGTAGGCAGCGGGGGGGGGCTGGGGGAGAGAGGCAGCGGGAGACTAGAGGGCGGATGTATGCAGAGGCCGACGATCGCTCCTTCCCTCCGCTCCTTCCATCCGTTTGCTGTAGTCCTGCAGCCGGCCAATCAGCATGCGGAGACTGAAGCCATATGGTGATTGGCCGGCTGCAGGACTACAGTAAACAAATGGAAGAAGTGAAGGAGCGGAGGGAAGGAGCGATCGCCGGCCCAGGACAAGGTAACGTATGCTTCTGCACATCCTCCCCCGATGCCTATGTCCCTCCAGTGTCCCGCTGCCGCTCTCCTCCCCCGATGCATTTTTGAACACTTATAACGCTATTTAGCGTTATAAGTGTAAGGCACACTGCCTGCGCCATTTTTTAACACTTATAACACCAAATAGCGTTATATAATGTAAGTCTATGGGGCGCCCTTTGTATTCCCCTGGCGCTGTGCGCCATTATTAACTGCCACGCTAACATATATATGTGTATATATATATGCATCCTCTGAATGCTAAAGTGCAATAGTGACTATACCTCACCTGTATGCATGCCTGCACCCACAGCCAACAATGTGGGCGCATGCATACACACAGGATGTACAAAAGTGCGTGTCTGTCAAAGACAAAACTGATGTGATGTGACCCATACACTAAAAAACAATTGCATTAAACAACAACCATTATATTCTAAACCTAACCACAAAGATAACCCACAGATGATCCAAAATTGACTAATAGGTAAAGTGCTAATTGCAATCAATAAAGACCATTTCCTCCAATACGTGGGGAAATGGAGCGTGTCCTGAAAAGAAAGTGCAGAGTGCAGTAGGAAAAAGCATACAGGTGTATGAATGCGGCACCCCTTACCGGAGAGAGAACACCAAAAGGAAGCCCAGAGGAACGCCTTGCGCGGTCGCAGCTTCGCCGCTGCTCCAGGAGAGGTGATCTCTATTTTTTATCGTAACAACTAACGATTTACACAGGAAAATCATGACGATCAACAAGGTTGCCCAAACTTTTGCACCCCACTGTATGTGTAACATCCCAATTGTTAATTCAATAAGAATAATAATGTACAGAAACCAGATTAGATTAATAGTTACTTTATTATAAATCTTATAGACAAACACAAAATTCATAAACGAGAAAAAAATATATATATATTTCAGAAAATATTTTAATTAGATCTTTTCTTCAGAAAGAAATATATATCAAAATAAATAGATTGCTTTGTCAAGGTCGGCTAGGTACAGTCCCTTCTCTAAGAGAGTGAAAATCCGTCATCATTGTCACCACTACGACCACCATCACAGTAAACATCTCCTGCCTGCAAGGCCGGCCCCCCATTCCCCCCTCTTGAGCCCCCCACCTAGGTGGATGCAGTGTCTGATAAATATTCCTCTTCTCTGGAATCTATCGAGAGAGAAGATCAACAAGGGGAAAACTGATAAAACTTTTACATTCAATTTACCTACAGGAAAACGTTTGGGTTTCTCATGGTGTCTGTGTCACCCCATCTAGAAGATTTTCAACCACTTCCTGTTCAGACAGGAAGTCAGTAAGTTTAGGGTTACACGGGCATCTTTAACCTCTCCAGATCAAGTAATTGAACTTTTAAAGTAGAACTGAACTCAGAACTTCCTCTCTGTTCTAATAGATAAGCAACAGCATAATAATCTTTAAAGAAAAAAAACATTTCTTAGGTACAGAAGGTACTTGCGATAATTCAGCTTTAAGTGAACATCCACAATGCACCACTACTGAATATGCAAATGATCTCTTTATGCCCTTGTAAGCCAGGCTTACATCCAGAACCGCTGGTGTATAGTGATCCTATAGCTTTAAATTTTACACAGCCACATCAACCCCACATGTAGACAGCCTGTATCGGACTTTTGGTCCTTATCAGTACATGGCAGGGATTGATGTGGCTCTATGGGATAGGGGCTTGGAACAGTACAACAGAGTAGCCACAGATGTTCTCTTAAAACTGAATTATCGCAAGTACCTTTTGTTTTAAGAAGGCAAACCACACTAAGCATTGCTTATTAGTAGGAGGGCTTTTCAGTCTCTTTTAGTCCCCTATACTTTTTTAGTGTTTGTTTACTCTCTTCTTTGTTACAGGTGATACAAATCCTGCAATAAATCTGCAGTGTGTCTACTTCCTCCTTTCATGGAAGCAGACATATTTTTAACATCCTGGGCCATATGCAATTAAAGGGATACTGTAGGGGGGTCGGGGGAACATGAGTTGAACTTACCCGAGGCTTCTAATGGCCCCCCACAGACATCCTGTGCCCGCGCAGCCACTCACCGATGCTCCGGCTCCGCCTCCGGTTCACTTCTGGAATTTCAGACTTTAAAGTCTGAAAACCACTGCGCCTGCGTTGCTATGTCCTCGATCCCGCTGATGTCACCAGGAGCGTATAACACAAGCCCAGTAAGGTCTGTGGGTGCGCAGTATGCTCCTGGTGACATCAGCGGGAACGAGGACACGGCAACGCAGGCGCAGTGGTTTTCAGACTTTAAAGTCTGAAATTCCAGAAGTGAACCGGAGGTGGAGCCGGAGCATCGGTGAGTGGCTGCGCGGGCACAGGATGTCTGTGGGGGGCCATTAGAAGCCTCGGGTAAGTTCAACTCATGTTCCTCCGACCCCCCTACAGTATCCCTTTAACTTTTTCTCCTTAGTTGTCTCTTAGGAGATAATTTTAATCTTCTCTTTCAATTGACTTTTCAGCTTTTTACAATTGAAAAAGTACCTAAAAGTTGGCAAAAACATCAATCAAAATAATTTTGAACATATTCTTGCTTACTGGTGGCATGAAAGGGGCTTCATTCACTAAACTGTGATAACTCATAGCACGGACGCGCCAGCATTTTTACGCGCAATCGTGAACTTTCGCGCTCAATCGTGGGTGAAAATTCGCAATTGCGTACAAAAATTCGCAATTGCGCACGAAAACACGCAACTATGAATTATCACAGTTTAGTGAATCAAGCCCAAGGGGAAAAAAATAATTGCATATGGGTCCTTGTGTTTTCAAATAAGCTACTCTGCCCTGGCATTTAGCTGACACAGCTGAGGGATCAAATTGCAACTTGTGATTAGACACAGATGAGATGGAATTAGACAGGCTAAACTCTCTAAATACACACAGGGTGGATTTCTCTTTGTTTTCCTTCTGTCCTGTGCAGGAGTTCAGGTCCACTTTAATTGACAACAGACTAATGAATAGCAGGGGGTCGGAAATAAAGCACGTCTCCTTTATTACCCGAATCTCCTAATCTCATGCAAACTTGTTAGTGTAGGATGGTCAATGAGATGTAAATAATTTCGAGTTGATGCAGGATTATGCAAATTAGAAACATTCCGTAGAGATCACCTGGCAGGGCTAAAGATGCTGCATTCTATGATAAATGTCAGAATGTAAATCAGGTGGAGGAGAGATCTTGCAATAGGCAAACACTGACTAAATAACTTATAAATGAATATTGTAAAAAAATAAGCCATTTTATTCATTACACTTACATCACAATCCCTCTTTGAACATTCAATTGCGAGATACCTCCCTACACTCGGTGACAGGGAAATTCATGGATCGATGAGAAAGTCGGCGCCAACAGACTAGTGCGGGTGTTGGAAAGGAGTGACTGTGGCTCCTGCTTTGTGCAGCAAAGTGGGAGGTCCCGGGTAGTCTCTTAACAACAGTACTCCATACAGAGTACAGTGAGGGCTGTTGTCATGGTAACAAAGACGTGCGATTTGAGCTCACTGTGTGCTTTGGAGATCCTAGGCTGGCTGTAGAGGGAAGGGGAGAGGCGGGTTATTAGAACATTCAGAGACCGGGGCAGCCCTTGTCTAGATTTGGGGTAATTAAGTCAAACAGTAAGCTCCATAAAACTCCACTTTCCTCGAAGATAAATGATCCTTCAAATGATCAGACTTTTTCCTTATTCCACCTGCGTGTCACATACTAAAGGCCAACTCCGGATAAAACCTTTATTCTGTTTCCCATTTGAAGAGAAAACCTTTCACCTCACGTCACAGGTACAGGGGGCGGAGACTATTTTGCTTCCAACAGGAAAAGGGAAGTCAGTTAAAAAAAGAGGATGGGGGGGGGGGGAGGGGGTTAGGACTTAAAGCAAACCTGAGGTGAACCCAAAAAACGTAATGAATTGTATGTGTAGTATGGATACTAAACAGAACATTAGTAGCAAAGAACAGAGTCTCATATTTTAAATTTCAGTTCTATAGCTTTTTTTTTTTTATATCAGTGCATCATACTGTCGCAGTTGCAGTTTAGAAACCATACTCTGTCTTTTAAGTTATAAAACAAAGCAGTAATAATGACCCTTTGAACTTTCCTGCAGTAAAACCTTATCTCAAGCTGTCCCTCGCTGTTTCTTGGCTGTTTAAGTGCTTCAGAAAACAGCACTGTATTCCACCCAGTGGAACAGCTCAGAGAAGCTCTTTTGCATAAATAACAACTGAAGTTTTTTTTAACTCTCCTTGTACTGGAAAACAATATGAGACCATTTTCTTTGCTACTAATGTTCTATTTCTTAGCTTTGCTACACATACAATTCATTATCTTATAAGCTTATTTTCGCTTCAGGTGTCCTTTAAAGTATACCTGAGATGAAGGGAATAAGAGGATTTTTACTTACCTGGGGCTTCCTCCAGCCTGTCAGCTCCCTCAATGTCCTCCCAGGCCCAGCCGATGTACTGCTGTGAATTCCGCGATGCAGCGAGTTGTGGAGTACTGCGCATGCGCTGTTCTGGCGCGCCACCTCCATAGCACTCCCATGGCCAGGAGCATTCTGAGCAAGTGCAGTCCAGGACTGCATAGGCGCAGAACGCTCCCGGTCACAGGGGCCCATGCGCAGCAGTCCGCGGCTGAGCCAAGTCACAGACTATAACGGGGTTAACAACGGCACAATGGATGGTCTCGGAGGACATAGAGGGAGCAGACAAACTACCCTCTTTCCCTGAAAATAAGACCTACCCTGAAAATAAGCCCTAGTGGAAGCTATCAGCTGTGTGCAGAGATGACAGGGCAGTTGCCTGATTAGTACATTGCACAGGAGGAGGAGGCGGCCATCCAGCAGTGACACAGCAGTGCACTGCCGATCAGGCACCAGTCCTAGCATCCGATCACACAGCAAGGTTATCAGCTGTGTGTAGGGAAGACAGGGCAGGTGCTTGATCAGTACAGTAGCATACCTTCAAATTCAAGAACAGCACAGTACACAGGAGACACAAAGACACTGCCTTATTTTCAGGGAAACACGGTACAGCGGGCTGGAGGAAGTCCCAGGTTAGTAAAAATCCTTTTGTTTCCTTCATCTCAGGAAAACTTCTAGGCCTGGAACCCACTAAGAATCGCAAACGCTTGAATTTGTAATTGCGATGTGTAACACTAATTTCAGAGCAATTTCTGTGGCACTTTTTCAGTTTCACTGTTGCAGCACTTTGGCAATCGCACTGCTAAAGCCCCCGTTGTGGGCCCCAGCCGTTACCGTATCTTTTACTGCTGCTCATGTGACAGGTTTCTTGTTGATGTGGCATCTGGTGTCACCCAGACAGGAAGCAAATGGAGATCACTGCTGCAGGGACACAGACTGCAGTAACATCCCAGACCCCTAGGTGTCACTTTTTGTTAGAGTGATTTTCCTTTCCTTCCTGTTCCTAAAAACTTTTTTTATTTATTTTTTATTTTTTTGCTAGAAGAGGAAGTGCTGGGACAGCAGTAAAAACCTCAGATATAGAAACCCTTTCTTAAACGATGAAAATTTAATTGTATTGCTGCCTGCCTCCCCATGGACAGATCTCCTTTCATTTCCTGCACTCAGTGACTCTTTCACTGGAACAGGAAGTAACTAAATAAGAGGAAGTGAGAATAAAGATCTCTATAATGGGGTCTCAGACAGCAATATAAACCTGATACCACTACTATGAGCAGCGGTAGGGGAGGGGGCTACACTGATGGCCAGGAGGATGAGCGTGATGACATCACTTCCTGACACTCTGTCATAGGTGTGCAGGACGGACGGACGTTGTTCTCAGAGGAACATGCAAATTGTATTAAGCTTGGAACTGGGCCAATCAAAATGGGCATGACGTATTTTATTGGCCCAGTACCAAGTTAAAGAGGACCTCCAGTGTAAAAGACACAGCTTTTCATGTCAGGCTCTGTATTTTAATGATGCGGGATTGGGGGTTCTAAGGGTTAATTACTTACCTGCAGGACTGTAATTCATTATACAGGTGATTGCTCCGCCCCCCTCTGAAAAGTTGTTGTGGCGGGTTTTTTCAAATGTGTGTTCTTGCCACCACCACCTGCGTTGCCATGGCCCGCCCCCAGCTCACCAACTGCAGCCTAATTGGTAGCTGCCAGACTGGGGGCGGGCCACAGCAACACAGGCAGGGCAAACGAAGAGCTTCGGAAGACTTAGTAAAATGGTACTGACCACATTGCAGAGGGGGGGGTGGAGCATACCCTGTGTAATGTAATCAATACAGGCGAGGAGGTAAGTAAACAACCCTGGACACCCCCCGATCCTGCAGCATTAGTGGAACTGAACTCTTGCACAGGACAGAAGGAAAATATAGAGAAAAAGACCCTGTATGTATTTAGAGAGTTTAGACTGTTTAATCCCCCCTGATTTGTGTCTAATCACAATTTGTAATCTCATCTCTCCCCTGTGTCACATGACTGCCTATGGCAAATAAGTTCATTTGAAAGTACAGTCTGTTGACAAGATGTCTGCTTCTATGAATCAGGGATTAGAAACAGTGCAGTACCATCATACTGCTAGACCTTTCTGCAGCCTTTGATACAGTTGACCATGACACCTTGATAAACAGGCTACAGGAATACTGCGGCATTGATGGCATAGTTCTTCAGTGGTTCCAGTCCTTCTTGAGTGGCAGAACCCACAAAGTGTCTATGGGGCCCTTCCTGTCCACCCCTGTATCACTTAAAGGGATACTGTAGGGGGGTTGGGGGAAAATGAGTTGAACTTACCCGGGGCTTCTAACGGTCCCCCGCAGACATCCTGTGTTGGCGCAGCCACTCACCGATGCTCCGGCCCCGCCTCCGGTTCACTTCTGGAATTTCAGATTTTAAAGTTTGAAAACCACTGCGCCTGCGTTGCCGTGTCCTCGATCCCGCTGATGTCATCAAAAGCGCACAGCGCAGGTCCAGTATGGTCTGTGTCTGCGCAGTACACTCCTGGTGACATCAGCGGGAGCGAGGACACGGCAACGCAGGCGCAGTGGTTTTCTGACTTTAAAGTCAGAGATTCCAGAAGTGAACTGGAGGCGGGGCCGGAGCATCGGTGAGTGGCTGTGCCAACACAGGATGTCTGCGGGGGACCATTAGAAGCCCCGGGTAAGTTCAGCTCATTTTCCCCCAACCCCCCTACAGTATCCCTTTAAGTATGGGGTGCCCCAGGGCTCAATCCTCTCTCCCCTGCTTTTCACGATTTACATGTTACCGCTGGGAAAACTAATCCAAAAACATGGCCTGACATACCACTGCTATGCAGACGACACCCAACTATATCTTTCCTTTAAGCCTGGTGTGACAGACCCAACTCTAACTATAAACGCCTGCTTACGTGAACTACAGCAATGGATGAATGACAACTGGCTGAAACTAAATGCAGACAAAACTGAAGTCCTTCTGATTGGAGGGCAGAGCATGATAACAAAACAACTTAACTTGCAGTCTTCATCACTGGGAATAGGAGGCACGGATCTACGCAGCTCTGATCATGTACGTAGCCTGGGAGTTCTAATTGATGGGAATTTAAACTTCAGAACTCACATCTCTGCTGTGGTGAAATCATCCTATTTTCACCTGAAGAACATTGCAAAAATCAAGCACCTCATCCCCCCAGAAGACCTGCCAACCTTAGTCCATGCCTTCATCACATCCCGACTGGACTACTGCAATGCTCTCTACTCTGGCCTTCCAAAAAAGGACTTGTACCGCCTACAGCTGATACAGAATACTGCTGCCAGACTGCTAACCAATCAACCCCGTCACTGCCACATAACGCCAGTCCTGCACTCACTTCACTGGCTACCTATAGAATGGAGGGTCCTATTCAAGATCGGCCTACTGACATTTAAATCCCTGAATAATCTAGGCCCTGGATACATGAAAGATATGTTACAGCTGCGTAGCAATCCCCGCATTCTCAGATCCACAGGTTCTAATAATCTAGTCATACCCAGAGTCCACTTGGAAACTTTTGGTCCCAGAGCCTTCTGTCATGCTGCCCCTACGTTTTGGAACTCCTTACCTCAACAGATCAGGACAGCTCCATCCCTGGACGTGTTTAAATCCAGACTGAAAACCCACCTGTTCAGTTTGGCATTTGCAGAAATATAACTTTTGTTGTGTGAATACTTCATCCCACTACCAATTACTGAATCTGAGAGAGCCTAAGCGCTTTGAGTCCTATGGGAGAAAAGCGCTATAGAAATGTTATTGTATTGTATTGTATTGCAGGTTTATTTTAGGATTTGTATCAGCTGTAAGAAATAAATGTTTTTTGTTTAAAGGTTATTATGCTGTTGTGTATCTTTTAGAGCAGAGAGGACATTCTGAGTTCAGGTCCGCTTTAAGACAGAGCCTGGCATGACAGCCTTTGTCGGAGGTACTCTTTATATACAACATACATGAAAGCAGGACCTATTACCATCTCATTTGGGCATTTCTACTGGTGAATACCATCAATAAATTAATAATAGGACCTCGTGGCTGGATAGTGTACTGGTTAAGGGCTCTGCCTTTGACATGAGAGACCAGGGTTCAAATCCTGGCTAGGTCAAGTATCTATTCAGTAAGGAGTTCAAGGCAAGACTCCCTAACACTGCAGGGTGGCCTCCTGAGCGCGTCCCAGTGGCTGCAGCTCTTGAGCGCTTCGAGTCCGACAGGAGAAAAGCGCTATACAAATGTTCAGATTATTATTATTAATATATAGCGCAGGGTCACAACCAGGGCGCCTGGGGACATATGTCCCCCCTTGCCCCCCCATAGCTACGCCCCTGTATTATTTAATGAGATAGTGCAAAGTGGAATGATACATACAAAGCTCAGTAACCCATAGCAACTACGATTCTATCCCCTCGCCAGTCTGACTGCGGGTAGCTGGATGCTACTGGGAGCACACTTGCATCTGCGGGAAACAGACATGGATTTCCAATGGACGAATTTGCGCATCTAGTGCACGTTAAAACGCGTGCTCCACTCACCATAGACTCCCGGTACTTGCCGGCAGGCTGTGGTAGTCTCATGCGCTATGCAATTTTATGTGGCGGGGACTCAGTGTTTTCCGAACTAATGCACATACCATTGGAAAGAATTGCGTGGGATTTTGCATCATGCAAAATCGCATAACAACTGTGGTCCCAGCCGCGCCCTCTACAAAGGCTGAGAAATGTCACAGGCGGTAATAAATGGGTTGGAGCAGCCCTGGCTTCCTTCAATGTTGGTGACAAATACAGCGTGCCGATAAGTCTATTTCTGTTTTGGAAGCTGTTTTAGGTCGTTATAGAAACAAAATGGTTTGGAAAACAGAAGGTGTGAAGAGTCCATCGGTGGGAGACGATTTTGCAGGGATGACGAGAAACAATCATTTGACGCACAACAAAATCTCTTAATCCCATTTTAGTAGAAGATTGGTAGAAGCGTAGGACATCCCTTGAGGAGGGGAAGCCTGAAGAGGACCTGTGTTGCAAGGTGTTACCTCCTCTTACACCAGAGAATTATCACTGGGCCACAGTCTTTGAGCTCTCTGGTCAGGTGACCTGTTGGCAGGACGGCGGCCATCTTGTGTAGGACTCTCTGGCGTGACAGCCTTTTTCTCTGGGTAACAGCCACATGGCATATCTGATTGGCTAGTGTTTTGGCTTGAGGGTTTACTTGGTCTCTTGGTATTTTTCGGCTGGACTTGTTGGTATCAGCAGAGAGCTTTATATCCCACTACAAGGCTTCGGACTGCAATTCTGTGATCTCAGTCATGTTCAGGTCAGGAGGCTGAGGCCTGAAGATGTTCCACTGACCTAAACACAGAATAAAAAAAGACAAAAAAACTCAATAAGAATATCCCAGAGGAATGTATACAATAATTAGGGTCCTATTTATAACCAAGGGAAGACCAGATCATATATACCCTCAACTGGAGAAAAGACATGCTGTTTACACGCTAAGGTGGAGAACATGGGTATTGTTAACCCCGTGGGCAAAAGAATCAAGAATCACCCCATTCAAAATATTAAAATATTCAAATTTTGTTGTTCTGCAGTATGAATACTCACATAAAAATCATAATCACCAGCTGTATTAACACGAAGCAACAATGTAACAGTGATGTGAAAGATAGAGCAGCCACTTTTGATCATTTGCACTCATTCTGACTGGTTCAGCACATAAACAGTTATTCCTGAAGCCTTGCAGTGCTTGGCAGTTCAACTGAAAGCAAACAATCAGCTATGAGCAGCAGGACACTGTTTCATAGGGGGGGTCTTTGCATGCTAGTTCAAACTATGGTGTACCCAAGGGCCTGTGGCTTTCCTGCAGTAGAACCTCATTAGAAGAATTATTATCTCAGTGTTCCTCAGCTGTTTTAGCTTCTATTTACTTTTCAGGAAACTGGACTGAATTCCAAAAGCTGACCACAAGCTCTTTTGCATAGATAACACCTCACGCATTTTTTTTTTTAACTCTTGCTGTACTGGAAACAGAGACGGGTTTTCAGATAATTTCTTGGTTGAGTTAGTACTATATGTGTATATGTTTATCTTGTCATGTCACATGTCACTTCAGGTATGCTTTAAATACTAATTCTAGGGTGGGTAGGTTCAGGACCAGGAGCTTTCACAGGAATATTTCCTAATAAGATAGACTCCAGGTCTAATTGGAATATTACGTTACTTTCCCTTTAAGCACAGCTGAGAAAAAAGGCTCAACCAATGTGAATTAATGTAGAAAATGTCGCACTGTCCGTAACGGGAGAACGTGTCCTTATATTGCCAGCCTAATGCCACTGACTATATAAGCCAGTCATTTTTCACACTGCTCTATGGGAATTGGCACCTCGCGTCCCGCCAGCGCTGGCACGGTCCCGTCTGCATCATTTTTATTTTCTGGCTGTTGCAGTTTTACTAACGGTGTCATAAGGCTGTCAGCGCTCGCAGCCGCGACCTTCGCTGACAGGCTGATTAATGGCAGCCAGCGCAGTGTACTCCGCACTTAGGCCAGACTTCCTTACATTTCATGAGGGACCAATAAAATCCAGCACAGAGCACTGCGGTTGCCAGCCGTAAATTAGAGGCTCGCGGCGCGAATTATGTCATGTTTACAATCAGAAGACATCGCCGGCCAAGACTCAGGAGGGAGACTGAGGCCTTCTCTACGGACCTCGTCACACTGACCACAAATCTCTCTGCTGGACTGGTTGCTGCTACTAATGTCCTGTGGTAGATACGTGCTGTATTACTGCAATCGCAAAGGGCCTGAGCTCAGATCAAGTGGTGCATGGGGTGGGTGTGTCTATTCTCCTGACACACACATAAAACACACACACCTAACCAATCACAAATGCACACACAAGCAAGCCAAAAACACATATACACCTCCCCCCCCCCCCCCACATACACACACCTTACAAACACAACACATACTGTACAGCACACGCACCATCTCTTCTCTCCTTCATCTTCATTTACATCTCTCCTCGCCTTTAT
The DNA here is from genome assembly GCF_040937935.1 of Hyperolius riggenbachi. NCBI lineage: Eukaryota > Metazoa > Chordata > Amphibia > Anura > Hyperoliidae > Hyperolius > Hyperolius riggenbachi. The sequence continues at coordinate 30,360,267 of NC_090647.1, forward strand.
TTCTCTTCCTATTCCATCCCTTTTCTATTCTCCTCTGTTTCTCTTCCTCTATTTCATCTCTCCTCTCCTGTGTAGCTTTTTCTCTATTTCAACTCCTCTTTCCTTTATTTCTCTATTCCATTTCTCCGTTATTTATCTTTCTCTATTCCATCTCTCCTCTGTTTCTCTTTCTCTATTCCATCTTTTGAGTCTTCTCCCGTCTCCTTTATTTCTCTTTCTCTATTCCATCTCTCCTCTAAACTCCTTTATTTCTCTTTCTCCATTCCATCTCTTCTCCATCTCCTTTATTTCTCTTTCTCTATTCCATCTCTTCTCCATCTCCTTTATTTCTCTTTCTCTATTCCATCTCTTCTCCATCTCCTTTATTTCTCTTTCTCTATTCCATCTCTTCTCCATCTCCTTTATTTCTCTTTCTCTATTCCATCTCTCCTCTAAACTCCTTTATTTCTCTTTCTCCATTCCATCTCTTCTCCATCTCCTTTATTTCTCTTTCTCTATTCCATCTCTTCTCCATCTCCTTTATTTCTCTTTCTCTATTCCATCTCTTCTCCATCTCCTTTATTTCTCTTTCTCTATTCCATCTCTTCTCCCGTCTCCTTTATTTCTCTTTCTCTATTCCATCTCTCCTCTAAACTCCTTTATTTCTCTTTCTCCATTCCATCTCTTCTCCATCTCCTTTATTTCTCTTTCTCTATTCCATCTCTTCTCCATCTCCTTTATTTCTCTTTCTCTATTCCATCTCTTCTCCATCTCCTTTATTTCTCTTTCTCTATTCCATCTCTTCTCCATCTCCTTTATTTCTCTTTCTCTATTCCATCTCTTCTCTCCTTTATTTCTCTTTCTCCATTCCATCTCTTCTCCATCTCCTTTATTTCTCTTTCTCTATTCCATCTCTCCTCCATCTCCTTTATTTCTCTTTCTCTATTCCATCTCTTCTCTCCTTTATTTCTCTTTCTCTATTCCATCTCTCCTCCATCTCCTTTATTTCTCTTTCTCTATTCCATCTCTCCTCCATCTCCTTTATTTCTCTTTCTCTATTCCATCTCTTCTCTCCTTTATTTCTCTTTCTCTATTCCATCTCTTCTCCGTCTCCATTATTTCTCTTTCTCTATTCCATCTCTTCTCTCCTTTATTTCTCTTTCTCTATTCCATCTCTTCTCCGTCTCCATTATTTCTCTTTCTCCATTCCATCTCTTTTCCTTTATTTCTCTTTCTCCATTCCATCTCTTTTCCTTTATTTCTCTTTCTCCATTCCATCTCTTCTCTCCTTTATTTCTCTTTCTCTATCCCATCTCTTTTCCTTTATTTCTCTTTCTCCATTCCATCTCTTCTCCATCTCCTTTATTTCTCTTTCTCTATTCTATATCTTTTCCTTTATTTCTCTTTCTCTATTCCATCTCTTCTCTCCATTATTTCTCTTTCTCTATTCCATCTCTTCTCTCCATTATTTCTCTTTCTCTATTCCATCTCTTCTCTCCATTATTTCTCTTTCTCTATTCCATCTCTCCTCCATCTCCTTTATTTCTCTTTCTCCATTCCATCTCTTTTCCTTTATTTCTCTTTCTCCATTCCAACTCTTCTCTATCTTCTTTATTTCTCTTTCTCTATTCCTTCTCTTCTCCATCTCATTTTATGTCTCTTTCTTTATTCCCTCTCTTCTTTGCTCTTCTTTATTTATTTGTCTCTAAACCATCAATTATCTCCTCTCTGTTGGCCGGAGCATTCTGCTCATGCACGGTTCATTAAGACTTGGAGCTGCGCATGCGCAGAATGCTCTTAAGAGGGCACGCATGCAGGACAGCACATGAGTGTGTGGCTCAGCCGGGTCTGAGACTTTGATTGGAGTGACAGCAGCAAAATGGAAAATTGAAAATTGCGCAAAAAGGTGGATCAGCGCAACACCGGGCCGCCTCCGAATGGCCTCCAATCAGAGGTGCGCTGAGCCGCCCCAGAAACTACAAACGCACCTTGAACCCAAACAGAAGCTCTGCATATAGACTTCCAGACTTCCTTACATTTCATGAGGGACCAATAAAATCCAGCACAGAGCACTGCGGTTGCCAGCCGTAAATTAGAGGCTCGCGGCGCGAATTATGTCATGTTTACAATCAGAAAACATCGCAGGCCAAGACTCAGGAGGGAGACTGAGGCCTTCTCTACGGACCTCGTCACACTGACCACAAATCTCTCTGCTGGATTGGTTACTGCTACTAATGTCCTGTGGTAGATACGTGCTGTATTGCTGCAATCGCAAAGGGCCTGAGCCTAGATCAAGTGGTGCATGGGGTGGGTGTGTCTATTCTCCTGACACACACATAAAACACACACACACCTAACCAATCACAAATGCACACAAAAGGGAGCCAAAAACACATATACACCTCCCCCCTCCCCCCCCCCCCCCCCTACAAACACAACACATACTGTACAGCACACGCACCATCTCTTCTCTCCTTCATCTTCATTTACATCTCTCCTCGCCTTTATTTCTCTTCCTATTCCATCCCTTTTCTATTCTCCTCTGTTTCTCTTCCTCTATTTCATCTCTCCTCTCCTGTGTAGCTTTTTCTCTATTTCAACTCCTCTTTCCTTTATTTCTCTATTCCATTTCTCCGTTATTTATCTTTCTCTATTCCATCTCTCCTCTGTTTCTCTTTCTCTATTCCATCTTTTGAGTCTTCTCCCGTCTCCTTTATTTCTCTTTCTCTATTCCATCTTTCCTCTGATCTCCTTTATTTCTCTTTAATCCATCTCTTCTCTCCTCTCCTTTATTTCTCTCTTTCTATTCCATCTCTCCTCTCCTTTATTTCTCTCTTTCTATTTCATCTCTTCTCCATCTCCTTTATTTCTCTTTCTCCATTCCATCTCTTCTCCGTCTCCTTTATTTCTCTTTCTCCATTCCATCTCTTCTTCGTCTCCTTTATTTCTCTTTCTCTATTCCATCTCTTCTCTCCTTTATTTCTCTTTCTCTATTCCATCTCTTCTCCATCTCCTTTATTTCTCTTTCTCTATTCCATCTCTTCTCTCCTTTATTTCTCTTTCTCTATTCCATCTCTTCTCCATCTCCTTTATTTCTCTTTCTCCATTCCATCTCTTCTCCGTCTCCTTTATTTCTCTTTCTCCATTCCATCTCTTCTCCGTCTCCTTTATTTCTCTTTCTCTATTCCATCTCTTCTCTCCTTTATTTCTCTTTCTCTATTCCATCTCTTCTCCATCTCCTTTATTTCTCTTTCTCTATTCCATCTCTTCTCTCCTTTATTTCTCTTTCTCTATTCCATCTCTTCTCCATCTCCTTTATTTCTCTTTCTCTATTCCATCTCTTCTCTCCTTTATTTCTCTTTCTCTATTCCATCTCTTCTCCATCTCCTTTATTTCTCTTTCTCCATTCCATCTCTTCTCTCCTTTATTTCTCTTTCTCTATTCCATCTCTTCTCCATCTCCTTTATTTCTCTTTCTCTATTCCATCTCTTCTCTCCTTTATTTCTCTTTCTCTATTCCATCTCTTCTCCATCTCCTTTATTTCTCTTTCTCTATTCCATCTCTTCTCTCCTTTATTTCTCTTTCTCTATTCCATCTCTTCTCCATCTCCTTTATTTCTCTTTCTCTATTCTATATCTTTTCCTTTATTTCTCTTTCTCTATTCCATCTCTTCTCCGTCTCCATTATTTCTCTTTCTCTATTCCATCTCTTCTCTCCTTTATTTCTCTTTCTCTATTCCATCTCTTCTCCGTCTCCATTATTTCTCTTTCTCTATTCCATCTCTTCTCTCCTTTATTTCTCTTTCTCTATTCCATCTCTTCTCCGTCTCCATTATTTCTCTTTCTCCATTCCATCTCTTTTCCTTTATTTCTCTTTCTCCATTCCATCTCTTTTCCTTTATTTCTCTTTCTCCATTCCATCTCTTCTCTCCTTTATTTCTCTTTCTCTATCCCATCTCTTTTCCTTTATTTCTCTTTCTCCATTCCATCTCTTCTCCATCTCCTTTATTTCTCTTTCTCTATTCTATATCTTTTCCTTTATTTCTCTTTCTCTATTCCATCTCTTCTCTCCATTATTTCTCTTTCTCTATTCCATCTCTTCTCTCCATTATTTCTCTTTCTCTATTCCATCTCTTCTCTCCATTATTTCTCTTTCTCTATTCCATCCCTTCTCTCCATTATTTCTCTTTCTCTATTCCATCTCTCCTCCATCTCCTTTATTTCTCTTTCTCCATTCCATCTCTTTTCCTTTATTTCTCTTTCTCCATTCCAACTCTTCTCTATCTTCTTTATTTCTCTTTCTCTATTCCTTCTCTTCTCCATCTCATTTTATTTCTCTTTCTTTATTCCCTCTCTTCTTTGCTCTTCTTTATTTATTTGTCTCTAAACCATCAATTATCTCCTCTCTGTTGGCCGGAGCATTCTGCTCATGCACGGTTCATTAAGACTTGGAGCTGCGCATGCGCAGAATGCTCTTAAGAGGGCACGCATGCAGGACAGCACATGAGTGTGTGGCTCAGCCGGGTCTGAGACTTTGATTGGAGTGACAGCAGCAAAATGGAAAATTGAAAATTGCGCAAAAAGGTGGATCAGCGCAACACCGGGCCGCCTCCGAATGGCCTCCAATCAGAGGTGCGCTGAGCCGCCCCAGAAACTACAAACGCACCTTGAACCCAAACAGAAGCTCTGCATATAGACTTCCAGACTTCCTTACATTTCATGAGGGACCAATAAAATCCAGCACAGAGCACTGCGGTTGCCAGCCGTAAATTAGAGGCTCGCGGCGCGAATTATGTCATGTTTACAATCAGAAAACATCGCAGGCCAAGACTCAGGAGGGAGACTGAGGCCTTCTCTACGGACCTCGTCACACTGACCACAAATCTCTCTGCTGGACTGGTTGCTGCTACTAATGTCCTGTGGTAGATACGTGCTGTATTGCTGCAATCGCAAAGGGCCTGAGCCTAGATCAAGTGGTGCATGGGGTGGGTGTGTCTATTCTCCTGACACACACATAAAACACACACACACCTAACCAATCACAAATGCACACAAAAGGGAGCCAAAAACACATATACACCTCCCCCCTCCCCCCCCCCCCCCCCCCTACAAACACAACACATACTGTACAGCACACGCACCATCTCTTCTCTCCTTCATCTTCATTTACATCTCTCCTCGCCTTTATTTCTCTTCCTATTCCATCCCTTTTCTATTCTCCTCTGTTTCTCTTCCTCTATTTCATCTCTCCTCTCCTGTGTAGCTTTTTCTCTATTTCAACTCCTCTTTCCTTTATTTCTCTATTCCATTTCTCCGTTATTTATCTTTCTCTATTCCATCTCTCCTCTGTTTCTCTTTCTCTATTCCATCTTTTGAGTCTTCTCCCGTCTCCTTTATTTCTCTTTCTCTATTCCATCTTTCCTCTGATCTCCTTTATTTCTCTTTAATCCATCTCTTCTCTCCTCTCCTTTATTTCTCTCTTTCTATTCCATCTCTCCTCTCCTTTATTTCTCTCTTTCTATTTCATCTCTTCTCCATCTCCTTTATTTCTCTTTCTCCATTCCATCTCTTCTCCGTCTCCTTTATTTCTCTTTCTCCATTCCATCTCTTCTTCGTCTCCTTTATTTCTCTTTCTCTATTCCATCTCTTCTCTCCTTTATTTCTCTTTCTCTATTCCATCTCTTCTCCATCTCCTTTATTTCTCTTTCTCTATTCCATCTCTTCTCTCCTTTATTTCTCTTTCTCTATTCCATCTCTTCTCCATCTCCTTTATTTCTCTTTCTCCATTCCATCTCTTCTCCGTCTCCTTTATTTCTCTTTCTCCATTCCATCTCTTCTCCGTCTCCTTTATTTCTCTTTCTCTATTCCATCTCTTCTCTCCTTTATTTCTCTTTCTCTATTCCATCTCTTCTCCATCTCCTTTATTTCTCTTTCTCTATTCCATCTCTTCTCTCCTTTATTTCTCTTTCTCTATTCCATCTCTTCTCCATCTCCTTTATTTCTCTTTCTCTATTCCATCTCTTCTCTCCTTTATTTCTCTTTCTCTATTCCATCTCTTCTCCATCTCCTTTATTTCTCTTTCTCCATTCCATCTCTTCTCTCCTTTATTTCTCTTTCTCTATTCCATCTCTTCTCCATCTCCTTTATTTCTCTTTCTCTATTCCATCTCTTCTCTCCTTTATTTCTCTTTCTCTATTCCATCTCTTCTCCATCTCCTTTATTTCTCTTTCTCTATTCCATCTCTTCTCTCCTTTATTTCTCTTTCTCTATTCCATCTCTTCTCCATCTCCTTTATTTCTCTTTCTCTATTCTATATCTTTTCCTTTATTTCTCTTTCTCTATTCCATCTCTTCTCCGTCTCCATTATTTCTCTTTCTCTATTCCATCTCTTCTCTCCTTTATTTCTCTTTCTCTATTCCATCTATTCTCCATCTCCATTATTTCTCTTTCTCTATTCCATCTCTTCTCCGTCTCCATTATTTCTCTTTCTCTATTCCATCTCTTCTCTCCTTTATTTCTCTTTCTCCATTCCATCTCTTTTCCTTTATTTCTCTTTCTCTATTCCATCTCTTCTCTCCTTTATTTCTCTTTCTCTATTCCATCTCTTTTCCTTTATATCTCTTTCTCTATTCCATCTCTTCTCTCCTTTATTTCTCTTTCTCTATTCCATCTCTCCATCTCCTTTATTTCTCTTTCTCTATTCCATCTCTTTTCCTTTATATCTCTTTCTCTATTCCATATCTCCTTTATTTCTCTTTCTCCATTCCATCTCTTTTCCTTTATTTCTCTCTCTCTATTCCATCTCTTCTCCATTTCCTTTATTTCTCTTTCTCCGTTCCATCTATTTTCCTTTATTTCTCTTTCTCCATTCCAACTCTTCTCTATCTTCTTTATTTCTCTTTCTCTATTCCTTCTCTTCTCCATCTCATTTTATGTCTCTTTCTTTATTCCCTCTCTTCTTTGCTCTTCTTTATTTATTTGTCTCTAAACCATCAATTATCTCCTCTCCTTTGGCCGGAGCATTCTGCTCATGCACGGTTCATTAAGACTTGGAGCTGCGCATGCGCAGAATGCTCTTAAGAGGGCACACATGCAGGACAGCACATGAGTGCGTGGCTCAGCCGGGTCTGAGACTTTGATTGGAGTGACAGCAGCAAAATGGAAAATTGAAAATTGCGCAAAAAGGTGGATCAGCGCAACACCGGGCCGCCTCCGAATGGCCTCCAATCAGAGGTGCGCTGAGCCGCCCCAGAAACTACAAACGCACCTTGAACCCAAACAGAAGCTCTGCATATACACCAAAAGCATGGCTGTTAAGTGGGAGCAGCTGACCAAAAACGAAATAAATTAGTACATACTAACACTAACTGGGTGCGGCTAATCAAATAAAATCGAAAATTGCGCAAAAAGGTGGATCAGCGCAACACCAGGCCGCCTGGTGTTGCGCTGATCCACCTTTTTGCGCAATTTTCAATTTTCGATTTTATTTGATTAGCCGCACCCAGGCTATGCATATACATAGGTTAGGATTTAGTTAGTGTTAGGCCCCTCCCATGGAGGATCGACTTCTTCGCAGTGGGAGGGACGAGTACTTGATAGGTTGCATGCAAGCTGTTACAGGAAACTAACATCCTCCTCCAGTGGTAGACAGGTCATGTGTGTGCTCAGTGTGTATTATATCCCACAATTGGGGCTTGCACTCTTTTGCAGGTAGGCACTTGCCTGTTTTTAAGTAGCGCTGTTCATTTCCTTGCTAAGCAAAATGGAAAGGCTCCCGAAGACACCGACAGACCTCAAAGACTACAGGGGGGACTGGTAGATACCTCAGGTATGATAGGTGCACATCTGCAGAACTACACTATGGGTATTTAAATCGAAAAAGTTCAGTTTTAAAGATAATACTTACTATGTCCATTAATCCACATGATTGATGTGAGAATTTGCTCTGTCCAATTTGGGGTTTTAGTTGGTATTTAAGTTCAAGGACACCAAACTGTGATGACATTTTTCCTCTAGATGCCAACTGACAAGCACTACTGCATCAGTAGCTCCAGCTCTATTTACTTATTAAAGGGCATGGGGGAAATAATAACGGAGAGGAGACCGAGGAACTCAAACTAGTAAATGTGGGCGGAAAATCTGCACTCGCCACTCTTCGGAAGATCGGTTTCTCCATGGAGCAATAAACATTCCGGGCTTTCATTTCCCATAGTGGAGAAAGCACAGTAAACGGCGGACAAACAAGAAAACGTCATCATGAAACCACCATGGTGGAGATCTAGGAGACCCATTCCATTCATCTGCCACCAAGGCTGGAGGAGAGGGCTGGATTGAGGAGCTCACATGCCGCAGGTGCCGGATGTGGAGAGTTCTAGACAAGGGTTTCCCACAGACCGTCCATAAATTTTCATTGACCTCTCATATAGAGTTTGGCAAACAGATCAAGCTAGAGTGTGGAGGCTTCATCTCAACTGTCCCAAGTGCGAATAATGTGACACCAGATGACTCTGGTCAGAACAGACACAGCACGGCTAGGAGTGAGCCAGGAGGAGGTCTAGGTACTTGGGCCAGGATGGTGGGGAACAACTGTGGCCTGCTTCTCTCTGCTACCTCTCCAGTCGCTTCTTCAGGACCTCTTATTATGATTCCTCCTCCTACTTCTACCTCAGCAATATCTCCCAAGCTCCGGCTCTCCCTGGCCCCGTGGACATTGCCAAACTAGTCATTCATGGCCAAAATATGGGACTTGGTGTAAGTCAAGCACTCAACCCTGAATAGGAAATGCCATCTTACCTTCGCTTGTTCTGGTGACCAACCGGAAGTGCTCTGCTTCTTGCCTGAAGTCCTGTTTTGCCACTTTCTTTATCTGAATCAAATGGAATATTCCTGCAGGTGAAAACAGACAGACTCAGTCGTGGTACTCAGCAAGCTCATACTAACAGGTCTTCACATATACAAAAACCAAAGAAATGTAAAGTGACACTGTATAGTGGATAAATGGGTTTCTATCTGACAGTAAGGTTGCATACTATGGAGTCTTACTACCTTAGTAGCACTGTCTCCTGTCACTAAAAAAGCTGAACTGAGCCCTGACAAGTCCCCCAAGATGGATGAGAACACACTATGGGCTTGATTCAGAAAAGGGTGCTAAGTGTTAGCACGCCAGTGAAAAGCCACTTTGCACGTGCTAACATGCTTTGCACGTGCTAAGTAGTTAGCACATGCAAACTACTTAGCACCGTATTTAGCACATGTAAACTACTTAGCACCGTAGTTAGCACATGTAAACTACTTAGCACGGTAGTTAGCACATGTAAACTACTTAGCACCCTAGTTTTTTAAATAAAATCAGTGTTTATTCAACAAAGAAAAGGAACATATGACAGAATATGCAGTGTAGCAGTGCGCCTCCTAACTTTACCAACAGTAGCTTCAGCATCAATTGTCACTGTGGAAGATGAGAGGTATTGTTAACAATAATATAATGATCGTCACATAATTTATAGAGCTCAGATTAAATTTAAATTTCCAAATATTCTATCTTTTACAAGATCATAATTAGCAAGACCAGGGGTATCTAACCATGGAGCTTAGCACCCTAGTTAGCACGGTGATAAGTAGTAGTTTGCATGTCCTAACTATGGTGCTAAGTAGTTTGCATGTGCTAACTTCGGTGCTAAGTTTGCATGTGCTAACTACGGTGCTAAGTATTTTGTATGTGCTAACTACTTAGCACCCTAGTTAGCACGCCCAAAGCCTTTAGGCGTGCTAACTGGGTTAGCAACGTTTACTGACTCGAGCCCTATGTACCTGACTCCCAAGCCTCTCCCCTTTCCCACCTTATGTGCCTGGCGGAGCAGTGCTTTTCAGTGCAGGTAGATTTAAGTGCAGCCGGCGCCACCATAGACTGTAATAGGAATTACAGCTATAGTGGCGCCCAGTGAGTAACGTCGGCGCCGTCAGAAGACAGAGCCGAAGTACCTTCTAAAACACTATAATTTGGCCGCCAGCAATAGCTGAAGCCGAATTATATCATTCCCCCACTATCCATGGCGGCCTGGAGGGGAAATAGTAATTAACACAGCCTGGACTTGTGCAGAAGCAGGATAAGCCATATACTGGCTGTATCCTGCGTTCAAGTCTACCAGTGCCGATTTCAAATGTATGTGTGGCTGGCCACTGAACTACTGCAGGAACCAGGTGATGATGTCACCAGAGGGTGCAGGAAGGGTATGGGCAGCATTGGCAGGGTGGGAGAAGAGAGAAGACAAAGCAGGTAGAGGTGCAGGAGGGGGTGGGTCTACGCCTCTGAAAAATATAATAGTTTTTTGAAAAATCGATTCTCATTTTGGATTTGATGCCAGCACCAGGTTTACCACCGTATTGCATCAACCTTTGCTTTAAGTAACTGAGGAAACTCACTAATATACTTCTAAAAGATGAAATGTTGTGCCTTTTTCAACTAATATAGGATTTCATCTGTTCAACATTTTCTGGGTCTCCTTCTACTACGAAGCCCCGGCAATGCTGTTGTAATAAGTGCAGAATGCGGTTGGGCACTGTCTTCCTGAAAAAGCAAGACCTTACATAAAAAATGGGCCATACGCAATTCACTTTTTCACCTATGTTTTGCTTCTGCACAATCCCCACCCCATGTTCTTACAGCAGTATTTCAGGGACATCTTACTAAAAGCAGAAAGCTGACAGATTCTTTCCAGATACTGCAGAGAAAAATTCAAAAACAGAACGCAGGCAAAAAAAACCCCCAAATTCTCGAGCAGCCCATTGACTTTAATCACGTGTGGCGGTGCGCATTTCCTGTGATGCAGCAAAACGTCTGCGATTCAATCAGGCATGCGCCCAGCCTCAATCTGAGTCATCCTCATGCTCACCTTTCACCATTTTCCAGACGTAAATCTCCACATCTTCAGAGGCCTCTTTCTCGATGGCGATCTTGCGCAGGTTCTCCTTCTGGTTCCCACTGTTGGGCGACATATACATGTAGACCAGGATCTTATGCGGGTTTTTCACACACCGGGCGGTAGCGATCTCTGTGGGCTTCACTTTGTCATCTGATGGGAGAAAAGACAGCTGTAAAACCCTATATCTGAGCACAACTCCGGACAATCATTTATTTTTTTAATGTGGCCAAATGGCCGGAAGCCAGAGGAGTAGCTGGGGAAGGCAAGGGGGGACATCTGGGGGGTGCTGGATCAGACCACACCATCCTCTCATGCCTCCCACTCTCTGCAGCACCTGTAAAGGAAGCATGAAAGGGCAGAGCTCCTCCCCTGCTCCATCTTGCTCTCTGCCCACTCCCCGCCTCCATCCAGCCATCCTCTCCTCATCATTGAGGAGGGCTGGGAAGAGGCGGAGAGTGGGCGGCAAGTGAGAGGAGAGCAGAAGGGAGCATGTAGTGATGTCAATACATGTGGGGGCGTAAGGTGGTACAGGAGCTGCAGGGCAGCAATGGAGAAAGACCCTGGAGGAGTCTCGCCAGTGTGACAGGTGAGCCTGCAACACTCACCCAGGGCCCAGGGGATACACATACACTTGAAGGGAGATCGGACTGGGGCCCGTCGGCCATGGGGAAATTGAACACTATTACCACCACGCACCCAATTGAACCCTTTCAATCATTTTGTCCTAAAATCGATCTAAACCATAAATTGGGTAGCCATGTTGTGCCAACAAATCTCTGCCAGTTTCGATCATTATGATTAAATTGGCTGGGTATCTATGTTGAAATTTGAGTAATGTATGGGCACCCTAAAACACATACCATCAAAGATAAAAAGGTCTTCACAGAATGGCAGGAGGAGTCTGAGACCCTGAGGAATGTTGCCACCTGATGGGGCGGAGCTCTGGCTCGAGTTGTGTTGTTAAAGATCTTTTACTTTGTCATTGTGTTAGGGCCCGTTTCCACTTGAGCCGCACGCATCTGCAAGACGTGCGGCGGCCCCTCCGGGTCTGCGGCTACGCAGACGAATCCCATCAGCCGTCCCATGCACAGCTATGGGATTCGCAGCCTCCTACACCATTTCGGATGGCAATGTCGGCCGAATCGTTAGCGCAAGTGAATTGTACCCTATGGCAGAGTTTCCCCGATTTGCCTGCGGGGAAAATCTGCAGATTTGGAGTGGAAACCGCGCAAGTGGAAACCGGGACCTTAGTGTTCTGTCAGAAGGCAAGTCCACCTCCTTATATAATATTTCATACATTGTAACTATTGCAAGTCCACCTCCTGATATTATATACATTGTAACTATTGCAAGTCCACCTCCTGATATTATATACATTGTAACTATTGCAAGTCCACCTCCTGATATTATATACATTGTAACTATTGCAAGTCCACCTCCTGATATTATATACATTGTAACTATTGCAAGTCCACCTCCTGATATTATATACATTGTAACTATTGCAAGTCCACCTCCTCATATAATATTTCATACATTGTAACTATTGCAAGTCCACCTCCTAATAGTATATACATTGTAACTATTGCAAGTCCACCTCCTGATATTATATACATTGTAACTATTGCAAGTCCACCTCCTGATATTATATACATTGTAACTATTGCAAGTCCACCTCCTAATAGTATATACATTGTAACTATTGCAAGTCCACCTCCTAATATTATATACATTGTAACTATTGCAAGTCCACCTCCTGATATTATATACATTGTAACTATTGCAAGTCCACCTCCTGATATTATATACATTGTAACTATTGCAAGTCCACCTCCTGATATTATATACATTGTAACTATTGCAAGTCCACCTCCTCATATAATATTTCATACATTGTAACTATTGCAAGTCCACCTCCTAATAGTATATACATTGTAACTATTGCAAGTCCACCTCCTGATATTATATACATTGTAACTATTGCAAGTCCACCTCCTGATATTATATACATTGTAACTATTGCAAGTCCACCTCCTAATAGTATATACATTGTAACTATTGCAAGTCCACCTCCTAATATTATATACATTGTAACTATTGCAAGTCCACCTCCTGATATTATATACATTGTAACTATTGCAAGTCCACCTCCTGATATTATATACATTGTAACTATTGCAAGTCCACCTCCTGATATTATATACATTGTAACTATTGCAAGTCCACCTCCTGATATTATATACATTGTAACTATTGCAAGTCCACCTCCTGATATTATATACATTGTAACTATTGCAAGTCCACCTCCTAATATTTAAGGCAGGGAACACACTTGATTGCTTTCATACGCGTTTTCTGCACAGAAACACTGAGAACAACTTTTTGCGTGCAGAAAAAAAACTGACATTCTGCATCATGATTCTGTACATTTTGTAAGTTTTCTGTATCAATTACTAATAACTGCTGTGAAAAAACGCGTGCGCTTTTCTGCATAGAAGCACACCTGGTGTGCAGAAAACCACGCCCAGAAAACGGAAAGTCAAGTGTGTTCCCTGCCTCATACATTGTAACTATTGCAAGTCCACACAATCTGAAAAAAGGATGACGGACTCCGGCACTCCAATGCAGAGGTAGTTTATTCAAGCACGGAAAAAACAAGCAACAGGTTACTGAAAGCCTGGGTCAACAGCTGTTTCGCGTGTAGTCACGCCTCCTCAGGACACCAAGGCTCTTGCAAGTCCACCTCCTAATATTTCATACATTGTAACTATTGCAAGTCCACCTCCTAACATTTCATACATTGTAACTATTGCAAGTCCACCTCCTAATATTTCATACATTGTAACTATTGCAAGTCCACCTCCTGATATTATATACATTGTAACTATTGCAAGTCCACCTCCTGATATTATATACATTGTAACTATTGCAAGTCCACCTCCTGATATTATATACATTGTAACTATTGCAAGTCCACCTCCTGATATTATATACATTGTAACTATTGCAAGTCCACCTCCTGATATTATATACATTGTAACTATTGCAAGTCCACCTCCTGATATTATATACATTGTAACTATTGCAAGTCCACCTCCTAATAGTATATACATTGTAACTATTGCAAGTCCACCTCCTGATATTATATACATTGTAACTATTGCAAGTCCACCTCCTGATATTATATACATTGTAACTATTGCAAGTCCACCTCCTAATAGTATATACATTGTAACTATTGCAAGTCCACCTCCTAACATTCATACATTGTAACTATTTTACACACCCTCTCACACTCTGTGCAGATCATCATCAACACATTGACACTCATTCCGGCAGTCAGATTTCATTGCTAATGCTTGGAGCAGCATGCTGGTATTTTAAAAGAGAGCTAAAATTCGTAAAGGAAGTATTAATAATTTATACAGTGCCATTATCTTCCATAGTGAAGTATGGTATAGTGACCAGATGGGGGGGCATGAAACAAAGGGGGCACAACATTACAATTTTTAAAAATGATTTTCCAATAAATATACAGCTATTGCAAAAAAAAACAATAGGGGAGTGAACCCTGTTCTTGCGAGCTTACTACATCATTGACCAGAGCTCCATTTCGAGAGATAAGAAGGCTAACATATTAACCATGCGAGTTCTACAGGGAGAAACAATAATTTTACTGCCTTGCCCCACTCCATTTCTATAAGGCTGGTACACAGCATGCAATCTTCACTTCAGATCCTATTCAAGCGAGTGATCAGATCAGTGGCGTACCTAGGGAATTTGACACCCGGTGCTGATTATTTTCAGACGACCCCCAAAAACAACCAAATTTTTTTAGATGGGAGGGATGATGGGTTGGGGCGCCGAGCAAGTCACTGCAAATTCGGGGGGATTTGGGGGGGGGGGGGAGGAGTCATAAGGATGTGGACGGAGCTAACCGTTATGAAACTCTGTACTCTATACAGTGCTACAGAAGGTGTCAGTGCCTCTGGCATCTGCAACCGCAGACTACCCTGCATTATTGATTAATTACTCTGATCAGGATAAATAATCAATAGTCCAGGGCACTCTGATATTACAGCAGTCAGTGCTCATGTCTACTAATGACAGGCAACTTCTGAAGCACTAAATACATCCTGCCACCTCTCCCTGCTAATGTCCAAGCTGCAGCACAGCAATCATTCTCTCTACTCACCCTGCTGCTCTGCACATTCACTCACTGCAGGCTGTGTGTAGAGAGCAAGGAGACACATTGGCCACGGGACAGGAAGGGGGAGGGGTGCTACATCTAGTGCAGGAAGTAGTACAGTCAGTCCCCTGCACTGCCTGCTGCTATTTTCCCAAACTATGAGAAAAGGTCCTGGGTGGAAGAACACAGTGACTGAGCACCACAGCGGCACCCCTAGCCATGGCTGCACCCAATGCTGTGAGCACCTGCAGCCTTATGGTAGGTGCACCACTGGATCAGATCGATATTCAGATCTCATATTGATCGGATATAGAAGAAAGCTAGTTTTTTTTTCCATTTCAATCAGATTTCCGATCATCTTTCAGACTGGATATCAATCTTAGTGATGATTGTAATGTGCTGATTATGATTTTACAAAGTTTTGCTTCATTTTCATAATAACGATGATAATGGAAAAATCTTAATCATGACCAATTACGTGAAATTTCGTGTCATTTGGATCATACATGAATTTTTGTAATTCGATCATTTTCATAATTATTTTTTTTATTTGCACAATTACGAGTAACACAATATTAAATACAAAATTATGATTCAACAACACAAAATTATGAATTATACATTTTCTGATAATTATGTGTTATTACGAAAACACAAAATTTTGGCTCATCACTAATCAATCTTAAATGGATTGATAGGGCTTACACATGGAATGACAGCTATTTTTCAGCATGTCTGCTTCCAATCGATTTTCAGTTAAAGGAATACTATCGATACCTAAGTGTTCTACAATGACAGTGTGCAAATAATGTCTAAGTAGCTGTGTAAACATTTTCCTACTTTTCATGTTAAATATCAGAGGCAAAAGCTGTAATTTATTGAGGGTAGGATTTAGCTATATTGGGACAAATCAATTGCAGAAGGGGTGTCTGCTTCAATGCACAGCCAGAGTTACATATTAGACTACAGAAAGCAAATATCAAACATATCAAACTCTGAAAGCAAAAACAGTATGAAAAGCTGTGACAATTAGTTACATTTCCTCTGCTCTCTTCAGACACTTCAGTCAGAAACACAGGACACAGCAGCTGCAGCTGTTGGGAGCTCTCTTCTCTGTCACACACAGAGCTACACATAGAGTTAACTGATCAAGTGTGAGGGCGATTTCCCCTCTCCTCATGGCTCAGTCAGCAGTCAGTTTTGGCATCAGTAAACTTCAGTAAATTTTGAAAGTATTTTGCTAACAGTAAACAAAGAATTTGCTACTAAAATGTATACACCAATACTTAGCAGCACTTCCCAAACAATTCCTGTGTCAATTGAAAAAAAATATGTGAATCGATAGTATTCCTTTAACATCTATGGAAAATCGTATGGAAAGCAGATCGCACATGTTAGAAATAATCGATCTGACAGGAAATCTCATAGTGTCTACCTAGCATAAGTCCAAACTGAAGAGCCGCCTGTTTAGTCTGGCATTTATGAACACCTGACTGATTCCTCTGTAAGGCTATGTTCACATTATAAATCGCCAGCGTTATTTCAAGCGCTGATCGATTTATTACGATTTTTTTAATCGCCTTTCCCTGTGGTTTCAAAGTGCTTTTTTTAAGCGCTTTTGCAGAGCAATTTATTTTCACTTCCTGACATCAGTCAGGAAGTGAACTCTTTCACCCGGAAATGAATAAATACATTGGGCTCGATTCACTAAAGCGTGCTAACACTTACCATGACAGTGATAAGCCGCTTTGCACGTGATATCATGTGCTAAGTATCATTATCACATGCTAAGTATCATTATCGCGTGCTAAGTATCATTATCACGTGTTAAGTATCATTACCACGTGCTAAGTATCATTATCATGTGCTAAGTATCATTATCACGTGTTAAGTATCATTACCACGTGCTAAGCATCATTATCACATGCTAAGTATCATTATCGCGTGCTAAGTATCATTATCACATGCTAAGTATCATTATCACGTGCTTAGTATCATTATCACGTGCTAAGTATCACTATCACATGCTAAGTATCATTATCGTGTGCTAAGTATCATTATCACGTGCTAAGTATCATTATCACGTGCTAAGTATCATTATCACGTGCTTAGTATCATTATCACGTGCTAAGTATCACTATCACATGCTAAGTATCATTATCGTGTGCTAAGTATCATTATCACGTGTTAAGTATCATTACCACGTGCTAAGTATCATTATCACGTGCTAAGTATCATTATCACGTGCTAAGTATCATTATCACGTGCTTAGTATCATTATCACGTACTAAGTATCATTATCACGTGCTAAGTATCATTATCACGTGCTAAGTATCATTATCACGTGTTAAGTATCATTACCACGTGCTAAGTATCATTATCACGTGCTAAGTATCATTATCACGTGTTTAGTATCATTATCACGTACTAAGTATCATTATCACGTGCTAAGTATCATTATCACGTGCTAAGTATCATTATCACGTGTTAAGTATCATTACCACGTGCTAAGTATCATTATCACATGCTAAGTATCATTATCACAAGCTAAGTATCATTATCACGTGCTAAGTATCCTTATCATGTGCTAAGTATCATTATCACGTGCTAAGTATTATTATCACGTGCTAAGTATCATTATTACAAGCTAAATATCATTATCAAATGCTAAGTATCATTATCATGTGCTAAGCATCATTATCACATGCTAAGTATCATTATCACGTGAAGTCACTGCAGATCACGCGAACAGAACATAGATCATGAATTATTACTGTATGCAGTACATAAAGCAACGCGCGTTAAACTTTGTGCGTGCCGTATTACATTAACTCAATGTTAATGTAAGCACCATTGATATTTTCATTACCAAACTCTATCTTCTGATCGTGCGAAGCTCCGTAGTTTTCAATGGCATTCCTCACTTAGCAGATGAAGCGTAATGCTGTTCGCGCGATAAAACTTAACACGCGAATGGTGGAAACTGTTCACGTGCACCATGGGGCAATTCACTAAAGCGTGACAACTGATTTATTACGCTTTAGTGAATCGAGCCCAATGTATTTATTCTTTGAAGCGCTCAGGAAATCGCTATACAAAGCGCTTCTTCAAGCGCCCAGCGATTTCCCTATACCTTCCATTGAGCGAAAGCGCTCAGAAAATGGTACAGGCAGCACTTTGTAAGCGGAACGCAATCGAACTGCTCATATGTGAACCCTCTCATAGGGAATCATTGCACAAGAGCTTTTAGTGCGATTTCAGAAATCACCGGTGCTTAAAAACCCTGCAAACGCTGATAGTGTGAACAAGGCCAACCCCCGTCCAGCCAGCAGCCATGTATTGATCTGAGACATATCTATGCGCTTTGAGTCCCGTGAGAGAAAAGTGCTTTGCAATTGTTATTGTATTACATATATTGTATATATCGATATATATATATATATAGGAAGTGTTTCGGTTACTGAAACCAGGATAATTACCATAAAAGTGGTTATTCTGCATTCTACTATAAGTCACTACAGGGCCTCTTTAAAGTGGACCTGAATTCTTGCACAGGACAGGGCAAAAGGAAAACAGAGATACTGTAAATCGTAAATGTATTAAGAGAGTCTAATTCCCCCTCATCTGTGACTAATCACAACTGTAATTTGATCTCTCTGCTGTGTCAGCAGGCTGCCTCAGCAGAGCAGCTAATTTTTAAGCACAGGATGTTAACCCTATGTCTGCTTCCATGAAAGCAGGAAGTAGATACACTGCAGAATTATTGCAGGCTTTGTATCAGCTGTTGCAAGGAAATGTTTTTCTTTAAAGTTCATTATGCTGTTGTGTATCTTTTAGAGCAGAGAGGAAGTTGTGAGTTCAGGTGCGCTTGAATGCACCCTGCAGCTGTTATGTTAAGCCCTGCTGAGTGCGACAGATGAGATTTACCCTGGCAGACCTTGCAGCATTTGCCCTCCACCTTCTCTGGGTTGTCGCAGGGGTACTCCTCGGGACAGGTCACCCGCTGGCAGTCCTGGGTGCCATCTTTACAGGTGCACAGGACACAAGGGATGGCTCCGAAGTTTCGGAATACCGGGTGCCACACCTCGCCGTGCGAATACGTCCGCCCGTTGTAAATGCAGGCTGCAAAAAACAGAAAAACAGCAGGTAAGTCACTAACTATTCACACTTCTGCAACCATTCCGCACAGCTTTCCCTGCACACACGGTAAACGTGGGAGGAGCAGGGGATCTGGACGTGGGGATTGGCTGGCATCTAATAGAAGCCCCTAGAATGTATCGTTAATCTGGCGCCCAGGTAATGAGTCTTCATATCCCTCCCACTTCAGGTGTCCTTTAAAGAACACCAGGGAACAGGGAGTCCAGCAGGCGTAGACAGCACCGATTTCCCGGGAGCCATAATGGAGACACTGAAAGCAGGAGGCCACGTGGTTAGTGTTGCTGATGGGAGATATTGGTTTTGCCATAGTGGAGATGTTAATTTTGCCATAGTGGAGATACTGAGTGTAGGAGATCATGTGGTTACTTTTGCCATACACAGTATGAAGAAAAGAGGTGCACTGGGCCACCACACTTGGTCACTCCGGAGTGCTCCAGGCCCAGAGTAAGTTCAACAAGCCAAGTACTAAAGTAGATGAAAGCGGCTGGGCACATCCAGTAAAAAGACCTTTATTGCAAATGATTAAAAACTGATATGAGGCTTCAAAGGCTGCAGGTGCCAGGAGAGAGAGGGACAAGCAGAAAAGAACAGTCGACAGCTGTTTCGCACTCAGACAAAAGAGCGCTTCCTCAGGACCTGAGGAAGCGCTCTTTTGTCTGAGTGCGAAACAGCTGTCGACTGTTCTTTTCTGCTTGTCCCTCTCTCTCCTGGCACCTGCAGCCTTTGAAGCCTCATATCAGTTTTTAATCATTTGCAATAAAGGTCTTTTTACTGGATGTGCCCAGCCGCTTTCATCTACTTTAGTACTTGGTTACTTTTGCCATAGTGGAGATGTTAGTTATGCCATAGTGGCGATACTGAGTGTAGGAGGCCATGTGGTTAGCTTTGCCTTAGTGGGGATGTTAGTTTTGCCATAGTGGAGACACTGAGAGTAGGAGGCCATGTGGTTACTTTGGCTCAGTGGAGATGTGGGTTTTGCCATAGTGGAGACACTGAGAGTAGGATGCCATGTGGTTAGTTTGGCTCAGTGGAGATGTTGGTTATGCCATAGTGAAGACGATGAGTGTATGAGGCCATGAGGTTAGCTTTCCTCAGGATTCTCACCCTTCTTGTGCTTCTCCTTCATGAGTATTTTTATAGTGGTCCCCCCTCCTCCGCCCTTCTGCTTGAAGCTGCGAGGGTTGAAGCCCAGGGAGCTGCTGATGGAGGTGGACTCTGTGGCTCCGAAGGATCTTTTACTGAGGAGTTCGCTGATGCAATGGTCATGGGAGTGTCTCTGTAGAATGGAAACCAGATACAAAACTTTACTACAGTACTTGTTACCTTGATTAAGCTAAGAATACACTGAACAAAATTCATTGTAAAAGATTCTTGATGAATGGTCGACAGAATGGTTCTGTAGATACTGTAACAATACGGTTGCACCTCCCAGCACTGCTCAGTGTGTGGAGAAACAGATGGGGACATTTGTTCAAAGTTCATGAGGAGCCTCTCCATATTGCAATCAGTGGTTGTCCGTACACAATATCTGTTCATATACAATAATTGAAAAGGACCCTGGTCTCCAAGAATGCTCTAGGAGGAGAATTCAGCATAGCTAAATAGCCTGGGCTAAACATCAAAGGGAGGGCGGGGCTAAATACCATTATACAGCAATATATAGAAACAGGAAGTGTTTCTGATGCTGAAACCAGGAAGATGAATGTAAAAGTGGGAATACTGAATAATTTGCTACATTCTGCTATAAGCCACTAGAGTTTCTCTTTAAAGCGGGATTGTCACCATAAAAATCAAATTTCAACAGCAACTGGTCTGAGTGTATTAAGCGATAAATATGCTAATCCCGCATTCAAAACTTTTTCTGCTGTTATGGTTTGGAGTTATCACATACCTTAGGAGCACTGGCCCTTTAATTGCCATTGCCAAACAGTTGCATGCTGGGGGGGTCTTTTTATCTATAATATATTCCTCCTCTTCCCTTTATTTCCTCCTCCTTATAATGACATAAGACAGTGCACTTTCTAGTATAGACCTCAGTGGGAGTGTCTGAAGACTCTGGGAGGAGGGCGGGTAACAAATACACAATTAGCAAGAGGAGAAAAAAGAGTGAGGGAGGAAATGATGTCAGGAGGTCAAAGGTAAACAAGATGGCCACTGTCTAGAATAGGATTCTCTGCTTTTCCTTTATAAAATTCACAGGAATCATAACGTGGACAATGCAATACATCTGTTATGTAAGTAGAACTAGTATTTATTTACTTATATATGTGTTTTTTATTTCTAGGTTAGAGTGGTTGTAACTTGTTGTTTAAAGGAAAGACCATAGTTCATCTTTGTCGGAAGCCGGTCTTAGTAGACATGGAGGTGAGCTGTACATTGGGATGGCAGTGGGTGAGCACAGAATCATTTAGACACATGGAGAAGTGTTCTATTCAGAGCCTTTAGCATGGCGTATGCTGCGTTTTACAAGAACAGGTGTCTGCAGCTCTGATGAATGCGGGCCTCTGTTCAATCTGCATATTATGTAACACCCCTGTGTGGTCTGCAGGGGGAGTGACTGTGGACATTCCAGAAGGGGCACGCTGTATAAACCGCTCAGGAATTCTCTGACATTACTGCGATGATCTCATCTCTTACTTTCCTTTTTAGAACGTTTCTGTGCGTTTCTCTGAAAGATGATCGCTGTCAGACCTGCTAAGCATTGTAATGTTCTGTACCTATGCGTTTCATGACCTACCACCTTATTCCCGCCATGGAATACAATGAAAGAGGAACCGAAACGAAATGGAGTAGAACGCAGTCCATTATTCAGGGTACCCACTTTTACATTAAATATCCTGGTTTCAGCATCAGAAACACTTCCTATAGCTATATTCTGCTGTTTATTGGTATGTAGCCCCATCCTAGGGTTAGCCTAGGCTGTTTCTTATGCGGTAATCACCCCCACCTCCCTTTCCCTGAGCGTTCTGGGAGACCAGCTATATTTTCTACTTGCTTTAGAACTCTCAGCAAACGAAAGTAAATCTGTAAACACGAACTAAATAATTTTTATATGTGATTAATATACAAGGTGGGCCATTTATATGGATACACCTTAATAAAATGGGAATGGTTGGTGATATTAACTTCCTGTTTGTGGCACATTAGTATATGTGAGGGGGAAAACTTTACAAGATGGGTGGTGACTATGGCGGCCATTTTGAAGTCGGCCATTTTGAATCCAACTTTTGTTTTTTCAAGAGGAAGAGGGTCATGTGACACATCAAACTTATTGGAATTTCACAAGAAAAACAATGGTGTGCTTGGTTTCAAGTAAGGACATGGAAGTTCACGTACCACACCTCTGTTCAATGGCTCCTCCTCCACTGACCGCTCAAATGACCCCGTGTCTATAAAACACAAACATCAAGACAGAAGATCAATAGAGAAAACATCACAAGATATAAAGATGGGGTCTTATTGGTGGTTACACCACATGTACAGTATGGATTGGGCCACAGGATCGCAGACAGGCCCAGTCCACACTCATAATATGCTGGCAAAATTTAAGGAAAAAATGCGTGAAAAAAAGTGCATGTGTTTACGTGTGTTTCTTACTACATTTTTTAAAGCTTTTTTAAAATGTGTTTTCAACACAATACCTTAAAAACAGATCATGCATTGTGGGAGAGAACCATTGCAAAAAAAAATGAAGTACATTGAAATCTAGTTCTTCATGGCATTCCTCAGATTTTTTGTCCTTATTGACCAGATGGCATTATTCAGTTTGCTCCGCCCACAGCGGGCCATGGCCACGCCTACCGTTGCCACGGGGGGGGGGGGGGGACACACACAAAAACCTATATTATCAAACTTTTTTTTTCTTTTTATGTTACCTCAGTGACCTCAGAAGAGTAAAGTAACAGAGTGCATTACAACCACAAACTTTTGATGCAACTCAAGTACCTTCGTCAGGTAAAAAGCAACGCTCTGCTTCCAGGTTATATAATAAGATTATTTGTGTTTTGCTTTTTTTAAAATAAATAATGTAGTAAAGCTTGATGTGACTGTAGAATGTTGAGGAGGACTCCT
Organism: Hyperolius riggenbachi; assembly: GCF_040937935.1. Classification (NCBI taxonomy): domain Eukaryota; kingdom Metazoa; phylum Chordata; class Amphibia; order Anura; family Hyperoliidae; genus Hyperolius; species Hyperolius riggenbachi. Next base: position 30,383,585 of record NC_090647.1, read on the forward strand.
TACCTCGACACACAGGACAGCACGAGTCTGGTACGGTCATCGGAGAGGAGCACACCAACTCTGGACAGGTGACCAAGCCGCAGTATATCTGACCATCCTAGAAAACACAAACAGCACCGCTAAGAACACTGTGACACCGACTGAAGCCCCCCATTGGTCACACCGAGTGCTAGAGACATCAGACCTTCATGGAGGTTTTTTTATAAACATGATATACTGTATGTACTCATGTATAAGCCTAATTTTTCACCTAAAAAAATGTGCTGAAAAGTTACCCCCCTCGGCTTATATGCGAGTCAGTGGAGCAGAACGGATGGTGGACCTGCTTTTGTTAATGGCAGAGGAGCATAAGGATTGTGCACTAGTGATCCTGCTCTTGCCAGCTGCCCCCCTACCGTGTCCGTGCCCCCCATTCCCCGCAACATGGTGTGCAGAGTGCGCTGCTCAAGACTACCTGTGTTCCCCGGCTTGTCAAGCAGAGTGTGCAATGATTGGGGACTCTTCCTGTTTGGCAATCGCTGTGTATCATAGCTATGCCGCCATCTAAAGGTTTCTTGAGACACCACTGTATCATCCTGGGGCACATCTGGCTATGGGGAGGGGGGATGACTTGTATTGGGGGAACATCTGGCTACTGTGGAGGGGGCTATATTTGTGAGGGGGCTTATACGCAAGTCAATCATTTTTTTCCTGGTTTTGTGAGGAAAAAGTGGTTACCTCGACTTATACACAGATCGGCTTCTATGCGAGTATATACTGTAATAACATATAAAGGTGTATATATATGTATGTGTGTGTGTGGTGTACAGGACTCCAGGGATGGGTCCTGGATGGCAGATATATTCCGCCTTATTTTAGGCTCTTTTAAGACAGGTAGGGACTGGGAAGGAGCCCGGGGTAGTGTAGCAACCAATGGTTGCTATGTTCTGTTTTTCAGGGCCCGGAGCTCTGAAACAGGGAAGGAAGGTAACTGGGCGGGCCTCCCTCCACCCCAGTCCATACCTGGTTTTGAAAACAGCCAGACAGCAGATATCTGGAGCTCTGAACAGGGGCCGGGCTGTTAAGGAGTGCAGCAGGTGTGCTGCAAGGTGGATGTGTGTTGGCCTACTGTGCTGGGACGACAGAGTGGACAGCTTGCTGGATCCATCGACTATATTTCCAAAACTGGACTGTTTGCTGGACTATAATATTGCTCAGCAAGCAAGGACTCTGTTTCTCTACAAAGCTGAAGTAAGCTACTTTGTTTATCTGGAATTCCTTACCTTTTGCTGGAGAAAAGCTTATTTTGTTTGTGTTCAGCTCAAATAAAACTGGACTCTCTGATACCTCTACTGTCTCCTGCGTGCTAGCAGTAGTTCCCGTGAACCCCCAAACATCACAGTGGCCAATGCGGCGGCGGCCCTAGCGCCCCCCTGTTAGCTCTTCGGGCGAGTTACAGAATATCTGATTTTTTGCCTCCCTGATGCATACAATAAAAGAATCACACATATCAGCTGTACAGTCAGGCAAAGTCTTGCAAAAGGATAATATACGTCTGAGATGAGAGTTTCCTGGAACAGGCCGGCTGCAGACACTACTTGGAAATGAGCGTGCCTAGGTTATATAAATATTGTGGCCACCATGACTGCATACATTTCATACAGCCGAGTGTTAAATTGGGCGTCGGGTGTTGCCGATAATTAGAATATCGATAATGTTACCAACATTCTACTATTGGCTTTGCGACGCTACTTCCATCTGGTTTTCCAGGAGGTCTCCGATTGTTTTCCTACCCCTGACGCCGATTTCAGATTGGGGACCGGGGGTGGACAAGTGCTTCAGCGAGATGCACGGATTTCACCGCAACCCTAAAAATAGCCTTCAGGGATTACCGCGGTTATGCTCAGTAATCTCCCTTCTGGCTGCAGGCCAAGCAGGAAGTGCGGCTCTCTTGTGGTCACTTCCTGTGGCCGAAGAATTGCGCGGAATTGTATTTAAAAAATAAGCTTCCGTGCATGCACGCCACAATGCAAACACGAAAAATGTAAATCTCTGTGTTGCCATGACTTCTGGTTGCCGCACACCGTGACCCAAGTCGGCCTCCAATGCCCTGTTGCCCGTGCACCGAATTAGTTACTTCCGGCAGAATGCACCGCGCCAGGTATGAAATGCCCATTGACTTTCATTGGCGTGGCGTTATTCTACAGAAAAACAGGCTAGTGTGAAATGGGTCTGAATGAAACCCTTTTACTACCTAGGTTCAGAAGGGCGCTCACCACAGTTGTGTAGAGTCTTTGGTGAGGATCAGAAGAGTGCTCACCACAGTTGTGTAGAGTCTTTGGTGAGGTTCAGAAGAGCGCTCACCACAGTTGTGTAGAGTCTTTGGTGAGGTTCAGAAGAGCGCTCACCACAGTTGTGTAGAGTCTTTGATGAGGTTCAAAAGAACGCTCACCACAGTTGTGTAGAGTTTTTGGTGAGGTTCAGAAGAGCGCTCACCACAGTTGTGTAGAGTCTTTGGTGAGGTTCAGAAGAACGCTCACCACAGTTGTGTAGAGTCTTTGGTGAGGTTAAGAAGAGCACTCACCACAGTTGTGTAGAGTCTATGGTGAGGTTCAGAAGAGCGCTCACCACAGTTGTGTAGAGTCTTTGGTGAGGTTCAGAAGAGTGCTCACCACAGTTGTGTAGAGTCTTTGGTGAGGTTCAGAAGAGAGCTCACCACAGTTGTGTAGAGTCTTAGGTGAGGTTCAGAAAAATGCTCACCACAGCTGTGTAGAGTCTTTTAGTGAGGTTCAGAAGAGCGCTCACCACAATTGTGCAGAGTCTTTGGTGAGGATCAGAAGAGTGCTCACCATAAATGTGTAGAGTCTTTTGTGAGGTTCAGAAGAACGCTCACCACAGTTGTGTAGTCTTTGGTGAGGTTCAGAAGAGTGCTCACCACAGTTGTGTAGAGTCTTTGATGAGGTTCAAAAGAACGCTCACCACAGTTGCGTAGAGTTTTTTAGTGAGGTTCAGAAGAGCGCTCACCACAGTTGTGTAGTCTTTGGTGAGGTTCAGGAGAGTGCTCACCACAGTTGTGTAGTGTCTTTTAGTGAGGTTCAGAAGAGCGCTCGCCACAGTTGTGTAGAGTCTTTGGTGAGGTTCAGAAAAGTGCTCACCACAGTTGTGTAGAGTCTTTGGTGAGGTTCAGAAGAACATTCACCACAGTTGTGTGTAGTCTTTGGTGAGGTTCAGAAGAGCGCTCACCACAGTTGTGTAGAGTCTTTGGTGAGGTTCAGAAGAGTGCTCACCACAGTTGTGTAGAGTCTTTGGTGAGGATCAGAAGAGCGCTCACCACAGTTGTGTAGAGTCTTTGGTGAGCTTCAGAAGAACATTCACCACAGTTGTGTAGAGTCTTTGGTGAGGTTCAGAAGAGCGCTCACCACAGTTGTGTAGAGTCTTTGGTGAGGTTCAGAAGAGCACTCACCACAGTTGTGCAGTCTTTGGTGAGGTTCAGAAGAATATTCACCACAGTTGTGTAGAGTCTTATCCTTCATGGAAAAGCTTAGAGGAAGGGGGGAGAGGCATTACTGTCACCACACAGTAATATTGAGATAACGTGAGAATCACAACCTACCGAACAGCTGCACTGCACACACTGGTTGGATTGTCGGGATGGGAAGAGCTCTTGTGTGGTGAACATCTCTCCCTGTTGGTAGGTGGTTCCATTGTGTTGGCACACCTTGGGCGCCGCCCGCAGGCCAGAGGGCGTCTCTGCAGAAACAAGGAAAATCAATCTCTGGCTAGCCGCCATACAAAATTATCAACTATTTTATACAATGAACAAAATGAATTCCCCAGAAAGTCACAGCCAGGGGTATCGCTTGGCCGAGGTACTTGGAGCCCCACCCACAGCAGGTGCTTCCCATGCTGCCAGGCCATGCTGTCTGTCACTTGCATGGCTGCCTCTGCGCCACACCCTATCCTCCCCCCCTACCCCCCCCCCCTACCCCCAACACACAAACATCAGATCAGCAGCAATGTAAACAAAGGGGTGAGCGGCGCAGGGTGACCTTGGAGCGCACTTCAGTGAGGTCATCACTCAATTCCTGCAACTGAACTGTGTACGTCACAGTTACTGTGCAGGAAGCTACAAACCCCCACTGACACCCCAATACTTTATACGGGGAGGGCAAAAAATGTGGCCTGCATGTGTTTTTGTTTTAGAACAGACATACAATTTGTGCATAATGTAAATCAATGGAAACACAGAAATAAACCATAAATAAACAAAAGAAGATTCAGAATCGAAAAATTTAAAAATGCATAATTGCGAATATGAAAATAACGCAGAAAAATGCGGCCCAAAATTGCAGAGATACGTGTGAAGGCGGACACATTTTTTTGCCAAGCTAGGTAACATATTTTGAAAATATGGAACATCTCTACCGTACCGACCCCTTTGTAAAAAGAACGGTCTATCCGAGCACTTACCTACACAGCGCGGGCAGCACTGGTGGGGGTCAGTGACCGTGTGGATGCACTGCAGGATGGGACACTTTATCTTGTAGCAGGTTACACTTCCACTCTACAAACCAAAAAATGGAAGATGGTAAATACTCCTATCTCCAAAAAAAACAGATCTCTACTCATTACTCTTTATTAAAATGAACCAGAGAGGAAGCACCCTCATGTATTTTACCATATATATCAGTGGGAACATTAGAGAAAACACCTACCATGCTCTCTGTTTCATTCTTCACTGTTCAGCCTGCTTCTTATCAGCCCAGATAAAATCCCCAACTGAGCATTCAGTCTGGCTTTGCTATAATGACTCGGCTATAATGATTCCTGAGCAGTGCCACAAGGGGGCAGGCTTGGGCTTGAAAAGACAGCACAGAAGACAGACTCAGCTATAAAGATTCCTGAACAAAGCCAGACTGAATGCTCAGTCGGGGATTTTATCAGGGCTGATAAGAAACAATCTGAACAGTAAATAATGAAACAGAGAGCAAGCAGGGTAAGAGTTTTCTCTAATGTTCCCACTGATATATATGGTAAAATACATGAGGATGCTTCATCTCTGGTTCCCTTTAAATAGGCTGAATTAAAGGGAACCTTAAGTGGCTGCCATCGTCATTCCCTTATAAATAATGCTAGTTACCTGGCTGTCATGCTGAGCTTTTGACTGTAGTTGGTTTGAGTCACACACCTGCAACAAGCATGTGGCAGGTGTAACTGGAAGAGGGGTGGGCTTATGCGCATGGAGGGGAGGTGCTGCTGCACTCGGGCGGGGCTTTGGAATGAGGGTGCATAAGGTAACCATCTGGTAAGCAAATTTTGCTAGCCTATTAATAACTCTGTGGTCAGAAATGAGGGCCGATTCACACAACTGGCTGCCGGGGGCTTATTTCGGTGTATAGAAACCTTTTTCTGCTACCGAGCAGAAAACGGCAATGGATGGTGTCGATAGTCACAGTGATGTCATGTTGCTACGGAGAATAAAAACCGGATGCTTAAATTCACATTGAAAACGTGCATAAAAACGCATGCGTTGTAATGAATTCGCATTTAAAAAAGCATATCGGCAGCTGTACTCAAATTACATTTGAGTCAGTGGAAATAGGCTCTTAAAGGACACTATTGCGAAAAATTGTATAATTTAAAATAAATGTAAACACATAAATAAAAAGTATAATTCTTCCAAAGCAAGATGAGCCATAAATTACTTTTCTCCTATGTTGCTGTCACTTATAGTAGTTCGTTGAAATTTGATGGAACTGAGAGATTTTTGACTAATCCATCTGTTCATGGGGGATTCTCAGTATTTCACTTATTCTTTACAAAAGTACTACCTAGAAAGTATCTATACCAGGCATGGGCAAACTTGGCCCTCCAGCTGTTAAGGAACTACAAGTCCCACAATACATTTGCCTTTATGAGTCATGACTGTAGCTGTAAGACTCCTGCAATTCATTGTGGGACTAGCTGGAGGGCCAAGTTTGCCCAAGCCTGATCTATACGAAGATGCAGGCCACTCCCCTTGCCTGTTTCAACACTATTCTGGCAATTGGACCGAGCAACTGGCATTCACTAAATGCTTTTGAAAATAAAGAAAACCCTTAGAATCCACCATGCGATGGACTAGTCCAAAACCTGTCAGTTCTGTGCCATTTCTACTACCCATTGTAAGTGACAGCTACATAGGAGGAAAATAATTTATAGCACAATTTACTCAGGGAAAAATGTACTTTTTAGTTTGTGTTTTCATGTATTTTACATTTTTCGCAATAGTGGTCCTTTAATAAATACAGGTATGGGTTTCTGGATGACCTATAGGGATTGATTCCCTAATGCTGGGAATACACGGCTAGATTTTGCCGCTCGATTCTCACGCTCGATCAATTCCCCGCTCGATTATCTTCCGCTTGTTTTTCTTATCTTTTTCCATTCACTTCAAGGTGGAATCGAGCGGCGAAGCGATCGGGCGGGAGATCGGACGTGTCGGAAATTACCTATCGAGCCATCTAAATGGCTCATAATCGAGCCGTGTATTCCCAGCACTAGACAAATAGCATGCCTTATCAGAGTAGCATAGCGAGCGCTACGAACCCGCAGGGGCTCAGGGCAGGGTGAAGCTCTCGTCATTGCCAATTAGCAGGCATAGGTTCGTAGCGCTCGCTATTATACTCTGATAGGGCGTGTTATCTCTGATAAGGCATGTTAACTTGGATAAGGCATGCTATTTGTCTTAAGGTGGCCATACACTGGTCGATTTGCCATCAGATTCGACCAACAGATAGATCCCTCTCTGATCGAATCTGATCAGAGAGGGATCGTATGGCTACCTTTACTGCAAACAGATTGTGAACAGATTTCAGCCTGAAACCGATCACAATCTGTGGAGCTGCCGCTGACGCCGCCCCCCCCCCCCCCCTCCGCATACATTATCTGTTCCGGCCGGCGCGAGTCCCCGCTGTCTTCTTCTCCGCTCCGGCTCCGGCTACTGAACTTCCTGTCCAGGGGAAGTTTAAACAGTAGAGGGCGCTCTACTGTTTAAAATTCCTGCCGGGACAGGAAGTTCTGTGTAGCTCTGGAGCCCGAAGCGGAGAAGAAGACCAGAGGACTCGCGCTGGCTGGAGCAGGTAATGTATTACCGCTGTATTGCGTCGGTCATCGGGCATTCAAACGCCGCTAACGACGCACTCCCGACCCGCCGGCGACTGAGAAAAATCTTCCGCACGGATGGGTCGACAGGAATCGATGAGAACGATCGATTTCAGACGGAAATCGATCGTTCTGTTAGCGGTGTGCACGGCGATTTCACAGCCGTTTTGATCACTGTGATCGAAATGGCTGTATATCGGCGGGAAAATCGTTAGGTGTATGGGCCCCTTTAGTAAATCATGCCCATAGTCTCCAGATCCACAGAAATCAGGCACACTGAAACACAGTTCTTTGAAAAGCTCCATCTGTGCAGGTTTTCTTCTAAAGGACCATGGCCGGCCTGTGCATGAGGGTAATTAATCTGTCTGAGCCTCCAGGTGATGTCAGGCATGTCCAGCATTGAGGTGCAGTCACGCCAGGAGGGGGCGGGATCTGTGCCAATGTCATCTGAGCGCTGTGATGTGGCCCGGGGTCCCATGGGACAGCAGAGCATCTTTATCAATGAGCTGGTAAGTATCTGGCGCCCGCAGGGACCAGCGCCAGCCCTGCAGCCCATGAATGGCCCCCTTGTTCATGGTCCCCGAGACGCGACTGGGGCCGAGGGAACAGTGGTCAGGGAAAAGGATTAGTAACAAAAATGTTATGGCTTGTAAAAGCAGCACAAGCCGCCTCATGAAACCCTCCAGTGCCGCGGGATAATGCAGCAGTGTGTAGCTGAAACTCCGCCCTCCTCGCTGGGACTTAACACTGGCACTGCTGGACGCCAGTCAAGGCCCGAAAAACTCCCCCGAAGAAGCCTGAGCGACTTCCAGGCCAAAAAAGAAAGTATTCCCTCCAGGCTTCTGAATTTAACAAGTCCACTTCACAACTGCCTGATGGCTGCGCTCCAGGCAAATCGAGGAAAAACATGATTTAATCCTATTACAGTATACTTTAGTTTTAAAAAATAATAATTATGTTTATATACAGCTGTAAGAAATAAATAAATCTGTGTTTGTTATTATTCTGTGATCTCATGCATAGCTGGATTCAGGCTAGATGACAAATAGGGAGCGGAACATTTCCAATCATACACTGCAACCATGGGTACAAGAAGGGAACGGGTGACCTCATCAGTATGCTGCTACTCATCACTGTACACATGTGACCTCATCAGTATGCTGCTACTATTCACGGTGCACATGTGACCTCAACAGTATGCTGCTACTCTTCACTGTCCACATGTGAACTCATCAGTATGCTGCTACTCTTCAATGTGCACATGTAACCTCATCAATATGCTGCTACTCTTCACTGTGCACATGTGATCTCATCAGTATGCTGCTACTCTTCACTGTGCACATGTGACCTCATCAGTATGCTGCTACTCTTCAATGTGCACATGTAACCTCATCAGTATGCTGCTACTCTTCACTGTGCACATGTGACTTCATCAGTATGCTGCTACTATTCACTGTGCACATGTAACCTCATCAGTATGCTGCTACTCTTCACTGTGCACATGTGACTTCATCAGTATGCTGCTACTCATCACTGTGCACATGTAACCTCATCAGTATGATGCTACTCTTCACTGTACATATGTGACTTCATCAGTATGCTGCTACTCTTCACTGTGCACATGTAACCTCATCAGTATGCTGCTACTCTTTACTGTGCACATGTGACCTCATCAGTATGCTGCTACTCTTCACTGTGCACATGTGACCTCATCAGTATGCTGCTACTCTTCACTGTGCACATGTAACCTCATCAGTATGCTGCTACTCTTCACTGTGCACGTGTGATCTCATCAGGAAATCAGGAAAAAGGATGACCAAGGGCTGGCTGTGCTGTCTATGACTATACAAATCACAGGACTGGTAATGTGCAGTCAGGACATTTCACACATACAGCATCTTATTATGAGAGCAATATGAAGGCTGTCATTGAGAACTCTCTTTACAGAAGACTGTCTGCCGGGTTTTTTTTTCTCATCCTCTTCCTTTAAAGGGCACCTGAAGTGAGAGGGACATGGAGGCTTCCATTTTTATTTCCTTTTAAACAATACCAGTTGCTTGGCAGTCCTGCTGATCTTTCATGCAGCAGCAGTGTCTGAATCACACACCTGAAACAAGCATATGGCAAATGCAGTCCCACTTCAGTCAGAAACATCTGACCTGCTCACTTGTTCAGGGTCTATGGCTAAAAGTATTAGAGGCGGAGGATCAGCAGGAAAGCCAGGCAACTGGTATTGCTTAAAAGGAAATAAATATGGCAGCCTCCGTATCCCTCTCACTTCAGCTGTCCTTTAAAGACAGAGGATAAGGACAGGAACCAGGGGGTGGGGAACAAACGTCTTCCAGGTAGTTATTTGATGGAAATCAATGGCAGCTTTTCAGGGCCGGTTCAAGTAACAATTGGGCCCAAGGGCAAAATTAGCCTGGGGGCCCCTCAACAGACACCCCCGACCAAAACGCATCATTAGAGGCCCTTTGTTGCAGCCAAATTTCCGTCCTGGGCCCCTGAGCTGGCTGCTGACCCTCCCCCAATCACCTCCAAACTTAACAGACTCTGCAGAGTCCCTGGGGAGCAACAGTTAAGATGAGGGAGAGACAACTTGGGGGCCCCTACAGACTCTGGGGCCCTGGGGTAATTGCCCATTTTTTCCTATGGTAGCTCCGGCCCTGCAGCTTTTATATCCTGTGTAGTTTTCTGAGCTGACTGTTTATTAATAGCAAAACATTCTATAGGGCTTGGGGCAGTCTATGATTAATATACTCACAGCGTTAACACATGGAACAGTGTTCATATAGCTGGAAAGGACTAATAATAATACCTCAGAACACATGCAGCGTATACAGTAGACAACTCCTTGAGGTTCCAGGTACGGGTGCCAGCTATCTCCAGGGCTGTACTTCTTACCATGAAATATACAAAACATATCTGGACCTGTGAATGGAAAACAAACATGTTACTCAATAGAATTATCAATACCTACTGTACATAAAGCTCACAGCAGTTTAGTGAATATACCCCTCTGAATGGAACACTATACCCCAAACATGAGCCAACTACTTGAGCTGCATAAAATGCATATTTCCTTTTTTTTTTGCAGTCAATGCTCACCTCTGCTCACATGTACAGTATATACTGTACTTAGACACTTATTTAAAAAAACAACTAATGTATCAAGATTTAAAGTGGGATTTACGGTAACTCCCTAAACTACAAATGAAGTAACAACTCTTAGTACATAAGAGAACATTTGAAAGCAATCCCCATGTGTAAAAACATTTACTTTCAATGCAGACAGCAGTAAAGTTTATACTTTTACTCTGCTTATCTCTGCTAATCGGCAAATATAATCATTGCCAGCTAGAAGTTCTCTGCCTGGTCTCCTCACTCTGCTCCCCCTCCCTCATGACTCATCTTGCCAGGCACCATGTCTATTCAGCAGAGGAGGGGGCAGAGTGTAGGGACCAGGCAGGGAGCTTATCCTGGCCGGCAATGATTACATCTGCCGATTAGCAGGGATAAGCAGAGCTGTACAAACTTTTACCTCTCTCTCCATTGATATGGGTGCCCATACATTGCTACATTTTTGGAATCCTTTCCATTCAATCATAGTAATAAAATATGGCAGACATCAATGCCACAACATGGCCACACGATCAATCATTTTGATCAAGTCCCTTTCAAAACCAGTCAAATGGACATGCTGTGATAACGGCATTCTATTCCCCGACCACGTCAGGTGGTACAACTGCTAACACTCACCATGCGCATGGAAGGGGTCATGTACACTTGGGGTCGATGGCCCAGCAACAGGCGGCGGCGCTAGCACGATTTCCAGTAGATTTTATGCTAAAATCGATTGGAAATCAGTGTGCAGTGTGCGGGAAGGCAATAGATTTCTATCTGACCAGATGCGACCAGAAGGGAATTTATCTGATGTTTGATCTGCTGGCAGATCGGGAGGTGTATGGCCACCTTAAAGAGGAACTCTAGTGAAAATAACGTAATGAATACATTTGCTTATTGTTTACAATATTCATGTATAGATTATTTAGTCAGTGATTTCCCATTGTAAAATCTTTCCTCTCCCTGATTTACATTCTGACATTTATCACTGGTGGTGACATCTTTACTGCTGGCAGGTAATTTCTGTGCATAGAGCTCTCAGTTAACGAACATTCCGCAAAAGGGAGATACTCATTTCTTGGCTGTTGGAAACAGCCATTTTTTCCCACAATGCAACAATGTTCAAAGACAGCAAACTGTCAGGACCATGGTCCTGACATCACACTGTGGGAGGGGTTTTACCACAATATGAGCCATGCAGATGACCCTGATGATCTGTTAAGATAGCCATACATCTAGCGATCTGCCTGTACAATCGACTATTCAATTCGATCAATTTAAAGAATTGAGATAGAATCGAGTGTGCTCCAGAATTTCCAGTTGATGAAAAGTGGCTGATTTCATGTGGAATTGACCAGCTTAGTGGATGGAGCAGGATGCAAGATATCGGTCAATCGCACAGGAATTGGCTACTGTTCACATGTCATTCGATAGACTCTGAATCGATTTTTGCATTCAGAGCATGGAGACACAACATCGATCAGATCAAGTGTGAAGGGAAATCGCATAGGATATCATTTGTAGTGTGTGGGTCACTAGTCAATGGACTTTCCATCCACCATACTGAAGTCGATCCCGTAATAAAGTCGATCGCTTTGCTGATTGAATCAGAATCGCTAGATTTATGTCTACCTTATGATTTCTTGTGGGAAAGGGGGTATCAGCTACTGATTGGGATGAAGTTTAATCCGAGGATAAAGTTCCTCTTTAACCCTCCCTGGCGTTCTGATTTATTGCGGCGCACGGCCGCAGGAGGGTTTTTTTATAGTTTTTTTTTTTTTTTGCGCAGAAAAAGTGGGATCAGCGCATCACCAGGCCGCCTCTGAATGGCCTCAGCCCACATTTTTTCTGCGCAATTCTTAATTTTACTGGTAGCGCGCCCAGGCTATGCATATGCATAGGTAGGTTTTAGTTAGTGTTAGGTCCCCTCCCATGGAGGAAAGACTTCTTCGACAGTGGGAGGGACGAGTACCTAACAAATTGCATGCAAGCTGTTAGTGGAAACTAACATCCTCCAAGTGGTAGACAGGTTGTATGTGTGCTCATTGTGTATTTGTATCCCATGAGTGGGGTCTGCACTTTTTTGCAGGTAAGCATTCATCTGTTTTTAAGTAGCGCTGTTCATTTCTTTGCTATGTTTGATTTAATTCTGGTCAGCTGCTCCCACTTGTTAGTTTTTCTTTGGTGTATATGCAGAGCCTCTGTTTGGGTTCAAGGTGCGTTTGCAGTTCCTGGGGGGGCTCAGCGCATCTCTGAGCTGAAGCCATTCAGAGGCGGCCTGGTGATGCGCTGATCCCACTTTTTCTGCGAAATTTTTCATTTTACTGGTAGCGCGCCCAGGCTATGCATATGCATAGGTAGGTTTTAGTTAGTGTTAGGTCCCCTCCCATGGAGGAAAGACTTCTTCGACAGTGGGAGGGACGAGTACCTAACAAATTGCATTGCAAGCTGTTAGTGGAAACTAACATCCTCCAAGTGGTAGACAGGTTGTGTGTGTGCTCATTGTGTATTTGTATCCCATGAGTGGGGTCTGCACTTTTTTGCAGGTAAGCATTCATCTGTTTTTGAGGAACGCTGTTCATTTCTTTGCTATGTTTTTTTTTTTTTTTAACATGTAGCTAGCCTAGCGCTAGCTACATGCTTCCCCCCTCCCTTCGCTTTCCCACCCATCCCTCCGATCGCCGCCGGTGCAAATATCCAACAGGAAATCCCGTTCTGAACAGGATTTCCTGTATGGGCTTCCCCCATCGCCATGGCGACGATCTGAATGATGTCATCGACGTCATGATGTCAGTGGGAGTCCCGATCCACCCCATAGCGTAGCCTGGCAGTGATTGGCCAGACTGCCCAAGGGGTCTGCGGGGGGGGGCCCTCTTTCGCGGTGGGTAGTGGCGGATCGGCGGCGATGGGAACAAACACGCAGCTAGCAAACTGCTAGCTGCGTGTTTGAAACAAAATTTATGCAAATCGGCCCACCAGGGCCTGAGCAGTACACTGCAGCGTTACTGGACGAGCTGAGCTTGTCCGTAACGCCCAGGAGGTTAAATGTTTTTGCACGCAGGGAATACTTTATTATTTCGTATTTCTATAGCGCTGACATCTTCCGCAGCGCTACTGTCTTGTCACTTAACTGTGCCTCAGAGGGGCTCACAATCTAATGTCTATATATGTATCGTGTAGTATATGTATCGTGGTCTAGGGACAATTCTGGGGGAAGACAGTTTACTTATCTGTATATTTTAGGGATGTGAGAGGAAACCGGAGTGCCTGGAGGAAACCCAATCAGACATGGGGAGAAAATACAAACTCCGTGCAGATAGTGCCCTGGCTGGGATTCAAACTGCCGACCCATCCGTGCAAGGAGAGGGTTCTAACCACTACGCCACCGTAGTCTTTTATGTACCTAATGCTTAGTACACACAATGCAATATCCCATCCGATTGACAGAAATTAGTCAATTATTTCCAACATGTCCAATCGGCTCCTGATCGATAACGGGAATTGATTTTCCTAAGTTATTATAGGAAAATCTATCCCGTTATTGATCAGGAACAGTTTGGACATGTACACACGATACAACTTCCCATCAGATTACCCGTCAATTGAACGGGAAATTGAACCTCGTGTACCGGTATTAGGGCTTGTTCCCACTAGGGGGCGTTTTTTGTCCTTTTTTCAAGCGCAGGCGATTTTCAAAATCGCCCACAACACGCTTGTGCAATGAATCTCTATGAGAAGGTTCACATCAGCGCGTTTTGTCCGCTCTGCGCTCCGTATAGCGGTGCCTGTACCATTTTTGGGGCTATTTTGGTCTAATGGAAGGTATAGTAAGAGCGCTAAACGCTTACAAAATGCTTTGTGCAGCGATTGCGTTTTTAAGAATAAATACATTGTATTTATTATTTTCCGGGTCAAAGAGTTCACTTCCTGACTTGCGTCAGAGAGTGAATTAAAAAATTGCTCTACAAAAGCACTTTAGAAAAGTACTTTGAAAAAAAAAGCAGCGCGCAAAACATCACTCACAAAATCGCAAAACGCTTGCGATTGTGATTTCGATTGTAGATGAGAACAAGGCCTCAGAGAGTGCTTCACTTTCAGTTCAGGAAGTTATTTTAGTGCAAGTTTATTTTTCTTTTCATGGTGGGTCTTGCAGACAGAGCTGGAGGCGGGGACACAGCCATGTTTGTCTTGAACCTGCCGGCGTCGTACAATAGGATTATTGTGGAGGACAGCAGAGCTCAGTCATTTCACACGGCGCTGGCAGGAGACACCCTCACAGCGATGCTGGAAGAAGCCCTGAGAGATCTGCACCTTCTCTACACACAGGACTATCCTGAAATTATCCAGACCCGCTTTCTATGTCTCTTTGTGAGTCTTGTGCATAAAAAAGTCGTATTAAAAGCCCTTTTAAAAAAACCAAAACAGAAGTCTGCAGAAATGTGAGAAAAAAACAAAACAGACAGGGCGAATTCATGCGGAGTGGGGGAGTTGGGAGCAGCGTTTCAGCAAGAGTCATTATTGGCATAGGAGTGTATGTTCCACGCTACTTCAGGCCAGTAACGGTTCCAGAAGCCTCTTACTGACAGACGCTCGCACAGGTGATTTGTGGACCCTCTGGTGGTGCAGACAAAAGCCTCCATACCAAAAATTCAACATTAATATCAATCTCTCATATTCTGCTAAGTAGTCATTCTGAACTTCCACATAGAAGAGAAACTCTGGTAAGGAAAAAGGCATTGCTACAGATATACAGCACCCAAATGTTTACACAGGCACCACCAAAGTTCACACTTCCTCCCCCTTTGGTAAGTCTAGGTTCTGGGGGATTTCTGCTAGGGGTCAGCATGATACCTCTTGTCAGTGTCGGACTGGGAGATGGAAAAGCTGAGGAAATCCACTTGCTGGCCAAGCAGCAATAATCAGGTGTTGCTGCTCACAGTAAGGGCTAAAGTAGGTTTCTTTTGGGAATGATAACACAGGGTTTATGCTGCTTGACCAGCAGGTGGATTTCCTCAGTTTTTCCACCTTGTAAAAATGAAGCCACCATGATGGGGAGCAATGCAATCAGCACTGAACACACGGAGCAGCTGTATTGTCTCTGCATGCAGAAAGCAGACAGCATGACTCGACAGAATGGACGGATGAGAAGGGGAGTTAGCAGAAAGGCTGGGGGCAGTTGCAGCAATACCAAAAATTCAACATTAATATCAATCTCTCATATTCTGCTAAGTTGCAATTCTGGACTTCAGTGTAGAAGGGAAACTCCAGTAAGGAATGAGGCATTGCTACAGATCATAGGGCACCCCAATGTTTACACAGGCTCCCTCAAATTTCACACTTCCTCCCTCTAGTTTCAGGGGGATTTCTGATAGGTGTCAACATGATACCTTTCATAACAATGAAGCCACCATGAGTGGCAGCTATGCAGAGACAGTCAGCACTGAACACACAGCGCAGCTGTATTGTCTCTGCATGCAGAAAGCAGACAGCATGGCTCAGCAGAAGGGACGGATGAGGGGAGGAGTTAGCAGAGAGGCTGGGTGGAGTTGCAGAGGTCACCATGCTATAGTCAGATTTTTACAGTTTGCATCTGTCTGGACTGAGAAGAGGACAACTGGGTGTGAAAGGGCCACAGTACATTCAATAAACCTTTCTCTTTGACTTTTCCACCTCTATCCCCTGTGCCTCCTATGTGCCCCCCTTTGCCTCCAGAGCCCCCCTCTGTGCCTCTCTGTCTCCCTCTATATGCCTATGTGTCCCCATCAGTGCCTCTCTGTCCCTTTTTGTGCCTCTATGCCCCCTTCTTTGCCCCTTTGTCCCCTTCAGTGTCTCTCTGTCCCTGTTTGTACACATCTGTGCCTCTTAATCCTTAATCCTACCCTGTGACTCTGTCCCCCTCTGTGCCTCTGCCCCCCCCCCCCCATCTGTGCATTTCAGTCCCATCTGTGCTGCTTAGACCCCCCTGTGGCTCTATTTCCCCTCTGTGGCTCTGCCCCCCCCCCCCCCCCCATGCCACTGTCCCCTCTGTGCCTCTCTGTTCCCCCTGTCCCTTTTGTGTTGGGATAGTTGTCCTTAAACTGAAAAAAAACAAACTGATGCCAAGCGAACTCTGGACTTGCAGAACGTGACTCAGCCAGTGAAATGACAGAGGGCGGTCACTGATCCCAGAAAAAGGAACGTCTGTTTCCTCTCTGCAGGTACTCTGAGGATCGGCTGCTCCAGGTGTCCCAAAACTTGATCACACACACAGCCAGAGATCGAATAAGATGTTATGGTAGGCTGAAGTGGAGAGGGGTCAGAGAAGGTGGCAGGTGGGCCCCGTTGCCACCCACTGCGCCCTGCCTAGGTTGCCTGGTGGATAATCCTGCTTACACAAAACATTTGTCATCTGTAGATTTCCACTATTTTTTTCCCAAAAATGCCCCAAAAGAAATACATAAAAAGTTGTCTCAGTGCAATAAATAAAAAAAGGGACTCTTTTCGGTTGATGGGCGTTCCGTCCGTGAGATCACCAAGTACAAGGTAACCGAGAAGTCGATCCGTAGACTGATTTGTCATAGAATCCGGGATGGAGATATTGTAATCCACACGGAAGGAGATGAAGAAGTCCATGTTGTAATCCACACTTATAATTCCACCAGAGATAACGGAGAAGTCCACAAGGCCACCACAGCTGGGTCCATATGATGGAGGTGATAATCCTAAGTCACTGTCGCAGGTAAGGAGGTCCATGTGTAGGGAGTCAGGTGCTTCTGCAGACATCCAGGTATCATCTCGATGCAGCAAAGGTGACCTCGTGTGCCCCAATCCTTTCCAAGCAATCATGAAACCTCACTGAGCACCACGCCTTACCAAAACTAAATGTCCAATCCCCAGGGTGCTCATAGAGTAGCCTATCCTGAGCAGAGCCAGATCATCCACAAGGCAAACCCAGGCAGTTTCCTAAGGCCTGGAGAGAGTGTAGGGGCCTGTTGGATGCTAGCCCCCAGCAAATCTTACTAAAAAAAAATCAGCAGTAGGCAAAAGCTGCTATCTTGCCCAGGGCACCATTTTTCTGATCCTGAGTCAACTCAGGCCTTTTATTAATCCCTTAAAGGACACCTGAACTGAGAGGGAGGCTGCCTTATTTATCTCCTTTTAAACAACAACTATTTCCGAGCTGAGAGCCACTACTGCGCCAGCGCTGGAGCCAGGAAGGTAAATATTTACATCCCTGCCGTTTGAGGAGCTCAATCGCTGCCACCGTGGGACTGAGGAGCAGGGGGGAAGCCTTGATAGGATCCAGAGTACCCCTCACTGGCGTTTTTTCTTAGTACAGATCCTCTTTAAAGCGGAATATAACCCTGCATTTCAACTTTGCTCTAAAACATTATTTACAGCATATTATATGCAACCAGCATATTTTTTTTTTTTTACTAGACCAGCATTGGAAGGGTTAAACATAGAGGTTTAAAGTTCCGTGGAGAGATATGCAGAAGTTCAGATTGTTACATTCTATTTAGTTAAATGTATCTATTGAGAAATGTTACACACTCTTTGGCTGTCCTCCAGCTCCTTCTCAGTCAGAGACAGTGAGTCACATTCAACACTTAGATACATTTATGTAAACAAAATGTATCTATGACAGCTTCGGATGCGTCTGCAGAAATCTCCAGGAACTTTAAAGCCCTGTGTAACCCTTCCAATGCTGGTCTAGTAAAAAAAAAAATGCTGGTTGCATATAATATGCTGTAAATAATGTTTTGGAGCAAAGTTGAAATGCAGGGTTATATTCCGCTTTAAAGTGAGTCTGAAGCGAAGTAAGAAAACAAAAAAAAACAAAAAAAAACAGATACTTACCTAAGGAGAGGGGAGGCTCTCGGTCCTATAGAGCCTTCCTGTTCCTCTCCTGGCCCCCTTGTTCCAGCGCTGGCTCCCTCGTTACCAGTCTCCAATCGATGGGTCGGAGACAGCTCTTAGCCACTGCAGGAGGATTTGGAGGTTTTTGGGAGCCCGAGTGCTCCTTAAGATGGGCTGCTCCGTACTGAGCCTGCACAAGCGCCCTCTTTCACGCACTTGTGCACGCGCAGTATAGAGACGCCCATCTTTGGTAGCACTTGGGCTCCTGAAGACTTCCCGAGTCTCCTGTGGCTGGAGATTTGAATGGAGGAGCCAGAGCTGGGACCAGGGGACCAGGAGAGGAACAGGAAGGCTCTATGGGACCCACAGCCTTCCCCCTCCTTAGGTAAGGATCTTACCGCGAATGCCAATGCACACGCTTTCGTGCATGTTCATGTCACCGCACGGTAGTACACAGTTCCCATTCACCAATCTAATTGCATATGATAAATGATGGTGATCAATGACAAAAGTGAAAGTAACGCATACATACACTATTTCCTCTGTGTGTTCAGTACACAGGAGGAATAAAAGTGGGGGGACATCTAGTGGCCAAATAGTAAAATTACACATACATACATTACAATAAAATACCCCATTAATTAACCCCTTATTTCCCCTTCCATAGTTAACAAAACAACACACTTTTATAAAAAAAATTAAAAAAAGTGACATTTAAAATAAAAATACATAAATGTTTACCTTAGGGACTCTACTTTTTTTTATCATGTATGTCATTAGGGTATATTACTGTAATTTTTGCAAATATGGGCTTGTAATTAACCACTTCAGGACCACAGTCTTTTCGCCCCTTAAGGACCAGAGCCTTTTTCTCCATTCAGACCACTGCAGCTTTCACGGTTTAATGCTCGGTCATACAACCTACCACCTAAATGAATTTTACCTCCTTTTCTTGTCACTAATACAGCTTTCTTTTGATGCTATTTGATTGCTGCTGTGAGTTTTACTTTTTATTATATTCAGCAAAAAAGACATGAATTTTGTCAAAAAAATGACTTTTTTAACTTTCTGTGCTGACATTTTTCAAATAAAGTAAAATTTCCTATACATTTGAGCGCGAAAGTTATTCTGCTACATGTCTTTGATAAAAAAAAAACCATTCAGTGTATATTTATTGGATTGGGTAAAAGTTATAGCGTTTACAAACTATGGTGCCAAAAGTGAATTTTCCCATTTTCAAGCATCTCTGACTTTTCTGCGCACCTGTCAGGTTTCATGAGGGGCTAAAATTCCAGGATAGTCCAAATACCCCCCAAATGACCCCATTTTGGAAAGAAGACATCCCAAAGTATTCAGTGAGAGGCATGGTGAGTTCATAGAAGATTTTATTTTTTGTCACAAGTTAGCGGAAAATGACACTTTGTGACAACAACAACAAAAAAAAAAGTTTCCATTTCTTCTAACTTGCGACAAAAAAAAAATGAAATCTGCCACGGACTCACTATGCTCCTCTCTGAATACCTTGAAGTGTCTACTTTCCAAAATGGGGTCATTTGTGGGGTGTGTTCACTGTCCTGGCATTTTGGGGGGTGCCTAATTGTAAGCACCCCTGTAAAGCCTAAAGATGCTCATTGGACTTTGGGCCCCTTAGCGCAGTTAGGCTGCAAAAAAGTGCCACACATGTGGTATTGCCGTACTCAGGAAAAGTAGTATAATGTGTTTTGGGGTGTATTTTTACACATACCCATGCTGGGTGGGAGAAATATCTCCGTAAATGACAATTTTTTTATTTTTTTTACACACAATTGTCTATTTATAGAGATATTTCTCCCACTCAGCATGGGTATGTGGAAAAATACACCCCAAAACACATTATACTACTTCTCCTGAGTACGGCAATACCACATGTGTGGCACTTTTTTGCACCCTAACTGCGCTAAAGGGCCCAAAGTCCAATGAGTACCTTTAGGATTTCACAGGTCATTTTGAGAAATTTCGTTTCAAGACTACTCCTCACGGTTTAGGGCCCCTAAAATGCCAGGACAGTATAGGAACCCCACAAATTACCCCATTTTAGAAAGAAGACACCCCAAGGTATTCCATTAGGAGTATGGTGAGTTCATAGAAGATTTTTTTTTTTTGTCACAAGTTTGACAAAAAATAAAATATTCTATGAACTCATCATACACCTAACAGAATACCTTGGGGTGTCTTCTTTCTAAAATGGGGTCACTTGTGGGGTTCCTATACTGCCCTGGCATTTTACGGGCCCAAAACTGTGAGTAGTCTGGAAACCAAATTTCTCAAAATGACTGTTCAGGGGTATAAGCATCTGCAAATTTTGATGACAGGTGGTCTATGAGGGGGCAAATTTTGTGGAAGCGGTCATAAGCAGGGTGGCCTCTTAGATGACAGGATGTATTGGGCCTGATCTGATGGATAGGAGTGCTAGGGGGGTGACAGGAGGTGATTGATGGGTGTCTCAGGGGGCGGTTAGAGGGGAAAATAGATGCAATAAATGCACTGGGGACGTGATCGGAAGGGGGTCTGAGGGGGATCTGAGGGTTTGGCCGAGTGATCAGGAGCCCACACGGGGCAAATTAGGGCCTGATCTGATGGGTAGGTGTGCTAGGGGGTGACAGGAGGTGATTGATGGGTGTCTCAAGGTGTGATTAGAGGGGGGAAATAGATGCAAGCAATGCACTGGCGAGGTGATCAGGGCTGGGGTCTGAGGGCGTTCTGAGGTGTGGGCGGGTGATTGGGTGCCCACAAGGGGCAGATTAGGGTCTAATCTGATGGGTAACAGTGACAGGTGGTGATAGGGGGTGATTGATGGGTAATTAGTGGGTGTTTAGAGGAGAGAAGATCTGCGGGCGATCTATTGGTGTGGGTGGGTGATCAGATTGCCCGCAAGGGGCAGGTTAGGGGCTGTTTGATGGGTGGCAGTGACAGGGGGTGATTGATGGGTGGCAGTGACAGGGGGTGATTGATGGGTGATTGACAGGTGATCAGTGGGTTATTACAGGGAATAACAGATGTAAATATTGCACGGGCGAATTGATAAGGGGGGGTCTGAGGGCAATCTGAGCGTGTGGGCGGGTGATTGGGTGCCCGCAAGGGGCAGATTAGGGTCTAATCTGATGGGTAACAGTGACAGGTGGTGATAGGGGGTGATTGATGGGTAATTAGTGGGTGTTTAGAGGAGATAAGAGATGTAAACAATGGATTTGGGAGGTGATCTGATGTCGGATCTGCGGGCGATCTATTGGTGTGGGTGGGTGATCAGATTGCCCGCAAGGGGCAGGTTAGGGGCTGATTGATGGGTGGCAGTGACAGGGGGTGATTGATGGGTGGCAGTGACAGGGGGTGATTGATGGGTGATTGACAGGTGATCAGTGGGTTATTACAGGGAATAACAGATGTAAATATTGCACGGGCGAATTGATAAGGGGGGGTCTGAGGGCAATCTGAGCGTGTGGGCGGGTGATTGGGTGCCCGCAAGGGGCAGATTAGGGTCTAATCTGATGGGTAACAGTGACAGGTGGTGATAGGGGGTGATTGATGGGTAATTAGTGGGTGTTTAGAGGAGATAAGAGATGTAAACAATGGATTTGGGAGGTGATCTGATGTCGGATCTGCGGGCGATCTATTGGTGTGGGTGGGTGATCAGATTGCCCGCAAGGGGCAGGTTAGGGGCTGATTGATGGGTGGCAGTGACAGGGGGTGATTGACGGGTGATTGACGGGTGATTGACAGGTGATTGACAGGTGATCAGGGGGGATAGATGCATACAGTACACGGGGGGGGGGTCTGGGGGGGGGGGTCTGGGGAGAATCTGAGGGGTGGGGGGGTGATCAGGAGGGAGTAGGGGGCAGATTAGGGACTTAAAAATAAAATAGCGTTGACAGATAGTGACAGGGAGTGATTGATGGGTGATTAGGGGGGTGACTGGGTGCAAACAGTGGTCTGGGGGGTGGGCAGGGGGGGGTCTGAGGGGTGCTGTGGGCGATCAGGGGGCAGGGGAGGGGGAAATCAGTGTGCTTGGGTGCAGACTAGGGTGGCTGCAGCCTGCCCTGGTGGTCCCTCGGACACTGGGACCACCAGGGCAGGAGGCAGCCAGTATAATAGGCTTTGTATACATTACAAAGCCTATTATACTTGTTACATGCGGCGATCCGGGTGCTAGTAACCCGCCGGCGCTTCCGAACGGCCGGCGGGTTACAACGAACGGTGGGCGGAGCCAGTCCCCGGCGGCTGATCGCGTCACGAATGACGCGATCGCCGCACAGACACTCCCGCAGCCGCCCCCGCCGATGGGCGTATTGCGGTCGTTTGGGCCCGGTCTTTGCCGCCGCCCATCGGCTGGGGGCGGTCGTTAAGTGGTTAAAGACGGACGCAAAACTGAAAAAATACACCTCTATTTCCCCAAAAAAATATTGTTGCTATACATTGTAGTAGGGACATATTTTAAATATATTAATAGCCGCGACAAATGTGGGTTTTATCCACAGTAGCACGTTTTATTTTTAAACTATAATGGTCAAAAACTAAATTTTTTTTTTTAATTTTTCTCATTATTCTCATTAAAATGCATTTAGAATAAAATATTTCTTAGCATAACGTACCACCCAAAGAAACCCTAATTGGTGGCGAAAAAAACAAGATATAGGTCATATAATTGTGATAAGTAGTGATAAAGTTATTGGCAAATGAAAGGGAGGAGCATTGAGGTGAAAATTGCTCTGGTCCTTACAGGGAACCTGAAGCGAGTAAAATTATTTAAAATAAACACATGTTGTAGCTGCAAATGAACATTACATACTAACTTCACCATCAGTTTCTCTCAGAAGCTCACCATTTACTTCTTACGGTGATCCCTTCCAGTTCTGACAATATTTTGTCAGAACTGAAATATACCAGTTGCTGTCAGTTATATATCAGCAGCTGTCAGTTACAACTGAATGTGCAAGGTAATGTCCATGTTTCCCTATGGCTCAAGTGGGTGATATTACAGTTTAACAGTGTGCTGACCAGGAAGCTGTTATGGGGTAATGGCCATTTTTAAAATGGAGTATGGGTAATTCCATTGATCACAGCGGACAAATGGGATGCAGTAGAGGAGAAAGTGATTGAGTAGTAGACTACACGGGAGGTATGACCTGTGTATGGTTATTTTGACTTTTTATTTTCATTCAGGTTCTCTTTAAGGAGAAAACCCCCTCAGTGGTGAATTGGTTAATGGCATTCACTTACATAATGTCTTGTGCAGTGACGACATGTTATATGCTGAATACACCTTTAAAGTGCCCAGGATACCCAGTAGTCTTGTTGTGTTTGTGAGATTTTGTAAATCAGTTTGTAAAAAACCCTTTGCATTGTTTTCTTGCAGCCCAGCGCCCCGCCTTGTCACGTAGTAATGTCGGAGCCCTTCTCCCCAGACGAGCCCGTCTTGCGGCCGCCCGTGTGAATTTCTGGACCGGCAATGCTGGGGGCATCACATTCCTGTGAGCTCACAGCTTTCCACTAGCAACCTGGTGCTCACAAAAGTGCTGTTTGTTTTGCTTTGAGTGCGTTTAATGAGCTCTGTTCCATGAAGCTCGCCTCTGCCAGGCCAAAGGCAATAATCCGCGGCCGAGGGAGACGGCGTATTCCGCAGCCTCCCCTCCACGCGGCCAGATGACACGAGTTTACATGATGACACGAGAAGGTCCGAGAGAACAAGCAGTGAGTTCTCCGCACGCACAGACCGGCGGCGGGACGTTTGTCTGACAGATCTGCCTGACAGAGTCGTGTGTATGGATCGGGCCAATGCCTCAGTTATGTGCTCTGCCACCTCAGGCCGATGGGTCTTGTGCTACCCTCAGCGATGTCCACATAATGCAGTAAAATCACCTTCCTCAGTCTCTGCTTTTACTATGTCTCTGCATTTTTAAAATAGTTCCCACTATTCCCCTTAAAGCGGATCCGAGATGAAAAACGAACTATAACAAGTAACTTGTCTATATATCTTATCTAAAGTTTAGATAGTTTACACAACAAATCTAGCTGCAAACAGCTTTAATAGAATATGATTATTTATTCCTGTGATACAATGACAGCAGCCATGTTGTTTGTAAACATTACACCGAGGCAGGCTTATCTGTATCTTGAGCCATCAGCCTAATCCCCCCTCCTCCTCCCTGCCTCTGAAATCAACTCTAGTAATACCTCCTCCTGCCCAGACTGAGCTCCCATGAGCCCTTGCTACTGCCAAGGCTCTCTGAAACCCTGTGGGCGTGGCTTTTTTTTAGTTTATAGGGAATTAGAGTATTAAAACAAAAACAAAAAAGTATTTGGCTTGAGGAATGCCCTATAAACAATAGGAAAGGAACACAAATATGCAATGAGTAAAAGTTCACCTCGGATCCACTTTAACATACAGAGGGAGGGGCTTTGCCTAAAATTTGGCACAAAATTACACAAACAAATGTTCCCGGGCTCGGGACAGGGTAAAGCTAAGTACTCACGGGGGGACAATTGTAGCTGTCGCTGCGCACGGGAGCGTGTGCGCGACAGTTCGGCGACAGCTCGTCGCCAAGTCCCTCTGCATCCACACTGCAGCAGAGGGATTAGCGATGCGGCGGAAGCTGTCGCCGAGGTTCCTCCCCCCCGCCGGAAGCTCCGTGTGCCGTGTGTGTAGAGTTGAGCCGAAATTTTCGTAATTTCGCATTACTATAATTACGCATGCGAAATTTGCGATTACGATGCGAAATTAGCGTAGCGTAATTGCCATTAAAATCGTAATTGAAAATACCGTAAGCGTAATTTTCAACGCGAAATTTCGCGTTTCGTTCATGCCGTAATTTCGCATTAAACGCTGCCGTAATTTCGCGTTAAACCGTAACGCTCCGTATAATATAAAAAAGCCGCCGACTTTAAGGGTTAATAGCAAAGCCCCCTTAAATGCTAAGAGCCTCAAATTTGGAGAATATATTAAGGGGATCAGGAGGAATAAGAGGAAAAAATTTTTTTTTCAAAAAGACCTTATAGTTTTTGAGAAAATCGATGTTAAAGTTTCAAAGTAAAAATGTATACATTTAAAAACCCGCCGACTTTAACGGTTAATAGCAAAGCCTGCTTAAAGTTTAGGAACACCAAATTCCTAGGGTATATTAAGGGGATCAGTGGGAATAAGAGGAATTTTTTTTTTTTCAAAAAGACCTTATAGTTTTTGAGAAAATCGATTTTTAAGTTTTAAGGGCAAAAATGTCTTTTAAATGCGGAAAATGTCAGTTTTTTTTTGCACAGGTAAAAATAGTGTATTATTTTCATAGATTCCCCCAAGTGGGAAGAGTTTTACTTACTTCGTTCTGAGTGTGGGAAATATAAAAAATAAACGACGTGGGGTCCCCCCTCCCAGACCTCTTTAACCCCTTGTCCCCCATGCAGGCTGGGATAGCCAGAATGCGGAGCACCGGCCGCATGGGGCTCCGCACCCTGACTATACCAGCCCGCATGGTCCATGGATTGGGGGGTCTCGGAAGGGGAGGGGCAGCCAAGCTTTCCCCTCCCCCTCCGAGCTCTTGTCCAATCCAAGGACAAGGGGCTCTTCTCCACCTCCGATGGGCGGTGGAGGTGGAGGCCGCGATTTCCTGGGGGGGGGGGGGGGTTCATGGTGGAATCTGGGAGTCCCCTTTAAAAAGGGGTCCCCCAGATGCCCACCCCCCCTCCCAGGAGAAATGAGTATAGAGGTACTTGTACCCCTTACTCATTTCCTTTAAGAGTTAAAAGTAAATAAACACACAAACACATAGAAAAAGTATTTTAATTGAACAAAAAACATAACCACGAAAAAAGTCCTTTAATATTCTTAATTAACCATTAATACTTACCTGTCCCTTTAAATAAATAATCCCACGCAATATCCTCGGAAATGTTCTATCAGTTACAATGTAACAAAGTTATTACAATGTAACAACTTTGTTACATTGTAACTACGCCGCACCCGACGTCACTCGCCGGTC
Organism: Hyperolius riggenbachi; assembly: GCF_040937935.1. NCBI lineage: Eukaryota > Metazoa > Chordata > Amphibia > Anura > Hyperoliidae > Hyperolius > Hyperolius riggenbachi. The sequence continues at coordinate 30,409,672 of NC_090647.1, forward strand.
ACCCGCCGCACGGACCCGACAGAGCTCTGAGCTATATAGCTCAGAGCTCTCTAAGCATCTTTGTATTTGGGCTCCAAGGAGCCCCATTGGTCCTTAGCAGACCAATGGGGTTCCTTCTGATTTGAAGGAACCCCATTGGTCTGCTAAGGACCAATGGGGCTCCTTGGAGCCCAAATACAAAGATGCTTAGAGAGCTCTGAGCTATATAGCTCAGAGCTCTGTCGGGTCCGTGCAGGACGCTAAGTCCCCGCCGGCTCCGCTGCCCTCCCCGCCTCTCCCACATGTCACCCACATGTCACCCACATGTGGGCGGGGTGGACAGCGGGAGCTGCGGGGACTTAGGGTGAGCGGCGAGTGACGTCGGGTGCGGCGTAGTTACAATGTAACAAAGTTGTTACATTGTAATAACTTTGTTACATTGTAACTGATAGAACATTTCCGAGGATATTGCGTGGGATCATTTATTTAAAGGGACAGGTAAGTATTATTGGTTAATTAAGAATATTAAAGGACTTTTTTCGTGGTTATGTTTTTTGTTCAATTAAAATACTTTTTCTATGTGTTTGTGTGTTTATTTACTTTTAACTCTTAAAGGAAATGGGTAAGGGGTACAAGTACCTCTATACTCATTTCTCCTGGGAGGGGGGGTGGGCATCTGGGGGACCCCTTTTTAAAGGGGACTCCCAGATTCCACCATGAACCCCCCCCCCAGGAAATCGCAGCCTCTACCTCCACCGCCCATCGGAGGTGGAGAAGAGCCCCTTGTCCTTGGATTGGACAAGGGCTCGGAGGGGGAGGGGAAAGCTTGGCTGCCCCTCCCCTTTCCGAGACCCCCCAATCCATGGACCATGCGGGCTGGTATAGTCAGGGTGCGGAGCCCCACGCGGCCGGTGCTCCGCATTCTGGCTATCCCAGCCTGCATGGGGGACAAGGGGTTAAAGAGGTCTGGGAGGGGGGACCCCACGTCGTTTTTTTTTTATATTTCCCACACTCAGAACGAAGTAAGTAAAACTCTTCCCACTTGGGGGAATCTATGAAAATAATACACTATTGTTACCTGTGCAAAAAAAACTGACATTTTCCGCATTTAAAAGACATTTTTGCCCTTGAAACTTAAAAATCGATTTTCTCAAAAACTATAAGGTCTTTTTGAAAAAAAAAATGTTCCTCTTATTCCCACTGATCCCCTTAATATACCCTAGGAATTTGGTGTTCCTAAACTTTAAGCAGGCTTTGCTATTAACCGTTAAAGTTTTTAAATGTATACATTTTTACTTTGAAACTTTAACATCGATTTTCTCAAAAACTATAAGGTCTTTTTGAAAAAAAATTTTTTCCTCTTATTCCTCCTGATCTCCTTAATATATTCTCCAAATTTGAGGCTCTTAGCATTTAAGGGGGCTTTGCTATTAACCCTTAAAGTCGGCAGCTTTTTTATATTATACGGAGCGTTACGGTTTAACGCAAAATTACGGTAGCGTTTAATGCGAAATTACGGCATGAACAAATACCCATTGTAATGCGAAATTTCGCGAAATCCTTCTTCATTACGATTATGTACTTACGACCATAATCGTAATTACACTAATTACGCGAAATTTCACGAAATCGTAATTAGGTCATTACGCTCATCTCTACGTGTGTGGGTAGCTGTCGCTAGCCCGCATACACATGCGGGACTAGCGACAGTTCCGGCGAGGTTGCGGCGACGGCTGTAGCCGGCGATTGAACATGTCAATCGCCTGGCGACAGCTCCGACGGGCGACGGTTCGGGGCGCGCGCGTCATACACACGGGCGAACCGTCGCCGCAACACGCGCGTGCCACGTGGTTGCGGCGACGTCCGTACCCCGTGTGTATGAGCCTTAAGACTATAGCATAATCCTCACTGATAAGTAATTACAGCCATAAAACACTTTCCTGTCAGTAAATGGCTTCTGAGAGCAGGAAAGAGATAAAAAGGGTCAATAATTCATAGATTTGAGCTCTAGCATACTTCAATGAAGGTGTCATTGTGCAGAAACAATGAAACAGTAAAAACGTAAAAACTAGATTTAAATATACAATAAAACGGTGGGATATCTAAAAAAGTCGTTTTTACGAGACTGAGGATAAATACAATTGTTTTTCTCATCAGTTTATTTTCACCTCGGATGTCCTTTAAGGGCTCTGCCCCGGCACAGGAGTCCTGGGTTTAAATCTCGGCTCTTCCTGTTAAGTAAGCCTGCCCCTTATTCAGTAAGGAGACCTTGGGCAAGACTCACTTCCACTGCCTATAGAGAGTGCCCCAAGCGGCTGCAGCTCTGGGGCTTTGAGTCTGCCAGGAGGAAAGCGCAATATAAATCTTCTGTATCTGTAATTGTGACAATTTATGTAAAATGTTGCGTCGGCGTAATTAGCAGGTTATGAGCATCACTACTTCCAATGGCAATCAGATAAAATGTGTGGTTGAGGGTAACATCTACGTTTGGGAGGACGTGGCTGGCGGTTTCTGTTGCGTTTGTCACTCGTAATTTTCGTGCGCCGTTACTGCCAATCGAGCAGGTTAACCTAAGATTTTCCAGCATGTCTGATCAATAGGGATTTGGCCTCCCTGGTTCCAGCACTGTCCCTGTCCGAGTGAGCGGTGTTCCGGTGCTTTCTTCCCTATGTCTGATCAATACATGCAACCAATTTCGAACCACAATTGGTCCAATTCTCGATCAGGTATGCTCTTGGCCTTCCATCAGATTCGTCGATCAGCTGCAAAGTCTACATATATATGGCCACATTAAAGGGCCACTATTGTGAAAATCGTAAAATTTAAAATACATACAAATAAGAAGTACTTTTCTCCCAGAGTAAAACAAGTCATAAATCCCTTTTCTCCTATGTTGCTGTCACTTACAGTAGGTAGTAGAAATCTGACAGAGCCAACAGGTTTTGGACTTGCCCATCTCATGGGGGATTCTTATAGTTTTCTTTATTTTCAAAAGCACTTAGTGAATGGCAGTTGCTCCGTCCAACTGCCAAAGAAGTGTTTGGTGAACAGGGAGGCTAGCCAGCATCTCTGTATAAATCATTTTCAGAGGGAGTGTCTTTATAAAGAATAAAGGCCATGCTGAGAATCCCCCATTAAGAGATGAACTAGTCCAAAGCTGTAATGTCAGATTTGTACTACCTACTGTAAGTGGCAGCAACATGGGAGAAAAGTAATTTTTGGTTCATGTTACTATGGAAGAAAAGTACGTCTTCTTTGAATTTGTTTACATGTATTTTAAATTTTAAAATTTTCGCAATAGTGGTTCTTTAAAGAGGATCTGTAACATCAAAAGATCCCCTGGGGGGTACTCACCTCGGATGGGGGAAGCCTCCGGATCCTAATGAGGCTTCCCACGCCGTCCTCTGTCCCACGGGGGTCTCGCTGCAGCCCTCCGTACAAGATGACGTCATTATTTACCTTCCTGGCTCCTGCGCAGGCGCTCTGACGGCTGTTGGCTCCGAACTACACGGAAATACCCGATCGCCGTCGGGTCTGCTCTACTGCGCAGGCGCAAGTTTCCGGCGCCTGCGCAGTAGAGCGGACCCGACGGAGATCGGGTATTTCCTCCTACTTCGGAGCCGAAAGCAGCCACAGCGCCCCCGCTGGAGCCTGCAAAGGTAAATATTGAACTGACAGTCGGCTCTGTCGCTGGCTGTTCGGAGGGCTGCAGCGAGACCCCCGTGGGACAGAGGACGGCGTGGGAAGCCTCATTAGGATCCGGAGGCTTCCCCCACCCGAGGTGAGTACCCCCCAGGGGATCTTTTTGACGTTACAGAGTCTCTTTAAGACCCCTTTTACACTTAATCTCAGGGGTTTCACCACAATATCAGACATACAGAGCCCCCTGATGATCCGTTTGTGAAAAGGAAAAGATTTCTCATCGGAAAGTGGGTATCAGCTACTGATTGGGATGAAGTTCAATTCTTGGTTACGGTTTCTCTTTAACCTCTTGACGACCAGCTAACGCCGATTGACGTAAACTGGTCGTCTGCGGGTTACCATGGAAACGGCCGCTCGATCGAGCGGCCTTTCCATGTCAGTTCACGGAGGGTGTCTCCGTGAACAGCTGGAGAGCCGCCGATCGCGGCTCGCCGGCAAAATGTAAACAGGCGGGGAAGAAATCCCCGCTGTTTACACCATACGGCGCTGCTGCGCAGCAGCGCCGTAAGGCAGATCGGCGATCCCCGGCCTCTGATTGGCCGGGGATCGCCGGCATATGATAGGCTGAAGCCTATCCTTCAATGCGCAGGACGGAAATCCGTCCTGCGCAGCTCACAGGGGGAGGGAGAGGGAGGGAGCGGGCGAGACGGTGGAGAACGCTGCGGAGGGGGGCTTTGAAGTGCCCCCCCCCCCCCCCCGCTAAGCAAATGCAGCCGGCGGCGATCAGACCCCCCCAGCAGGACACCCCCCTAGTGGGGAAAAAAGGGGGGTAGTCTGATCGCCCTGCTGCACTCCTGATCAGTGCTGTGGGCTGTAGAGCCCACGCAGCACCGATCAGTGAAAAATCCCATGGTCGGCAAGTGGTTAATTGTAAAAGGGCCCTTAGGTGTCTTTTCTCCAAGAGTAAATATGCCCAGTTTATCTAACCTTCCCTGGTAAGTGAGACCTTCCATCCCTATGATCAGTTTTGTTGCTGGTCTTCTACACCTGACTGCAATGTCCCTCCTGTAATGTGGTTGTTCTGAGCAACTGCATCACTTCTGCACTTTTTAGCGCTGTAGCTTCCCTGGCGCAGGCTCTGATACGCCTGCTGCCCCACAGTCCTGGAACAATGTAAGGCTTGCACTTTATGACGTGACTGTACCCATCCTGTGCCCCTGTGCCACAGAGAGAGGCAGGCAGGGATATAGACAGAGAGGAGCATACATGAACTGTAAACTCCCCCCCCCCAAAAAAAAAAAAAAAAAAATGTCCATGAACTGCTAACTCACTGCACCCCCTCCCGATCCCATGTCCCCTATTCCCCCTGCTTTGGCAATGCCTGTATTGAAGCTTGGTCATGTCAATAAAGCTATCTTTGATTTGATTTGGCAAGGATACAGGGAGGTTCCTGGAGACACTAGTCACACAGAACCATGGACAGCGAAACACTCTCACAGCTTAATACATTCAAAGTGTCACAAAACTCTCATTTGTGCTCAACAGTCTTTTCAATACTCTGATTCATAGCAGGACTAGATTAGGGGGGTCCCAATGTTTCACTTCATTGCCTTATCAGTACAGAGGAAACAATTGCTTAAAGAGACACTGTAAAAAGAAAAACATCCCCTGGGGGGTACTCACCTCGGGAGGGGGAAGCCTCAGGATCCTAATGAGGCTTCCCCCGTCTTCCTCTGTCCCACGGGGGTCTCGCTGCAGCCCTCCGAACAGCGGCCCGACAGACATGACAGCCTGTTCAATATTTACCTTTCCAGACTCCAGTGGGGGCGCTGTTGCGGCTCTTCTGACGGAGATAGGCGGAAATAGTCGATCTCCGTCGGGTCAGCTCTACCGTAGAGCAGCCCGACGGAGATCGGCTATTTCCGCCTATCTCCCTGGGAAGGAGCGGATACTGCGCCTGCGCTGGAGCCAAAAGGTAAATATTTACATCGCCGCCGCTCCGGGAGGATTTTCGCCGCCACCGTGGGACAGACGAGGACGGGGGAAGCCTCAATAGGATCCGGAGGCTTCCCCCACCTGAGGTGAGTACCCCTAGGGGAGTTTTTTCGTTACAGATTTTCTTTAAAGTGTACCTGAAGCGACATGTGACATGATGAGATAAACAGGTGTATGTACAGAGCCAAACATATAAATAACCAGGCTGTTTTACTTGTTTTCTTTTGCTGCTTGAAATAGTTAATTTCTAGGCATGGAAGTGACAGCTTCTGTCTTGTCGGTACCTTGTCAGGTATATAGTAAACATCACTGATAAGCAAATTACAGCCATAAAAGTTTTCCTGGCAGAATACAACTTCCGAGGGCAGGAAGAGATAACATACATGAACTACTGACCTTTTTCTAACTCTGGGACACTTAATAGGCTGCCACTGATTAGAGACAGTAACATATTCAACCTACTTTGTGAGTGTTTAAATATAAAAGAAAACCCTGGGAAAATTAAAAAAGGTATTTTTAGGAGTAGGAGGATAAATATAATTGTTTATCTCATCAGTTTATTTTCACCTTAGGTTCACTTTAAGATAGGGACAAAATATGTAAAAATAATCACGTGCAATTTTACCCAATGAAAAATCGCATATGATGCTTCTCTATGGAGATGTGCGCATTCGTTCGGAACTCTGCGATTTTTTATTTGCGTGATTTTTGCCCATTTAAATAAAACCCTGCAACATAAAGATACACATCACGTGTCTGCAGTCTGTGGTAGGTGATTTGTGGCTTAAAAAGTGCACAAAATGCGAAATATCGTCTGTGAAAAAGCGTAGGTGTTTTCTGCGGACACAAGTGAGTAGTAGTCCCAGACTATAGGACCAAACACACTTATTCTGGCATTTTATGAATTCAATCTTCTGCATGCACAATTTTGCATTTGCCATTTTTATATGTGTTTGTATGCAAAAAGTGCGCTGGAAGGGGTGTAGAGAGAGATTGGTTATGTTATATTTGGTGGGTGAAGGATTATTTTTATCAAAACGGGAGATTATGATAAGTTTTGGGGAGGCAGTAGTATTTAGCACATTAGGTCGAGTTAAAGACCTAGCTTCACTCAAAGTCCAACATAGGCCTATCTTCACTCAAAGTCCTACAAAGACCTATCTTCACTCAAAGTCCAACAATGACCTATCTTAACTCAAAGTCCTACAATGACCTATCTTCACTCAAAGTCCAACAAAGACCTAGCTGCACTCAAAATCTAACAAAGAACTACATTCACTCAAAGTAACAAAGACCAATCTTCACCGAAAGTTCAACAAAGACCTATCTTCACCAAAAGTCCAACAATAACCTAGTTTCACTCAAAGTCCAACAATGACCTAGCTTCACTCAAAGTCCAACATTGACCTAGCTTCACTCAAAGTCCAACAATGATCTAACTTCACTCAAAGACCTACACTGACCAGGCCCCAAAGCCTAATACCAACCTTAACCTCACTCCAAGCTGAACATTAGCCTTATCCTCACCTAGTGCTAAACTAACTTTCACCCAAAGCTCAGCAGTAACCCCTACTGAAAGCCTAGCACTAAATGTCACCTCTCCTCAAACAAGGTACACCCTCACATTTATCTACAGGTTGAAGCTAAACTTCAGCAATACAAGCCACCTCTACCCTAAACAAAATGCCAGGCTTCCCCCCAGCAACTACCACCGTCCCCAGGCCGAACTACATCCAACTGTGAGAACTCTCCTCCAAACAAACTACCAGCCTTCTTTCTGTAGTTTGGGGGTATCGATCTTCATTTTCTGTATCAGTAGCTAAAGTCATGCCATGCTGAAATCCAAAAATAGACAACACCTCTGTTATTGTACTTCCGAGTCTATTCTTCCTCCAGCATCAGAGAAGACCACACAGCAACCTTCATCATGACCTGGTGACTTTAAACTTCTCTGACAAAGAAGAGAAGCACATGGCAGGAAACCGCCTCCCAGGAGGACAGCCTCCCGAGGGCCAGCAGAATGACTCCTTCCTGGCAGAAATGTTAGAAATGAGGGTAAGGAGGTCACATATGTTACTATCTCTCTTCCCTGCAGTTTTATTGGTATCTGTAAGTCAATAGAAGCCCCCAAGGAGACATAGATAAAGCAAACAATGCCGAAGTATGAGACAGTCTAGGTATTTATTATCTCTGACTATATTGAAATGCAGGACAATGTCATGCTGCATCTGGTACCGTTTAATCACGGGTCCCCTATTAATCATACCCTCAATGGGCTTTCCAGTAACCTCATGAAGAAACCGGCACAGAATTAATGACTCGAAGACTGCACAGTGGCCTCAATTCACGGAGCATTATCAAACGTTTATCAAACACTTTATCAAACGTTTGATAATTTACCTCATGGGTAAAAGCTCACTAAGGCCTCAATTCATGGAGCTTTATCAAACACTTTATCAAACGTTTGATAATTTACCTCATGGGTAAAATCTAATTTTGAATTCACTAAGGTGTTATATATTTATTGAACGTTTTATCGGTAAAACATTCGATAAATATATAACACCTTAGTGAATTCAAAATTAGATTTTAGCCATGAGGTAAATTATCAAACGTTTATCAAACGTTTGATAAAGTGTTTGATAAAGCTCCGTGAATTGAGGCCTAAGGTGTTATATATTTGTTGAACGTTTTATTGGTAAAACATTAGATAAATATATAACACCTTAGTGAATTCAAAATTAGATTTTACCCATGAGGTAATTTATCAAACGTTTATCAAACGTTTGATTAAGTGTTTGATAAAACTCCGTGAATTGAGGCCAGTGCAGCAAGACGGCTCAGCACAGCTCTTTATCAAGAAACAAATTGTAACCCTAGAATAAGAAATTGTTGCAATGCTATTCCATGGCCTCATTCTTCCGTAAGGCACGCTAGGATCCATATGACACTGCAGAAGCCTTTCTCTGCCCTCGTAAGAGGCACAGCTCCTGGATTCTCAAAGTTCAATATCAGCAGAAATTTGTATTTTTCTTCTCAATAGTGTGGAATGGGCTTAGCACTTTTGTCTTTTTATTGCTGTTCGAGCCCCCACTGGAAGGGTTTTACCCCACTTCCCGTCCCTAGGACCTCCTTCTGTTTTCTAAAGGGGGACCAAACTCACACATGAATGTGTAAGTGCTAAGACTGCATGGCAGCAGGTAGGAGCAAGGGGGTGTGTCACTTACTTTGGGGCAGGTAAGGACAAGTGGGGTGGGGGGGGGTCACAGGGGGTGGGTCTCTCCTCTCTGGAGCAGGTAGGTGGGGCAGCACGGTGGCGTAGTGGTTAGTGTGCTCACCTTGCAGCGCTGTGTACCTGGTTCAAATCCCAGCCAGGTCAACATCTGCAAGGAGTTTGTATGTTCTCCCCGTGCCTGCGTGGGTTTCCTCCGGGCACTCCGGTTTCCTCCCACATCCCAAAAAACATACGGATAGGTTAATTGGCTCCCCCCTAAATTGGCCCTAGACTGCAACACATACACTACACAATACATACATAGATATAGGACTATGGTAGGGAATTAGATTGTGAGCTCCTCTGAGGGACAGTTAATGACAAGACAATGTACTCTGTACAGTGCTGTGGAAGATGTTGGTGCTATATAAATAATAATAATAATAATAAAGGTAGCGGTAAGGGGTGGGGCAGGTAAGGACAAGTGGGGGGGGGGGGCACAGGGGGTGAGTCTCTCCTCTCTGGAGCAGGTAGGGGTAAGGGGTGGGGCAATCCCATCCGGGACTATATTTATGCAAATATATGCTTAGAACTGGACCAATTAGAAATCTTCAGCTTACTACATGCGATGGTCCAATTCGAACCTGTATGAAATTAACATAACATTTGCATCAGCCCCAAAGTATTAGCCTGTTAGCAGCCCTTTCATGCTGCTGACAGTCTGCTCTACACAAATCCCTGACAACCAGGCCACTTAATCATTTCATTATGCAGGAAACAGATTGAAGATGTCACATGACTCCGATCGTGCTCAAGCAGAAATAGTTGAGCCCGATTGGATCCAATCTACTGCGCCTGCGCCAGACTGCTGTAGGTAAATATTTACATCGCCAGTGTTCAGGGGCTGCCAGCACTGAATCCCAGCGGGTAAGGAGGACAGGGGAAGTCTCATTACGATCCAGAGACTTCGCCCTTCCAAGGTAAGTGTGTGTGTGTGGTGGTGGGTGGGGGGTCGTTACAGATCCTCTTTAAGGTGTCCATACATTTTGTCGATTTTTGCTTGCAGATTTTATCACTATGATCGGATCGCCCAGAGATTGATACCCTGATAATGATGATAGTTTTAATCGATTTCTGTTTGCAATCGATCAGAACTATCGATCTCTCTGTATGGAAAAATCTTGCTTGTAGTCGGGTGTGTAGCCATAGCGGAAGTAGATCCGTGGCTAATCGATGTACCCCTGGCAAGTCTTCTCCATCTCAAAGTTGCTCGTCCTCCTGGTCCATGCAGAGTGTTAGCAGCGGAGCGCATACTCACCTGTCCGCTGGCATGCTCCTCCTGAGTCCGCTCTCCATCCCAGTCACAGCTATCATATACCATGACCGTTATGCACGTGGTCACGTAATGCCACTGGGTAACCGGGTACAGGTGATAGAGAATAGACACAGGAGGAGTGTGCCAGCAGACAGGTGAGTATGCGCTCTGCTGCCAACACTCTGCATGTGCCCGGGTGGAGCGATAGATGGGGGTAGACATGAAGCGTCTGCCAGCAATGGAGGCGGTTATATGGATTTTTAATTGATTTTAAGGTGAAATCAATTTAAAATCTTTTTGTGGCGTGTGGCCGTAACAGATCCCTCTTTCATCAGGTTTCGATCAGAAAGGGATCTATCTGTTATAGAATCTGGTGACTATTTGCCAGTGTATGACCCGCCTTACATAATACCCTATAATAAAGGGCCTAAAACATGTAACATCTTTGCACTAAGTGACAGTAGTCACATCCCTATGGAAAAGGTGTATAAGCGTGCCCCCTGCTGGACAGATACGGTGGCATCACTGCTATCTGTCACAGTATATCACGTTACCTGGAGTGGGGGATCATTACACACTCTATTACTGGACCTGAGCCGAAAGGACAATGCAGTATTTCCTCCTAACAGCCGAGTACACTGTCCTTAGTACAACGAGCCTTCCCCTCGTCTGTCCGTATAATCTGCCAGTGTGGAGGGGGTCAGTCTCCTGGTGTGGGAGATCAGAAACAGTCGACACACAGGCTGCGGCCCGCGTCCTCCACAGCCTGACCCAGAGAGGCCTGACAGAGGCCAAAGCTGAGGCGGGAACAAGACCTCATTCACACCCGTCTCCATGGTAACACAGCTTTACTTCCTAGTGTGGCTATCCTCTGTATTATAGTCAGGAATGGTCAATCAAAATGCAGAGCTGAGTTATTTTATGCAAATTTTATGCAAATACATACAAACTTGAACTTGGACCAATTACATGCAACAGCTGCACACTGTACAATTAGCATAAAATTAGCATAAAATTAACATTTTACACACAATTTGTTGGAGGGTCCAGAGACTTGCCACTACTGAGGTAAGTATCTAACTTTTTAAAAATCTTTTCCAGTGTCATTTGAGGCCCCTTTTACACTTGCATTGCAGTGTGTTGCGTTACCCTGTGTTACCGCAGAGTAAGTCAATGGGGCCTAGCACAATTCCCGGGTTGCGCTGGAAGTTTTCAAAGTCCGCAGTGAGCTACCGTATGCTTTCCGCGGCGACGCAAGAATTCAATCAACGGGAGCACACTGCATTGTGGCGAGGATGCACACGGGCCAACGGGAATCCCAGTGTCCAGCAGGGAGTATGTCACTGAGCGGGGGCGGTGCTATGCATATGACCCTGTCTGCGCACTCTGCCCAGCAGGGAGTACGTCACTGAGCGGGGGCGGTGCTATGCATATGACCCTGTCAGTGCACTCTGCCCAGCAAAGAGTACGTCACTGAGCGGGGGCGGTGCTTTGCATATGACCCTGTCTGCGCACTCTGCCCAGCAGGGAGTACGTCACTGAGCGGGGGCGGTGCTATGCATATGACCATGTCTGCGCACTCTGCCCAGCAGGGAGTACATCACTGATTGGGGGTGGTGCTATGCATATGACCCTGTCAGCGCACTCTTCCCAGCAGGGAGTACATCACTGATTGGGGGCGGTGCTATGCATATGACCCTGTCTGCGCACTCTGCCCAGCAGGGAGTACGTCACTGAGCGGGGGCGGTGCTATGCATATGACCCTGTCAGTGCACTCTGCCCAGCAGAGAGTACGTCACTGAGCGGGGGCGGTGCTTTGCATATGACCCTGTCTGCGCACTCTGCCCAGCAGGGAGTACGTCACTGAGCGGGGGCGGTGCTATGCATATGACCATGTCTGCGCACTCTGCCCAGCAGGGAGTACATCACTGATTGGGGGTGGTGCTATGCATATGACCCTGTCAGCGCACTCTTCCCAGCAGGGAGTACATCACTGATTGGGGGCGGTGCTATGCATATGACCCTGTCAGCGCATTCTGCCAAGCAAGGAGTACGTCACTGAAATGGGCGGTGCTATGCATATGACCCTGTCGGTGCACTCTGCCCAGCAGGGAGTACATCACTGAGTGGGGGCGGTGCTATGCATATGACCCTGTCAGTGCACTGTGCCACAGGGACATAAGTTTGTACATTTTTGTGTTGTGGTGGGATGTGGCCCCACCGCAAGGCAAAAAATAAAAGTAAAACCACCCTGAAAGACACCTGAAGTGAGAGGCATATGGACGCTGCCGTATTCATCTCCTTTTAAACAATGCACATTGCCTGGCTGTCCTGCTGATCCTCTGCCTCTAATACTTTCAGCCATAGACCCTGAACAAGCATGCAGATCAGAGGTTTGACTGAAGTGTGATTGGATAATGCTTGTTCCAGGTGTGTGATTCAGACACTACTGATGCATGAAAGATCAGCAGGGCTGCCAGGCAACTGCTATTGTCTAAAAGGAAATAAATATGGCAGCCTCCATATCACTCTCACTTCAGGCCTCGTTGCCATGACTGCACTGTAGCCACACACAGTTGGTTGTCGACTGCATTGCTCCGCAATTTGCCCCGATGCGGTTGCAACCCCATTTATTTATAATGAACGGAATCGGACTAAAAATGCACGAAAATGCATGCAGCCATGTGTTGGGATTCTGGTGAATCCTGCCACATGGATGGGGGGGACATCAGACAGTGCAGTCTACACACTTCTAATGTCCCTGCTAAGGATGGCCCTGCTTAGAAGAATTCATGGAGAAACATGTGATCAGTTTGATCAGCTGATAGATTTGTAAGGTTCTGATTTGCTGTGATGACTTCCTGGTTTAACACATGATCAGAACCAGCAAATCAGAACCTTACAAATCTATCAGCTGATCAAACTGATCACATGCTTCTCCATGAGTTCTCCTAAGTCCCTGCCAATCGGATTGCGTTGCTAAAACGGGGCTGAAATCACCCAAGTGAAAATGAGGCCTTAAAGAGGCCCTGTACTGAGAATAACTTAATGAATAAAATAGCTTATTTTCTTTACAATATTCAGCATATTATAACATTTTGAGTTAGTATTTACGTCCATTGAGAAATCTTTCCTCACCCAGAGTTACATTATGAAATTCATCACAGGTGACGACATCTATAGATGCAGCTCTGCAAAATGTTTGTTTACGTAGAGTTCTGCAATATACCTGGTTTCCCAGAATGCTCTTAGAGGAGAATTCCACATAGCTAAACAGCCTAGGTTACGCGTCACTGTAGGGCGGGGCTACATAACAATAAATAGATATAGGAATTGTTTCTGATGCTGAAACCAGGAAAATGGCCGTAAAAGTGGCTATACAGAATTATTTACTGCATTCTACTACATGTCACTACAGGGCCTCTTTAAGTCCCCATCACTCTAATATAAGCCTGATAAAATAACCCTCCAACTGACAAAGGCCTGGAAAAAATACAAGTATTGGTGATCTGGCTTATTCATTAGTCACTCAGGAAAGGAGAGAAGAAATGTCTCACATCCTGGTAAAACGCAGCAAGAAAATAGTCAGACCACCCAAAGATTACATCCAAAACAAAGCCCAGACAACAAGCGGCATTCAGCTGCAGGAGAGAGAATGTTTCCCCTTCTAGACAGAGGATCCTTCCTTCAGTTTTGTGTAAACGCATTTAGGCAGCGCGGTGGTGTAGTGGTTAGTGCTCTTGCCTTGCAGCGCGGGGTCCCCGATTCGTATCCCAGCCAGGGCACTATCTGCATGGAGTTTGTATGTTCCCTTTGTGTCTTTGTGGGTTTCCGCCCAAAAACATAAACATAGGTTTACTGGCTTCCCCCTAAGCTGGCCCTAGACTATTATACATACACTATATGATATAGACCAGTGTTTCTCAACATTTTATTGGCATGTACCCCTTTTAAAACCCTGTACTCCCCAAGTACCCCCTAGCATAGTAAACATTATCACAAGTACCTCTTGACAAATATATATTTAATCTTAGTACATGATAATTGGTACTAAACAATTTCCAAGCATTTACTATTGTTTTTAATTAGCTAAAATACTAATTTGATGGTGTTTAAATACGATTTATCATTTTCTAAAACTCTAAATTTGTTATTCTTAGTTAAGTATATCAAGCCCAAGTACCCCCTGGAACCATCAGAAGTACCCCCTGGGGTACGCGTACCACACGTTGAGAACCTAGGATATAGACCAGTGATCTGCAAACTTGGTTCTCCAGCTGAACTACAAGTCCCACAATGCATTGTGGGAGTCTGACAGCCACAGTCATGATTCATAAAGACAAATGCATTGTGGGACTTGTAGTTCCTTAACAGCTGGAGAGACAAGTTTGCAGATCACTGATGTAGACATAGGACTATGGTAGGGATTAGATTGTGAGCCCCTCTGAGGGACAGTTAGTGACAAGACAACATACTATGCACAGTCCTGCGTAAGCTGTCAGCGCTATATAAATAATAATAATAACCTTCTTAAAAATTAATTATGCACAGAAGATTTACATTAAAAAAAACCTTCAGTATCTATTCATAGATCCTCAGCAACCTACTACTGCCTGCTGAATCCCACTCAGATTAGAACTCCGCCCCTCCCCAGCTATGTACACATTGTAGATTGTTGCTGGTTGATTGACAGTGGTAAAGAGCCTATAAAAATGAACGAGGTCGCCGTAAATCTGCGATTCCCCATTGCATGACAAAAACCTGTGCCTCGTCCCTGCCCGTTATTACGGCGGGCCCCGGACCCCTCCTCACTAATGGGTTAAATGGTACAGTAGACGGTATGTGTAGATAACATCTCCCACACTTCATTGTACTGAAATCACTCCTCAGCGGCTGAAACGCGACCCGGCGCAGGATTACCACCGTGTCAGCTTCCCAGTGACTGAGTGGAAAAGAAAACAAGGTTGTGTTTGATAGAAGTGAATGAGATGTAAGCAGGACACCTCGCCCAAACAGACTATTACTAAACACTGGACTCGCAGGGCCCGCTCCTATTCCTCATATGGGCACAGGGCCTGGGCAAGGGTCCTGCCACACAACGCACAGCTTTAACCCTTTCAGCAGAAGAAATCTGGAGTCAACACAGAATCCGGAGGGGAAAGGGGGTTTTATATGCATAACTGGGGTATTTGTCACTTTTACCATCAACACGTTACAATGTTTCTCCTTGCGCTAGTCTAGATTAGCGGACCCCAGCAGGAAACCTCATAGGAAAATTCCGCTAACGTGATTGGGTAGACGGCACCCTTTCGAACTCTTAACCCATTGGCAACTTCAATAGAGTTATCTCGTTTGAGATAAGTGCACCGCTTATGACCTCAGTGGGCAGAACTCGTAGTGCTGTAAATTCATGGAAGGCTTTGATGTCTCTCTTCTAGCAGAAAATATAGAAACTGTAAGCAGAGTCCTCTGTTATTGTCTCACACTGCCCTCTAGTGACAAGTGGCCATAAATACACATTACAGCAGTACTAATTAGAAGCAAGAAAATGTAACAAATAGAGAAACAAAAAAATGTGCCTGGAGCACTTGCAAGCCTCTAAATAAACTGGCTGCTAAAGGGCTAACGTCCTTAGCGGTTATCACAAGTCCGGCTCGGGGTAGAAAAAAACAAGCTTGAAACGGTTATCCCGAGCTGAACCCGTGGAAGCCGCCGAGAGGTCTATGCAGAGCAATGCGCCCAGTGGGCATTGTAACTCACCTCCCGGAGCATCCCAATGTCGGCCGCCATTCTTCTTCCTCTCCGCCGAGGGTCTGCTTCCCCCTGGTGAGATCGCCAACTGTCGTCATGACGACAGCCGCAATCTCACTATAGGGTTACAGCGCCACATGGAGGACGGAAGGAGAACTGCAGCGCTGGATGCCAGGGAGGTGAGGGAGTGCTGAGCTGCTGCAGATCTCTGCGGTGTGATTTTTTTCCAGGTTTTAGGGTCTAAAAGCCTGCTAAAAGATTGCACTGCTGTTAGACCCTAAAATCTAGAAAGAATCAGACCGCCGGGGGGGTTAAGCTACATACACACGTAAGATAACTATTTTTCAGAACAACAGATAATTAGCAGATGAACAAGCATTTGACAACTGGAATGCCGATCTCCTGATTGAACGAGGTCATACAACATATACGGACTGGCTATATGTTCAAACGACCGATCAGTAATAAATATTGCGCGCGCATAAAGAAGTAACGTTAGAGTTTGTTGGGTGACGATTCTGCACATGCGTGCAATGATCGTCATCTAGCGATTTCCATAAACACCTTTAGAAATAAACGATCATCGTTCAATCAGATCCAGCCTGACGGATCCGCATCCCATGTCCCATGCCTCCCCTCCGCGTTCAGCCTCCGGCGCAGGGTCCCTGCCGGTGCCGGGCCGACCTCGAGGTCATCTCTACTGCGCCTGCACGAGCGCCGCTGTCAATCAAGTCTACGTTGTCCCAAATGTACTGCGCAGGTGCAGAACTACTACGCCTACGCACTACACTGCAGACAACGTGGACTTGATTGACAGCGGAGCATGCACAGGCATACTAGAGGAGGTCGACCTCTGCACTTGGGACCCTGCTCTTGCGGCTGAGCGCGGGGCGGGACATGTCAGCTGCAAGGGGCTGGAGGAAGCCCCGGTTAAGTGAAGCGGGGGGGGGGGGGAGGTTGCCTGATGACTCCTTTAAGGTGTCAGACAGCCAGGTTGTAGTAAACTACACCCACACTATTTGGCCAATCAAAACACTTTGTGCTGTAGATAGTGCTGTGATTGGAGAACTGTTTGCCTATGAGGTCTCCCGCTGGGTCCCCTAAACCAGACTAGTGCCTCCTCCATAAGCCTAGGCACAAGAAGGAAGCGACTTGAGGACATCTGGGAGGGGCAGAAGCATAGTGAATGTTTTTTTTTTTTTTTACGTTGTAAAGCCTGGTACACACTTTCAATTATAACTGGTCAATCATTGACCAATTTTACCACCTCCATGAGGGACAACAGATATGGAATACTATGAGCAGATTGTGTGGGTAAACCCTCAAACTACACAGAGGTGGTAAAACTGGTCAGTGATTGGCCAATCCTAATTGAAAGTGTGTACCAGGCTTTCATCTAGAGCCAATTTAGGGGAAAGTCAATTAACAAATCAAAATTGGATGTGTGTAGTAGCCTTATGACATCAGTGGACGTTTGGTTTGGTTTACACAGGTATTGCAATCACTTGGGGTGTTTATGAGGGTTTTATCCCTTTGTGCCTTAACAGGCGACCATGCACGTTCCCAAAACAATTGTCGAATGCTTAAAGTGAACCAGAGACGAAGCACCCTCATGTATTTTACCATACAGTATATATCACTGGAAACATTAGAGAAAACACCTACCCTGCTCTCTGTTTCATTCTGCACTGCACAGCTTGTTTCTAATCAGCCCTGATAAAATCCCCGACTGAGCATTCAGTCTGGCTTTGCTATAATGACTCAACTATAATGATTCTCTTAGCAGAGCCAGCAGGGGGCAGGCTTGGGCTTGAAAAGACACTAGAGAACACAGACTGAGCTATAAATATTCCTGAGCAAAGCCATTTTATCAGGGCTGATAACAAGCAAGCTGGGCAGTGCAGAATGAAATGGAGAGCAGGGTAGGTGTTTTCTCTAATGTTCCCACTGATATATATGGTAAAATACACGAGGGTGCTTCGTCGCTGGTTCACTTTAACCCAGAGAATAAATAACGATCTGACAGCGGGGGGGGCATTGGGGTGCTACATCGTCTGGATTGGGCGATGATAATTCCAGGAGTCACTTTCACAATCTCAATCACTCATGCAGGATTTAGTGGAAAAAGAAAAAGAAAGAGAACCATGTTGGTGAGTCAGTGTCCCCGTCCCGCAAGCGTCACTCGGCGAACTTCACTTCTTCCCTCTTGTTTATTGGAGACAAGTCAGCGGAAACATATGAGGTTTAGATTAAAGAGCTTATGGATATCCTGGTATAAGTCAAACTCTGTCCTAAACATTGAGTATGAAAACTTCAAATAAGCCATGATAAAGTTATAAACAACCCACCGAGATAAGACCTCCTGTATACTTCATGTCTATACATCTCATCTTGTGAAAATATGTGTGCCGTCTAATAAGCTGCAGAAATGCCGAAGGAAAGGAGATCTTCAACGTCCTTTATAGAGGGGAAGGCTTAAAGAGACTCCGTAACAAAAATTGCATCCTGTTTTTTATCATCCTACAAGTTCCAAAAGCTATTCTAATGTGTTCTGGCTTACTACAGCACGTTCTACTATCACCATCTCTGTAATAAATCAACTTATCTCTCTCTTGTCAGACTTGTCGGCCTGTGTCTGGAAGGCTGCCAAGTTCTTCAGTGTTGTGGTTCTGTGATGCATCTCCCCCTTCCAGGCCCATCTCTGCACACTGCCTGTGTATTATTTAGATTAGAGCAGCTTCTCTCTTCTCTCTTCTCTTTTACAAGCTGGATAAATCCTCCTCTGAGCTGGCTGGGCTTTCACATACTGAGGAATTACATACAGGCACAGCTGTCTGCACTCTGCAGGAAGAAACAGCCTGACACTTCAGTGGGTGATAGCTGCAGGGGGAAAGAAGGACACAAATGATCTCTTGAGATTCAAAAGGAAGGCTGTATACAGCCTGCTTGTGTATGGATGTATTTTCTATGTGTGGACATACTGTACATCAACCTACTTCCTGTTTTGGTGGCCATTTTGTTTGTTTATAAACAAACTTTTTAAAACTGTTTTCAACCACTTTTAATGCGGCGAGGAGCGGCGAAATTGTGTCAGAGGGTAATAGGAGATGTCCCCTAACGCACTGGTATGTTTACTTTTGTGCGATTTTAACAATACAGATTCTCTTTAAAGGACAACTGAAGTGAGAAGAGTATGGAGGCTGCCATGTTTATTTTCTATTAAACAATACCAGTTGCCTGGCAGCCCTGCTGATCTATTTGGCTGCAGCAGTGTCTAAATAACACTAGAAACAACTAATCTTGTCAGATCTGACAATACTGTCAGAAACACCTGATATGCTGCATGCTTGTTCGGGGGCTATGGGTGAAAGCATTAGAGACAGAGGATCAGCAGGAAAGCCAGCTAACTGGTATTGTTTAAAAGGAAATAAATATGGCAGCTTCCATATACTTCTCGCTTCAGTTGTCCTTCGAAGGACCACTTTGGGGGAAAAAAAAAAAAAAGGATCTATACAAAGATGGCAGCCAGCTTCTCTGTTCGATTACACAGTATTTTGGCAGTGTGCTTTTGTAAATTTAAAAAACCCTGAGAATCCCCCATGAGGAGATGAACTAGTCCAAAACCTGTCAGATTTTCCTACCTACTGTAAGTGACAGCGATATAGGAGAAAGTAATACAGTATATAGATCAACTTACTCTGAAAGAAATGTACATTTATGCATTTTAAAGAGATACTGAACCGAAAAAAAATAATATGATATAGTTAATTGGTTGTGTACTATGAATAATTACTAGAAGATTAGCAGCAAAGAAAATATTCTCATATTTTTATTTTCAGGTATATAGTATTTTTTTCTAACATTGCATCATTCTACAATATGTGCAGATTACACAACACTCAGCATTCAAAATGATTCTTTCAGAGCAGTCTGTGAACTAATGACCTCTCCTCTGCCAGATAAAAAGTAAATAGTCCAGGAACAGTTGAGATAATAAAAGTCAGAAAACAGCCCTCTCCACGACTTTGAAAGTCGTAGAGCTTAATGGCTTTTTTGCCTAGAGATAACAACTGGAGTTTCTTAACTCTTCCTGTACTGGAAACAATTGATGTATCTGATGTTAATGTTTTATTTCTTAGCTGTACTACACATACAAATCATCATATCATAATTTTTTTTTCGCTTTAGTGTCTCTTTAAATGTTACACTTTTTCCTGACAGTTGACCTGTACGTTGCCGGTACACTTGTCGATTTTCCCTGGCAGATTCAATCATGATCGCATTCGCCCAAGAACGATGCAGCAACATGACTACCCGATCATTTGTTTGGTTGATTTCTGGACAAAATGTATCAAACCATCGATCGGTCCAAACAGAAAGATCTCGCACAAAAGGGCGCTGGGCGATAGATTTCGGGATGACCGATGCCCCCCCAGGTCTCCCCACATCTAAAATGTGCTCCCCCCAGGCCTGTGGAGAGTGTTCGCAGCAGAGTACACACTCACATGTACACTGTCACAATCCTCCTGTGCCTCTCTCCATCGCCGCAGGGTCTCCCCATGAGGTTATGGACTACTCCAAAACCTGTCGGTTCTGTCAGATTTTAACTGTTCCACAAGTGAGATGCAAAATGCGCTTTTATAAGCTGAAAGGCAACAGGCCACCTATACGTTCTCACCACTCCAGGACCTACCCTGAGCCCCTGCGGGTCCAATCACTTTAAAGGATATTATCCCCGCACTTTGATTGCCACTTGACAGGAAACTTGACAGGCAGCCTATTGGGCCAATCAAAGTGCGGGGATAATGTCATTGCCAATTGCCAATTAGCATGCATACGTTTGTAGCGCTCGCTTTGCTAGCTCTGATAAGGCACGCTAGCTCTGATAAGGTATGTTAACTCTGATAAGGCATGTTCACTCTGATTCACAAACGGTGCTAACTGTTAGCACGGCTTTTCGCGTGGTTTAGCGCGTTTTCACATCAACGCGAATTTATCGCGCAAATGCGACCGTTAACGTACAAAAAATTTGTGTTAATGCGCGCATGCTAATTTTTGCGCGCAATAACCGTTATCACGTGAAATTTCGCGGGAAGCACTTTTCACAGCGTGATAACAGTTAGCACCGTTTTGTGAATCAGGCCCTATTTGTTATAATGAATCAACCTCCATATCTGCACCGCAATGTCCATGACCGGCAGGATCAGGATGGTGGTGGACCGGCAAGTAGACCATGCACACCATTATCTGGATACCACACTATCAGGTGTATTATGATGCATTAGCATGCCTTTATAATTACAATATTGTCGTTGGAGCTTGTCCATAGTTGACAGTGTTTTTTTGACCTACTTTTTGGTACTTTTTTTATTGCAAACTGCTGAAAAGTTATTTTAAACAGAATATGAAAAATGATCTCCCAGGAGAAAAGGTGAATTGAATAAAGGCCACACATACACACATCAGACCATAGTCTTTGGAAAATGAAAGATATCAGACCAACTTTTTACCCCCTTCCATGTAGTATGAGAGCCATACCTACACAGTCTATTCTATGGAGCTGAACTCCCCATCAGATAGAGATCTTACCCCCTTCCATGTAGTATGAGAGCCACACCTACACAGTCTACTTTATGGAGCTGAACTCCCCATCAGACAGAAATCTTACCCCCTTCCATGTAGTATGAGAGCCACACCTACACAGTCTATTCTATGGAGCTGCACTCCCCATCAGACAGAAATCTTACCCCCTTCCATGTAGTATGAGAGCCATACCTACACAGTCTATTCTATGGAGCTGAGCTCCCCATCAGACAGAAATCTTACCCCCTTCCATGTAGTATGAGAGCCACACCTACACAGTCTATTCTATGGAGCTGCACTCCCCATCAGACAGAAATCTTACCCCCTTCCATGTAGTATGAGAGCCATACTCTACACAGTCTATTCTATGGAGCTGCACTCCCCATCAGACAGAAATCTTACCCCCTTCCATGTAGTATGAGAGCCACACCTACACAGTCTATTCTATACAGCTGCACTCCCCATCAGACAGAAATCTTACCCGCTTCCATGTAGTATGAGAGCCATACCTACACAGTCTATTCTATGGAGCTGCACTCCCCATCAGACAGAAATCTTACCCCCTTCCATGTAGTATGAGAGCCACACCTACACAGTCTATTCTATGGAGCTGATCTCCCCATCAGACAGAAATCTTACCCCCTTCCATGTAGTATGAGAGCCATACTCTACACAGTCTATTCTATGGAGCTGCACTCCCCATCAGACAGAAATCTTACCCCCTTCCATGTAGTATGAGAGCCATACTCTACACAGTCTATTCTATGGAGCTGCACTCCCCATCAGACAGAAATCTTACCCCCTTCCATGTAATATGAGAGCCATACTCTACACTGTCTATTCTATGGAGCTGAACGCCCCATCAGACAGAAATCTTACCCCCTTCCATGTAGTATGAGAGCCACACCTACACAGTCTATTCTATGGAGCTGCACTCCCCATCAGACAGAAATCTTACCCCCTTCCATGTAGTATGAGAGCCATACTCTACAGTCTATTCTATGGAGCTGAACTCCCCATCAGACAGAAATCTTACCCCCCTCCATGTAGTATGAGAGCCACACCTACACAGTCTATTCTATGGAGCTGCACTCCCCATCAGACAGAAATCCCACCCCCTTCCATGTAGTATGAGAGCCATACTCTACACAGTCTATTCTATGGAGCTGAGCTCCCCATCAGACAGAAATCTTACCCCCTTCCATGTAGTATGAGAGCCACACCTACACAGTCTATTCTATGGAGCTGCACTCCCCATCAGACAGAAATCTTACCCCCTTCCATGTAGTATGAGAGCCACACCTACACAGTCTATTCTATGGAGCTGCACTCCCCATCAGACAGAGATCTTACCACCTTCCATGTAGTATGAGAGCCATACTCTACACAGTCTATTCTATGGAGCTGCACTCCCCATCAGACAGACATCTTACCCCCTTCCATGTAGTATGAGAGCCACACCTACACAGTCTATTCTATGGAGCTGCACTCCCCATCAGACAGAAATCTTACCCCCTTCCATGTAGTATGAGAGCCACACCTACACAGTCTATTCTATGGAGCTGCACTCCCCATCAGATAGAGATCTTACCCCCTTCCATGTAGTATGAGAGCCATACCTACACAGTCTATTCTATGGAGCTGCACTCCCCATCAGACAGAAATCTTACCCCCTTCCATGTAGTATGAGAGCCACACCTACACAGTCTATTCTATGGAGCTGCACTCCCCATCAGATAGAGATCTTACCCCCTTCCATGTAGTATGAGAGCCATACTCTACACAGTCTATTCTATGGAGCTACACTCCCCATCAGATAGAGATCTTACCCCCTTCCATGTAGTATGAGAGCCATACCTGCACAGTCTATTCTATGGAGCTGCACTCCCCATCAGATAGAGATCTTACCCCCTTCCATGTAGTATGAGAGCCACACCTACACAGTCTATTCTATGGAGCTGCACTCCCCATCAGACAGAAATCTTACCCCCTTCCATGTAGTATGAGAGCCATACCTGCACAGTCTATTCTATGGAGCTGCACTCCCCATCAGACAGAAATCTTACCCCCTTCCATGTAGTATGAGAGCCACACCTACACAGTCTATTCTATGGAGCTGCACTCCCCATCAGACAGAGATCTTACCCCCTTCCATGTAGTATGAGAGCCACACCTACACAGTCTATTCTATGGAGCTGCACTCCCCATCAGACAGAAATCTTACCCCCTTCCATGTAGTATGAGAGCCACACCTACACAGTCTATTCTATGGAGCTGCACTCCCCATCAGACAGAAATCTTACCCCCTTCCATGTAGTATGAGAGCCACACCTACACAGTCTATTCTATGGAGCTGAACTCCCCATCAGATAGAAGTCTTTGCAAGATGCTGCACACACAGATGCTGCACACATTCAACAGATCAGTATCTGCAAAAGATCTGTTCCTGCCACAGATCCGTTCCTGCAAAATGCATTCATAGTCTATGAGATCTGCAGATCCTCATACACATCTTGTTTAACTGACATTCATTTGCAGATCAGACAATCATCTGCAGATCCAAAGATCCATCCTGGTGGATCTGATCTGCAGATGATTGTCCGTTAAACAAGGTGTGTATGATGATCTGCAGATCTCATAGACTATGAATGCATTTTGCAGGAACGGATCTTTTGCAGATACTGATCTGTTGCATCTTGCAAAGATTTCTGTCTGATGGGGAGTTCAGCTCCATAGAATAGACTGTGTAGAGTATGGCTCTCATACTACATGGAAGGTGGTAAGATTTCTGTCTGATGGGGAGCTCAGCTCCATAGAATAGACTGTGTAGGTGTGGCTCTCATACTACATGGAAGGGGGTAAGATCTCTGTCTGATGTGGAGTGCAGCTCCATAGAATAGACTGTGTAGAGTATGGCTCTCATACTACATGGAAGGGGGTAAAATTGGTCTGTGATCTTTCATTTACCGAAGACTATGGTCTCATGTGTGTAAGCCAATGGGTGATCAGCATCCTCTAAAATGTCTCCTTAAAGGGAATCCATGGTGAAAGTGATATCCTAATCATGCACTGCCTGTATATATATTGTATACTTCCCCACCTCTTGTCCCCCCCCCCCCCCATTCCTTTAGATTGTAAGCTCACAAGAGCACGGCTCTCTCCCCCTTTTGTGTCTTGGATTGTTATTCATTTCATAGCTTCCTCTCTGTTATACATTTTATTCATCATGTTACATCTGTCATTGTAATCTCCAGTTCTGTATTTTGTATATCATTGTGTGTTTGTTTTCCTATTTTGTACAGCGCCACAGAATATGTTGGTGCTTTATAATAATAATAAATAATTATAATATGGAGGCTGTCATATGTACAGTATTTCCCTTTAAACAATGCAAGTTGCCTGGCTGTCCCCCAGATCCTCTGCCTCTAATAGTTTTAGCCATAGCCCCTGAACAAGCATGCAGATCAGATGTTTAATTATCACTCAAGCCTGATTAGCTGCATGCTTGTCTCAGGTGTGATTCAGACACTACTGACCAGAAAAATCAGCAGGATTGCCAGGCAACTGGTATTATTTAAAAGGAAATAAATATGGCAGCCTCCATATCACTCTCACCTCAGGTTCACCTTAGACTACAGCTGGCCCTTCCTTCACCAAAATACAGGTAGTCCCCGGTTAACAATCGAGATAGGAACTGTAGGTTAGTTCTTAACCTGAATCTGTTCTTAAGTAGAAACACTGTGCCATCTCTGTCCCTTGTACCTCCTCTGTGCCCTCCTGTGTCTCCAGTGTCCCCCTCTGTGTCACCTCTGTCCCTTGTACCTCCTCTGTGCCCTCCTGTGCCTCCAGTGTCCCCCTCTGTGTCACCTCTGCCCTCTGTACCTCCTCTGTGCCCCCCTGTGCCTCCAGTGTCCCCCTCTGTGTCACCTCTGTCCCATGTACCTCCTCTGTGCCCTCCTGTGCCTCCAGTGTCCCCCTCTGTGTCACCTCTGCCCCCTGTACCTCCTCTGTGCCTCCAGTGTCCCCCTGTGTGCCATCTCTGTCCCCTGTACCTCCTCTGTGCCCCCCTGTGCCTCCAGTGTCCCCCTCTGTGTCACCTCTGTCCCCTGTACCTCCTCTGTGCTCTCCTGTGCCTCCCTCGGTGTCACTTCTGTCCCCTGTACCTCCTCTGTGCCCCCCTGTGCCTCCAGTGTCCCCTCTGTCCCCTGTACCTCCTCTGTGCCCTCCTGTGCCTCCAGTGTCCCCCTCTGTGTCACCTCTGCCCTCTGTACCTCCTCTGTGCCCTCCTGTGCCTCCAGTGTCCCCCTCTTTGTCACCTCTGCCCCCTGTACCTCCTCTTTGCCCTCCTGTGCTTCCAGTGTCCCCCTCTGTGTCACCTCTGTCCCCTGTACCTCCTCTGTGCCCTCCTGTGCCTCCAGTGTCCCCCTCTGTGTCACCTCTGTCCCCTGTACCTCCTCTGTGCCCTCCTGTGCCTCCAGTGTCCCCCTCTGTGTCACCTCTGTCCCCTGCACCTCCTCTGTGCCCTCCTGTGCCTCCAGTGCCCCCCTCTGTGTCACCTCTGTCCCCTGTACCTCCTCTGTGCCCTCCTGTGCCTCCAGTGTCCCCCTCTGTGTCACCTCTGTCCCCTGTACCTCCTCTGTGCCCTCCTGTGCCTCCAGTGTCCCCCTCTGTGTCACCTCTGTCCCCTGTACCTCCTCTGTGCCCTCCTGTGCCTCCAGTGTCCCCCTCTGTGTCACCTCTGTCCCCTGTACCTCCTCTGTGCCCTCCTGTGCCTCCAGTGTCCCCCTCTGTGTCACCTCTGCCCCCTGTACCTCCTCTGTGCCCCTCTGTGCCTCCAGTGTCCCCCTCTGTGTCACCTCTGTCCCCTGTACCTCCTCTGTGCCCTCCTGTGCCTCCAGTGTCCCCCTCTGTGTCACCTCTGTCCCCTGTACCTCCTCTGTGCCCTCCTGTGCCTCCAGTGTCCCCCTCTGTGTCACCTCTGCCCTTTGTATCTGTTTATACAAGTTTAAAAGCCAATTTTTCTTCGAATTTGTTTTAAAATCGATTTTCTCAAAAACTACAAGTCCAATTTGAAAAAAAAAAAAACACACAATCCATGCCGTTCGTATCGGCGGGTTGTTCGTAAGTCAGGGACTACCTGTAAAGAAAGGTCTGTGCAACATAGTTGTATAATGACTACATACTATACTGTATTTGTGCTTATTATTTTACTGAAAACTGTCCGAGGGATGTACCAGGGGAACTGTATACCAAACAATAGGTGTAAATAGACCTATAAGGGTACTAGTAGTAGTACCCTTATAGGGCTATTTAGTCCCCTGCCTAGTGGACCTAGCGTTTGGCTTATTATTTCACTGTCTGCAGCTGGTGTACAAAAATCTGCAGATAAGAAATGTGTCACCATGCCATTTCTGAAAATGACTAATCACTCATCTTCTGCTTTCGGGATCCTCATCTCCCTTCATGCTTCCATTGGCTGCTCTGCTAATCATGTGACTCTGGTCCAGCAGTGATTCCGTCCCATCAAAGTCTGCGGTCGGGTTTCCTTTATATCAATAACCTCAAACTTTGCCATCCACTTGCACCCCCCAAACACCAGAGACAACGAGAACCCAGCAGGCCAGGCAGAGACACGAGGAAGGATTAGTTCTGTAAACACCACTGCAGACGTGCTGACACCACTTGGCAGATTTTCACATAAAAACAACGTTTTCAAGTCAAACAACTAAAAATACTGCAAAACACCTAATAATGTTCAGTGTGGATGCTATAAATGTAAGAGCCAAACAGACACTTGGGAGCCGGCGCGGGAGATAATTCTCAGCAGACATCTCTGTGTCTCATCACACACAACTGAGGGAAGGAGAAAGAGGGGAAAAGCAAAACAGAATGAACCCCAGTCCATAATCACACATCGCCACACCGTCCGGGGCGTAGGTGCAAAGAGCCCGCAGAGACTGAAAGCAGTGACAGTGCAGTCTAACCAGTCACTAGAGATCAGTGACATCACCAACACTGCCATCTGTCCAATCACTAGAGACCAGTGACATCACCAACTGTGCAGTCTAACCAATCACTAGAGACCAGTGACATCACCAACTGTGCAGTCTAACCAATCACTAGAGACCAGTGACATCACCAACTGTTCAGTCTGACCAGTCACTAGAGACCAGTGACATCACCAACTGTTCAGTCTGACCAGTCACTAGAGACCAGTGACATCACCAATTGTGCAGTCTAACCAGTCACTAGAGACCAGTGACATCACCAACTGTGCCGTCTAACCAATCACTAGAGACCAGTGACATCACCAACTGTTCAGTCTGACCAGTCACTAGAGACCAGTGACATCACCAATTGTGCAGTCTAACCAGTCACTAGAGACCAGTGACATCACCAACTGTGCAGTCTAACCAGTCACTAGAGGCCAGTGACATCACCAACTGTGCAGTCTAACCAATCACTAGAGACCAGTGACATCACCAACTGTGCAATCTAACCAGTCACTAGAGACCAGTGACATCACCAACTGTTCAGTCTGACCAGTCACTAGAGACCAGTGACATCACCAATTGTGCAGTGTAACCAGTAACTAGAGACCAGTGACATCACCAACTGTGCAGTCTAACCAATCACTAGAGACCAGTGACATCACCAACTGTGCAGTCTAACCAATCACTGGAGACCAGTGACATCACCAACCGTACAGTCTAGCCAATCACTAGAGACCAGTGACATCACCAACACTGCAGTCTAACCAATCACTAGAGACCAGTGACATCACCAACACTGCAGTCTGTCCAATCACTAGAGACCAGTGACATCACCAACACTGCAGTCTGTCCAATCACTAGAGACCAGTGACATCACCAACACTGCAATCTCTCCAATAACTAGAGACCAGTGACTTACCGACAATACAATCTAATCAATCACTGGAGACCAATGACATCACCGACAGTGCAGTCTATCCGATCACTAGAGACCAGTGACATCACTGAGAATATAGTATCTTCAATCACTAGAGACCAGTGATATTACTGAGAATGCAGCCTATCCATCCACTAGAAACCAGTGACATCATTGAGAATACAGCCTATCCAGTCACTAGAGGCCAGTGACATCACTGAGAATGCAGCCTATCCATTCACTAGAGTCCAGTGACATCACTGAGAATGCAGCCTATCCATTCACTAGAGTCCAGTGACATTGCAGAGAATGCAGCCTATCCATCCACTAGAGACCAGTGACATCACTGAGAATGCAGCCTATCCATTCACTAGAGTCCAGTGACATCACTGAGAATGCAGCCTATCCATTCACTAGAGTCCAGTGACATTGCAGAGAATGCAGCCTATCCATCCACTAGAGACCAGTGACATCACTGAGAATGCAGCCTATCCATTCACTAGAGACCAGTGACATCACTGAGAATATAGTTTCTTCAATCACTAGAGACTAGTGACATTACTGAGAATGCAGCCTATCCATCCACTAGAGACCAGTGACATCACTGAGAATGCAGCCTATCCATTCACTAGAGACCAGTAAAATCACTGAGAATGCAGCCAATCCATTCACTAGAGTCCAGTGACATCACTGAGAATGCAGCCTATCCAGTCACTAGAGACCAGTGACATCACTGAGAATGCAGCCTATCCAGTCACTAGAGACCAGTGACATCACTGAGAATGCA
Organism: Hyperolius riggenbachi; assembly: GCF_040937935.1. Lineage (NCBI taxonomy): Eukaryota > Metazoa > Chordata > Amphibia > Anura > Hyperoliidae > Hyperolius > Hyperolius riggenbachi. The sequence goes on from NC_090647.1 coordinate 30,438,847, forward strand.
GCCTATCCATTCACTAGAGACCAGTGACATCACTGAGAATGCAGCCTATCCAGTCACTATAGACCAGTGACATCACTGAGAATGCAGCCTATCCATTCACTAGCGACCAGTGACATCACTGAGAATGCAGCCTATCCAGTCACTAGAGACCAGTGACATCACATACAGTGCAGTCTATCCAATCACTAGAGACCCATCACCAACAGTACAGCTGATCCAATCACTACAGTCCCGTGACATCACTAGCAGTGCAGCGTGTACATTCACTAGAGGCCAAATACATCACTGTACAGAGATGTGCAAAGTCTACAAGTTTAAACGCACACATAACTTTTACAGCATAATTTTTGCATGAGGGGCTCCATGCTACTGCGCAGTGTGGCCTAGATCGTGGCAGAAGAGGAGCGCAGCCCGATCAGATCACCAACAAGCCCTTCTCGGTAATCTTTGGAGGGTCTGCAAGCAGCAACGCCCTGGGAAGCCTCTATAGGATCCAAAGGATCCCCTCTTCGTAGGTAAGTATGTGATTTTGTACCTAGGCAGGGACACTTATAACAGTTTATAAAATACTGTAACATTTAACAACAAAAATATGCAATAAAAACAGTGCTGACTGCTGAATATTTTATACAAGAAGACTGGTTTGTTTGTATCTCTGAAGCGCTGTGACTGCAGTTGTTTGTAAGTAGGGGCCATTCTGTGGTCAGGAGTGATGCAGTGCGCCTGAACGCTGGCTCTCCAGTCTCCCCATCCCGCTCAGCTGGCAGCAGAGTGGCGCGGCGCTGGATCTGGGCGTGGCTGGTGGATTCGGACGTCCAGCTCTGAGAGCAGCAGCTGTAACTCGTCTGCCTCTGGTAGCAGCTGCTGCTGAGGCCGGCGCTGCACTGAGGCAAATGGGTTAAAGCAGGTGTTTCCATTAGTGTGAGATTTACATGGGAATGACAGCAGTGCTGGCACTGAGAGAGGCACATCATCCTCCAGCCTCCCACAGCAGCTCTCAGCCTAACTCTACAGCAAGCTTCCTCACTGTATCTCCACAGAGGAGGACATCTGTGGGCCAAATATATGTGTGCAGGAGACACAACCCCAACACACCTCCAATCACACCTCCTACTGCCACTCCCACATCACACCTGCAGCCACGCCTTTATTACACCTCCAGCTACTCCTTCATCACACCTCCAGCCACGCCTTCATCACACCTCCAGCCTCCCACGGCATGTCTCGGCCTGACTCTACAGCAAGCTTCCTCGCTGTATCTCCATGGAGGAGGACATCTGTGAGCCAAATATATGTATGCGGGAGACACGACCCCAACACGCCTCCAATCACACCTCCTCCTGCCACTCCCACATCACACCTGCAGCCACGCCTTTATTACACACCCAGCTACTCCTTCATCACACCTCCTGCCAGACCTCCAGTCACACCTCCAGCCACACCTCCAGCCACGCCTTCATCACACCTCCAGCCACACCTCCATCACACCTCCAGCCACGCCTTCATCACACCTCCAGCCACGCCTTCACGCCTTCATCACACCTCCAGCCTTCCACGGCAGCTCTCGGCCTGACTCTACAGCAAGCTTCCTCGTTGTATCTCCACAGAGGAGGACATCTGTGAGCCAAATATATGTGTGCAGGAGACACGACCCCAACAAGCCTCCAATCACACATTCTTCACACCTACAGCCACGCCTTCATCACATCTCCAGCCACTCCTTCATCACATCTCCAGCCACGCCTTCACCACACCTCCATCCTCCTACAGCAGCTCTCAGCCTAACTCTACAGCAAGCTTCCTCACTGTATCTCCACGGAGGAGGACATCTGTGAGCCAAATATATGTGTGCAGGAAACACGACCCCAACACGCCTCCAATCACGCAATCATCACACCTACAGCCACGCCTCCATCACACATCCAGCTACACCTTCACTGCACCTCCAGTCACGCCTTCAGTACACCTCCAGCCACGCCTTCATTACACCTCCTGCCACGCCACGCCTTCATCACACCTCCTGCCACGCCTTCATCACACCTCCTGCCATACCTTCTTTACACCTCCAGCCACGCCTTCATCACACTTCCAGCCACGCCTTCATTACACCTCCAGCCACGTCTTCAGTACACCTCCAGCCACACCTTCATTACACCTACAGCCACGCCTTCATTACACCTACAGCCACGCCTCCATCACACATCCAGCTACACCTTCACTGCACCTCCAGCCACGCCTTCATCACACCTCCAGCCACGCCTTCATTACACCTACAGCCACACCTCCATCATGCCTCCAGCCACACCTTCTTCCCACCTCCAGCCACACCTTCATCACACCTCCAGTCACACCTTCATCCCATCTCTAAGTGCCCCATCTAATGCCTAGCCCTTACCCTCCTCCAAGTGCCTAACCAACCCCCCACCTAAAGCAAAGCCCCCCCCCCCCCCCCGCCCACTTCCCTCTCTCCCTGTTAGTTCCTAAAATTAACCCCCTCCCCACCTCATGCCTATTCCATACCCCTCTAGGTGCCTAAAACCACCCTACCAGTGCCTAACCCTAACCCCCCCTTCCCCAAGTGCCCAAAATGCGGAAACTACCCCCCCCCCCCCCCTCCAGCCTTTCTAAGTGCCTAAATGAATCTCCAACCTAATACCTATCCCTAACACCCATCCCCCCGTAAGTGCCTAAAACAAACCTCCTAACCCCATGCCCTCATGGCCGCTAGTTGTAGCCGATTGCCTCCGATCACCTAGAACCATTAATTTCTAAGTAGTAGCTGCATTGGGTGCCCAAATGGCCTGATCCGATATTTCCTCCTTGTTCCCAGCGCTCTGTGTGATTGGACACACGACATACAGATATACAGATATCTCTGCACTTGCTCCAGTGGCGAGCCTTCCCCTTGGCGTGTGAGGAGTCAGTCTGGATGCGCTGGCTGTTTTACAGTTGTGAGGAATCCAAACTTGTGGCGCCAGCACTGCGAGCTGCATCTCTGTAACATCATCTCCCCTGAGATCTCCATCACATGGGCAGACGCACGGCGGACAGGGAGACCAGCGCACAGGTCTGGTGATCACTAACAGAGTGAGAGTAACTTAATTCAGCACAGAGGAGGAATGGAAAAGTCTAGTCTATTGAATATGGCATCCTCTTTGCTCCAAATATGTTTGCTCTATGAAATTAAAGGACAACTGAAGTGAGAGTGATATGGAGGCTAACATATTTATTTCCTTTTAAACAATACCAGTTGCCTGCCAGCCTTGCTGGTCTATTTGGCTGCAGTAGTGTCTGAATCACACCAGAAACAAGCATGTAGCTAATCATGTCAGATCTGACAATAATGTCAGAAACACCTGATCTGCTGCATGCTTGTTCAGGGGCTATGGCTAAAACTATTAGAGGCAGAGGATCAGCAGGACAGCCAGTCAATGTGCATTATTTAAAAGGACATAAACATGTCAGCCTCCATATCCCTCTCCCCTCGGGTTCCCTTTAAAGGGAACCAGAGACGAAGCACCCTTGTGTATTTTACCATATATATCAGTGGGAACATTAGAGAAAACACTTACCATGCTCTCTGTTTCATGCTCACTGCTAAAAGTGTCTGTTATCAGCTGTGATAAGAATCCCGGACTGAGCATTCAGTTTGGCTTTGCAGGGAATAATTATAGCTGAGTCATTATAGCAGAGCCACAAGGGGGCAGGCTTGGGCTTGAAAAGACACCAGAGAAGACAGACTCAGCTATAATCTTTCCGTAGCAAAGCCAGACTGAATGCTCAGTCGGGGATTCTTATCAGAGGTGATCACAGTCAGATTAAACAGAGAACAATGAAACAAAGAGCAGATTAGGTGTTTACTGTCATGTTCCCACTGATTTATAAGGTAAAATATAAGAGGGTGCTTCATCTCTGGTTCTCTTTACAGCTGGCCATTGATTAAAAAACTACCCTGTGCAAGAGCCTGCAATGCAAGGCTCTCCATCACTGCTCAGCAGGTGGTAAGGTAAAGGGAACCTGATGTGAGGGCTGGTGCACAACAAGAGCGCTTCTGAGTGCTTTTAAAAACGCTAGTGCTTTGAAAAACATTTGGCTAATGTATCTGAATGGGATGGAGCACACCAGAGCGATGTGATTTTCTCCCAAACGCAAACTCAGGTCCTGCAGCATCTCTGCGCTTTTCTGAGGCGATCCAGCCTCAATGTTACGTATAGGAAAGTGGAAAATCGCTCTGAAAAGCGCTAGATCAGAGCGATTTTCCAAACGTTTTTGTTACAGAAGCTGTTCAGTTACAGCCCTACTGTATCAAAAAATAAAGAACGCTACGTCAAAACGCTCCAAAAATCGCTAGGCGTGATTACAAAATTGTTCTGCACATGCCTGGAATCTCCTAGAAAAATCACTTCAAAAAGCGATGAGCATTTGCGATTACATTAAAGCTTTTTGGTGTGCACTGCCCCTAAGAAGAGTAGGGAGGCTGCCATATTTATTTCCTTTTAACCCCCTTGGCGGTATGAAAAATAGTCTTTTTTAAAAAAAAAAATTTTTAAATCATGTAGCGAGCCCAGGGCTCGCTACATGATAGCCGCTGCACAGCGGCATCCCCCCAGCCCCGCCGATCGCCTCCGGCGATAGGCGATCAGGAAATCCCGTTCAAAGAACGGGAATTCCTGGAGGGCTTCCCCCGTCGTCATTGGGAGACCCGATCCCCCCCTTGGCGCTGCCTGGCACTGATTGGCACGCGCCGCACCGGATAGCGGCGATCGGGCGTGCGGCGGCGGCGATCGGGGTGCTGGCCCAGCTAGCAAAGTGCTAGCTGCGTCCAGCAAAAAAAAAATTATTTAAATCGGCCCAGCAGGGCCTGAGCGGCACCCTCCGGCGGCTTACCCCGTGTCACACACGGGGTTACCGCTAAGGAGGTTAAACAATACCAGTTGCCTGGCAGCCCAACTGGTCACTTTGGCTGAAGTAGTATCTGAATAACACACCTGGAACAAGCATGCCGCTAATGCAGTCACATTTCAGTCAGAAATATTTGACCTGTTCAGGGTCTATGGCCGAGCTGGGACAGTGAAGAGGAGGGAAGGAGAAGCTGTGGACAGGTAAAATGGCAACAAGCTGCCCCTACATGCTGCACGGCCCAGGGGGGGGGAGGGGGGCAGCACTGGGAAATCCTGCAGGTGCGCACAGATTGTCAATAGATGTCACTCTAACTGGAGTGCGGAGGGATTGGATCAGATAGATCCCTTTCGGATAAAATAATGATCAGAGATGGATCTATCTGTTGGTCATATAGATCAGTATATGCCCACCTTTATAGTTGAGGTGGAACATAAGTCAGCTGAGATAACGCATGACATGAGTTTTTGTGACGCGACCCCAGAGTGACCGCTACCCTCCGCCACAAACAGCAAGCCCAAGGCGGCAGCCAGCGCCGTAAAACTCCGCTCAGCCTTTCATGTTCCCATCCCACCCAGCGAGGGACAGACAAGCGGAACTGATGAGCGAACGGACCACACATCATCCCATCCATGTGCCGAAGCCAAGAACGCAAGAACGCCGTACACCGCGGCCCGACATCGCTCGCTACATCGCAGGACTCTCCTAAATATAGAGCCGCCCCTGGATCTTATCAGAGCATTCCACACAGACATGCTTCCTCCCAGCACACTCGCATCGTCTGCTACTCCAACCTCACTGCAGTCACTTCAGGAGGTAGTAACTTCATTTTCATGACACACACTACTGCATACTGCTTACAAAGAACAACGCTGTTTAACCACTTCAGCACTAAGGTTTTTCGCCTTAAGGACCAGAGCAATTTTCACCTCTCATCACTCCTCCCATTCATTGGCCAATAACTTCATCACAACTTATCACAAGGAAATGATTTATATCTTGTTTTTCGCCAACAATCAGGCTTTCTTTGGGTGGTACATTTTGCTAAGATTGATTGTATTCTAAATGCATTTTAATGGGAACAATAAGAAAAAAAATGGGAGAATTCATTATTTCAGCCATTACAGTTTTAAAATAAAATGCCTTATGCTAGGCATACACCTAGCCAATTATGCGCCGGATCGAGCCGCTGGCTAGATGCCGGCGCACCCCCGCTCGTCCGCGCGGATCGATCCCCGCTCATCCCCGCCGGCTCTCCTTATCACCCGCTCGATTCCCCGCTATTGTCCACCGGCGGGGATCGAGCGGGGAATCTATCCGGCAGGTCATCGGACCTGTCGGATATTATCAATTGAGCCATCAGCGGCTCGATTGATAAGGACTGGAAATGCCGTGTATGCCCAGCATTAGGCCCAGTGCACACCAAAAACCTCTAGCAGATCTGCAAAACGCTAGAGGTTTTTGAAGCAGATTTCAGAGCTATTCTAGGCATGTTTAGAGTCGTTTTCTAAACATGCCTATTGGTTTTGGAGCGTTTTTGTGTATCAGATTACAAATATTGTTACAGTAAACCTGTTACTGAACAGCTTCTGTAACAAAAACGACTGGAAAACCGCTCTGATCTAGCGTTTTTCAGAGCGGTTTTCCACTTTCCTATATTTTAACATTGAGGCAGAAACGCCTTGGAAATCTGAGGCAGGGGTCACACTTGACGGCTTTCGTGCGTGTTTTCTGCACAGAAAAACTGACTTCAACTGAGAACTCATGTTAATCAATAAGCAATTTCACACTTAAATGCAGATTTCGCATGCAGAAAAAAAACTGACATCTTGCGCAATTTGTCAGTTTTCTCTATAAATTACATTAGCTGCTGTAAGGCAGGGGTCACACTTGTCTTTCAGTTTTCTGAAAAGTGTAGAAACTGAAAGACAAGTGTGACCCCTGCCTCAAAAATGCTGCAGCCTCCGAGTTTGCGTTTGAACTGCTCTGGTGCGCACCATCCCATTCACTTTCATTAGCCAAACGGTTTTCCCCCTGCAAGCATTTCAAAAACCGCTTCAGAACCGCTCTTGTGAGCACCAGCCCACACTGTGGATAAAAGCCACACATTTTATTTCTCCATTTGTCCAGATTGTTAAACGTTTAGAATATGTCCCTAGTGCAATGTATGGCAACATTTGGAAATAAAGGTGCATTTTTTCCATTTTCCGTCACTATTTACAAGTCCTTATTTGAAAAAATAGCAGTAATATACCCTCATGACATACATACAAAAAATGTAAGTCCCTAACGTAATTATTTATGTATTATTATACAAGTGTTTTATTTTGGTAACTATGGGAGGGGAGGTAATAGGCTAATTAATGGGGTATTTTATGTATTGTTGTTTAATGTTATGTATGCAGGTGTAATTTTACACGGGAGCGCGCACAACAGCAATTGTGGCGAGATACGTATATCTATGCACCTGGAGCTAAGATGAAGTCTCCGGGTCGTAGATATACTGTAGCAAATACATTAAGTGGTTAAAAGACCACTATAGCAAAAAAAATGTGTAACATTTAAATTGAAATACATGTAAACACATACAAATAAGAAGTATGTTTCTTCCAGAGTAAAATGAGCTATACATTACTTTTCTGCTATGTTGGTATCCCTTACAGTAAGCAGTAGAAATCTGACAGAACTGACAGGCTTTTAACTAGTCCATCTCTTCATGGTTGACTGTCAGTATTTCATTTATTCTTTACAAAAGCACTCACTGGAAAGGATCTGTACAAAGATACAGCCTACCCATCCCGCCTCCAAACATACACTCACCTGTTTGCACACTATTCTAGCAGTTGGACTGAGCAACTGCCGTTCACTCAGTGCTTTTGAAAATAAAGAAAAACCCTGAGAATCACCCATGAGGAGATGGGCTAGTCCAAACCCTGTCAGATTCCTACTACCCACTGTAAGTGACAGCAACATTTTACTTTGGGAGGAATACCATTTTTATATATGTGTTTTCATGTGTTTTACATTTTACAATTTTTCACGATAGTAGCTGACCTGTAGCTATGGTAACAAGTATACTGAACAGTAGTGATGAGCAAGAAATCACCTAATGTGCAAACAAGCTCTACCCAGGAGGCTGACACGGGGTTTAGCAAATCCTAGATTCCAGTAGCTGCAGCAGTGGTGCTAGCAGGTCAGTGATTTGTTGGCTCCAACTACCCCTCCAAGGTGAAGCTAACTGGCTCATCTTCAGTGTTCTGGCCCTCCAGATCTCTCAACTGCCTGTATAACTGGCTAACCACTTTCCCAGGAGCCAGCAGACAGCAATACGATAAACTGTTTTTCTTAGGCAACAATTTACATTTAAAGTGGACCTGAACTCATGCACAAGACAGAAGGAAAACACAGATAAATGCACCCTGTAAGTATTTAGAGAGTTTACCCTGTCTAATTCCTGCTCATCTGTGACTAATCACCACTGTAATTTGATCTCTCAGCTGTGTCCCCTGGCTGCCTCGCAAGAGCAGCTAATTTGTAAACACAGGATGTTAACCCTATGTCTGCTTCCATGAAAGCAGGAGGTAGGCACACTGCAGATTTATTGCAGGATTTGTATTAGCCATAACAAAGGAGTTTTTCTTTAAAGGTTATTATGCTGTTGCTTATCTTTTAGAGCAAAGAGGAAGTTCTGAGTTCAGGTCCTCTTTAATACTAAGTATTATGTACACAAAAGGTTACAATACACTTCCCCTACAATTTCCTCTACTTTAAATTTCTATCTGTGCCAATCGTCAGACCTGTATATTTCCAAAACACGTTTATAGGTAATGGAAGATACCACTCATTTTAGAAAAAAACCTTCCTCGCTTCCTGCGTGTTCGAATGAAGCCCCTTCTTGTTTAATAAAATACCGTAATTACCATGTAAACAGATGCAACAAATCTGACAATTTTCCACAACATCCACATCTTAGATTATGATAATACAATGAATATATATAACTGAGCAGGCAAGTCCCCCACCTAAAGATTAGGCAGCATATTACCACTAAACGCTATTTCAGGCTATAATAAGGCAGTATTTGCAACAAAACTTTTGGAACCATAGCCTTCTATCATGCTGCCCCTAACCTTTGGAACGCCAAGACAGCTCCAACCTCGAAGGCATTTTATTAAAAACAAAAAAATCGATTGGAAATCAGATCAGACATGTTGGACATAATCAAATTGCATCATGTGCACCAGTTATCAGATCCCTGCCCTGTGCTGTTGTCAGATCCCTGCCCTGTGCTGTTATCAGATCCCTACCCTGGGCTGTTATCAGATCCCTACCCTGGGCTGTTATCAGATCCCTGCCCTGCTATCAGATCCTCGCCCTGCGCAGTTATCAGATCCCTGCCCTGCTATCAGATCCCTGCGCTGTTATCAGATCCCTGCCCTGTTATCAGATCCCTGCCCTGTTATCAGATCCCTGCTCTGCGCTGTTATCAGATCCCTGCCCTGCGCTGTTATCAGATCCCTGCCCTGCGCTGTTATCAGATCCCTGCCCTGCGCTGTTATCAGATCCCTGCCCTGCGCTGTTATCAGATCCCTGCCCTGGGCTGTTATCAGATCCCTGCTCTATGATGTTATCAAATCCCTGCTCAAAGATGTTATCAGATCCCTGCCCTGCTCTGTACTCAGATCCCTGCCCTGCGCTGTTTTCAGATCCCTGCCCTGAGCTGTTCTCAGATCCCTGCCCTGAGCTGTTCTCAGATCCCTGCCCTGAGCTGTTATCAGATCCCTGCCCTGTTATCAGATCCCTGCCCTGTTATCAGATCCCTGCCCTGTGCTGTTGTCAGATCCCTGCCCTGTTATCAGATCCCTGCCCTGGGCTGATATCAGATCCCTGCCCTGGGCTGTTATCAGATCCCTGCCCTGGGCTGTTATCAGATCCCTGCTCTATGATGTTATCAGTTCCCTGCTCTATGATGTTATCAGATCCCTGCTCTATGATGTTATCAGATCCCTGCCCTGAGCTGTTCTCAGATCCCTGCCCTGTTATCAGATCCCTGCCCTGTGCTGTTGTCAGATCCCTGCCCTGTTATCAGATCCCTGCCCTGGGCTGTTATCAGATACCTGCCCTGGGCTGTTATCAGATCCCTGCCCTGGGCTGTTATCAAATCCCTGCTCTATGATGTTATCAGATCCCTGCTCTATGATGTTATCAGATCCCTGCTCTATGATGTTATCAGATCCCTGCCCTGCGCTGTTCTCAGATCCCTGCCCTGAGCTGTTCTCAGATCCCTGCCCTGTTCTCAGATCCCTGCCCTGTTATCAGATCCCTGCCCTGCGCTGTTATCAGATCCCTGCCCTGTTATCAGATCCCTGCCCTGCGCTGTTATCAGATCCCTGCCCTGGGCTGTTATCAGATCCCTGCCCTGGGCTGTTATCAGATCCCTGCCCTGTTATCAGATCCCTGCCCTGGACTGTAAGCAGATCCCTGCCCCAAGCTGTTATCAGATCCCAGTCCAGTTACTGCACTCCTGTCCTGTTATCCTATATCTCTGTGCTGTTATCATATATCTGTGTCCTGTTATAAGAGAGCTGTTCCCCTATGATAGTGCTGTAGCCACATCAGTGCTGTCCTCCATTATCAGATTCCTGTCCGATTATTACACTCCTGTCCTTTTATCATGTAACACTGAGCTGTTATCATATATCTCTGAGCTGTTATCAGTCAGCTGTTCCCCTATGAAAGTGCTGTCCCCCTTCATCAGTGTTGTCCCCCATTATTAGTCCCCAGTCGTGTTATTGCACTCCTGTACTGTTATCATATACGGTAACATGGAGCAGTTAACCCATATCTCTGAGCTGTTATCAGTGAGCTGTTCCCCTATGACAATGCTGTCACCCTATCAGTGTTGCGCTCCCCCTGTTATCAGATCCCAGTCCTGCTAACCTATATCTCTGAGCTGTTATCATATATCTCTGACCTATCATCACATATCTCTGCCCTGTTATCACATATCTCTTTCCTGTTATCCTATATCTCTGAGCTGTTATCATACATCTCTGTCCTGTTATCCTATATCTCTGAGCTATCATCACTTATCTCTGTCCTGTTATCATATATCTCTGAGCTGTTATCACATATCTCTGTCCTGTTATCATATATCTTAGAGCTATCATCACATATCTCTGCCCTGTTATCACATATCTCTGTCCTGTTATCACATATCTCTGCCCTGTTATCACATATCTCTGTCCTGTTATCATATATCTCTGAGCTGTTACCATATATCTCTGAGCTATCATCACATATCCCTGCCCTGACATATCTCTGCCCTGTTAATATATCTCTGAGCTGTTATCTTATATCTCTGCCCTGTTATCACATATCTCTGAGCTATCATCACATTTCTCTGTCCTGTTATCACATAACTCTGTCATGTTATCTCTGAGCTGTTATCATACATCTCTGAGCTGTTATCACGTATCTCTGTCCTGTCACATATCTCTGTCCTGTTATCTCTGAGCTGTTATCACATACCTCTGTCCTGTTACCATATATCTCTGTCCTGTTATCATATATCCCTGAGCTATCATCATATATCTCTCCCGTTATCACATATCTCTGAGCTATCATCATATATATCACCCCTGTTATCACATATCTCTGTCCTGTTATCTCTGAGCTGTTATACATCTCAGTCCGGTTATCACATAGCTGTGTACTGTTATCACATATCTCTGCCCTGTTATCACATATCTCTGTCCTGTTATCTCTGAGCTGTTATCATATATCTCTGTCCTGTCATCATATATCTCTGAGCTATCAACACATTTCTCTGTCCTGTTATCACTAATCTCTGTCCTGTTATCATATACATCTGCCCTATTATCACATATCTCTGTCCTGTTATCATATATCTCTGAGCTATCATCACATATCTCTGTCCTGTTATTACATATCTCTGTCCTGTTATTATATATATATATCTGACCTGTTATCACATATATCTGTCCTGTTATCATATCTCTGAGCTATCATCACACATCTCTGCCCAGTTATCACATACCTCTGTCCTCCTGTTATCTCTGAACTGTTATCATACATCTCTGTCCTGTTATTACATGTATCTGATTATCACATATCTCTGTCCTGTTATCACAAATCTATGTCCTGCTATCATATATCTCAGTCCTGTTATCATATAACACTGAGCTGTTATCACATATCTCTCCCGTTATCATACATCTCTATCCTGTTATATCTGAGCTGTTATCACATATCTCTCCCCTGTTATCACATATCTCTCCCCTGTTATCACATATGTCCTGTTATCAGTGATCTGTCCCCCTATGACAGGTAGTAGCAGGGTGGGTACTCACGGGGTCTGGCTCTGGCTTGCGTGTGGCCGGCTATGGCGAGCAGCAGGAGGAGGGCGAGCTCTGAGGGGGACATGGTGGCTTCCAGGTGCAGCTCCGGCTCTCGCTGCCTTCCCAGCTCTAACCCGGGGCTATAAGAGCTCTGCGAGGAGAGTCAGCAGGACACAACTACGTCAAGATCCCCCCGAAGAGAGCTGCATGGCCAGCCTGTCAGCAAGGGCGCCCCCTATGGGGGGATGACAGGAGCTGCAACAGCCTCTCTGCAACATTGCTGATTAATAAACCAAAACTAACAGAGATTATCACTGGCACAAAACTTCATCTCAACACGCCATACCACCTTGGTTATTCAATCTCACCACTTTCATGTAGTTACTAGTATAAAGGTGGCCACACACCATACAATTTTTTTAAATATCTGTTCAATTTAAGAATTGCAATCAATTTTTCTGACTGATTGTAACATTTCAAAAATATGACCAATGTACCACACACCTATGTTCAATTTTTCCCCACTTATGATAAAAATGATTGGAAACTCAGAGAAAATTGCTAGTGTGTGTATAATAAAAAATTAACAATCCAACACACGCCATACAATCTTTAGAAAGATTGAAGAAAATTATCTGGCATTCCGGATCGATTAAAATCGAAGAAAACGGGAAATACGATCGGATTTTTCAGTTTAATGAAAAAAAGCTTTTGATTTTTTTGGGAGATCTGATCGTTTTTATCGAATTAACGTAAAATCGGATCATTTTATTGTATCATGTGTGGCCACCAAAGGGACACTGTAGGGGGGTCGGGGGAAAATGAGCTGAACTTACCCGGGGCTTCTAATGGTCCCCCGCAGACATCCTGTGCCCCACAGCCACTCACCGATGCTCCGGCCCCGCCTCCGGTTCACTTCTGGAATTTCCGACTTTAAAGGGGAACTGAAGAGAGAGGTATATGGAGGCTGTCATGTTTATTTCCTTTTAATCAATACCAGTTGCCTGGCAGCCCTGCTGGTCTATTTCTCTGCAGTAGTATCTGATTAAAACCAGAAACAAGCATGCAGCTAGTCTTGTCAGATCAGACTTATAAGTCTGAACCACTGAAACACCTGATCTGCTGCATGCTTGTTCAGGGGCTATGGCTAATAGTATTAGAGGCAGAGGATCAGCAGGGCTGCCAGGCAACTGGTATTGTCTAAAAGGAAATAAACAGGACAGCCTCCATATACCTCTCTCTTCAGTTCCCCTTTAAAGAGACTCTGTAACATTAAAAAGATCCCCTGGGGGGTACTCACCTCGGGTGGGGGAAGCCTCCGGATCCTAATGAGGCTTCCCACGCCGTCCTCTGTCCCACGGGGGTCTCGCCGCAGCCCTCCGAACAGCGGCGACTGTGCCGACTGTCAGTTCAATATTTACCTTTGCTGGCTCCAGCGGGGGCGCTGTGGCGGCTTTCTGTTCCGAACTACACGGAAATACCTGATCTCATTCGGGTCCGCTCTACTGCGCAGGCGCAGGAAACTTGCGCCTGCGCAGTAGAGCAGATCCGACGGCGATCGGGTATTTCCGTGTAGTTCGGAGCCGACAGCCGTCAGAGCGCCTGCGCAGGAGCCAGGAAGGTAAATATTGACGTCACCGCTGCACGGACTCCACGGAGGGCTGCAGCGAGACCCCTGACAGATGGAGGACGGCGTGGGAAGCCTCATTAGGATCCGGAGGCTTCCCCCACCCGAGGTGAGTACCCCCCAGGGGATCTTTTCATGTTACAGATCCTCTTTAAAGTCTGAAAACCACTGCGCCTGCACGCCCGTGTCCTCGATCCCGCTGATGTTACCAGGAGCGCACTGCACAGGCCTAGTATGGTCTGAGTCTGCGCAGTATGCTGCTGGTGACATCAGCGGGAGCGAGGACACGGCAACGCAGGCGCAGTGGTTTTCAGACTTTAAAGTCAGAAATTCCAGAAGTGAACCGGAGGCGGGGCCGGAGCATCGGTGAGCGGCTGTGCGGGCACAGGATTTCTGCGGGGGACCATTAGAAGCCCAGGGTAAGTTCAACTCATTTTCCCCCGACCCCCCTACAGTATCCTTTAAGAGCTTATCCAATCAATCATTCCAGGTATTTTCAATCTGTTGGCTCTTATACTACATAGATTTGGTAAATCTGTACAACCAAGATTGTATGGTGTGTGTTAAGCTTAAAGGTGGCCACGCACGATACAATAAAATGATCCGATTTTACAGCAATTCGATAAAAACAATCGTATCTCCCGGAAAAATAGAAAGCTTTTTTTCATTTGACTGAAAAATCAGATCGGATTTCCCGTTTTTTTTTTTTTTTTCAATTTATTTCGATCCGCAATTCCAGATATTTCTCTTCAATTTCTACTAAAGATTGTATGGTGTGTGTTGGAGTGTCAATTTATTAATATACACACACTAGCAATGTTCTCTGAGTTTGCAATCGTTTTTATCATCATTGGGGGAAATTGAACATACGTGTGTGTGGTACATTGGTCATATTTATGAAATGTTACAATCGGTCAGAAAAATTGTTTGCAATTCTTAAATTGAACAGATATTTAAAAAAATTGTATGGTGTGTGGCCACCTTTAGTCGTTACAAACTACAGAGAAACTGATTTCATCTCACATGTCTTTCTTACATTACACAGAGGCTCTGGTGGGACTACAAGTCCCAGCTTGTACAGCAGGCACACCTGTAGCAGCTATCACATCTATACTGTACAATTATGAAGCTTTTTGCTGGACCATCACTGCTGGAAACTAATGGGGAACAAGAACTGTCCTGGCAGATCAGTTCGGGACATAATCGGTGTTATTTGCTCAAATCAAATGATAACAAACAATTGCGCCATTCAAACAACTCACATCTGCAGGCGGCTATATTTGTTTCCTTTTAAACAATACCAGTTGCCTGGCAGCACTGCTGATCTCTTTGGCTGCAGTAGTGTCTAAATCACTCACCTGAAACCAGCATGCAGCAAATCCAGTCAGACTTAAGTCAGAAACATCTGATCTCCATGCTTGTTCAAGGTCTATGGCTACAAGAGGCAGATGATCCGCTGGACAGCCAGGCAATCTGTATTGTTTAAAAGGAAATATATATGGCAGCCTCCATTATCCCTCTCACGTCAGGTGTACTTTAAAGGAGTACTGTAATGAAAAAAAAAAATGAGTTTAAAGAGGAACTCCAGTGGAAATAATGTAATAAAAAGTGCTTCATTTTTACAACAATTATGTATAAATGATTTAGTCAGTGATTGCCCATTGTAAAATATTTCCTCTCCCTGATTTACATTCTGACATTTATCACGTCGTGGCATTTTTACTGCTGGCAGGTGATGTCAGCGGAAGGAGGTGCTGCTTGCTTTTTTTGGCAGTTGGAAACAGCTGTACACAGCTATTTCCCACAATGCAATGAGGTTCACAGACAGGAAACTGCCAGGAGTACCACGGTCCTCAGAGTTTCTTGTGGGAGGGGTTTCACCACAATATCAGCCATACAGCACCCTCTGATGATCTATTTGAGAAAAGGGAAATATTTCTCGTGGGAAAGGGGGTATCAGCTACAGATTGGGATGAAGTTCAATTCTTGGTTATGGTTTCTATGGTTTCTATGGGTGTGGATGGTGTAATGGTTAAGGGTTCTGTTCAGTAAGCCAGCACCTATTCAGTAGGAGACCTTAGGCAAGTCTCCCTAACACTGTCTGCTACTGCCTATAGAGCGCATTCTAGTGGCTGTAGCTCTGGCTCTTTGAGTCCGCCAGGAGAAAAGCGCGGTATAAATGTTATGTGTCTTGTCTCATCTTTAACTTACCTGGGGCTTCTACTGGCCCCCTGCAGACCTCCTGTGCCCGCACCGGGACACGGCAACTGGCATGTTACCTGATACATTGGTGCACGCAAGCTGGCATGTCACCTGACCTGCATCGAATCAGGTGGCACGTCTGCTTCCATGCAAGGAGGGCACTGAAAAGCCGCTAGGAAGACTACAAAATGTCTCCAGAGGCTCAGTAAGTATCTGAATGCCTTTAAACCTGCCCAAAATAACAGTACCTGTTATCCCTTCTGGCATGCCGGTTAGTTGAGACTTCCGGTTGCCTGAGTTCAAGATAACAGGGACTTTGCTATAAAATGCCCATAGGAAAGCAGTACTGCAGGCTCAGGTAAACACGACACAGAATATGGAAGTACAGACTTGCCAGGCGGGCAGCAAGCAATGCTACCAATGCGTTCATTGTAAATATATATTTTTCTACTAAAAAATGTGTTTGATTGACTCTAAACTTTATTACCATCCTTTAAATTGATACATTACTAATTTTAAAATATTCATATGAAGGAAAATGAACCAGGACAGAAAGGACCAGTGTGGTTTGAATTCTAAAACACCACATTTTTCTAATGAAGTCTTTAAGGTATACGCGATTAGGGTTGTGGCAGGGGTGTGGTTAGAGGTGTGTCAGGGGCGTGGCTTAAGTGTCCCTCTTTCTCATCTCAAAATGTTGGGAGGTATGACTAAGGGTACGGAGGTAAAACATTTTCTGCTCTCTGCACCATTGTTTTTAATGACTGCATCTGCTCAGCCACTGATAAGGAGTCATACAAAGTTTTGTAGAAAAAGATTTGTAGACAGACCTTATTCAGTGTGCAGCAGGGTCTTGTGTACAGGGCCACGCCCCCAACCTCTCTACCCCTCCCCAAGTGCTGTGTACTGCAGTAATGCTGGAGAAGTCTGCAGAGCCAGTTCTGCTCCAGACTGAGTGTATTAAGCTGTGGCTGGGTGCACACTTGTCTGTCAGTATTCTGTATGTGTTTTCTGCACACCATGCAGGGCCGGGCCTAGGCAGAGGCGAGAGAGGCTCCAGCCTCAGGGCGCAGTGTAGGAGGGGGCGCAGGCTGAGGCAGAGGCGAGAGAGGCTCCAGCCTCAGGGCGCAGTGTAGGAGGGGGTGCACAACTCACTCAGCTAACATTCCCCTATTGTGTTTGAAGCAACGAGAAGTAAGAAAAGGAGATGCATGGCATTGTCTGCAGGCCAGATAACTAGAGATTAAGGTGTTGGGGGCCCTGGGGCGCCGTCTAATAGCAATCATAGCAATCAGTGAGTGACGGCTGGAGTGGGAGGGATGGAGGGGCGCACTTTGGTGTCTCAGCTTTGGGTGCAGGAGGACCTTGTCCCGGCTCTGACACCAATGTGTGTCTGTATGTGTGAAAACATGCATGTTTTAACACAGAAACTAACGTAATTGAAAGAGAAAGTGCTCACTTCACTGCTGTCTGATCTGATGTTTTGTTCTGCATGGAGATTGGAGAAATCACATTCAAGTGTGCACTACTAGCCAACTGAATAACATTGGTTCTCAGTTTACTTGTGCAGAAAGCAGGGGAGGGGGCCCAGTGATTTCTAGTTACGCCTCTGAATGCGTTATCTCAGGGCGGTGACGCCATTCTGTACATCAGCTGTTTTTATTAGGGGATTTCCACACCAAATAAGTGCCAGCGAATAGGGATTTTGGAGAGACTGAATTTTCGCAAGTGATGCAATTTTCACAGCGCTTTTTCTTTTATATAATTGTTACTAACCTCCCCTTCCTCCAATAATGTGTTTTAAAGAGACACTGAAGCGAGAATAAATCTCGCTTCAGACCTCATAGATAGCAGGGGCATGTGTGCCCCTGCTAAAACGCCACTATCCCGCGGCTAAACGGGGGTCCCTTACCTCCCAAATCCCCTCTGTGCAGCCGGGGAGCGCTTCCGCATTCAGGCAGGGCTAATGGCCGCAGCCCTGCCCCACGCGCGTCTGTCAGCGCGTATCTCCGCCTCTCCCCACCCCTCTCAGTCTTCCTTCGCTGAGAGGGGCGGGGGAGAGGCGGCGATGCGCCGCTGATAGACGTGCTGTGAGGCAGGGCTGCAGCCGTTAGCCCTGCCTCAACAGCAGCAAAATCTACGACCAAGTTGGTCGCGGATTTTGCAGGAGGGGATTTTAGAGGTAAGGGACCCCCGTTTAGCCGCTGGGTAGCAGCGTTTTAGCAGGGGCACACATGCCCCTGCTAAATATAAGCTCTGAAGCGAGATTTATTCTCGCTTCAGTGTCTCTTTAACAATACTGTTATGTACTGTATTTATTTTATGAGCCTTGTGAGATGGGCCCCCAGGCTGTGATGGTCACCAGGGGTAAGGGAACAAGAGAAAGGGAGTGAATATTGGGGGCACCATCAGCGTTTTG
This sequence comes from Hyperolius riggenbachi, assembly GCF_040937935.1. Classification (NCBI taxonomy): domain Eukaryota; kingdom Metazoa; phylum Chordata; class Amphibia; order Anura; family Hyperoliidae; genus Hyperolius; species Hyperolius riggenbachi. The sequence continues at coordinate 30,457,355 of NC_090647.1, forward strand.
CTGGGGGGCCTCCATGATATGTAGTTATGCTCCTGATTGGTACAAATACAAATACCCCATGCACTGATTTTGCGATTTTTAAGAGAAATGATTCAGTCTCCTTGTGAAATAGGCCATAGGATTTTAATGTCCCTGCTCTTTTCAAAACACTGGAAAGCGCTGGCGATCAGAAAAGGCCACTAGAAATCACAAAAACGCAACCGCAAAATGCCTTTTTTGTAGTTATTTTTGCAACATTTTCTACAGCGATTTCTGATGATTTTAAAGCATTTTAGAAGTTAATGTTAGTGATTTGAACAGTGATTGCAATTTGCGATTTCCTTCTCTTTAAAAAAAAATTGGTTCTGGGTTGTAAAATTGCTGCAAAGTCGCTTTGTAAGGGCCATTGGAGGGCTGGACCCCACTAGAACAATTTGAGCGTTTAGGGGGTGATTCAAACCGCTGGCGATTTCCCTAAACGCTCAGCTAATGTTAATGGATGGGCCAAATTTCATTGGAGCGACTGCGATTAGCAAAATCGCAAACGCAGCACATGCAGCATTTTTGAGCAATAGCGTTTTGCGTTAGCGTTTCTGCAATGTAAAGTATATAAACGCTGGCGTAATCGCTCATGAATCGCTATATCGAGCGATTTTGCTAGCATATTTAAATTACTGTACACTATAACAAAAATGTAAATTAATTGAAAGGACCAATCAGGATTAAAAACGCTAATCGCAAATTGCTCCACAATCTCTGCCAAAACGCTTACACTTTTTAAAATTGCTACCAAAATCGCCAGAAAACGCTCTTGAAATCGTTTACAAAACGCTCATTTAAAACACTAGCGATTGCGATTAGCGATAGCGCTTTGTAGTGGGTTCCAGGCCTCAAAAGTGATTTTGCAGCGATCCAATACTTTGTATTGGAACGCAGTCGCTCAGAAACTGCTGCAGGATCCGCAATTGTAATTCGGGAAATCACTCCTGTGGAATCACCTCCATTGACTTCCATTAGCCTAGCTCTGCTGCTGGCGCTTCCGAAGTGCGGCTGAAACGGCTCCTGTGGGTCCTCCAGCCCTAAAAGCGCTCTTAGGCTAGGAATCCACTAGGAATTGCTGCAGCGCTTTTAAACCACACAAATGCTGTGTGCAGCGATTCCTAGGAGTTTAGTGATTGCGATGGGCGGCGCTTTGAAGTGCCATACAGTACACTGTACAGCGCCTCCCATTGGCAATTTGTACCTGTAAATAAAGTTAGTTATACTCACCGGGTGTCCTGATGTCCAGCTTCTGTCTGTAGCCCCGCCCCCATAGGTCATAGGTGCTTAGCTAGGACCAATTAGAGAAGCGTCTGTGACTAGGGGGAGGGGATTGCTAGGGGGCAGGGCTACGGGCGGAAGCCGGACATCAGAACACTCGTTAAGTATAACTAGCTTTTTTTTAACCACTTCACTACCCTGGTCATTTTCACAGTTCAGCTGTGATTACTTTGACAATAACTTTATCAATAATTATCACACCTAAATTATCTATCTATTTTTCGGAATATAAGATGCACCTAGTTTTAGAGAAGGAAAATAAAGAAAAAAAAATATTCTGAACCAAAAAGTCCTAAAATATTTCATCAGGTGCTGTCATATACCTCATTTTGTGTAGTCACTGTCAGTCTAGATACCAATGTACTGTATCTGCTGTGGGGTTACATGAAAGCACTAAACAGCTGCATAGAGTATATTTTCACCTCTCACTCACTAGATGCTGCTGCTAGTCTTGTCTTAGGACAAGAGTACCGGCAAAGCACATGGGGGATGGTATGAAATGCAGCGTCAAGCCACAGTAAGCTGCGATTTTGATCTTATATTTGTATATTCGGAATATAAGACGCACTGACTTTTCTCCCCCAGTTTTGGGGGAGAAAAAGTGCGTCTTATATTCCGAAAAATACGGTTATATATTGTTTTTTTCATGACAAATAAGGCTTTTTGTGGCTGATATTTGTTATTAGTAATTACCTTAATTTCTATGCATTTTAAAAGGAAAATAAGGAAAAAAGTGAAAAAAATACACAATGTATCCACTTTCATACATTATAGCTTTAATGTAAATAGTTCTATTGTACATTAAACCCACACATTTTATTTGTCTATCCCTCCTGTTTATTTACACAGTTCATTTGTTTCGATAATGTATTAGATGTAACAATTACTGTAAGTAATGTATACTATCTGCTACTGTCTGCTCCTGGAATGTGTATTTTACACTTGTTTACTAATTAACTCTGCTATTGAATTCCCTGGGGGGAGGAGAGGGGTTTGCAGCGCTTCAAAACTTTGCATTGAGCACAAACATGCCAAAAAGCTGCATGTCCTATGACTGCAATTTTCATAATCACAATCTCACTAGTGGGTTCAACCCCAATACAATACATTGGCAAAGCGTTTTTTGGAATCGTTGTCAATCCAAAAACGTTGCCAAAATCGCTTTAGTGGGCCCCAGGCTTCAGTGTGAATCAGCAGCTTTTTATAGAATTGACCTAGCAGACAGCTGTTTAAAAGCGACCTCTACCGTTTATGTCACATAATAATGGAGTAAGTTTAGTTCAGTGAAGCAGGAGGTGAGATGGTCGATGAGGAGCCAATAACTCGTCTTGCATATAATTCGTATGCAGTTCACAATGAGGCCCAGTTCCAAGCTGCATACCATCTGCATTAAACTTGCACTGAAGACAAAGCTATTTTCACATCTTCCTCTTTTCCCCAATCACAGATCACAATGTACACTCTACAGCCATTCTGAACCGGGGTACTGCGGAACCCTTCCATTGATGCAACCAACAGATTGATGGCTGAGATGAGCTCAGGTGAGAATAGAGAGAACACAAGTAAGGCAGCAGGCATGGAGAGAAGGAGACAGAGTGAGTGGAGGACGGTGAGTATGTGCCTTCCCCTCCCCACCACTGAGCACCAATGTACTGATTCAGAGGCAATATTCTTCTGTGTAGATGTGTGGGAAGGGGTGATAGCCGGGCATGTGCTGTGTTGGGGGGAGGAGCAGTCTGAAGCCCACTGACACTACTGATAGATGGGCATGTGATTGCTGCACTGTGGGGGTAATTGTTGCTATTCTTATGCGGGGTGATTGCTGCACTGTGAAGTAATTGTTGCACTTCATATGTGGGGTGATTGCTGCACTGTGAGGTAATTGTTGCAATTCATATGTGGGGTGATTGCTGCATTGTGAAGTAATTGTTGCACTTCATATGTGGGGTGATTGCTGCACTGTGAGGTAATTGTTGCAATTCATATGTGGGGTGATTGCTGCATTGTGAAGTAATTGTTGCACTTCATATGTGGGGTGATTGCTGCACTGTGAGGTAATTGTTGCAATTCATATGTGAGGTGATTGCTGCATTGTGAAGTAATTGTTGCACTTCATATGTGGGGTGATTGCTGCACTGTGAAGTAATTGTTGCACTTCATATGTGGGGTGATTGCTGCACTGTGCAGTGTGACATGGGGTAGTGATTGCTGCAATTGTAACATGGGGTAGTGATTGCTGCATGTGTAATATGACAACCGTACTATTGTTAACTGAGAGGTGTATAATAGTAGGTAGAAGGCAACATTTTGTAGTTGTTCCTCGACCCTGAAATGGATGAGAAAGGCTGCCCTATATAGTAAAAGGGTCTTAAAAAAGGAACAGTGGTATTCACCACTTCATGCATTGAGTAAAATATAATAGGTCGGTAAAATACCACATTTTGTATTTTCATATTTTTTTTTCTGAGTTCACAAAGATTTTCACACACGCGGTTATATTTTGGTAATTTACAGAAAAACATGGCTTCCATTCACTAAGACCTGTTTTGTAATAAGTAGAAGTGTAACTAGCTGTGGAGAAAGTCTCAGCAACAAGCTGCGTCCTGCTACGGTGATATTCTCCCATTTCTGGACGGAGTTCTGCTGATTCTTCAGGTTATCAGCCTAAAATTCTTCAGGTTATCTGCCTAAAACATGAGCCGTTCCTTTACAACAGCTGCTTGTGACAGCCTACAGCTGTAAAAGGCATCCCTGGCGTCCCTTTAGACTGCATGACTAATCTAGTCCCTCTGATTCCTTGTATCAGTCCTTCCCTGTGCATGTCTAAAGGGATACAAGGGAAACCCCTATGAATGTGCTCTGCTCCTGCATGTTGTGTTTTTATTACTTTCTGCTGCCCCGCCCTGCAGTGTATCGGCACCAATGGAGTAAGGAGTGGGACGGGGTGGCTTTTCCTATTGGCTATCTCCTTTGCCCTTCCAGTTTACAGAGTGGCTAATTGCTAGTAACAGCTCCAGGCTGGAGGTTAACTACCGAGCATCTCACTTGTCTTAGTACATAGCAAAGAAATGAACAGCGCTACTTAAAAACAGATGCGTGCCTACCTGCAAGAGAGTGCAAGCCCCACTTGTGGGATAAAATACACACTGAGCATACACATGACCTGTCTACCACTTGGAGGATGTTGGTTTCCTGTAACAGCTTGCATGTAACTTGTTAAGTACTCGTCCCTCCCACTGTCGAAGAAGTCTTTCCTCCATGGGAGGGGACCTAACACTAACTAAATCCTACCTATGCATATGCATAGCCTGGGCGCGCTACCAAGTAAAATTGAAAATTGCGCAAAAAAGTGGGATCGGCGCATCACCAGGCCGCCTCCAAATGGCCTCTGCTCAGAGATGCGCTGAGCCCCCCCAGAAACTACAAACGCACCTTGAATCCAAACAGAGGCTCTGCATATACACCAAAAGCAAAGCTGTTAAGTGGGAGCAGCTGACCAAAAATAAATTAAATTAGTACATAGCATACATACATAGCGGCCTGGTGATGCGCTGATCCCACTTTTTTGCACAATTTTCAATTTTACTTGGTAGTGCGCCCAGGCTATGCATATGCATAGGTAGGATTTAGTTAGTGTTAGGTCCCCTCCCATGGAGGAAAGACTTCTTTGCAGTGGGAGGGACGAGTACTTAACAAGTTGCATGCAAGCTGTTACAGGAAACCAACATCCTCCAAGTGGTAGACAGGTCATGTGTATGCTCGGTGTGTATTTTATCCCATGAGTGGGGCTTGCGCATCTCTGAGCAGAGGCCATTTGGAGGCGGCCTGGTGATGCGATGATCCCACTTTTTTGCGCAAATCTCACTTGTCTTACCGCATGCTCTAATCTTTGTGAATATACATTTACTGAAGTACTTACCGCACAAGTCTGTCATTTACCTCACTAGTCAGTCATTTTACTTTTACCATGTGGTAAAATGAATCGATATATTGAGCCTTTGTGAATCAATATTTTACCAGATTAATACTTTCTAGCACCATGTATTAATACTTTTCTTCCCTACCATGTGCAGCACCCCTCCTTCTCCCTGTGCAGCCCCCTCTTCCAGGTCTAACATTCATGTACAGCAGCCTCCTTCAGTTCTATATAGGTCCCTAGGGCAGCAGCTCCCTATTTCCATGTGTTGCGCCTTATTTGCAGCGTCTGCATTCCATTTGCAGCCTCTTCTTCCATATGCAGCAGTCCCTCCTCCAAGTCCAGACACCCCTTGCCCAACTGTCACCCAAGACCTGTGCCTTGGTGGCCTTTCCGGAAATCCGGCCCTTTAGATGTTCAGTAAAAACGTCTGTTTTCTGTATTACCGAATGCAGTAAGGCTTAGTGAATTGAGCCCAATATAACAAAGCGACACGCCATACATAACACAGAGTAGGGACACCAAGAGCCAAATATAGTGTAGTATGTACTGGTAGCTGAAATAAAGTATGATAGAGTAATAAGCTATACTCACAAAGCAGGGTTACCTCAAAGGCAACCACTGTACATGCAGGTGGGGAGATTAGACCTGACCCCGCTCAGGATTATGAAGTCGCTCTCCGTAGATGAGGAAAAAAGGGGGTAAAACCCCTCCACCAAGGGTGGACTTTATATAGCTCTGTCAGAGGTGCCTGGCTCTTCTACTGACCACATATGCTATTGCTCCATTGTTATTGCCTGATGAAGCGGGATCAAACCTGCGAAACGAGTTGCATTGTCCCCCGGAGTATGTAAATTAACTTGTTGTATTTGACAAACACATTGGCAATTTTTGTGTCTGCCCAGAGGAGGTAAGTCCACCACTTCCTCCTCATGTTTTAAACTTTTTAGATTCTTTTATCCTTTTGGCGCCTCTGTATCCATACTACGCCATACACAAGACTCTCTTCTTAACCTTCGAGGAAGCGGATTCAGCAGGGAGGATGCCCAGAATGTCTCACACCTCAGCAATGTCACTCGTTCTCAGTAAGCTGACAGGCTGTTTTTCCCCTGATTTATCTGCGATAGGCTCTGTGTGGAGGTGTTTCACCACGGCAGGGCCTCCATCAGGCTGGCTGTGAACTCTGCTGAGGGTGTAACGTTCTGTCATGGCTGCCTCACTGAGAGGGAAGAGATATTTAGAGATATGTAGAGGAGGCGTGACATTCCTCATGGGCTCTCTGACAGACCTGCCAATGCCCGTTTGTCTGTGCTAATTTACTTTAACGTCTCTGTGCGGTTCTGAGGGGGGCTCCCAGGGGGACTGTTTATCCCGGGACACAGAAGATGCGCGTTTGTTATTATTCTGAAATATCAACACCAAGATCAACAGATGTATTAGTCTGACCTTGCTCTCACCCAAAAATCAGGCTGTTATGAGGAAGTATGTTCCATCCTGAGACTGCTGGGACAATGCCTTCTCTGATATTTGCATTACAGGAGTCTTCTTAAATGATATGGACATTTCCCAAAGGCTTTTCTGCACCTCAAGTCGGTACATTACTCACATTTTTGTCAATAATACTTTATTACAGATTTTCATGTCATATACAGTGGGATGCAAAAGTTTGTTAATCGTCATGATTTTCCTGTATAAATCGTTGGCTGTTACAATAAAAACATTATCCGCAAAAGTCTGGTGGTAATGCGCTGTTGCGCTCGGCCCCATTGCCTTGCCATTGCGTCACCATGCGGTAAAACAGGGTAACGCAACACAGGTTTTCAATGCAAGTGTAAAAGGGGCCTCAGTGTTGGAATCAGGAAATGTGAGTGCCTGGGGCTAATGAAAGGTTAGTAGTTGGGGGCCCCCCACAGCTCTAGGCCCCCTGCAATCATAGGAGCTGAACCCCTCTAGTCAATCCTCTGGCTCCTTGGAATATCCTCCAAGTAAAAAATGCAGTTCATTACACGTCTCCCCAGAGCCTGAGATTTGGACTCCAGTAGTGCAGCATTTCTTTCAAACATTATACCTGGATTACTGACATCACTGATTACAAGATTCTGCAAGATCCTAGGGCTGGGTTTCTGCATAGGGAAAGGGGTCAGGGAAAGCTTCTTCCAAAGGGGCAGAAGGACATGGAAGGCAGTGTTACTATGTACACTGCAAACAGAATAAGGAGGCACCAAATGGGGAGCAAAGCATGGGTGGGTGGAGGCAGAGCAGAATCATCAACAAGGCAACCTAGGCAGGTGCCTGGGGCCAAGTGGGTTTAAGGGGCACCAACTGTCACTCTCCCTGTCTCGTATAACACCTCAGATTGCCAATAGGACCAGCAGGATGACCTAAACCTACTACTTTGCCTAGGACCCCATTTTATCTTAAAGGATACCCGAACTGAAATGTGACATGATGAGATAGACATGTGTATGTACAGTGCTTAACCACTTGCCGACCAGGGCTTTCTGCACTGATCGGTGCTGCGTGGGCTCTACAGCCTGCAGCACCGATCAGGAGTGCAGCAGGGCGATCAGACTACCCCCCTTTTTTCCCCACTAGGGGGATGTCCTGCTGGGGGGGTCTGATCGCCGCCGGCTGCAGTTGCTTAGCGGGGGGGGCTCTTCAAAGCCCCCCTCCGCAGCGCTTTCCACCCTCTCGCCCGCTCCCTCCCTCTCCCTTCCCCTGTGAGCTGCGCAGGACGGATTTCCGTCCTGCGCATTGAAGGATAGGCTTCAGCCTATCATATGCCGGCGATCCTCGGCCAATCAGAGGCCGGGGATCGCCGATCTGCCTTACGGCGCTGCTGCGCAGCAGCGCCGTATGATGTAAACAGCGGGGATTTCTTCCCCGCCTGTTTACATTTTGCCGGCGAGCCGCGATCGGCGGCTCTCCAGCTGTTTACGGAGGCACCCTCCGTGAACTGACATGGAAAGGCGGCTCGATCGAGCGCCCGTTTCCATGGTAACCCGCAGACGACTAGTTTATGCCAATCGGCGTTAGCTGGTCGTCAAGAGGTTAACACACAAATACCTATGCTGTGTTTCTTTTTTTTTCTTTCTATGCCTGAAAGAGTTAAATATCAGGTATATAAGTGGCTGACTCAGTCCTGACTCCAGACAGGAAGTGACTACAGTGTGACCCTCACTGATAAGAAATTCCACTTTTTACCTCTTTCTTGCTTTCAGAAGCCATTTTCTGCTAGGAAAGTGTTTTATAATTGGAATTTCTTATCAGTTAGGGTCACACCGTAGTCACTTCCTGTCTGAGTCAGGACTGAGTCAGCCACTTACATACCTGATATTTAACTCTTTCAGGCACAGAAAGAAAAAAAAAGTAACACAGCATAGTTATTTGTGTGCTAGGCACTGTACATACACATGTCTATCTCATCATGTCACGTGTCACCTCGGGTATCCTTTAAACAATCATTGGGTGGATGTCTAACCCATGGCAGCTGTGCAAGACAGGGGGGTGTTTTGCCCCAAAATATAGGGTTTTTAAACCCTGCTACAAAGCGCACACTACTTATAGTAGATTAAAAAGAAATATAGGCAAAACTGAAATAATTCAAACAATAATAGTATTTATTGTTCTATAATTCTATTATAAATGTAAATGTATCTTTAAGAAGGTATTTGCAGAATCATAGTTTAAATGTTAGTAATTATGAGTAAGCATGCACCAACATTCTTTACCAAGTGTTGTAGCAACATCACCTAAGGAAGGAAGAGGGTACTCCGTCAATCCTCCGTAGGGGAAAACACCTGGCGACACAATCACGTCTGTTGGTCTCAGCAAAGTCGCGGAGTCCAGGCGTATTCCCAACCCAATTATACTCCCTAAACAATAACACACGCAAGCACATATGCGGTCGCTGTCGTAGGTGCATGATCACAGTATAAACCTATGATATCCGCTTCTGCGCAATACAACACAGCCGAGCGTGGACACCTCGTGCACAGGCCATGGCTTCGGCCTTCATAAACCAGATAAAACTGGTTAGAACAAGATAAAGGTGGAACTGCAATGTAAAAAACATGTTATGATGATCTGAAGTTACCTCCAATACCTCCAGAGGCTCGAGGTTAACTTCATAACTCAACTGTAACTTTATAGATCAGATGGGATGTGAACAGCAATCTAATAATCCATACATACAGTACATACAGGTCACATGTGTATCCCAGGGGTCTGCTGTACTTGTATGTGTTGCATGGAAATGGGGCAGCACATGGAACGGGAAGGGGGCTGCTGTATACAAGGGGTGAATTAAATATTCAGAAGCAGGGCTGCACGAGAAGAAGAAGAAAGTTGGCCTAGAGGAGGAAATACCATCACTGCAAGGACCCCATGATCTGCAGACACCGGGTGCCTCCCACAGACCACGCTCAAGCAAATGACCCTTTGCCATGTTTCAGAATAACATGTCATCATCTATGCTCAATATTCATGTATCTCCCCAAAGGACTGGACCATCACATGCCCGACTCTGCTGAACTACACTAACAATGCCAGATTTTACTCTTACAAGAGAGCAGTATAGAAGAGAGACAGAAAACATGGTTCTTATTTTCACAGGTACAAAGTCCACATTGTGGCTTCTCTGTATTTTTAGAACTGGGTGTTGGGGGGGGGGGGGGATTGGACTTGGCTCTGGGAAATCACTAGAATTACAGTAAGCAGGTCTGTCTGCTGCCTGACATTGAGAATGAAGACAATGCTGGAATTTACCTCTTACTGGACGGCTTTGGTTTTTGCACACTGGACAGTTCTCCGCTCAAGTTGTAGATTCATTTTACTACATTAAAGGGAACCCGAAGTGAGAGGGATATGGAGGCTGCCATATTTATTTCCATGTTAACAATGCCAGTTGCCTGGCCGTCCTGTTAAAGAGAATCTGTATTGTTAAAATCACACAAAAGTAAACATACCAGTGCGTTAGGGGACATCTCCTATTACCCTCTGTCACAATTTCGTCGCTCCCCGCCGCATTAAAAGTGGTTAAAAACAGTTTTAAAAAGTTTGTTTATAAACAAACAAAATGGCCACCAAAACAGGAAGTAGGTTGATGTACAGTATGTCCACACATAGAAAATACATCCATACACAAGCAGGCTGTATACAGCCTTCCTTTTGAATCTCAAGAGATCATTTGTGTGTTTCTTTCCTCCTGCATCTCTCATGCACTGAAGTTTCAGGCTGCTCTTTTCTTCCTGCAAACAGCTTTGCCCTTGTCTGTAATTCCTCATTATGTGAAAGCCCAGCCAGCTCAGAGGACGATTTATCCAGCTTGTAAAAGATAAGAGAGAAGCTGCTCTAATCTAAATAACACACAGGCAGTGTAGAGGGGCCTGGAAGGGGGAGTTCATAGCAGAACCACAACACTGAAGAACTTGGCAGCCTTCCAGACACAGGCTGACAAGTCTGACAAGAGAGAGATAAGTTGATTTATTACAGAGACTGTGATAGTACAAAGTGCTGCAGTAAGCCAGAACACATTAGAATAGCTTTTGGAACTTGTAGGATGATAAAAAACAGGATGAAATTTTTGTTACGGAGTCTCTTTAATGTTCTGGCATAAGTAGTGTCTGAGTCAAAACCCTGGAACAAGCATATGGCTAATCCAGTAAAACCTGAGTCAGCTGAGTCAGAGCACCAGATCTGCTGCATGCTGGTTCAGTGTCTATGGCTAAAAGTATTAGAGGCAGAGGATCAGCAGGGCTGCAAGGGACCCGGTATTGTGTAAAATGAAATAAATGTCAGCCTCCATATCCCTCTCACATTGGGTTCCCTTTAATACAGTGACCAGATTTCTCTGGGTCCAACCTGGGATGGGGGGTGGGGAGCTGGGGGGGAGGGGGTGTTTGCGGCGCCGAAAAATGGCCGTAGGGGGGGATTGGGGTTTGGGGGGTGTTTGCGGCGCATGTAGCCAAAAAATGGGCGTAGCCATGACATTGTATGAGCAGAGCATAACCGTAACCCCAAAGCAGCAAATATAGCCAACTATGACCATTAAATAATAAATGCAGCAACCGTTACCCCAGACACCAGAAAATAAACGCAATGTGGGCAACATTTCAGCAAAAAACAAACGCAATTTGGGCCACATTTCAGCAAAAAACAAACGTAATTTGGGCCACATTTCAGCAGAAAATAAACACAATTTGGGCCACATTTCAGCAAAAAACAAACGCAATTTGGGCCACATTTCAGCAGAAAACTAACACAATTTGGGCCACATTTCAGCAAAAAACAAACGCAATTTGGGCCACATTTCAGCAAAAAACAAACGCAATTTGGGCCACATTTCAGCAGAAAACTAACACAATTTGGGACACATTTCAGCAAAAAACAAACGCAATTTGGGCCACATTTCAGCAGAAAACAAACGCAATGTGGGCAACATTTTAGCAAAAAACAAATAATTTACTCACCTAACAGAAGTCTCCTCTCCTGGCCTCTGGCGCACAGCTCCTCGGACGATCCTCCTCCAATCTCCCGCGCTGACAAGCAGAGCAGGGTTACGGGAAGATGGCGCCCAAAGCCCTGTAAAGGAGACACAGTCTCCAGTACAGGGCTTCGGACCCGTAGCCCTGCTCTGCCTGCCGAACACTATGCAGGCTGCTGGAGTGGGGCTGCGGGCTATGAACTGGCACGGCATCTATTAGATGCCACCGCCAGTTCATGCAATGGCACAGTGGTCAGAGTTCCGAGGCCAGGACGTCCCGCAGCTAAAAGCGGGATGTTTCCCGGGACCTCATGCAGCCCGGGACACGGGACCCTGAATCCGCGACCAGTCCCAGGTAAAGCGGGATGTATGGTCAGCGTACTTTTAAGGAGTTTGGCTATATATACGAGTACATTAGTAGGATTGGAGATTAGCCAAATTTGCTGATGAGGATTTCCATTGGTCCAGCTGACACACTGATGGGAAACCTCAGAGGTAAATTGAAATATGCTGATGCCTGGGTTAGCTGTGGGAGGGACTGCCAGGAATACATGTCCCAGTAATGCAAGAATATCACAAGAGATGCAGAACACAACACAGAAACAGAACAATAGAAACTCATCACAAATGACGACACTGAGCTTTCATACATGTTTTCATCATGGTGTGTGCAGGGCCGGTTCTCTCATGAAGCAAGGTGAAACATTTGCATCAGGCGCAGGGATTACAGAGGCAGCATGTTTGTACTGTGTTTACACTAACAGCATGCAGTCAGAGTAGGAGGAGAGCGAGCGAGGTGGGGAAAAGCAGCTTGTTGTGCTATGTGAGGAGTCTGACAGTGAGTGAGGAGGGGGGAGGCAGTAGGTCATCATTGGGGAAAAGCAGCTTGTTGTGCTATGTGAGGAGTCTGGCAGTGAGTGAGGAGGGGGGAGGCAGGAGAGCAGCAGTGTTTCATTTGCCTTGCAGAAGGGAGGTGGTGACACTGCTGTCCTGACTGAGGAGGAATGGAGGACTGCCGATTGGCTGAGGGCACCGGCGTACCTACCGGGGATGCGACCCAATCAGCCGCAGGGGGGCCCGGGGCCGCTCTGGGGCCCGCTCACTGTGCGCAGGGGGAGCGCTGCCGCCCGCCCGATTCTGGACCCCCCAGCAAGGTGCTCAACTGGCCGCAGCGTCTAATAGACGCTGCGCCAGTTCATTCCCCGCAGCCCCGCTCCAGCAGCCTGCATATTCCTCCGGCAGGCAGAGCAGGGCTACGGCAAGATGGCTGCCAAAGCCCTGTACTGGAGACTATTTGTGTCTCCAGTACAGGGCTTCGGCAGCCATCTTGCCGTAGCCCTGCACTCTGCCAATCGTAAGATGATAAAGGGGAGGAAACAGAGCAGAGAAAAAGCTAACACGGCCTATACAGCGCAGGAGATTTGGGCGCAGCCGGCGCCACCATAGACCGTAACAGGAATTACAGCAGCGTACAGATAGTAACTTCGGTGCTGTCAGACGGAGATGAAGTTACTTTTAAAAAACTGTAATTCAGCCTCCAGCAATAGCTGAAAGCCGTATTATATCATTCCACACTATCCACGTGGACCTGGAGGGGGAATAGTAATTCCCTCTCGCACGATTTCACACGTACGCAAGAAAAAGGCGAAAACTACTTACACTATTCAGGAGAAAAGGTAAGTTAAAGGATACCCAAACTGACATGTGACATGATGAGATAGACATGGGTATGTACAGTGCCTAGCACACAAATAACTATGCTGTGTTCCTATTTTCTTTCTCTGCCTGAAAGAGTTAAATATCAGGTATGTAAGTGGCTGACTCAGTCCTGACTCAGACAGGAAGTGATTACAGTGTGACCCTCACTGATAAGAAATTCCAACTATAAAACAGTTTCCTAGCAGAAAATGGCTTCTGAGAGCAAGAAAGGGTCACACTGTAGTCACTTCCTGTCTGAGTCAGGACTGAGTCAGCCACTTACATGCCTGATATTTAACTCTTTCAGGCAGAGAAAGAAAAAAAGGAACACAGCATAGTTATTTGTGTGCTAGGCACTGTACATACCCATGTCTATCTCATCATGTCACGTGTCAGTTCGGGTATCCTTTAACACACTTTTTTTCAGCAAATGCAGCCACTCATTGATTTCTGTTTATTAATGGAAATTAATTGAAATAAATAAACAAAGCACAATACTGTTACGTTTTATTATCCATGTATATATGATAATTCTACCTACTTTTGTATTTTTAAATTACATACCATGCTCTTTCCATATTTTTGTTTAACGTACATTTTCACACTCTTTTATAATGCCACCTTTTTGTTGTTTATACAAACAATAAATAAAGTTTGGTATGTATTGAATAGTTGAGAGGTTGAATACAATTCTGCAATCTATCACACACACACCATACAATTCTTGGGGCAGTTGGTCTGAACATCTCCAATCGAAAAAATCGACAAATACATGAAATTTGATTGGATATCTCAGTCAAATTTAAAAAAAATTGCAATTTTTCTGTACAACTAAGTTTTTCATCGAATTGTAGTAAAATCGAATTGAAACATTGTAATTTGTGTGTCACCAGCTTAAAGCCTGGAACCCACTACAGATTGCTGGTTGCAGTCGCCATCGGACAGCGTTTTTGCCAGCATCTTGTAAAGCAATTTCAGCAGGGATTCCCTACTTTTTTTTATAGCTTTCTTATTTTAGCGCTAGCGGTTGCAAAAGGGATTGTGAGTAGCTATTGTAATTTCAATTTTTGGGAGGATAGTTCGGGCAGTAAAATAACTGCAAAATTGCTTTTGTGCAGTGATTGCAAAGTGATTTGCTGCAATCCAATACTTCTCATTGAATCGCAATCGCTAGCACAATGCTACAGGCCAATTGCGATTTGGCCGATTTTTGCAGTTACTGGCAATTGTCTGTGATTCCAAAACACTGCTGAAAGCCCTCTCGTCGGTCCTAGGCCGGGCGTACCATAGAATTTATGTTGGGAAAATGAATGTGCTTTGTGCTGTTTTGTGTTCCAGGCAGTGTGACCTGCAGCCCAGCCCTGACATCTGAAGCTGAACAGAGATCGTACACCGCCGACCGTCCCCAACCGCCGACCTGCGCAATCCATCAGACCTGTCAGCTTCACACACACGCCAGGCCCGGCGTCCAGATCTGATGCAGAAACTGCCGATTGCATCTGGAGGAGCTAATATTTGACCTTATTTAGAGGCCTGCGAGGCCGTGGGCTGGAGCGCAGCCAATCACGTCAGCTTCCAGCAGGGATGTTAATCCAGCATCCTGGCGTGCGTAAGGTTTGCTGCGCTTGCTGCTGCCGTGATGTGTGTGTGTGTTTCATAATGGGCTGGGATACCGCAGGGCGCAGCGCGGAGCGCAGGAGCTATAATTACCTCCAGTGGGAGGATTCTCCGAAATCTTTTAATATCTGACGCCGACTTCATTTTTCCCAGCACAAGAATTACAGGCAAAGCTGCTTTCTAGTAACCAGAAGCATTTTATTTTTTCCCCCTTTATTTAAAGCCAGACACCGGATGCCGGGCTCTATAGATCATCTCGCGTCTCGGTAAATAGAATGTCACAACGTCACACTTTCTGTGTCAGACGAGAATTATGGAAATTAAAAGGGGCGCCAAGATAAAAACAAAAATCCTTTGACTATATTGCACCTGCAGCATTCTAACTAAAGTGTACAGCAGTGTTGCCTATCATCCATTACTGAACATTCCTGATAAGTAGGTTCCTGTATCAAATTCAGACAGGGCCGGGAGAAGGTTCACTAGCACTAGAGGCGGAGATTTCAAAGTGTGCCCCGCCCCCAGCATAGATATCCAGATGTGCCCCCAGTATACAGTAGGTAGCCAGCAGGGGCGTAGCAATAGGGGGTGCAGAGGTTGCGACCGCATCGGGGACCTTGGGCCAGAGAGGCACCGCAGGGCCCTCCCTCAACTACAGTATTATCTCTCTATTGATCCGGTGCTCATAATAATCACTTCTATAGATACTTTGAATTGTGGTAATCATTAACACACTGTTCCCCATCCACTTCTTGCACCTCTGACAATGTAGTTGCCATTGGCAGGTTTTGGTGTGCCGTATCAATTGTTATGTATAGAGTGCTTGGGGGGTGCCCATGTAAAACTTGCATCGGGGCCCACAGCTCCTTAGCTACGCCACTGGTAGCCAGTTATAGGTGTCCCCAGGCTGGGATTGCAGTGCAGGAGGAGGGAGTAGCGGGCACACTAACAGCTGCGGGAAGGGGGGCATGACTCTTCCCTCCCTCTCCTCAGGATGTAGAGTGAGCGGCACGGGAGGCAGAGAAGCCCACGAAGCTCTATCACATGATAAGAGGTGAGTAAGTGCTTTCAATTACCCTATGCTTAAAAACAAGAAGAGAATGGAGAGCCCAATATGGTGCAGTATTGTCAGGTAAAATGAAGAGTTCAATACAATTTTATGTGTATACAGTATACTCACAAACACGGGTTACCCATAGGCAACCACTTTAAATGCAGGTGGGGAGCATTAGGACCTGACCCCACTCAGGTTAAGAAGTCGCTCTCTGTAGATAGTAGATGAAGATGCACCCCTCCACCCAGGGTGGACTAGAAGATCAGCAAAAGCTCGGTATACAGAGGCGCCAGAGTAGAGTAAAACGTTTGAAAAACCGTTTAAAAGCAGAGGGGATGTTAGGGTGGACTTACCTCCCTCTTACAAAAAAGAAAACTCACTCGAGTCTCGATAAAACAGAATTGGCAAATAATTTATTCAACTCCACAAATGCAACGCGTTTCACGGGCGTGACCTCGCTTCCTCCGGCAAAAATGGGAGCACAACTCAGTGGGTCAAGCAGTAGGTTTGAGCGCCTCTGTCTATGTCTCAATTTTTGTTTCAATTACCCACACTCGCTGCCAGACCTCTGCAATGGGAGGGGGAGCACAGAAGGGGGGAGAGAGAGGGAGAAGTCTGGCTGTGTTGGTATGCACGCTGCTCCCCCCACTGCGCCCCCCTCCTGCACTATGCCCCAGGCGGACACCCCCCTTGCCTGCCCCTAGAAATGAGGCTGCCAGTGTAAAAGGCAGAGCCTGTGTCCTGGGGTGCTCGGATACCCCTTTTCAAAATCCGAATTGATCCCGATCCAGATACCCAGATATCCGGATCCAGATCGGATATCCGGATCCGAACTTTTAGGCATCCGAATAGAGTCGGATATCCGACCCCAGTATCCAGGATATCCGGGCAGATTCGGATATCTGGATAGGGAAACCGGAAGTGGCCTTTAAATTGCTTTTAAAACATTTTTAAGGGTAAATGGGACATGTAGCATCATGATTTTTAAAGGGAAACACAAATTGATGATGTGGGGACTTAAAATCCCCCCCCTTCCCAAAAAAAAGGCTGTCAATTAACATCAGGACTTTGTTCCAGACAACGGTCGTGCAGTCCACATTGTGTCCAAAGTCCAACCGCACATCTGGGACATGACTGTTTTCAGCCCAGACACCTCCCAAAAATTATGCAGCAATTGTGTTTTGGGTTAAATATAGGTGATATCAGCACAGCAGCAGTGGTCTGTGGCACCCTGGTGGTGGGAGCAGCACAGGCAGCAGGAGCAGGGCAAAGCAGCAGCAGCAGCAGGTGTAACGTCTGCCAGGCACTTGGCAGTGGCACGTGTCACTTTGCACGTGGCACTTTGCACGTGGCATGTGGCACTTTGCACGTGGCACTTGGCACGTGTCACGTGGCGCATGCAAAGTGTCACGTGCAAAGTGTCACGTGCAAAATGCCACGTGCAAAGTGCCAAGTGCAAAGGGCCACGTGCAAAGGGCCACGTGCAAAGTGCCACGTGCAAAGTGCCACGTGCAAAGTGCCACGTGCCACGTACAAAGTGCTGAGTGACAGTCAGACAGCAGAGGAGAAGACACTAGTGCACATTTATCATCACACTGGCACTGCTCAGCAACACAGCAGTTCTGTAGTAAGCTAACATAGTAGTACTACTATAACAACTACTAGCACTGACTGCAGTACTACAGTACTAACTACACAATAACACAGGAATCCTATTCCCTAATCCCTAACCTAACCTATACTGTACATAGCTAAGGCTAATAGCTGGCCAGCAGGCAGCAGCTGGCCTGGTCTGTGCACAGCACACACACAGACACATAGCAGCTGTAGCAGCCCTGCAGCACACACTCTGACTGTCACTCACTGAATGAAATCAAGCTAGCTGGCTGCTACCTAATTAACAATATAGCAATAGTGTAGTGATAGTGAAGGGGTTAATCATTGAACAGCTTTAGGTTTATCACTGTATACAGCACTTGCTAGGCCAGCAGCACTGCAGCATGTCTCTCAGTGTGCATTCACAAGCAAGGGACGAGATTTCTCATAATGGCAACCCTCCTTATTATACAGGGGGGCCTGGCTAGGGTTCCTTTCTGTGATTGGGTGCCAGGGTTTAGGCTGGGAGCCCTCTGATTGGCTCAATGAGGTCAGGTGGGGCTGGCCAGGGTTCCCTTCTGTGATTGGTTGCTAGGGCTTCTGCTGGGAGCCCTCTGATTGGCTCAATGATGTCATCTCCTTAGTTACAGTAATCGGATTCGGATATCCGCGGATATCCGGGTATGCGACCAAATACCCGCAGATAGCTATCCGGATTTGCACAGAAATCCGGAATCCGAATCGGATAGCTGAAAAAAGGTCGGATATCCAGGTTACCCGGATATTCGGAATCCGGATGAGCACAACATGCCAGGCTCTGTCTTTATGCTCTCCTGTAAATCACTAGACATAAAGTCTTCTGAAGCTCTGTGGCCACCCCCACCTGCGAGCGGCTATCATCTGTTCAGCAGCCGATTTGGCCACGGCTACTGAGCTAAGGACGGGCCATGCCAATGCAGGTGGGGGTGGCCAGAGCTTAAGAAGACTTGTGAGAAAAAAAAAGTACCAAGTCTTTCCTCTCTGCCCCCTCCATAGCAACAGGCCTGTAGGCTAGTGATGTATTTGTACAGAAGTTGGCTCCACCCTGCAGTAAATAGCCGGGCATTTTTTCTCCGAGGAGTGAGGGGAGGCGGGGCCAGGCGCCGGAAGTAGAGTGAGGCAGGGACTTCGGGACGGCTTTGTGGGACGAGACTCCTCAGGTACAGCTAGTCCTCGGTTAACGAACGAGATTGGGACTGTAGGTTCGTTCTTAACCTGAATCCGTTCTTAAGTCGGGACGCTGTGCCAGCCACCTTTGCCCCCATCCTTTAAGCAGAGTAGGCGCAGCGGAAGGCAGATAGGGGACATCTCACCTGTTCCATGCCAGTGTAACATCCCATTGTGCTGCCCCGAAGCTGCGCAGCCCGTCCTCTCTCTTCGTTCACTGTCCCCCCGGTGGCTTCTCATATGTCGCATAATGACGCATCAGGAGGAGCCACCACTAGGGGGCTTTTCCTGATTGCGTCATTATGCGACGCATGAGAAGCTGCCCGGGCGCAGCTTTTGGGCAGCACGATGGGACCTTCTACCGCCTTGGAACAGGTGAGATGTCTCCTATCTGCCTTCCGCTGCGCCTACTCTGCTTCAAAAACGGCAGCAGAAGAGGTAGTCCCGGGTTGCGTGACGTCATCGCGGCGGGTCCGCGGACGTTCGTATCGGCGGGTTGTTCGTAAGTCGGGCGTTCGTAAACTGGGGACTACCTGTAAATATAACTTTTCTTTACAGCTGTACTGACAGGTTTTTAATTTTTGGATGGAGATCCACTTTAGCAATTTTGGTGACAGTGGCATGTACGTTAGCTTTTCTATTAACTGCTAAAGTCGGCCTGAAGTTACGTGCAAATTATGCGAAATTGCAAAGTTACGGTTCGTGGTTGTGTTTAAAAACAACATTAATTACGATTTTCCCCATAATTTCCCATTACAATTTTGCATTGTAATTGTGAATTATGATGCCCCGGTTCAAATCCCAGCCACGTCAATATCTGCAAGGAGTTTGTATGTTCTTCCCGTGTCTGTGTGGGTTTCCTCCGGGCACTCCGGTTTCCTCCCACATCCCAAAAACATACAGATAAGTAAATTGGCTTCCCCCTAAAAATTGGCCCTAGACTACGATACATACACTACACGATATAAACATAGGACTATGGTAGGGACTAGATTGTGAGCCCCTCAGAGGGACAGTGACAAGACAATATATATACTCTGTACAGCGCTGCAGAAGATGTCGGCGCTATATAAATACTAAATAATAATTATAATTGCAGGGTTCTATAATGCATTTTTTTCCTGCATTGCAAAAAACACATACAATTTTGTATGCATTTTAAGGGTCCTTTTACACTGTCACATTTGCATTTTTGGATCGCCACGATTTGCCTATAGCAAGGGCACTGCAATAACATGGTGATTACAGGACCCTTTTTGCACCAATGCACTTTGATTTTTCGCCGATCGCCGAAGTTGTGGCCGCTGCATTTTTCCTCTGTTTTCTAAACCCTTCGCAATTCCCTATTGTGAGTTGCGGTAGAAATCGCGTGATGTAAATAATGAAAATTACATCACAGAAGTGTTTGCGGATTGGGATTTTCGGTGTAGGAGCGTCCTAATGCAAATTTTTGCATGTGTTTTTTTTTTATTTCATGATTTCTGCCTAGCAACCTATTAATCAACGTTATAACTTCTGTCTCTTGGCCACTTCATGTGTGGGTTGAAGGAACGCAATGGGATTTTCCACCCAGAAAAATGCACAGACGCGTTCTTATGAGGCCACATTGCAATACATTCATCGTGAATAGGGATGACATTCGGATTCCACGGAATTGAAATTTACGCATTTCCGATTGGAAATTGTCATTTTCCGTTGGAATTCAAAAAACGTAAAAAGTTTTAGCCCAATCACAGAACTAGGTAGCATTGCACCAATCAGAAAAAACAAAAACAAAAGACACCTCGGAAATCAGAAGTCCACGGAATCGGTAATGAGCATTGGCAGAAATCAGAATTCCCACAGTTGGCAGTCGTCATTTCTGACCTTCCACGAATCGCATGTGTTCCTATGCATCCTGCAGAAAAATGCAGTGTGCTATCAACGCGGAAAATCGCATTATATAGATACTAACCCATTACCTTGTGTTACAGTGCGTTTCTGTGCATTTTCAGGTGCAGAAAAATGCATGGATTGTATTCACAAGTTGTGGAAATGCAGCCTTATGGTGCCCATACACTATACAATAAAAACGTTCGATTTTCCTGTTTATTCGATCGAAATGATCGAATCGAATGAAAGTTGAAAATATTTTTTTTTTTTCGATCAAGAAATTCGAACGATTCTCCGTTTTTTTGAGAAAAATCTGATCGGACATGCTGGAAAAATCTTTATATTCGAATTAACGGAATAATCAAACTAATTTATCTAATCAGAAAAAAAATGAAAAATTGTACCTTGTATGGCCACCTTAATAAGCTTTAGCGATTACAGCACATGTATACTATTTTTGTTTTTTGGAAATTTTCTCTTCACTTCAATTTACTTAAAAGGGAACCTTAACCTAACCACATA
This sequence comes from Hyperolius riggenbachi, assembly GCF_040937935.1. NCBI lineage: Eukaryota > Metazoa > Chordata > Amphibia > Anura > Hyperoliidae > Hyperolius > Hyperolius riggenbachi. Next base: position 30,478,616 of record NC_090647.1, read on the forward strand.
TAACATTCAGGCAGTGGGGTAACTAAGAAGCAGTGGGCCCCAGTGCAAGGTTTACATTGGGGCCCCCCAAGCACTCTATAGATAACAATTCATACGACACACCAAAACCAATCAAGGACAACCACAGTGTCAGAGGTGCAAGAAGGGGATGGGAAGCAGTGTGGTAAAGAGGAACTCCAGCCTAAACAAACATACTGTCACTAAGTTTCATTAGTTATGTTAATTAAAATATATACAGTGGAGGAAATAATTATTTGACCCCGGGCCCTCACTGATTTTGTAAGTTTGTCCAATGACAAAGAAATGAAAAGTCTCAGAACAGTATCATTTCAATGGTAGGTTTATTTTAACAGTGGCAGATAGCACATCAAAAGGAAAATCGAAAAAATAACCTTAAATAAAAGATAGCAACTGATTTGCATTTCATTGAGTGAAATACGTTTTTGAACCCTCTAACAATAAAAAACTTGATACTTAGTGGAAAAACCCTTGTTTGCAAGCACAGAGGTCAAACGTTTCTTGTAATTGATGACCAAGTTTGAACACATTTTAGGAGGAACGTTGGTCCACTCCTCTTTGCAGATCATCTCTAAATCCCTTATGTTTCGAGGCTGTCTCTGTGCAACTCTGAGCTTGAGCTCCCTCCATAGGTTTTCTATTGGTTTAAGGTCCGGAGACTGACTAGGCCACTCCATGACCTTAATGTGCTTCTTCTTGAGCCACTCCTTTGTTGCCTTTGCTGTATGTTTTGGGTCATTGTCGTGCTGGAACACCCATCCACGACCCATTTTCAGTTTCCTGGCAGAGGGAAGAAGGTTGTCGTTCAGGATTTCACGATACATGGCTCCGTCCATTTTCCCGTTAATGCGATTAAGTTGTCCTGTGCCCTTAGCAGAAAAACACCCCCAAAGCAAAATGTTTCCACCCCCATGCTTGACGGTGTGGACGGTGTTTTGGGGGCCATAGGCAGCATTTTTCTTCCTCCAAACACAGCGAGTTGAGTTAATGCCAAAGAGCTCTATTTTGGTCTCATCAGACCACAGCACCTTCTCCCAGTCACTCACAGAATCATTCAGGTGTTCATTGGCAAACTTCAGACGGGCCTGCACATGTGCCTTCTTGAGCAGGGGGACCTTGCGAGCCCTGCAGGATTTTAATCCATTGCGGTGTAATGTGTTTCCAATGGTTTTCTTGGTGACTGTGGTCCCTGCTAATTTGAGGTCATTCACTAACTCCTCCCGTGTAGTTCTAGGATGCTTTTTCACCTTTCTCAGAACCATTGACACCCCACGAGGTGAGATCTTGCGTGAAGCCCCAGAGCGAGGTCGATTGATGGTCATTTTGTGCTCCTTCCATTTTCGAACAATCGCACCAACAGTTGTCACCTTCTCTCCCAGCTTCTTGCTAATGGTTTTGTAGCCCATTCCAGCCTTGCGCAGGTCTACAATTTTGTCTCTGACATCCTTGGACAGCTCTTTGGTCTTTCCCATGTTGGAGAGTTTAGAGTCTGCTTGATTGATTGATTCTGTAGACAGGTGTCTTTTATACAGGTGACTAGTTAAGACAGGTGTCCTTAATGAGGGTGACTAATTGAGTAGAAGTGTCTAACCACTCTGTGGGAGCCAGAACTCTTAATGGTTGGCAGGGGTTCAAAAACTTTTTTCACTCAATGAAATGCAAATCAGTTGCTATCTTTTATTTAAAGGAGTACTATCAAACTTTACCAATTTCTGTCTGTAGCATAAATCAAAATTGCAACAGCAGTCTGTGTGAAAACAGCATATCTTTCTACTGTGCAGTGTAGCTTTTTTTTTTTTAAATTTACCTTATAGACGGCATCTGACACACTGACGGCGACGGGGAATGGGGCAGCTCATTACATGAGAGGGGATTCCTTTTTTACAGTGCGGCAGTGCATTATCCTACTTTCATGTTCCCCCACATCAGAGCGCACTATACAGCGAGTGACCCGCCGAAGCCTGCTATGAGGAGCGAGAGACAACCGCTCTTGCTCCTATTCTGCCCAGCCAATCTGCCGTGTGTCGGGCTGCCTATGCTACGCAACGGCAAGCATAAGCTGGAGGAGGGCGCGCCACTGCATCAGAAGCAGGAGCCGAAGGGAAGGATCATGACGCGCCCTCCTCCAGCTTATGCTTGCCGTTGCATAGCATAGGCAGCCCGACACACGGCAGATTGGCTGGGCAGAATAGGAGCGAGAGCGGTTACATAGTTACATAGTTATTTTGGTTGAAAAAAGACATACGTCCATCGAGTTCAACCAGGTTGTCTCTCGCTCCTCATAGCAGGCGGGTCACTCGCTGTATAGTGCGCTCTGATGTGGGGGAACATGAAAGTAGGATAATGCACTGCCGCACTGTAAAAAAGGAATCCCCTCTCATGTAATGAGCTGCCCCATTCCCCGTCGCTGTCAGTGTGTCAGATGCCGTCTATAAGGTAAATTAAAAAAAAAAAAGCTACACTGCACAGCAGAAAGATATGCTGTTTTCGCACAGACTGCTGTTGCAATTTTGATTTATGCTACAGACAGAAAGTGGTTAAGTTTGATAGTACTCCTTTAAGGTTATTTTTTCGATTTTCCTTTTGATGTGCTATCTGCCACTGTTAAAATAAACCTACCATTGAAATGACACTGTTCTGAGACTTTTCATTTCTTTGTCATTGGACAAACTTACAAAATCAGTGAGGGGGGTCAAATAATTATTTCCTCCACTGTAGGTAGTATAATCTCTTACCCACCCTGTTTTAAAAGAACAGGCAAATGCTTATGATTTTCATGGGGGCAGCCATTTTTTGGTTGAAAGGAGGTGACAGGAAGCATGATACACAGTTCCAACTGTCCTGTGTCCGGATCACCCCTCCCAGCTGCACGCGCTAGGCTTTAAATCTCAAATTAAAAAAAAAAAAACAACATCAGAAATCCCATTATGCTTTGCACAGCATCAGGGGAAAAATGCCCGGGCAGTTTTCTTCTGTGCAGCTAAAAATAAGGCTTGGGTAAGAAAAACAAAGTAATGATGCTGTGAAACTGTTAAAGAAACACCAAGTCTTTTCAGTGTTGCTGAGTAGATATTTTTTAGTCTGGATGTTCACTTTAAGCATTTTTATTCATTACATTATTTTGACTACTGTTCCTCTTTAAAATCTTTTTTTTTCATCATTTCTTTTTCCTGGAGTTCTTAGAATCTGCTGGGCCAGCTCATAGTGGTGAAATGTAAGCAGCGTCAGTTTATTTTATAAATGAAGCAGTGAGTAGTGAAAGTGGATTTCCTATTGCTCACCCACCTCACATACCTGTCGGCTGAATAACAAGGATCTGGGAAATGACACGGAGGGTTTCTAGGACAAATAAAAAGTCCAGTTATAGCTCACAGATAACTACATGATGCCATCATCTGTACATTAAAGTCCGAGGAGCACAATTGGGCCTGAGGTTGAAGGAGAAAGGCATTCGTTAGAGCATATGCTTGTCTGAAGAAGGGAGTTTTGAGGGAGAGGTTGGAGAGTGACAGGTGTGTTGTGGAAGGAGATCCCACAGGAGAGGTGAAGCCTGTAAGAAATCTTGTATATGTGAATGCGAGGAGGTGATTCTAGAGGATGAAAGAAGGAGGTCATGTGCAGATCTGAGATTGCGGCTGGGTTGGTATCTGGAAATTAGTGAGGAGATGTACAGGGGAGAGAGATTGTGGAGAGCTTTGTAGGTTAGATGATTCATCCTCATCACATCATGCAGTTGATTATATACAGGTATATGATAAGTCCTTTGACTTTTACTCACCTGGAGCTTCTTCTAGCCCCAAGAAGTTTTTGAGGTCCCTCAGTGTTCTTTGGGTCGTTGTTATTGGTCTCACCCAGTGCCAAGCTGACCGGTGACGTACCAAAACATTTGCATAAATATGGCAGCCTGCATAAGTCTTTAAAAAGTGACCCTCCAGCCTTAAAATGAAAATCCATCAGCGCTGCTGCAAATAAAAGTTATATTTACCTGTGGAGACTCCTCCCATGAAGCCGTCCTGAAGACCCCGTATCACTCCACTTCCGCCGCTTGGCCCTGCCTCCCCTCTCTCCTCGGAGAAAAAAGGCCAAGTGTGTACTGCAGTAAATAGCTTGGCGTGAGGGGAGGCGGGGCCAGGCGCCGGAAGTGGAGTGATGCAGGGGCTTCGGGACGGCTTCATGAGACAAGACTCCGCAGGTAAATATAACTTTTTAACGCTGGAGATTCACTTTAACTGCAGGTTCTCTTTAAACTTTTCCTCATTTTTGTTGTTTACCTCACTTACTACTGATAAATAATAGAGAACGGTCCTGTAACTGCACCATACAATGTAAGGTCTCATTTAAGGTGATAGTTTTGGAATGTTTTTGGCAGAGTGGATGATGTGTGGTGGTCAGTGAGTGTCACATGCTTGTTTCAGGCCCCTTTTACACTTGCAGGGTAAACCTGCATTGCCCTTTGCTACCGCCAGTGGCGTAGCTATGGGTGGGCACGTGGAGACACATGTCCCCGGGCGCAGCACTGTAAGGGGACGCAGCAGAGCATGGCATCCGCACCCCCAAGTGAGTGAGAGGCAGCTTGCTGGCTGGTGCCCCTGGTTCTCTCTCTCCCTCTGCAGAGGAGTGCAGAAGTGTTAACAGCAGCAGAACAAGGGGGGCACACCTGGCTAACTATAAGGGGCATATCTGACATCTAAACATGGGGAAGGAAGGCACATCTATCTAACTAAAAGGGGGCACATTTGCCTATCTAAACGGGGGAAGGGGCACACATCTGGCTATCTAAACAGCATTTGTACATTTGGCTCCACCCATGACCACATTGTTCGGCCTGTGAGTTTAGGTACACGGCCTTGTCTTGGTAGGTTTACAGTTGTGCCATACTCCTTTCTGAATGATCGCTTGAACAGTGCTCCGTGGGATGTTCAAGGCTTTGGAAATCTTTTTGTAGCTTAAGCCTGCTTTAAATTTCTCAATAACTTTATCCCTGACCTGTCTGGTGTGTTCTTTGGACTTCACGGTGTTGTTGCTCCCAATATTCTCTTAGACAACCTCTGAGGCCCTCACAGAGCAGCTGTATTTGTACTGACATTAGATTAAACACAGGTACACTCTATTTACTCATTAGCACTGATCAGGCAATGTCTATAGGCAACTGACTGCACTCAGATCAAAGGGGGCCGAATAATTATGCACACCCCACTTTGCAGTTATTGATTTGTAAAAAATGTTTGAAATGATGTATGATTTTTGTTCCACTTCTCACATGTACACCACTTTGTGTTGGTCTTTCACGTGGAATTCCAATAAAATTGCTCCATGTTTGTGGCAGAAATGTGGCAAAATGTGGAAAACTTCAAGGGGGCCGAATACTTTTGCAAGCCACTGTATTGCAGTCTGTTCCGACGCAAGGGCAACAACGTGTTACCGCAAGCACTGTGCTCAACGCATGGAGCTTCCTGTAATGCAAGTCTATGGGCTGATACATGTAGTGTAAATGACGGTGCGTGGTGTGTCTCGGTGCGCATGTGCAGACCGACTGGAAACCCAGCGACGTACTTCCTGCATATGACCCTGTCGGTGCACACTGCTGCAGGATCATATGATTGACATTTCTTGTGTTGCGGTGGGATACACCAGGAGTATCACAACTCCACCACAATGCAAAAAATACATGTAAAGCAGCCTTAGTGTCGGGGCCGGTTCTCTCATGAGGCAAGGTGAAACACATGCATCAGGCGCAGAGATTACAGGGGCAGCATGTTTGTACTGTGTTTACACTAACAGCATGCAGTCAGAGGAGGAGGAGAAGCGAGAGGAGAGCGAGGTGAAGAGGTCATCATTGGGGAAAAGCAGCTTGTTGTGCTGTGTGAGGAGTCTGACAGTGAGTGAGGAGGGGGAAGGCAGGAGGTCATCATTGGGGAAAAGCAGCTTGTTGTGCTGTGTGAGGAGCCTGACAGTGAGTGAGGAGGGGGGAGGCAGGAGAGCGTCATTGGGGAAAAGCAGCTTGTTGTGCTGTGTGAGGAGCCTGACAGTGAGTGAGGAGGGGGGAGGCAGGAGAGCGTCATTGGGGAAAAGCAGCTTGTTGTGCTGTGTGAGGAGCCTGACAGTGAGTGAGGTGGGGGGAGGCAGGAGAGCATCATTGGGGAAAAGCAGCTTGTTGTGCTGTGTGAGGAATCTGACAGTGAGTGAGAAGAGGGGAGGCAGGAGAGCGTCATTGGGGAAAAGCAGCTTGCTGTGCTGTGTGAGGAGTCTGACAGTGAGTGAGGAGGGGGGAAGCAGGAGAGCAGCAGTGTTTCATTTGCCTTGCAGAAGGGAGGAGGGGGGCACTGCTGTCCTGACTGAGGAGGAATAGAGTGGCTGAGGGTGAGCAGTTTTGTTTGTCACAGACTCACAGCCAGCCAATGTGCTATTGTGTTGAGCTGCAGCATGTCATGTGAGAACATTAAATGAAGCAGAGTAAATTGTCGGGTGTTGTGCTATCATTCCAAATATGGGGTGGGGGGAGGGATTGGGGGGGCACATCCTCATAAGTTTGCCTCAGGCAGCAAAAAGTCTAGGACTAACTCCTGCTCAGTGTTACAGCAGGACTGACCCAACCATCAAGGGGGGAGGGTGGAAATCGCGAGTGGGCCAGTGAAGTCCCATGCGACCAGCACGCTACGCACTTGCCGGTCAGGTCAAATGATTCACACAATTCTTGATAAATGCTTGTGTTTGTATAGGTGGTCAGCACAGTGGTGTTGTGGTTAGCACTCTCGCTCTGCAGCGCTGGGGTCGCTAAGGGCTGGGACCCACTAGCAGTGTTTTCACTGCGCTTGCTGCCGATCGGCATAGCCCTAGGACAGTAACATCCTACGTATGTGGCATTTTCTGAGCGATGGCAATTGAAGAAATGCATACATTTGCACATTCCTATGAAATCTCTACAAAAATTGCAATGGGAAATAGTGAACAAACCGCAAACGCTTAGCGATCTGGCCCAGTTTCAAGATGCATTAAATTTACATGCAATGTTTACACTGCTCGCGCTATATTTGCATGAAAGCCAGATTGAGAGTCGGTTCACACTGCTGGGTAAAAACGGATCCGTCCAAACAGATCACTTTTTAAAAGGCATCAGTTTTTCATCCGTGACCCTATTTTCCATTAGCGGGCGGTCAGTAAAGCGGATGAGTCGATTCGGAAAAATCACTCCCACCCCAAACTTGTAGTCTGCTCAGCGGAACGGGGCGATCGGATCTGGCAGAGCAATGTAAATGGATCCTACCGATTAACATAGGAGCTGTTCACCTCCGTTAGGATCTGGTCCAATCAGTTTCGCTAAAAAGACCATTTTTTTATGCCAGTGTGAAACGGGCCTTATTATGCTGAGTTTTTAACCATCCGAGTTTGTTCAGCTGCTTTTTTTTCTATTTTTTTTTTTTTTTTTTTTTAGTGCAAGAAAAAGAATTAGCCTCTGGGGCCATCTACTGGTGAACTATTATTTAGCATTAAAGTGGTATCGTCACCATAAAAATCAGATTTCAACAGCAACTGGTCTGAGTGTATTAAGTGATAAAGGTGCTAATCCTGCATTCAAAACTTTTTCTGCTGTTATAATTTGGAGTTATCACATACTTAAGGAGCACTAGCCCTTTAGTAGTCGTTGCCAAATAATTGCATGCTGGGGGTTCTTATCTACAATCTATTCCTCCTCTTCCCTTTATTTCCCTGCCAGCTGCTTATCTGAAACCTGATCCCCTATTCACTTGTGTTTACAAGCAAGGCTGAGGCGACTCAGCGATTGGAGGAGACAAGAAAAAAAGTAAAGGGCAGAAATGACATCACGAGTTAGCCTTAACTGTGGGCAAAAGACATGGCCCCCACCAGGAACAGAATTCTCGTCATTTACTATATAACATTCACTGAAATCAAAACATGGACAGTATAATACATGTGTTATGTAAGTAGATCAAGTATTTATCTACTTATATATATGTTTTTTTTTCCCTGGCGTAGTATGGCTGATCCTACTGCTTTAAAACAATTGACAATATACTGTATACAGTATATAGTGGCCTGTATTGAAGCTTGGTCATGCCAATAAAGCTATGTTTGATTTAATTAGTGGTGAAGAAGTGAAAAACACAGATGAAGTAAAAAGTTTTCAATCCCTTAAATAAACTTTGTATTTCTTCCAAATTAGGAGTAAAAAACAACAGCCCCCTCTGCCTTGGAATTGGGGACATACATCTTGAGGCCCCTCTAACATTAAAAGGGACTCTAATATTTGATTATAAGCCCCGCCCCCAGGACCTTCACCCACAGGCAGCAGAGATGGATTAAGGTGTAATGGGGCCCCAGGCAAGGTAGTAGATTTGGGGCCTCCTTCTGGTAAGTCGAAGTGGAGAGAGGTCAGAGAAGGTGGTAAGTGGGCCCCTTGACATGCACTAGACCCCAAGCACCTGCCTAGGTTGCCTGGTGGATAATTCTGCTCTGACAGGCAGGGTCAGCAGCTTCCCTCTTCCAACTTCCATATCGGGGAAAGGGGGACCACAAGCTAGGGGGCTCAGTCATCCTGTACATAATGTGGAGCCACAGCCAGCCCAGTAGTCCCCCCTTTCTCTCAGCTCTCCAATCTCTCTCCTCTTTTCTCTGCCCCCTCTTTCTCTCTCTCTCTCTGCCCCCTCTCTCTCCTCCCTCTCTCTGCCCCCTCTTTCTCTGCCCCCCCCCCCTCTCCTCCCTCTTTCTTTCTCTCTCACCCTCTCTTTCCTCTCTCTCCCCCTTTCTCCCCCCCCCCCCCCCCCCTCTTGTCTCTCTCTTCTCTTCTCTTCTCTCTATCCCCCCTGATTATATCTGCTACTTCCATTATCTACAGAATAAGCTGCTACTCTGTGTCTGTACTGATAGTAAACTAGCTGCAGTGTAGGCTGATCTCTGCTACCTCCAGTATACGTTGTTACTCTGTGCAGTGCAGTTTCTAGGCTAAAATGCACCCAGGGCGAGGGTGTAAAAATTGCGCCCCCCTTGGAGCAAGGTATGGGTGCCCGCAGTATAGGTTAGCCAGGTCCAGTTGCACTCAGTATAGGTCCCCCCCAGTATAGGTAGCCATGAATAGGTACCCCTGTATAGGTAGCCAGCTATAGGTCCCCCCAGTATAGGTAGCCAGGCATAGGTAAGCCAGTATAGTTGCCCCCGGTATAGGTTAGCCAGGTAGGTGCCTCCAGCATAGGTAGCCAGTATAGTTGCCCCCAGTATAGGTTAGATAGGCAGGCGCCCCCGGTATAAGTTAGATAGGTAGGTGCCCCCAGTACAGGTTAGCTAGGTGGGTGCCTCTAATATAGGTAGCCAGAATAGTTGCCCCCAGCATAGGTTAGATAGGTAGGTGCCCTCCGTATAGGTTAGTTAGGTAGGTGTCTCCAATATAGGTAGCCAGTATAGTTGCCACCTGTATAGGCTAGCTAGGTAGGTAGGTGCCCCCAATACAGGTTAGATAAGTAAGTGCCCCCAGTATAGGTTAGATAGGTAGCTGCCCCCCAGTATAGGTTAGATTAGGTAGGTGTCCCCCCGTATAGGTTAGATCAGGTAGTTGCCTCCCCAGTATAGGTTGGATAGGTAGCTGCCCCCTAGTATAGGTTAGATTAGGTAGGTGCCCCCCAGTATAGGTTAGATTAGGTAGCTGCCCCCCAGGATAGGTTAGATTAGGTAGCTGCCCCCCAGTATAGGTTAGGTAGCTGTCCCTCAGTATAGGTTAGATAGGTAGCTGTCCCCCAGTATAGGTTAGATTAGGTAGGTGCCCCCCAGTATAGGTTAGATTAGGTAGGTGCCCCCCAGTATAGGTTACATTAGGTAGCTGCCCCCCAGTATAGGTTAGATTAGGTAGCTGCCCCCAGTATAGGTTAGATAGGTAGCTGCCCCCCAGTATAGGTTAGATTAGGTAGCTTCCCCTAGTATAGGTTAGATTAGGTAGCTGCCCCCCAGGATAGGTTAGATTAGGTAGGCGCCCCCCCAGTATAGGTTAGATTAGGTAGCTGCCACCCAGGATAGGTTAGATTAGGTAGCTGCCCCCCAGTATAGGTTAGGTAGCTGTCCCTCAGTATAGGTTAGATAGGTAGCTGTCCCCCAGTATAGGTTAGATTAGGTAGGTGCCCCCCAGTATAGGTTAGATTAGGTAGGTGCCCCCAAGCATAGGTTACATTAGGTAGCTGCCCCCCAGTATAGGTTAGATTAGGTAGCTGCCCCCAGTATAGGTTAGATTAGGTAGCTGCCCCCCAGGATAGGTTAGATTAGCACGGCCCTAGAAACGGGCATGATTCTGTGCCTGTACTGATAATAAACTAGCTGCAGTATGTGCTGATCTCTGCTACTTCCAGTATGTACAGAATAAACTGTTACTCAGTGCCTGTACTGATAGTGAACTAGCTGCAGTGTGTGCCGATCTCTGCTACCTCCAGTATGTACAAAATAAGCTATTACTCTGTGCCTGTACTGTTAGTAAACTAGCTGCAGCATGTGCTGATCCCTGCTACCTCCAGTATGTACAGGGTTAGCTGTAAAGCCTGCTACACACATACAATTTTGATTAGCCAATTTTACTATTTCTAGTTATTAGGACAGCCCAGCTCTATTGATAGTATTCAGTCTGTTGGCCCTCATACTACATTGTGGTGGTAAAATTGGTCAGTGATTGACCACTCCAGTCCCAATTGAATGTGTGCATGCATCTTTACTCTATGCCTTTACTGATAGTAAACACTAATTTAAGGATAGGGGGCTCCATCCAACATTTTGCTAGGCAGGTCCTTTATCGCTAGGTTACACCACTGTTAAAGGAGTTAGCAGGCAAATGTAACAAAATAAGCGCAGTAGTTCTGCGCCTGCACAGTCCGCTCCGGTCCACGTGGCGGTGATTGACAGCGCCGCTAGCGCAGGCGCAGTACAGGCCGACCTGAAGGTCGGCCTGACGTCATCCTCGGGGACCGGGACGGAGCTGCGGGGAACGGCTGCGGGCAGAGCTACGGCAAGGGACATGCTGGGAGCATAAGGGCTGGAGGAAGCCCCGGCTAAGTAGCCCTTATTTTGTTACATTTGCCTAATAACTCCTTTAAGTTCATGTAATTTGGTCCCACCCATGGCCACACGCCCATTTCCGCTGCGGTGCGGAACTCCCTGGTGCCCATGGGGGCCCCGGATCTCCTAGGATCCTAGCAATGCCCCTGGGTTTCACACTGACATATGACGCATGCGTCGACCACTGTTTTTCTATATCCAGAGTCAGCATCACGTAGGGGCCAAAAAACATGTTTACTGTAACAGAAGTTTTATTATATCAGAGTTTACTATACAAGGCGTTGCTCCCATAGACTTATAATGGAGATTGGTCGGGACCTGGAGAGGTAGTTTACTATACCCGAATGTTTATTGTACCTGAGATTATTATAATGAGATTACACTGTACCAGAAATATATAGCCGTGTATAGCGATGATTGTAATCTGCTAATTACGATTACGCAAATTTGATTTGCATAGTCATTAGTAATTTCACGTAAAATTTCACATAATTTCCGCGTAACTTCATGCTACGTTTAGCAGTGATTTGAATAGCAATGCCCCCATATAGGCTATTGATACAAGTCCAAACATTTTTTTACAAAAAGACCTTGTAGTTTTTGAGAAAATCGATTTTAAAAATGCAAAGAAAAAAATCCTTTTTAAAACTCTAAAAAAATGACAGTTTAAAAACCATTTTTCTTTCCATTTTTAAAATCGATTTTCTCAAAAACTACAACTACTACTACTACTCCTTTTTTTCACTTGTGCCCACAATTCTCCGTAACATATGTAGCAATTGTGGTAGCAATAGCGTGTATGGCGGCTTTGCTTTTAACTGCCGAAGTCGGCACGAAATTATGCAAACATTACGCAAAATTATGAATACATACAAAATGAATTCCAATTTTCTTAGAAATTTAGCATCACGATTACCATGCGTAGCTGCGAATTTCAATGCAAAATTTTGCATATGCGAAATTTCGGCCCACCACTGACCGTGTATCCTTCAGATCAAATTAATAAGTAGCCATGAACCACGTGCATTTTAGAACTTGTTGTAGAAATTATTTTCACTGGTTCAGTTTTAGGCATGGACACACTGTGTTGGCTCAGCTGCAGTGCTTAAAGGGATACTTAAGTCAAAAATAAAAAATGATTTTTACTCACCTGGGGCATCCCTCAGCCCCCTGAAGCTGTATGGTGCCCTCGCAGCCCCGCTCCGATCCTCCTGTCCCTGCCAGCGGCTACTTCCGGGTTCGGCGACAGCCACTGACAGGCTGGGAACGCGAGTGATTCTCCGTGTTCCCAGCCGCTATATCACCCTCTATGCTGCTATAGCGTATATGTTATATGTATATGTTATACGCTATAGCAACATAGAGGGTGATATAGTGGCTGGGAACACGGAGAATCACTTGCGTTCCCAGCCTGTCAGCTGCTGTCGCCAAACCTGGAAGTAGCCGGGGGACAGGAGGACCGGAGCGAGGCTGCGAGGGCACCATACAGCTTCAGGGGGCTGAGGGATGCCCCAGGTGAGTAAAAATCATTTTTTATTTTTGACTTAAGTATCCCTTTAAGGCAAGGAAAGGCAATTGGCTTTGACAATGCTGAATGGTTGTGTTTTGTAGGAAGCAGAATAAAAGGTAAGCAAGCTTATTTGCAATTAACTTAACCGTATGTTTTTGGGACGTGGGAGGAAACCAGAATGTCCGGAGGAAACCCTCGCCGACACGGGGAGAACATACAAACTCCGTGCAGATAGTTCCCTGGCTAGCATACAGCCCTAATCATGGTAGCATTGCTGAGAGCCTGGACTACACTGCAGATCTCTTTTTCCTGGGGACTCTCTGCTGTACTGCAGAGTAACATACATCTACACTGAGATATACTGTATATATAAATAACTCTGTAATAACTGAAGTCTGCCTGTGGTCACCTTCATTATAATGTTCCTCTCTTGTCCACATTCCATTTCCTGACCCAGAGATCAGTTCCTTCAAACGCAGCTGTGTGTGAGCAGCAGATCTGTACAGCTGAGAGCCAGGTGACTGCATGACTATCTATCTATCTATCTATCTATCTATCTATCTATCTATCTATCTATCTATCTATCTACAGTATAGCATAGCTAGCTATTCTATCTATCCGTTAATCTATATATATTTATCTATCATCTATCTCTCTATATATATACAGTATATAGCATAGCTAGATATCTATCTATCTATCTATCTATCTATCTATCTATCCATCCGTCTATCTCTTGCTCTCTCTCTCTCTCTCTCTCTCTCTCTCTCTCTCTCTCTGTGTATATATATATATACAGTATGTATATAGCATAGCTAGCTATTCTATCTGTGTACGTTAAAAAAGGGCGTCGGGAAGAAAGGGCGCAGGGTTTTAAACGATAATCATGAATAATGTTTAAAAAAAATTGTGCTATATTTCGTTTAAAAATAATGTCTTATAAAGTTATAAATCATTAAATAATGTGTATGAAATCGGCAATTGTAAAAACGTTAATCTTCCCTGTTTAAAAAGTGAAATGTATAATAACGTTTTATAAAAGATTAATAAGAATTTTACTAAAACTATACCTAACCCCACTCTCACACAGAACCCTCCCTGTACCTACCCCTAACCCCTAGACCCCTCTGGTGGTGCCTAAACCTAAGACCCCCCTGGTGGTGCCTAAACCTAAGACCCCCCTGGTGGTGCCTAAACCTAAGACCCCCCTGGTGGTGCCTAAACCTAAGACCCCCCTGGTGGTGCCTAAACCTAAGACCCCCCTGGTTGTGCCTAAACCTAAGACCCCCCCCCCCCCCCCCCCGCTGGTGCCTAAACCTAAGACCCCCCTGGTGGTGCCTAAACCTAAGACCCCCATGGTGGTGCCTAAACCTAAAAAAACCCCTGTGATAATCATTAATAACGTTTTAAAAAAATATTGTGCTGTTTTTCGTTTAAAAATAATGTTTTTAAAAATATTGTGCTGTTTTTCGTTTAAAAATAATGTTTTAAAAAATATTGTACTGTTTTTCGTTTAAAAATAATGTTTAAAAAATTATAAATCATTAAATAATGTGTAATCATGAGGAGCAGTTATAAAACATTAAAAGTCTCCAGGCGCCGCTTGTAAAACGCTATTGTAAAGCATAGCTAGCTGGCTATTCTGTCTATCTATCTATCTATTTAATCTCTCTTCTCTTTCTCTCTCTCTCTCTCTATATACAGTATATATAGATATACAGATTGATAGACTGTCTATCTATCTATCTGCCCATCTATCTATCTAGCTATCTAGCTATCTATCTAGCTATCTATCTATCTATCTAGCTATCTATCTATCTGACTATCTTTATCTGTATCTCTATTACATATCCTGGTATCTATCTTTTTAACTTATCTATGTTAGGCTGGCTAGTTTCACACATTTGCGGGCGGCAGAAGAGCCTACCCAATGCACCATTGTATGCAGATTTGTCCCTTCAGCAGATAGCACCGGCAGGGAAACCTGCACGCTCCCGCCCCTCGACCGTAAATACAAGTGACATCAGATGTCACTTCCAGACAGGAAGTGCATCATGTAACTTTGCCGGTATGCACATGCATGCCACACTGCTACCGCAACAATATAACTATCATTGACTGGTAGCCCTCGTACTGTTTGGCAACATACTGCAGCCTCTGCGTTGATTAAATTACCTATGTTTAATTGCATCACACAGCGGGTTCTGTGGCCTATAGATATCAACCACGTCAGCCTTCAGTTGTTTTTCACCTTATGCATCTGAGCAATTTTCACATCACTTCTTATCACAATGAATTGATCTATAGCTTGTTTTTTCCACCACCAATTAGGCTTTCTTTGGGTGGTACATTTTTCTAAGAATTATTTTTTCTAAATGCTTTTTAGGCAGGAATATTATGAAAAAAAAAAATGGAAAAAAATCATTATTTCTCAGTTTTCAGCCATTATAGCTTTAAAATAATACATGCTACCGTAATTAAAACCTACGTATTTTATTTGCCCATTTGTCCCGGTTATTACACCATTTAAATTATGTCCCTATCACAATTATGGCACCAATATTTTATTTGGAAATAAAGGTGTATTTTTTTCAGTTCTGCTTCCATCACTATTTACAAGCTTATAATTTAACAAATATTAGTAATATACCCTCTTGACATGCATATTAAAAAGTTCAGACCCTATTTATGTTTTTTTTTTTTTTATTGTAATTTTTTTTATTTTTTTTTAGTTAAAACATTTATTTAGGTATTTTTTTGGAGTGTGGGGGGTAAACAGTTAATTCTGAATGTAATTTATTGTGTTTATTAAACAAATGTATGTAGATGTAGTTTTACTATTTGGCCACAAGATGGCCACAGTCATATTTTTTTCCATCCTGTAAGCGGGCGCTCTCGGTTACAGGAAGTGTAGGGAAGCCGTGAATTTTTTTTTGTTCAGAAAGTTTGCAGCTTATCATAGAAGCCATCGGTCTTTCTAAAGGGGGCTTAGAGCAATGAATGGGGTGCGATCAGCTGCAGGAGCGCGCAGCAGTGTGGCAGCAGTCTTTTGGACGTAGCAGCTACGTCCAAAAGGCTGAAATGGTTAAAGACCACTGCGGAGGGGGAGTGTACCTTGATGTGATGCACTAGTGTGAAAGGAGCCTAAAATATATTGGTTGACACATTATGGATGACGTTAAGGGGAAGATTAACGTTAAACGTGAGGAAAAGGTAAACATTCACAGGGGAGGGTTTAGGGTTAGGCGTCAGGAAAGGTGATGGTAAGTAAGGGGAGTGGTTAAGGTCAGGTTTAAGGAGGGGGCTGGTAGATGAAAAGGACATCAGAAACCCAAAGTACTGCAGTACTGGCAATCACTGTGCTGACATTCAATGTACTGGCAAATGTTTTGCCTAAAGCCAGACCCAGGCATGCCCCTCCTGCCAGTTATAGCTCTGACGCTTATAGAGTATATGAAGGGGAGGGTGTACTGGAGTAACAAATATAGAGTATATGAATGATACAGTACAGGCGTAACACTCTCTTTTATAGATTCTGCTCACTGTTTGCTGTTTCCTCAGGACTCGTAATATGATCACGTTGTGGGGTGTGGCTATGTTTATCATTGGTAAGTATTATTTTGTAATCCACTATTCCCTATCCCTAAACATATAGCGTCAGGATTATTGTTTTCTTATGCAGGAAAAGCTGTCATATGTATATGTTTAGTGCATTATAAGTTTGAGTGTTCTATGCAAGATTTCAATGGGAACTGTGAAGGTGGGATGCTTCATTAAAATATCGTCTAGGATTTTAAAGTATGTGGAAAGTTGTAATTCCAGACAGTGAATTTTTTATAGTTTTAATTACATAAGCTAGAACATTTTCACATCACTTACACACTACCCTATGTCACTTACACCCCTCCCTCAATCCACATCCCTCCACCAAACACATTGTGCCCCTACCCTTCATGGCTTACCATCTATTCACCCATATGGCTTTCACTCCTGAGTCCCTGTTGGTCTAGAGCCGCCCCCCTGTCCTGTTACTCCCTGGTGGTCTAGTCCCTGTTACTCCCTGGTGGTCTAGTGCTGCCTCCCTGTCCTGTTACTCTCTGGTGGTCTAGTGCCACCTTCCTGCCTGTTACTCCCTGGTGGTCTAGTGCCGCCCCCCTCCCCTGTTACTCCCTGGTGGTCTAGTGCCGTCCCCCCTACCTGTTACTCCCCCCTACCTGTTACTCCCTGGTGGTCTAGTGCCGCCCCCTGTCCTGTTACTCCCTGGTGGTCTAGTGCCGCCCCCCCCCGTCTGTTACTCCCTGGTGGTCTAGTGCCACCTTCCTGCCTGTTACTCCCTGGTGGTCTAGTGCCACCCCCCTCCCCTGTTACTTCCTGGTGGTCTAGTGCTGCCCCCCTGCCTGTTACTTCCTGGTGATCCAGTGCTGCCCCCTGCCTGTTACTCCCTAGTGGTCTAGTGCCACTCCCCTGTCTGTTACTCCCTGGTGGTCTAGTGCCGCTCCCTGCCTGTCACTCCCTAGTGGTCTAGTGCAACCTTCCTGCCTGTTACTCCCTGGTGGTCTAGTGCCACCCCCTGCCTGTTACTCCCTGGTGGTCTAGTGCTGCCCCCTCTGCCTGTTACTCCCTAGTGGTCTAGTGACGCCCCCCTGCCCTGTTACTCCCTGGTGGTCTAGTGCCGCCCCCCTGCCCTGTTACTCCCTGGTGGTCTAGTGTCGCCCCCTCCCGTTACTCCCTGGTGGTCTAGTGTCGACCCTGCCTGTTACTTCCTGGTGGTCTAGTGCCGCCCCCTGCCTGTTACTCCCTGGTGGTCTAGTGCTGCCCCCCTGCCTGTTACTCCCTGGTGGCCTAGTGCTGCCCCCCTGCCTGTTACTCCCTGGTGGACTAGTGCTGCCCCCTGCCTGTTACTCCCTGGTGGTCTAGTGCTGCCCCCTGCCTGTTACTCCCTGGTGGTCTAGTGCCGCCTTCTGCCTGTTACTCCCTGGTGGTCTAGTGCCGCCTTCTGCCTGTTACTCCCTGGTGATCTAGTGCTGCCCCGCTGCCTGTTACTCCCTGGTGGTCTAGTGCTGCCTTATGCCTGTTACTCCCTGGTGATCTAGTGCCGCTCCCCTGCCTGTTACTCCCTGGTGGTCTAGTGCCGCCTTCTGCCTGTTACTCCCTGGTGGTCTAGTGCCGCCTTCTGCCTGTTACTCCCTGGTGATCTAGTGCTGCCCTGCTGACTGTTACTCCCTGGTGGTCTAGTGCCGCCTTATGCCTGTTACTCCCTGGTGGTCTAGTGCCGCCTTCTGCCTGTTACTCCCTGGTGATCTAGTGCTGCCCCCCTGCCTGTTACTCCCTGGTGGTCTAGTGCCGCCTTCTGCCTGTTACTCCCTGGTCGTCTAGTGCCGCCTTCTGCCTGTTACTCCCTGGTGGTCTAGTGCCGCCTTCTGCCTGTTATTCCCTGGTGGTCTAGTGCCGCCCTCTGCCTGTTACTCCCTGGTGATCTAGTGCTGCCCCGTCTGTTACTCTCTGGTGGTCTAGTGCCGCCCCCCTGCCTGTTATTTCCTGGTAGAGTTGTCCCAAACATTTTGGCGGCGAACTTATTCGTCGGTGGTTCGCGTCGAAACGCGAACTTCATTGCGAATTTGACTCGCCCCTATACTACATCATTAGGCTAAACTTTGACCCTCTACATCACAGTCAGCAGGCACATGACAGCCAATCATTCACTGCACCTGTGTGTGACAGCTGCACATTTGTAATACCAGTCTGTGCCGTGCATACCTGTTCATGTTCACTGCACCTGCTTGACAGCACGCAATGTTATATACCAGTAGTCACTGCATAACTGTTCACTGCACCTGTGTGTGTGACAGCTGCACATTGTATTGATACCAGTCACTGAATACCTGTTCACTGCACCTGCGTGACTGCAAGCAGTGGTATATACCAGCAGTCACTGCACCTGTGTGTGTGACAGCTGCATATGGTATTGATACCAGTCACTGCAACCTGTTCACTGCACATGTGTAAACACACATTGTTGTACCAGCAGTCACTGCAACCTTTTCACTGCACCTGTGTAACCGCACATCGTATTAGTCAAGTCAGTGCATATCTTTCACTTCATCCCCCCTAATATGGACAAAACAAGAGGCAGGCCACCCAGCAGGTGCTGAGTTCCTGCTGTAGTGATTTCGTGCTGCCCTCGTCGACCAAAGTACAGTGTTCAGAAGAAGGCACGTGCCATCAACACCCAATATTGTCAGGACATAGTTGACTATTTAATACAGAACACCTCATCTTCCTCAGCTTCCGCACAGAAGTGTGACATATCTTCCTGCTCTGATTCTGGCCCCCCACTTAACACTCCGTCAGCAGCCATCACCAAAGTGCCATCATCCCAGGGCTCAGCGGTGTGGACATTTTTTGTGTGTCTGCCTCAGATGAGAGCACTGCCATCTGTACTCTCTGCCACCGAAAATTGAGCCGAGGAAAGACCAAGACCCGTGTAGGGATAACTACCTTACGAAGGCACATGATTACAAAACACAAACTGCAATGGGATGACCACCTGAGGTAAAGCAGCACACAAAAGCAAAGCCACACACCGCAGTAGAAGATCCCATCACGCAATTATTTCTCAAAAAAGGTGATACCCAAACTGTACCATGATGTTGAAAGGCAAGTGGTGACATCACTGGCATACAGCGTTGGGTCAAGGGTCCATCTGACCACAGATGCCTGG
This sequence comes from Hyperolius riggenbachi, assembly GCF_040937935.1. Lineage (NCBI taxonomy): Eukaryota > Metazoa > Chordata > Amphibia > Anura > Hyperoliidae > Hyperolius > Hyperolius riggenbachi. The sequence goes on from NC_090647.1 coordinate 30,497,911, forward strand.
TCTGTAAAGCACGATCAAACCTCCCCAAAGACAGTCCCCACACACAGCATCTCTGCCTGCACACCATGTGACTGCCTGCCCCAAGACTAAGTCGCTCCCCACACCGCATTTCTGCCCGCAGGCCGCTTGACTGCCTTCTCTGCCACCACCAATACCACCAACACCGTGGCAAGGTAACGATCACGAAGGGGAATTGACACATGTACATGTCTTTTGTTTTGTTGTTGCAGTCGCAGTGCAGCCAGAAAAATTAGGCAGGCATGTACAAGCACCAGAAAAATTATTATAGCGGCCGTTGCTAGCAGCGGCCTTAAAAATTCAGGAATCCGCCTGGAGTCCTGTCCAGGACAAAACAAAAGGCATGTACATGTGTCAATTCCCCTTCGTGATTGGTACCTTGCCGCGGTGAAGGGGCTTGCATATCACAATGAAGCAATGACCAGCTAAATGAGTGTGTTGGGGTTGGGGGGTACACCTGACCCAAGAAGATAGATAATAAAGTCGGAGAGATCCTTTTACCCTACAACGGTGCAGCGGGACATCCTTTCTTGTTTACAGATAATAAGGTTGTTGCTTCATTGTGGACAGACCAAATTCGATCAGCTGGACACTTAGTCACTGTTGTTCTATCATTGAGCTACCTCAGCCCGTCCATATGAGCTTGAAAGCCGCCATCGCCTGCACTCTCGCTATGGTGCGCACCAGTCCAGCACGGCCGTCACAACACAAACAGCTGTTTGCGGTGCGTTACACAGTGAGTTTAGTCTGTCAGTGTGAAGCAGTACACTAATTACATGACCTGATTGATGTATACACATGCAAGATGTTTTAAAGCACTTTAGGCCTCCAATTTAGCAATAAAATGTGATTTCTGCCCTTAAACCCTGCTGTGCGTCAATCCGGATTTTTCCCCGGGACTTTTGGCCATGTATCCCACTCCGCCATGCCCCCTCCAGGTGTTAGACCCCTTGAAACATCTTTTCCATCACTTTAGTGGCCACAATTAATGTTTGTAGTTTTGAAGGTTCGCCTGCCCATTGAAGTCTATGGCGGTTCGAAAGTACGCATGTTTGCGAACTTTTTTCGCGTGTTCGAGTTCGAGGTTTGCGAACCTAAAATCAGAGGTTCGAGACAACTCTTCTCCCTGGTGGTCTAGTGCTGCCCCCTGCCTGTTACTCCCTGGTGGTCTAGTGCCGCCCCCTGCCTGTTACTCCCTGGTGGTCTAGTGCTGCCCCCCTGTCCTGTTACTCCCTGGTGGTCTATTGCCACCTTCCTGCCTGTTACTCCCTGGCGGTCTAGTGCCGCCCCCTCGCATTACTCCCTGGTGGTCTAGTGCTGCCTTCTGCCTGTTACTCCCTGGTGGTCTACTGCCGCCCTCCTATCCTGTTACTCCCTGGTGGTCTAGTGCCGCCCCCCCTACCTGTTACTCCCTGGTGGTCAAGTGCCACCCCTTGCCCTGTTACTCCCTGATGGTCTAGTGCCCCCCCCCCCCCCGCCTGTTACTCCCTGGTGGTCTAGTGCTGCCCCTCTGCCTGTTACTCCCTGATGGTGTAATGCCGCCCCTCCCCCCCTGTCCTGTTACTCCCTGGTGGTCTAGTGCTGCCCCCCCTGTCCTGTTACTCCCTGGCGGTCTAGTGCTGCCCCTCTGCCTGTTACTCCCTGGCGGTCTAGTGCTGCCCCTCTGCCTGTTACTCCCTGGCGGTCTAATGCCGCCCCCCTCCCTGTTACTCCCTGGTGGTCTAGTGCTGCCCCCTCTGCCTATTACTCCCTGATGGTCTCATGCCGCCCCTCCCCCTGTTACTCCCTGGTGGTCTAGTGCTGCCCCTCTGCCTGTTACTCCCTGGCAGTCTAGTGCCTTCCTCTGCCCCCATTGCTGTCACTCCCTGGTGCATACAACTTGCATTATTCATATATAGCAAACATAAAACCAATAATACAGTGACCTCATTCTTAGTATTAAATTGCTCATATCATCTATGTGTAACTAACAATCTCATTACTCACATATATTCACCTTAAAGAGGCTCTATATTACTCTATATATAGAGTCTAAATTCACTTTTTTAACATGCAGTCATGTTAAGAACTATAACCCCTGCTAAACCGCCGCATACCAGCGACAAAACGACTGTTTACACCCCCCAAATCCCCTCTCCTAACTCCGGGGATTGGCCAATCAAAATTGAAGGTGTGTACTAGGCTCTAATGTTACCCCTGAGCAGTAAGCCTGATACACACCTATGTGTAGTATGAGGGCCAACAGATTGTGAATACTATGAACAGAGCGTGTGGGTCAGCCCTCATACTATATGGAAGTCGTAAAATTGGCCAATCAAAATTAGAGGTGTTTACCAGACTTTCTGGAACCTTAAAGTGAGAGTTATATGGATTCAGCGCTGCAGAATATGTTGGCACTTTATAAAACAAGAGTAAGAATAATAGTAATCTCTTGGGGTAGCCTGAGGAGCCCACATGTAGGCACAGATCAGGGCAGTGTGTTGCTGCCATCTAGTGGCAGAAATAACATACAGCAATGTTATATTGTGCAGTTTATTTTATATTTACTTGTTTATTTTTGTTCCAATATAGATAACATAGGAGCCTATTTATAAAATAAGGCCAGTACTGGAATACAACCTCTTAACTGGCCTTTCCCCTCAAAAGTCAAAACCCCTCCAAATTAAGCAAATACTTCCATTACAGTAACTTTTTTCATGACATACATTAGATTGTGAGCTCCTCTGAGGGACAGTTCAGTGACAAGACAATATACTCTGTACAGCACTGTGGAAGATATCACAGCTGTATAAATAATTACTAATAATATGGTAGGTCATTAGGTAGGATTAGATTGTGAGCTCCTATAGTTTAGTTTAGTTTAGAATTAGTTTAATTACATTAGTTAAGTCATAACATTAATATCTGAATAATTAATTGGAATTGGGAAAGCAAGACGTATACCAAAATATATACATGTATTCTATGTAGCCCAACTCGATGTAGTTTAACAGCTAAGTGAGATAGCAGTGATCCTGTGGGGACGGCAAGTATATAGGAATAATGCGTCCTCTGGAGTCTCTGTAGGGAGGATTTAAGGCCCCCATTCTCCAGAGGTACTGCTCCTACTAAACCTTAATTAATAATACATTTTAGGAATTTGTTAGAATGTAACTAACAGGATCACTGTTAAAAATAACAAAAATGACATTTAGGTTATTTTGGAAAGATAGGTGCTATTAGGCCTACAAAGATAAATAAACATTTTTTTCTTTAAAAAAAGTATGGTTTAAAATTGATTTAAACATTTTTTCTTGAAATTTGCACTATTTGCACTATTTGCATATTTACGCGTTATGTACGCGTTTTTTACGCGTTTTCTAGGCGTTTTCTGCGCGTTTAGCGGTTTTTGCGCGTGGCGTTTGACGCGTTTTTTACGCGTTTACGCGTTATTATGCGTAAAATCTCATTGGGTTGCACTCATGCGTATTTTTATGCGTATTCTTGCGTAAAATACTGAATGACTATTAAAGTGTAGAGATGCACATATTTAACCTTTCAAGAATTAAATAGCAACAAGTATACTAAACTCAGCAATCATCTTAAGAGATACTAGCCATTGATTTATAAGGGAAAGTTATTATACACTGTTTATGTATAACTGAAACTGAATGTATATTTGAAAAATCAACAGTATATTTCTCATTGGACTGCTGTAATGTAAAAAGTAAGTTTATTTTTATATTGTTTTAATATGTCTTGGCATATTGTTAAAACTTTTGAAAAATTCCAATAAAAAATATTGAAAATGATTGTGAGCTCCTCTGAGGACAGTCAGTGACATGACTATGTACTCTGTAGAAGATGCCAGTGCTATATAAATACTTGTACTAATAATAATAAATAGTAATGTCAGAGTGAAGTGATCCCAGCAATAATGACACCAGAAGACTAAGCTCCGCCCGACATGTTTCGTCACTGCCTTGTGACTCAACAGGGACACATCTGTCCCTGATGAGTCACGAGGCAGTGACAAAACATCTGTCCCTGATGAGTCACAAGGCAGTGACAAAACATCTGACCCTGATGAGTCACGAGGCAGTGACAAAACATCTGTCCCTGATGAGTCACGAGGCAGTGACAAAACATCTGTCCCTGATGAGTCACGAGGCAGTGACAAAACATCTGTCCCTGATGAGTCACAAGGAAGTGACAAAACATATGTCCCTGATGAGTCACGAGGCAGTGACAAAACATCTGTCCCTGATGAGTCATGAGGCAGTGACGAAACATCTGTCCCTGATACGTCACGAGGCAGTGACGAAACATGTTGGGCGGAGCTTAGAAGGACCAGGAAGTAAGCGCAAAACTGTATGTCTAAATTGTAAATGTTTAAATATAAGAGAAAACCCTGGGATACTAACAAAAAAGTAATTTTTAGGTTTCTTGAAGTCATTATTGTCTATCTCATCCGTTTATTTTCACCTTGGGTTTACTTGAAGTGAAAAGCATTGGCGGCATTGATATCTTTCTATTCTACATGACTGACTTTTATATCCTGGTTTATTTTGTAGTATGTCAGAGTGAAGTGACCCCAGCAAGAATGGCACCAGAAGACTTCAGACCATCCATCCTGATCCCTCTCAGGGTCCAGCTTCAGCAGTCCCCTTATGACACGGAGTGGATGAGGGAGGGGCAGTTACTAGCCAGATTCAGCAGGGGGCGCTGTAGCAATGGCTGCAATGAAACCATACAAGTTTTCTCCAATGGGAGTCTGTGGCTGAACCATGTGGGCAGAGAGGCTGAAGGAAGTTATTTAGTAAAGGTGTACAATGACAGTGGGTTTGCCGTCCACGAGATAGCGGTCTCTGTACAGATTATAGGTAAGAACTTTTAATGTAATAATCATAAATCTAAATGGTAATTTGAGGGAACAGCCCGGAAACGGCCATTTTCAATGAATCAATTAAGGAAACATTTATTTTATTTGAGACACCCTGTATCCTCTAATTATGTCTCCATATAATCACTTCCTTTATTTAAAGAGACTCAGTAACCTCAAAAAGATCCCCTGGGGGGTACTCACCTCGGGTGGGGGAAGCCTCCGGATCCTAATGAGGCTTCCCACGCCGTCCTCTGTCCCACGGGGGTCTCGCTGCAGCCCCCTGAACAGCCGGCGACAGACCCGACTGTCAGTTCAATATTTACCTTTGCTGGCTCCAGCGGGGGCGCTGTGGCTGCTTTCCGCTCCGAACTACACGGAAATACCCGATCTCAGTCGGGTTCGCTCTACTGCGCAGGCGCCGGAAACTTGCGCCTGCGCAGTAGAGCAGACCCGACGGCGATCGGGTATTTCCGTGTAGTTCGGAGCCGACAGCCGTCAGAGCGCCTGCGCAGGAGCCGGGAAGGTAAATATTGACGTCACCGCTGTACGGAGGGCTGCAGCGAGACCCCTGAGGGACGGAGGACGACGTGGGAAGCCTCATTAGGATCCGGAGGCTTCCCCCACCCGAGGTGAGTACCCCCTAGGGGATCTTTTGACGTTACAGATCCTGTTTAAGCACTTATCATTGATAATAACTATCGAATCGAATGGTTGATCAGCCGCCAAGTCGCTAGATGTAAACGTATCATTAAATTTAGCCATAATCCCAGATCTGGTGGAAAACAGGTGGGCAGGGTGGGTCTCTTTTCCGAACACTGTTCCATCAGCACCTTAACTACTTCATGGCGCGGTCGGTAACCTCCGACCCGGACATATTGCACATGCGCAGTATGGCCGCTTGGGCACCTTATGACTGAGCTCCCTGGCGAGTCCATATGACATGAGAGAGTGCGCGTGCACGGTTGCAAGGCGCCCTAGTGGACATACTGTGCATGTGCAGCGTGGTATGTCTGGGTCAGAGGTCACCGACCGCACCGACCAGGGGGGGACAGAACGAGACGAATTGAAGAACGGAGGGTGACGTCAGGCAATGGGAGGTGCGGTAAGACTCTGTACAACTCCCCATGCACAAATAAGGCTTTTTTTTTTAAATTGATTAAGCACTAAGGCCCGGTTCACATCTGCGTTTTTTTGCGGAGTCAGCCGTATGGATCCGGCGATCTGGATCTTGGAAAACGGTCCATTTTTAGAGCCAGTGTGCTGTAAAACGTCCGTTTTCCATAGGATCCTATTGTGCTGCACAAGCACAACCATCCGTTTCCGTTATGCTGAGCGAAGCGGTCAGGAAAATTTGGTCCTGCTGCATTTTTTGCCCATGCAGCGGAAGGGAAACCGGAAACGTATGGCCAGTTTAGTTGGCAACTGCTAATGTGGACCAGGCCTAAGGTATATTTTAACTGAACAGCACGGTTTCTCACTCGTCCCCAACTCTCCTCTTCCTACATCCTTGCTTTAACAACCCTTTTAGCCTCTCCATCTCAATTGGCATTTTCCCTTTCTCATTTACAGTAAACCTGACGTCCCAATAATAAGGAAAAAAAGTTTGACATTTACCTTAGTAGGGGGAAGCCTCTGGATGGCTTCTAAAGTCCCTCTGTTCCTGCACTGGGACTCTCTGTGCAATCATGGACATTAAGTCTAAGATTGCTCATAGCTACGTTCCCATGCATGTACGAGTGTGGCCGCAGCATGAGGGTGCACAATATGGCCTGTACGGTATCACAGAGCCACTCATGCACGTTTTTCCTCCAGTGGTGTTCTTCTGGAAGCCTTTGAGATACCAGCTGGAAGCACCCAAGTGAGGTCATTACTGGAGGGTCACTGGGGTTTTGTGAGCATGAGGAGGTTTTGTTGGTTGGGTGGTCTTTCTTTTGGAAATAGCCTTTAACAGTATTGTAATTTGTGTCTCTAGAAATCCCTGCAGACCTGGTGTTGGGAAGAAGGGGCTTTCCAGTGTTGCTTCCGCTGGGTGTTCAGTCTCTGGACTCAAGGATGGGAGTACTATGGAAGAGAGAGGAGCGGAGAGTTGGAGATCTGTATAGGAGAATCTGTGTCATGGGCTGCAATAACAAATCTAACGTCTTCCATAACGGCAGCTTCCTTCTGAATGATGTACAGAGCGAAGATGCCGGACGATACTCAGCCGAGGTGCATGATGGGAGACTCCTCATCCATCAGACAGAGATCCTGCTGCACATTAGCAATGGCATTAGCAATGGTGAGTCCACCTTCCTGCTACTGGTCAATGGAGAGATCTAATAACAGATGGCCATCAGATCAGTGGCGGACACAGCCAGCAGTGGGCCCCTGTACAAAATTGTAATTGTGGGCCCCCTATGACCTGTTGGAGACATATTGGAGACGGCAAAATATGGGCATGGCTACAACCTGCGCGCCGCGGCAAAAAATAGTGGATAGAACCTGCGGCGAAAAAATGGGCGTGGCAATGACCGGATGAGGGCGGAACTAACTGTAACTTAAAGCGAACCCGGGGTGAGGGTTTATTTCCTTTTAAACAATACTAGTTGCCTGGCGGCCCTGCTGATCTATTTGGCTGCAGTAATAAACTGAATTACACCAGCAACAAGCATGCAGCTAATCTTCTCAGTTCTGACAATATTGTCAGAAACCCCTGACCTGCTGCATGCTTGTTCAGGGTCTATGGTTGAAAGAATAAGAGGCAGAGGACCAGCACGGCAGCCAGGCAACTGGTATTGCTTAAAAGGAGAGAAATATGGCAGCCTCAATATTATTCTCACCTCAGGTTCCCTTGAAAAGTGCAACACAAAGACAGTGGACCCAAGTTTTGGTGACCCTTTCCCCAGAAAATTCACATAATTGTGCAGGTTTTCTCAAGAAAATACACATATATGCCCAGAAAATACGTGCAATCATGTCGGCAGATATGCCCAGAAAATACGTGCAATCATGTCGGCAGATATGCCCAGAAAATATGTGCAATCAAGTCGGCAGATATGCCCAGAAAATACGTGCAATCAAGTCGGCAGATATGCCCAGAAAATACGTGCAAACAAGTCGGCAGATATGCCCAGAAAATACATGCAATCAAGTCGGCAGATATGCCCAGAAAATACGTGCAAACAAGTCGGCAGATATGCCCAGAAAATACGTGCAATCATGTCGGCAGACCTGCCCAGAACATACACCTGCTAATATAAATAAAACAAAAACATTTACTCACCTGCAGCAGCAGACCTCCTGTCCCAGCCTCCATCCGGCGCGCAGCTCCCATGGGTGGTTGGGTGGATAGGTAGCCTAGTGGGTGGGTGAGTGGGTGGGTGGGTTGGTAGCCTGGTGGGTGGGTGGGTAGGTAGCCTGGTGGGTAGGTAGCCTGATGGGTGGGTGGGTAGGTAGCCTGGTGGGTGGGTAACTAGCCCGGTAGGTAGGTAGGTAGGTAGCCCGGTGGGTGGGTAGGTAGGTAGCCTGGTGGGTGGGTGGGTAGGTAGGTAGGTAGCCTGGTGGGTGGGTTGGTAACTAGCCCGGTAGGTAGCCGGGTGGGTGGTTAGGTAGGTAGCCTGGTGGGTGGGTAGGTAGGTAGCCTGGTGGGTGGGTTGGTAACTAGCCCGGTAGGTAGCCGGGTGGGTGGTTAGGTAGGTAGCCGGGTGGGTGGTTAGGTTGGTAGCCGGGTGGGTGGTTAGGTAGGTAGCCGGGTGGGTAGGTAGGTAGGTAGCCTGGTGGGTGCGTGGGTAGCCGGGTGGGTGGGTAGGTAGCCTGGTGGGTGGGTTGGTAACTAGCCCGGTAGGTAGCCGGGTGGGTGGTTAGGTAGGTAGCCGGGTGGGTGGTTAGGTAGGTAGCCGGGTGGGTAGGTAGGTAGGAAGCCTGGTGGGTGGGTAGCCGGGTGGGTGGGTAGGTAGGTAGCCGGGTGGGTGGTTAGGTAGGTAGCCGGGTGGGTAGGTAGGAAGCCTGGTGGGTGGGTAGGTAGCCGGGTGGGTAGGTAGGTAGCCGGGTGGGTAGGTAGGAAGCCTGGTGGGTGGGTAGGTAGCCTGGTGGGTGGGTAGGTAGGTAGCCTGGTGGGTGGGTAGGTAGCCTGGTGGGTGGGTTGGTAACTAGCCCGGTAGGTAGCCGGGTGGGTGGTTAGGTAGGTAGCCGGGTGGGTGGTTAGGTAGGTAGCCGGGTGGGTGGTTAGGTAGGTAGCCGGGTGGGTAGGTAGGTAGGTAGCCTGGTGGGTGGGTGGGTAGCCGGGTGGGTGGGTAGGTAGCCTGGTGGGTGGGTTGGTAACTAGCCCGGTAAGTAGCCGGGTGGGTGGTTAGGTCGGTAGCCGGGTGGGTGGTTAGGTAGGTAGCCGGGTGGGTAGGTAGGTAGGTAGCCGGGTGGGTAGGTAGCCGGGTGGGTAGGTGGGTAGGTAGCCGGGTGGGTGGTTAGGTAGTTGGGTGGGTGGTTAGGTAGGAAGCCTGGTGGGTGGGTAGGTAGCCGGGTGGGTAGGTAGCCGGGTGGGTGGTTAGGTAGTTGGGTGGGTGGTTAGGTAGGAAGCCTGGTGGGTGGGTAGGCAGCCGGGTGGGTAGGTAGGTAGGAAGCCTGGTGGGTGGTTAGGTAGTCGGGTGGGTAGGTAGGAAGCCTGGTGGGTGGGTAGGTAGGTAGCCGGGTGGGTAGGTGGTTAGGTAGCCGGGTGGGTAGCTATCCGGGTGGGGGGCCCGACTCCTATCCTCCCTCCCTCCCTCCCTTCCTCACCTCGGGGGGCCCCCTCCCGATATGCGCGGCGGGAGAGCTAGCGGCAAATGCAGGAAGTCTTCAGGGCTCTCCAGGCATCCGCTAGAGGCCCAGCCGCTTAGTCTCCAATATGTCTCCAACTGGAGACATATTGGAGACTAAGCGGCTGGGCCTCTAGCGGATGCCTGGAGAGCCCTGAAGACTTCCTGCATTTGCCGCTCGCTCGCTCTCCCGCCGCGCATATCGGGAGGGGGGCCCCCCAAGGTGAGGGAGGGAGGGAGGATAGGAGTCGGGGAGCCCCCCGGGGGAATAAAATAATAAAAAAAAAATATATAAAAAAAAAAAAAAATACTTAATGGGCCCCTGAAGAAAACGGAACTTCAGGGGCCCTCGTGCGGCGGCACGGCCTACACGGCCGTATGTCCGCCACTGCATCAGATTCAACCATGAGATAGATCCCTCTCAGATCAAATCTCAACAAAGGGATCAAATCCTTCCACACCTTTCCAAGAAATCTATTGGAAATCTGTTCCTAGTATGTGGCACACATCAGATAGATTCCTGTCAGATTCGACCTGACAGGCATCTGACAGAAATCTATCTAATGTTCGAATCTCCAGCAAATCTATCAGTGTATGGCTTCCTTAAAGGATACCCGAACTGACATATAACTTGATGAGATAGACATGTGTATGTACAGTGCCTAGCACACAAATAACTATGCTGTGTTCCTTTTTTTCTTTCTCTGCCTGAAAGAGTTAAATATCAGGTATGTAAGTGGCTGACTCAGTCCTGACTCAGACAGGAAGTGACTACAGTGTGACCCTCACTGATAAGAAATTCCCCTTTTTTACCTCTTTCTTGCTCTCAGAAGCCATTTTCTGCTAGGAAAGTGTTTTACAGTTGGAATTACTTATCAGTGAGGGTCACACTGTGAGTAGTCACTTCCTGTCTGAGTCAGAACTGAGTCAGCCACTTACATACCTGATATTTAACTCTTTCAGGCAGAGAAAGAAAAAAGGGAACACAGCCTAGTTATTTGTGTGCTAGGCACTGTACATACATGTCTATCTCATGTCACATTTCAGTTCGGGTATCCTTTAACCTCCTGGGCGTTACGCAAGCCAGAGGATTTGCAGCCGACAGTCCCCCAGTATAATTTTTTGCGATCTGATAGTTGTAATACCTTCTGCTAGCACTAGGCTAGCTAGCAGTGGTGGCCGGCATCCCTAGATTACTTTTGATCCCCCCCCGATCGCCGCTAAATACGTTACCCCCCCCCCCTCCCTGGATCCAGCTGCAGCCTCTCCGGACAGCTCCGCTCTTCTCTATGGGGAGGATCCAACATGACGTCATGACATCGGTGACATCATGCTCAGACCCGATCCTCCCCATAGAGAGGACCGGAGATGTGCAGAGAGGCTGTGCCGTCGCTGGATCCAGGGGGGGGGTAGCGTATTTAGCGGCGATCGGGGGGATCAAAAGTAATCTAAGGATGCTGGCCACCACTGCTAGCTAGCCTAATGCTAGCTGAAGATATTACAAGTACCATATCGCAAAAAAATATACTAGGGGACTCCTGGGGACAGCCGGTGGTATGCCCGACACAGAGTCGGGCATACCGCTAAGGAGGTTAAGCAGAACTTTGCAAAAACTTTTTTTCGTAGACAGAATAAGGAAAGTTTCTAACTACTAAGAAATTGCTATTTTCGTCTGTGTCCTTGCTGGAAAGAAATCCATTAATTTCCTGAATTTTTATTCTAAAGATTTGTTTCATCGAAGATCAGCAGCTCCCACCACACATTCTATTTTAATTTTGGGCAGAGGCTTGAAAGATCTGCTAGTGCTTCGTGTTTTATTCTTGTCTGTAAGTTCAGCGTGGAGACTTTTTCCCTCTTCTGGCTGGATTTTACCAGGATAGAAAGAAATAGGCATTGCCCACCAATCAGAAAAACAAATACAGCAAAGTCCCCCAGTATCCAGCACCGGTGGGGATCGCCTGATGCCGGACACCTTTGCTTGCAGGTTGCTTGAGCAACCGGCCGAAAAAACACAAACCTCCACCCTCGTGCAGGATGAAATATTCAGAGCCTCCAGTGAGCTGCAGGACGTTGCTGGTGGCTCGGTGAGTATTTTGTGGCCAGCAACTCCCACAAACACAGTCTCCGTTATCCCCTCAGGTCAGGGCCAGATTTACAACTGGGAGGCATGTAGGCACAGGCCTTCTGGCGCCATAAACTCCGCCCCTGAACACAGGCCTTACCCCCAAGTAAAATATTCTGAACTCTAACCCCTGCCTTATGTCACTAACTGTTCTTAGAATGTTACACTGTTTGATATCATCCTTATTGACATGAAACAAGAATTAGACTATAAGCCCCTGAGGTAAGTGATCTGAGGAGCAGAGGCCACCTCTCTCACATAAGGCGCCTATAGGCACATGCCTACAGTGCCTTATGGTAAATCCAGCCCTGCCTCAAGTATGCCAGTTAGTTGAGACTTCCTGTTGCCTGCGTTCTGGATAACATGGACTGTAGTAACAGCAAACTTTTTAACTTTTTTCTTTTGTAAAGCAGAAGTCTTTCCACTTATTTGTACAGTAGTGGTAGTTATATATTATATAATCGCCAGTCAGGGCTGGATTTCAGCATAGGTTGCATAGGCCATGGCTTAGTGTAGCGGCTGCACAATGGGGCAGCTGGAAATGAAAGAGTTGGTAGAGGCGGCAATTAGGGAGCAATACACTGAAGAGTGAAGCTGGTGCCCAAAGAAAACTGCAAATGATAGAGAGGGCCTGCTGCACATAAATGTTACACAAGGCAGAGTGGAAGAGGGGGCTGCACATGGAATGGCTGCAGAGCTGCCGCACCTGTAAGGGGTGTTTGCTACCATACATGTCAAACTCTGGCCCGTGGGCCAAATTAGGCCCACAGAGCCATACAATTTGGCCCGTAAGTGGTTTCCCCACTTTGCATTGTTTGGCCCACTCCCACTAGAGAAGCTATATTGGGGATGAAGTCCTAGATCATCATTGTAGCCATACGGGTAAGGAGGGAGAGAGCACTAGACACCAGGGAACTGTATAGGGGAGGGAAGGATGACCACTAGACACCAGGAAACTGTATAGGGGAGGGAAGGAGGACCACCAGACACCAGGGAACTGTATAGGGGAGGGAAGGAAGACCACTAGACACAAGGGAACTGTATAGGGGAGGGAGAGAGCACTAGACACCAGGAAACTGTATACGGGAGGGAAGGAGGACCACTAGACACTAGGGAACAGTATAGGAGAGGGAAGGAGGACCACTAGACACCAGGGAACTGTATAGGGAAGGGAGAGAGCACTAGACACCTGGAAACTGTATACGGGAGGGAAGGAGGACCACTAGACACCAGGAAACTGTATAGGGGAGGGAAGGAGGACCACTAGACACCAGGGAACTGTATAGGGGAGGGAAGGAGGACCACTAGACACCAAGGAACTGTAAAGGGGAGGGAAGGAGGACCACTAGACACCAGGGAACTGTATAGGGGAGGGAAGGAGGACCACTAGACACCAGGGAACTGTATAGGGGAGGGAAGGAAGACCACTAGACACCAGGGAACTGTATAGGGGAAGGAAGGAGGACCACTAGACACCAGGGAACTGTATAGGGGAGGGAAGGAAGACCACTAGACACCAGGGAGCTGTATAGGGGAAGGAAGGAGGACCATTAGACACTAGGAAACTGTATAGGGGAGGGAAGGAGGGCCACTAGACACCAGGGAACTGTATAGGGGAGGGAAGGAGGACCACTAGACACCAGGGAACTGAATAGGGGAGGGAAGGAGGACCACTAGACACCAGAGAACTGTATAGGGAAGGGAAGGAAGACCACTAGACACCAGGGAACTGTATAAGGGAGGTAGGACCACTAGACACTAGGAAACTGTATAGGGGAGGGAAGGAGGACCACTAGACACCAGGGAACTGTATAGGGAAGGGAAGGAGGACTACTAGACACCAGGGAACTGTATAGGGAAGGAGGACCACTAGACACCAGGGAACTGTATAGGGAGGGGAAGGAAGACCACTAGACACCAGGGAACTGTATAAGGGAGGTAGGACCACTAGACGCTAGGAAACTGTAAAAGGGAGGGAGGACCACTAGACATCATGGAACTGTATAGGGAAGGGAAGGAGGACCACTAGACACCAGGGAACTGTATAGGGGAGGGAAGGAGGACCACTAGACACCAGGGAACTGTATAGGGGAGGGAAGGAGGACCACTAGACACCAGGAAACTGTATAGGAAAGGAGAACCACTAGACACCAGGGAACTGTATAGGGGAGGGAAGGAGAACCACTAGACACCAGGGAACTGTATAGGGGAGGGAAGGAGAACCACTAGACACCAGGAAGCTATGTAGGGGAGGGAAGGAGGACTACTAGACACCAGGGAACTGTATTGGGGAGGGAAGGAGGACCACTAGACACCAGGGAACTGTATAGGGGAGGGAAGGAGAGGAGGACCACTAGACACTAGGAAACTGTATAGGAGAGGGAAGGAGGACCACTAGACACCAGGGAACTGAATAGGGGAGGGAAGGAGGACCACTAGACACCAGGAAGCTATGTAGGGAAGGGAAGGAAGACCACTAGACACCAGGGAACTGTATAAGGGAGGTAGGACCACTAGACACTAGGAAACTGTATAGGGGAGGGAAGGAGGACCACTAGACACCAGGGAACTGTATAGGGAAGGGAAGGAGGACCACTAGACACCAGGGAACTGTATAGGGAAGGAGGACCACTAGACACCAGGGAACTGTATAGGGAGGGGAAGGAAGACCACTAGACACCAGGGAACTGTATAAGGGAGGTAGGACCACTAGACGCTAGGAAACTGTAAAAGGGAGGGAGGACCACTAGACATCATGGAACTGTATAGGGAAGGGAAGGAGGACCACTAGACACCAGGGAACTGTATAGGGGAGGGAAGGAGGACCACTAGACACCAGGGAACTGTATAGGGGAGGGAAGGAGGACCACTAGACACCAGGAAACTGTATAGGAAAGGAGAACCACTAGACACCAAGGAACTGTATAGGGGAGGGAAGGAGGACCACTAGACACCAGGGAACTGTATAGGGGAGGGAAGGAGGACCACTAGACACCAGGGAACTGTATAGGGAAGGGAAGGGGGACCACTAGACACCAGGGAACTGTATAGGGGAGGGAAGGAGGACCACTAGACACCAGGGAACTGTATAGGGGAGGGAAGGAGGACCACTAGACACCAGGGAACTGTATAGGGGAGGGAGAGAGCACTAGACACCAGGAAACTGTATAGGGGAGGGAAGGAGGACCACTAGACACCAGGGAACTGTATAGGGGAGGGAAGGAAAGGAGGACCACTAGACACCAGGGAACTGTATAGGGGAGGGAAGGAGAACCACTAGACACCAGGAAGCTATGTAGGGGAGGGAAGGAGGACTACTAGACACCAGGGAACTGTATTGGGGAGGGAAGGAGGACCACTAGACACCAGGGAACTGTATAGGGGAGGGAAGGAGAGGAGGACCACTAGACACTAGGAAACTGTATAGGAGAGGGAAGGAGGACCACTAGACACCAGGGGAGGGAAGGAGGACCACTAGACACCAGGAAGCTATGTAGGGAAGGGAAGGAAGACCACTAGACACCAGGGAACTGTATAAGGGAGGTAGGACCACTAGACACTAGGAAACTGTATAGGGGAGGGAAGGAGGACCACTAGACACCAGGGAACTGTATAGGGAAGGGAAGGAGGACCACTAGACACCAGGGAACTGTATAGGGAAGGAGGACCACTAGACACCAGGGAACTGTATAGGGAAGGGAAGGAAGACCACTAGACACCAGGGAACTGTATAAGGGAGGTAGGACCACTAGACGCTAGGAAACTGTAAAAGGGAGGGAGGACCACTAGACATCATGGAACTGTATAGGGAAAGGAAGGAGGACCACTAGACACCAGGGAACTGTATAGGGGAGGGAAGGAGGACCACTAGACACCAGGGAACTGTATAGGGGAGGGAAGGAGGACCACTAGACACCAGGAAACTGTATAGGGAAGGAGGACCACTAGACACCAGGGAACTGTATAGGGGAGGGAAGGAGGACCACTAGACACCAGGGAACGGTATAGGGGAGGGAAGGAGACAAGACAAGACAAATAACATTTATATTGCGCTTTTCTCCTTGCGGACTCAAAGCGCCAGAGCAGAGCAGCAGCCACTAGGGCGCGCTCTATTGGCAGTAGCAGTGTAAGGGAGACTTGCCAAAGTCTCCTACTGAATTAGTGCTGGCTTACTGAACAGGCAGAGCCGAGATTCGAACCCTGGTCTCCTGTGTCAGAGGCAGAGCCCTTAACCATTACACCATCAGCCAACTGCTACAGGAGGACCACTAGACACCAGGGAACTGTATAGGGAAGGGAAGGAGGACCACTAGACACCAGGGAACTGTATAGGGGAGGGAAGGAAGACCACTAGACACCAGGGAACTGTATAGGGGAGGGAAGGAGGACCACTAGACACCAGGGAACTGTATAGGGGAGGGAGAGAGCACTAGACACCAGGAAACTGTATAGGGGAGGGAAGGAGGCCCACTAGACACCAGGGAACTGTATAGGGGAGGGAAGGAAAGGAGGACCACTAGACACCAGGGAACTGTATAGGGGAGGGAAGGAGAACCACTAGACACCAGGAAGCTATGTAGGGGAGGGAAGGAGGACTACTAGACACCAGGGAACTGTATTGGGGAGGGAAGGAGGACCACTAGACACCAGGGAACTGTATAGGGGAGGGAAGGAAAGGAGGACCACTAGACACTAGGAAACTGTATAGGAGAGGGAAGGAGGACCACTAGACACCAGGGAACTGTATAGGGGAGGGAAGGAGGACCACTAGATACCAGGGAACAGTATAGGGGAGGGAAGAAGGACCACTAGACACCAGGGAACTGTATAAGGGAGGTAGGACCACTAGACACTAGGAAATTGTAAAAGGGAGGGAGGACCACTAGACATCAGGGAACTGTATAGGAGGTTGACCAATAGACACCAGGAAGCTATATAGGGAGGGAGGGGGGCCACTAGATACCAGGGAACTGTATAGGGGATGGGTTCCATTGGGCCCCAGGGAATTTTATAAGGGAGGGAGGTGGCCAATAGACATTGAAGTTGGCCCGCGACTTGGTCAAAATGTTAAATTTCGCCCCGCTTTGTATTTGAGTTTGACACCCCTGCTCTATACGGAAGGACAGCTAAAAAGAAGGTTGGCCTGGGGGGAAAAATAAATATGAACCTGGCAGAGTCCGCAGTGCATCTATCTCACGTCATTGTACCCTCTTCTTCCCTCAGATTCTGATACACATAACTGCACGGAGAGCCCAGACACGCCCTGGAAGCTGTCCCTCCCCCTGCTCATCCTCCTGTGCGAGGCTCCCGTCTTCCTCATCCTGCTGGTGATCCTCACGATATTCACAGCGAAGTTCCTGTGCCGAAGGCGAGAACAGAAACGGGGTAAGTGGAGACATGTCAGGAACTGTAGTCAAAATAACACAATGAATAAAATTATTTCTTTACAATATTCATTTATAATTTATTTAGTCAGTGTTTGCACCTTGTATCCCTGATATAACTTTCCGTACAGTTGGAGACTTCTTTAGTACTGGCAGGTGATCTCTGTGGAATGTTTGTTTACTGACAGTTCTAAAGACATTACAAGAAATCTCTGGTCTCCCAGAATGCTCTGGTGGGGAAAACTCTGCATAATAAACAGCCTAGGCTGTGACATCACTGGGAGGGTGGGGCTACATACCAATATATGGCAATACGTAGCTATAGGAAGTGTTTCTGATGCTGAAAATAGGATATTTAACATAAAAGTGGGTATTTTGAACAATTTACTGCATTCTATTATATGTCACTACATTTACTCTCTAAAGTGTACCTGAGGCGAAAGCTGCAACAAAAATCAGAAACTTACCTAGGTGTCCTCCTCGCCCCCACTGTTGCCACACACAGACTCCTGGAATATATATGACAAGAAGAGCTTGTTGGATCTGTTATGGTGGCCACTCCCTGTATGAGCATGGCTGTACTGCACCAGCACAAGTATGGCCACGCCCTGTGCAGTTATCTGGAGGCGGTTAGTGCACAAGCGTGGCCATAAACAGGGAGGCGCTGTACAGCTGCACCCGTGTATGAAGAGGAGCTCAGCTGCGATCTTCCACAGAGTTTTGGGCAAAAGCAGGCGGGGCAAGAAAGACATGGACAGCCTCTGGACAATCAAGATAAGTTAAAGGACCACTACAGCAAAACAAAAAGTAAGCAATTAAAATTTGACAGAACTGACAGATTTTGGACTAGTCCATTTCGTCAAAGGATATTCTCAGAGTTTTCTTTGTTTTCAAAAGCATTCCCTAAAAGGCAGTTGCTAAGTCAAACCAAGAATCTGTGGCAAAATCTGAAAACCGCAGTTCACAAACGCTGTCCATCTAATCTGACTGAGCTGGAGCTGTTTTGCAAAGAAGAATGGGCAAGGATTTCAGTCTCTAGATGTGCAAAGCTGGTAGAGACATACCCTAAAAGACTGGCAGCTGTAATTGCAGCAAAAGGTGGTTCTACAAAGTATTGACTCAGGGGGCTGAATAATTACGCACACAACACTTTGCAGTTATTTATTTGTAAAAAATGTTTGGAATCATGTATGATTTTCGTTCCACTTCTCACGTGTGCACCACTTTGTATTGGTCTTTCATGTGGAATTCCAATAAAATTGATTGATGTTTGTTGCAGTAATATGACAAAATGTGGAACACTTCAAAGGGGCCGAATACTTTTGCAAACCACTGTATTTTGGCAGTAAAACTGCTTTTCAGGAAATGCTTTGGAAAACAAAGAAAACCCTAAGAATCCCCCACGAGGAGATGAACTAGTCCAAAAGCTGTCGGTTATGTCAGATTTTAGTGGCTTACTTTTTTCGCTGTAGTGGTCCTTTAAGTAAGATATCTGTTTTTTATTGTCTTTTTGCTGCTTTCAGCTGTACAATTAGCTAGAGTGACCATACGTCCCGCTTTACCTGGGACGCGTCCCGCCTTCGGGGTCCACTGTCCCAGGCTGCATGAGGTCCCGGAAACGTCCCGCTTTTAGCTGCGGGACGTCCCAGTCTCGGGACTCTGGCCACCGTACTGAATGAACCGGCCGCAGCGTCTGATAGACGCTGTGCCAGTTTATAGCCTGCTGCCCCGCTCCAGCCTGCATAGTCTTTGGCAGGCAGAGCAGGGCTACGGATAACGGGAAGATGGCTGCCGACGCCCTGTACTGGAGACTATTTGTGTCTCCAGTAAAGGGCTTCGGGCGCCATCTTGCCGTAGCCCTGCTATTACATTCCAGCGCGGGAGACTGGAGGAGGAGCAAGATGGTCCGGGGAGCTGCGCGCCAGAGGCCGGAGACTTCTGCCAGGTGAGTAAATTCTTTTTTCTCCAGGTGAAATGTTGCCCACAATGCGTTTATTTTGTACTGACATGTTGCCCCCATTGCGTTTATTTTGTGCTGACATGTTGCCCACATTGCGTTTATTTTGTGCTGACATGTTGCCCACATTGCTTTTATTTTGTGCTGACATGTTGCCCACATTGCGTTTATTTTGTGCTGACATGTTGCCCACATTGCGTTTATTTTGTGCTGACATGTTGCCCACATTGCGTTTATTTTGTACTGACATGTTGCCCACATTGCGTTTATTTTGTGCTGACATGTTGCCCACAATGCGTGTATTTTGTGCTGACATGTTGCCCACATTGCGTTTATTTTGTGCTGACGTGTTGCCCACATTGCGTTTATTTTGTGCTGACATGTTGCCCACATTGCGTTTATTTTGTTCTGACATGTTGCCCACATTGCGTTTATTTTGTTCTGACATGTTGCCCACATTGCGTTTATTTTGTGTTGACTAGTTGCCCACATTGCGTTTATTTTGTGCTGACATGTTGCTCACATTGCGTTTATTTTCTGCTGAACTGTTGCCCCATTGCATTTATTTTGTGCTGAACTGTTGCCCCCATTGCGTTTATTTTGTGCTGAACTGTTGCCCACATTGCGTTTATTTTCTGCTGACATGTTGCCCATTGCATTTATTTTGTGCTGGCATGTTGCCCACATTGCGTTTATTTTGTGCTGACATGTTTCCCACAATGCGTTTATTTTGTGCTGAACTGTTGCCCCCATTGCGTTTATTTTGTACTGACATGTTGCCCACATTGCGTTTATTTTGTACTGACATGTTGCCCACATTGCGTTTATTTTGTGCTGACATGTTGCCCACATTGCGTTTATTTTGTGCTGACATGTTGCTCACATTGCGTTTATTTTGTACTGTCATGTTGCCCACATTGCGTTTATTTTGTGCTGACATGTTGCCCACATTGCGTTTATTTTGTGCTGACATGTTGCTCACATTGCGTTTATTTTGTACTGACATGTTGCCCACATTGCGTTTATTTTGTGCTGACATGTTGCCCACAATGTGTTTATTTTGTGCTGACATGTTGCCCACATTGCGTTTATTTTGTGCTGACATGTTGCCCACATTGCGTTTATTTTGTGCTGACATGTTGCCCACATTGTGTTTATTTTGTGCTGACATGTTGCCCACAATGCGTTTATTTTGTGCTGAACTGTTGCCCCCATTGCGTTTATTTTGTACTGACATGTTGCCCACATTGCGTTTATTTTGTGCTGACATGTTGCCCACATTGCGTTTATTTTCTGGTGTCTGGGGTAACTGTTGCTGCATTTATTATTTAATGGTCGTTTGACCACATCATGGCGTAAACACTGCTTTCTTATGCCTCGCTGTTACATCATTATGTTAGCTCCGCCCATACAATGTCGGGGCCACGCTCATTTTTCAGCGCGAGACCCCTGTTTTTTGGTGCATCCCCCCATTTTTTGGTGCAACGCTCTGCGCCCTGTATGACATCATTCAGGTCGTTTCAGGGTAGGGCTGGCCCTGGTGGCACCATCACTGGAATTTCACCGGGAGACAGAGAAGTTTAGAGGGCTTAGGCTCTCTGCTTAATATACAGTAAGGAGTGGTATTTATACTATGCAATCTTGGAGAAAATAAGAGGGTGTGTGTGCTCAGACCAGGTATCACCTGACTTATATACTGGCTGCCTCTGGTCTGTTGACTAATTAAAATGGCATAGCATCTGCTAATTGCATCTGCTTGCCAGAATATGCAGGGTCTAAAACTAACTCGCTGCTGTATCCTGCAGCAGTCGGCCCATGCAAAATACTTTGCATCTGCATATGTATAGCTAGTGTGTCTGGGTTACTCAGTGCACTCTGGTAAAGTTCTGTAGTCTGCTGGCATCATAATCAGGGGCGTAACAATAGACCCTGCAAGCGATGCAGCTGCAGGGGGGCCCAGAAGCTGCAGGGGGCCCAGTAGGGAAGAAGTTTATTTTCCCTGTCGTAAGAGACTGACAACTAAGGACAGGGAGAGAAAAAAAATTCTGTTCTATGCACAATTGTTCTAATGACTGCATCTGCTCAGCCCCTGATAAGGAATCATACAACGTTTTGTAAAGATTTGCAGACAGTCCCTATTAAGTGTTAAGCTCCCATCCACCAACCTCTCTACCCCTCCCCAAGTTCTCTGTACTGTAGTGATGCAAAGGAATCTGCAGAGCCAGTCCTCCATCAGAGGAGGACAGAATGAGTGTTATAAGATGGGGATGGGAGTCAGCTTTCTGTATGTGTTTTCTGCACACCACGCGTGTCTGTAAGTGTGAAAACATGCACGTTTTACCACAGATGCTAATGTAATTGATAGAGAAAATGTGTGCAGTGCTTCACTGCTGTCAGCTCTTATCTGCAAGGGGAAACCACATTGAAGTTGCACTAGCCAATTAAATAACACTGTTTATCACCTGTGCAGAAAGCAAGAGGGAGGGGGCCACATCGAAAGTTTCGCAGGGGGGCCCAGTGATCATACTTCAAGTGACGTGTCTTGTGTCACATCTGTTTTATAATTCCAGGCTCCGTAAAGCAAATTGTATACGCACAGGTCAAACGTCGGAAAGCCAAGAAGACACCGCAGGGTGCCGGGAGACAAGGCAGCACCAAGTCAGGTAAGACAATAAACTTGGGGGGAGGGACATTAACGCAGGGGCCTAGCCTAACTAGGGTACATGGGGCTCCATGCCTAAGAAAACCTGTCCCCCCCCCCCCCCCCCCCGTGTGGCCTGCCCCTGTACCTTCCCCCCCCCCCATGAATGCACCACAACATGCATATGCATCACAGCTGCCTCCTCTTCACGGTGCAGCGTGCACCAGCTTTTCTCCGTGGCTCTGAGTCATGTGACACTCATCAGGGCCTTAAAGAGGAACTCCAGTGAAAATAATGTAATAAAAAAAGTGCTTCATTTTTACACTAATTATGTATAATTGATTTAGACAGTGTTTGCCCATTGTGAAATCTTTTAAATCCCCGATTTACATTCTGGCATTTAATACATGGTGACATTTTTACTGTTGGCAGGTGATGTAGCTGCTGCATGTTTTTATGGCAGTTGGAAACAGCTGTAAACAGCTATTTCCCACAATGCAGCAAGGTTCACAGACAGGAAACTGCCAGAAGTACCTCGGTACTCAAGAGTTTCTTGTGGGAGGGGTTTCACCACAATATCAGTCATACAGCGCTCCCTGATGGTCTGTTTGTAAAAAGGAATAGATTTCTCATGTAAAAGGGGGTATCCGCTACTGATTGGGATAAAGTTCAATTCTTGGTCGAAGTTTCTCTTTAAAGAGGAGCTGTTAGGTAAGAGGTCTCAGGGAAAAAAAACACATATATCAGTAGCTAAAGATTGGCTGTACTTACATTACATATGCATTTCACTGTCCACGTTTGGATTTCACAGAATTTTTATATAGTATATGCAGAGAATGATGCTCCTGACAGCTCATGGCAGGTTCCATGTTTGTCTGTCTCCTATGAAGCCAATTGTGATGTCATATCCTCCCTGCTTCCTGATGATTCCACTCACACAAAAGATCCTAGTGGACAACACCACTGTGCAGTGAATATTGATTAGCCATGTGGCTAGGAACAATAGCGGGCTCCTGCAGTGTACTCTGCCCTGAGATTTTTCAGTGCTACACTGTTGTAACATGAGCCTGTACTTTCTCACTAGCAGCAGAGGGGAGGACCCAAGGTGGGAAGGAGCAGCCCCAGAATGCTTTGCAGTATGGTATGCGGCCTCTCTGCCTCTTAAGAGCTTGGGAATAACAGCCTTGCTGTCAGCACACATCAAAAGTAAGAGAGATTTTTAACTTCAGTATTGCCTTTTTGGCTTCCTTCTAAACTGTTTAACACAGGAGAATAGAGGTTTAAATTAGCTTTTGCAGCCTGACAGTTACTCTTTAAGGAGTAACGCTGCACTGCGCAAAAGGGGCAGAGATGAATGCAATGAAACACCAGTTTATCTGCAGAAAATTTGGTTGAAGCATCTTTTATGCAGAATTTATCAGTTTTCTCACCATATCTATGGAATATCTTTCTATGGATTCTATCTTTCTATATTCAGCAACAAAAAAACAAACAAACTTGCAATGCAAAAAGTTCTTGCACTTAATGGTTTCTTCTCCTTACAGACAACGCACAAGAAATGAAAATATATGAAGATCCAAAGGCGATTCCGCTCAGTGAGGAGATGAGGACCTTCCAGGAGAACATCCAGTGATTTCCAGATTTGAGTGGAAAAGCTAGAAGAGATATGGAGGCTGGACATAAACCATGTGGACCATTTTCTGAGACGTGTAGTAAAAATAAGTCACATTTAGTTGGGCTTCTTTGGTATTCTAGAAGAGTTTTAACTAATAATCTACAGGACTTCCTCGGTTGTGGTGAGGGAACATCTCTCGAATTGTTTCTACACCTGAAGGAGAAGGTTTTACATCCTACATCTGTGCAATGGAGAAGGTCTACCTTTCTATACCCAATGGAAAAACCCTATTGTCCTACATGCGAAGGTCGTCTATCGTCTCATACCTGAAAGAAGGTAGGATTCTTTACTGAGCTATTCAGAACAAGGCAAGACCGAAATGGACTAAACATTTATTTCATAATGAAATCCTGCATAAAATTATTATAACAATACTGCCAAAATGATCTAACAATGGAACAGAGATTGGATTGAAAATTAAAAGGGGAAAAAAAACCTTGTGCTGAGACAGTCTGTGAACTTAACGTGCATCCATTGTTTTTGTTTGTTTTTTTGTTTTGTTTTTTTCAAAGTCCAAAGTTCGGGAAAGTCCAGCAATCTATGTAAAATAATCCAGCTATTTTTTTGTAAAGTCAGGCAAAGGACACTTGTAGGTCTGCAGCACAGACTTTCAACCCATGCACTCCTGCAGGCAGAGTTGTAAAGAGAGATGGGTGGATTCTGCAATTGTAAACTAGATCCACCCCCTTTCATTTATATTGCGCTTTTCTCTTGTAGGACTCGAGCTGCAGCCACTAGGGGCGCACTCAGTAGGCGCTCTTTCCCAAGGTCTCCTCACTGAATAGGTGCAGCTTACTGAACAGGAAGAGCTGAGATTTGAACCGTGGTCTCCTGTGTTAGAGGCAGAGCTCTTAAAGAGGAACTCCAGTGAAAATAATGTAATAAAAAAGTGCATCATTTTTACAATAATTATGTATAAATGATTTAGTCAGTGTTTGCCCATTGTAAAATCTTTCCTCTCCCTGATTTACATCCGGACATTTATCACATGGTGACATTTTTACTGCTGGCAGGTGATGTAGCTGATGCTTGCTTTTTTGGCAGTTGGAAACAGCTGTAAACAGCTATTTCCCACAATGCAATACGGTTCACAGACAGGAAACTGCCAGGCGTGTATCAAAAAAGGGCGCCTGGAAAAAAGGGCGCGGGGTATAGCCGAAATTTTAAGTTTTAATGCAAAACCATATTTTTCTTTTAAGGGGTTGTAAACGAAAATTTAGTACTAAATAGGTTAAATAAACGGAAATGAAATGGCAAAATACCGTCTATAAGAATAAACGAATTCTGAAAAGAAACGTCAAATATCGTCTATAACAAAAACGATATTTACACTTGTATTAAGCATAGCAATGCAATAGTAGGTTTTACAGATATTTTACTGTAATTATACCAAACTGTAGGCTCACACAGATCTCTCCCTATCCCTAACCCCTAGACCCCTCTTTGTCTAAATATATATAATTTAATAAATTGTATATATTACATATATTGTGCTGTAACTATACCTAACCTTACTCTCACACAGAGCCCTCCCTGTACCTATCCCTAACCCCTAGACCCCCATGGTGGTGCCTAACCCTAAGACCCCCCTGGTGGTGCCTAACCCTAAGACCCCCCTGGTGTTGCCTAACCCTAAGACCCCCCTGGTGGTGCCTAACCCTAAGACCCCCCTGGTGTTGCCTAACCCTAACCACCCCCTGGTGGTGCCTAACCCTAACCACCCCCTGATTGCGTATATTATACTGTAACTATACCTAACCCTCCCTGTACCTATCCCTAACCCCTAGACCCCCCTGGTAATGCCTAAACCTAACCATCCCCACCACACAAACACCCTAAACACATATAAACAATAATATATTTAATCCTTAAAATACTTCTCTACAAATAACATGAATAAAATAATTTATATATTTGTAATAGAATAAATAGCCTTAAAATAGCCTTAAAATCACGTATACATTAATATTATAAATAGAGAAAAGTATATATAAATATATACAATACAATAGATAGCCTTACAAGCATTAGAAATCTTAAAATAACAGTAACATTAAAAGCGATATTTTAGTAACTATAATCAACGCATTATAAGTGTAAAAACAAAGTTAATACCAAAAGCGAAGTATTTCTAATGCAATAAGGTTGAAAACGGTATTTAAGCATAATACATATGAAAACAAATTTTTAAATGATCAAAGAAGTGTAAACGAAAATTTACTTGTTATACTTTAGTAAGCGAAATTTTTAAACTAAATAATAAGTAAAAACTGATATAAGCGAAATTTTAAAACTAAAAAATAAGTATAACACAAACTCAAAACGAACTTGTAAACGATATTTGTTATAAACCTTATTCTGTAAACGAAAACTTTTGTTAACACGATCCCTGTAACCGCTATTTCTCGGGCGCCGAATAGCCGATATTTTGCATTGCAGTCTATGGCGGCGCCCTTTTTGTCCACTATCCCTGTGCGCCCTTTTTTACTAGCCCGACTGCCAGGAGTACCACGGTCCTCAGAGTTTCCTGTGGGAGGGGTTTCACCACAATATCAGCCATACAGCGCCCCCTGATGATCTGTTTATGAAAAGGAATAGATTTCTCATGTAAAAGGGGGTATCAGCGCGTACGAGAGATATCGGCGCGGGAGACTTGGGTGCAGGATACAGCCGGTATATGGCTGATCCTGCTGCTGCACAAGTCCCGGCTGTGTTAAATACTATTCCCCCTCCAGGCCGCCATGGATGGTGGGGAATAAAATAATTCAGCTGCCTTCCAGCAATAGCCGGAAGCCAAATTATTGTGTTTTAATAGTAACTTCAGCTCCGCCTTCTGACAGCACCGAAGTTACTCCCTGTGCGCTGCTATAGCCGCAATTCCTATTACAGCCTATTATATATGATTTGACCGCGCTCAAAGTCTATATTGATGAGAAAGGTATTAAAATGTCCCCATCCACATGTGGTTCCAGATGAAATGCACAGACCGGGTTGATACTGTCCAAATCAAGCCACTGATGAGTCACGTTGTGACGAAACGCGTAGGGCGGAGCTACGTTCCACGCGACCGGAACTTGATGTAGCAAGCTGTTGCATTGGAGAGGACACGGAAATTTAAGGCGGCATCTGTGGAGGCGGCTACCCGGGACCAATCTCCACTTATAAAATGCGCTGTTATCTCCGTCCCTTGTGAGTGCAATATGGTTTTTACTTTTTACTATTAAAACAGTTTTACACTATTCCAAGTTGTCTTAGTTTGCAGATTTGCGAGGATACAGTGACGTCCTGCTTACCCTCCATAAAGTGTTTACATCTTACCTCCGGATATATAGGAGGATTGCTGGGTGAGTGCGGGCGCATATGGGGGGGTGTGACCCTGCACTGAGGAGAGTGAGGTGGAAGTGGCTTGATTCACGCTGGTATGGAGGAGGTGACATTATCAGTAATTGGTTACGCTATGAATCTTTCTCTCTCCTTTATGTGCAATATCGTGATGGTCTGAGATGAAGATGGGCGTAGTGGTTTGATTTGGACAGTATCAACCCGGTCTGTCCATTTCATCTGGAACCACATGTGGATGGGGACATTTTCATACCTTTCTCATCAATATAGACTTTGAGCGCTGTCAAATCATATATAATCTTTGTTGCATTCCATACAGGTGCTATTGACCAGCGCACCACGATCATTTTGAGACTCTTTCCATTAGCGCACTGTTTTTTGGTTTTTGACTATTACGGCCTATGGTGGTGCCGGCTGTGCCCAAATCTCCTGCGCTGGATTCACGGTGTTCGGTATCAGCTACTGATTGGGATGAAGTTCAATTCTTGGTCACGGTTTCTCTTTAACCAGTACACTATCCAGCCACTTCCATGAAACCCATGGAAATTTCATGAAATGTATGTAAATGCCATATCTCCCTGGTAACACATAACACAATGAATATGATCGTTTCTGTTTCAGCACGAGTGCCTCAAAAATAATTTAATAAAAAGAGAAATTAATAACTTAGCTTTTGAATATGACATCATTCAGATTTACATCTCTAAACATTCATATTTAATTAACCTCCCTGGCGGTAATCCCGAGTGTGGCTCTGGCTAGCCGCCAGGAGCTCTATGCAGAGTATAGCACGCAGCGGGTGTTTTTACTCACCTCCTGGGAGATCCAAACGTTGGTAGCCGTTCTCCTTCCTGTCCTCGGAGGCTCTGAATCACTCTGGTGAGATCGCCGTAACTGATCTCAACAAAGTGTTACGGCGCCACCTGGAGGACGGAGGTAAAATGGCAGCGCTGGAGCCCAGGGAGATGAGTCAGAGCAGGGGCTGCTGCAGAGACTCTGGTGGCATGATTTTTTTTCCTGATTTTAGGGTCTGAAACCTTATAAAAAGTCCCTAAAATCCAGAAATAATCATACCGCCAGGGGGGTTAAGTAACAAACCTAACTACACCAGAAAGGAAATGTGTGCATCAACCAAGTGAACCTGACAAATCTGGCTTTGCAAATTTGGCCTATTGGCTAATCACGAGACATTGCTCATGCAAACATGCATTTGCTTTCGCATGCCTAAATATGCAGGGTCAAAAACCAAAAACCGTGCTTTCGCATGCCTAAATATGCAGGGTCAAAAACCAAAAACCGTGCTTTCGCATGCCTAAATATGCAGGGTCAAAAACCAAAAACCGTGCTTTCGCATGCCTAAATATGCAGGGTCAAAAACCGAAAACCGTGCTTTCGCATGCCTAAATATGCAGGGTCAAAAACCAAAAACCGTGCTTTCGCATGCCTAAATATGCAGGGTCAAAAACCAAAAACCGTGCTTTCGCATGCCTAAATATGCAGGGTCAAAAACCAAAAACCGTGCTTTCGCATGCCTAAATATGCAGGGTCAAAAACCAAAAACTGCTTTCGCATGCCTAAATATGCAGGGTCAAAAACCAAAAACCGTGCTTTCGCATGCCTAAATATGCAGGGTCAAAAACCAAAAACCGCTTTCGCATGCCTAAATATGCAGGGTCAAAAACCAAAAACCGCTTTCGCATGCCTAAATATGCAGGGTCAAAAACCAAAAACCGAGTAACAAACCCCCTTCTTTGCATCAAGCTGGCATTAACTTATAAACTTATAAGTATGACTGAGGCGACTTTAGGTTCAATTCCCTCTGCACTCCCTCCTGGCATTCTGTCTTTTTAATTTCTTGCCGACTGCTCCACGCCAATTGGCGTGAACGCGGCGGCAGCCCCAGGACCGCTCAACACCAATTGGCGTAAAGCCCTGAGGCGGGGTTTTGCAGGAGATTACGCGCGCCGAAGCGTGTGCATCTCCTCTGCAATGATGGAGATCCACTCCGTCATCAGTCTCCCAGCGGCGATCGCTAATTGAAATGCCAAGTTCCTAAGGTAACAATATGTTTTGTTTTGTTTTTCTTTTATACTCTGTCACTTTGTTTTCATTTTACAAGTCTTTTATTTTGATACAGAATATGCGAAAATTTAATTGCTTTAGATTCAGTTTGTGACTAAAAAGAATACACAAAACATGGGCCTCAACCCTAAAACTCTCTTTTACTACTTATCACGGTTAAAGTGTTGCCACATGTCTCTTGAAGTTTTTCTAAAATTTTCCCAAGTTTGATCATAATTTTGAAAATTGGAAATACAGAGGCGCCAATAGAGTAAAAATAGTTCCGATTTAAAAACCATAAAATTGTGGGTGGCAATGGTGGAATTGCCCTCCCTACAAACAACACAAGACCACTTTGTGTGGTGAAAACAAATTTAATCAATTTAGTACTCCTAATAACAAAAAACAGATTGCAACGCGTTTCACGGGACCCAAGCCCGCTTCCTCAGGCAAAAAGCAATTACAAGCAGGAGCAACTGTAAACAAAAAAAAAACAAAAAAGAAAAACATATATACAAAATGTAATCAATAAAAAACAGAGTGAACAATAAAAAATGATCAAAAGTTGATCCAAAAACAGGATCATGAATAAATAATGATCATGAATAACATGATTGCACGTGATGCCGAAATTCATTCATTGCCCATGGCTAACTATAGTCTCTGTCCTGAAGGCAATTTTATCCTAGTCCTTTTCAGAAATATAAGATCTTCATTTATAAATTCATAATGTTCCAACCATATAATACAACAATGGACTACAATGAATTATAGCAATACCGCCTCATTAAAAAACATTGTCATGATATATCTCCATTTACCCTAGGTGACATATATACACACACACCTAGATTTATACAGAGACCTTTATAAAACTGTATAAAAATAAAGAAAAGACTTTATAAAAATAAAGAAAAAACTTTGGGGATGGTAGCAGAGAATTATTGCACATTTCACTGAGATATGGATAAATATGATGATAAATAAACAAATACATAATAAATAATCAAACACATAATAAATAATATATTAACACATAATGAACTGAGTAGAAGCTCTAACCCGTTTCTTTCTGTATGCAGGGCATCCCTGCGACTATCTATCAGGGCTAAGAATACAATCATTACAATCCATACCCATAGGCGTTCTAGCCATAGTGTTCCCCTGCGTAGTGGGGATGGTTAATGGGGTGATGGGCAGTGGTAGGTGCAAAAATAGGTCAAGCAAACTTACCCAGCAGTGGTCCGAACTGACTTGGCACCTCTGTGTATGCCGGGCGCCGTCTCAGCTTCTATATACCCCCGCTCTGTGCCGGCTATAGTGGGCGTGGCTATGCGAATTGTATGCCAGACGTGCGCGGAAGTGGACGCTATCCGTCGCACAACCCCCACGTCATCATTGGTAGTGAGTCCCTGGCGGAATTACGTCAGTTGAGGGCAAGAGTCCAGTGTATTATTATGTTATTTTTATACAGTTTTATAAAGGTCTCTGTATAAATCTAGGTGTGTGTGTATATATGTCACCTAGGGTAAATGGAGATATATCATGACAATGTTTTTTAATGAGGCGGTATTGCTATAATTCATTGTAGTCCATTGTTGTATTATATGGTTGGAACATTATGAATTTATAAATGAAGATCTTATATTTCTGAAAAGGACTAGGATAAAATTGCCTTCAGGACAGAGACTATAGTTAGCCATGGGCAATGAATGAATTTCGGCATCACGTGCAATCATGTTATTCATGATCATTATTTATTCATGATCCTGTTTTTGGATCAACTTTTGATCATTTTTTATTGTTCACTCTGTTTTTTATTGATTACATTTTGTATATATGTTTTTCTTTTTTTTTTTTTTGTTTACAGTTGCTCCTGCTTGTAATTGCTTTTTGCCTGAGGAAGCGGGCTTGGGTCCCGTGAAACGCGTTGCAATCTGTTTTTTGTTATTAGGAGTACTAAATTGATTAAATTTGTTTTCACCACACAAAGTGGTCTTGTGTTGTTTGTAGGGTGGGCAATTCCACCATTGCCACCCACAATTTTATGGTTTTTAAATCGGAACTATTTTTACTCTATTGGCGCCTCTGTATTTCCAATTACGTGATTATCCACCTGGTGGATGGGTGTGGACACCCCTCTTTTTTTCTGCACAGAGAGCGACTTTTTTAACCTGAGCGGGGACAGGTCTAATCTCCCCGTCTGCGATACGAGTGGTTGCCTCTTCTCGGCAACCTACACTTGTGAGTATAAATCTTTGCTCTTCTACGTAGAACCACTTATCTACAATAATACACTATCGGGGGCTCTCGATTGTTTTTCCATTTTTCTCATTATATAATTTTGAAAATGACTTCTTATGTTGGATTGAGTTTGTCCCTACCTATTTTTTGTGTCACATGGGTCCAAGCTTTAAGACACACCAAAATATATTCTAAAAGTCGTCACGGTTAAAGGGAACCGTAACTGAGAGGGATATGGATGTTTCCTTTTAAACAATGTTATAAAGGAGGAGTCCGCACACAGACTTGAGGAACAATAGGTGCAGGAATTTACTGTCCCATCACATACATGTGCAACCAGATGTCAGACCTGCAAGGCTGATGATCGTTTTGGGGCCACTAAGGGTCCCCTTTGTCAAGGCAAAGAGCAGAATGACATAAACACCCATAAACGTGCAAAAAAACATATAAATAGATGACCATCCATGATAATCTCCAACCCAAGGTGGGCAATCAATCAGTAAAGTGTTATGCAAATCAAGCCTCTGTTATTGTACAAACCAATAGGTGCGCTGACCTGCTCATCACTTTGGAATGTCAAGAGAATCACTCCCCTGTCCACAGCGTCAGCGATATACTTAATGGAGTCACCGCCGTTCCCTCCTACCACCGCCGCACGCTGACAGGGGGCGTGGCCTCTCCTCCAGCGTTACCGGTCACAGTGGCCAATGGGACATCTGCGCGAGCGCGCATGCGCGACGTATGGCGTCATGCCCTCCGTCCAATGATGGTGCACACTAGGACCTCAACGTCCCGTCATCATAGCAACGAATGTGAAGCGCAGTTGGAATGAGCGTACGGCGTCATGCCCCTCATCCAATGATGAAGCGCGCCAGGGCCTCGGCGTCACGTCGCTATGGCAACATTTGTGAAGCGCAGTCCATCTGCGCTCAAATTCACCATCAATTTTTAACAGGGAATCAGCAAAGAGTAGCCCCAGGCTCTCTCCATTCGCGGATCCCTCAACGAGCGGCGGTGGTAGGAGTGAACGGCGGCGACTCCATTAAGTATATCGCTGACGCTGTGGACAGGGGACTGATTCTCTTGACATTCAACAGTGATGAGCAGGTCAGCGCACCTGTTGGTTTGTACAATAACACAGGCTTGATTTGCATAACACCCATAATGAAAGTCTATGGCGACGCATATGCATTGCGTTTTTACTGCGTTTTCCGCAGCATTTTTAATTTAAAAGTAAAGATCTCCGATGTGTTTCCTCTTCCTGTTGTCTACCTAATGATTTGCATACATTTAATTACAAAAAACAAACCACAAACGCATGCAAAACACTTGAAAAATGGATCTGCGTTAAAAAAAAAACACAAACCCACCTGCGGAAAACGCCAGAAAAAAAGTTATGTCATATGTGAATCCAGCCTGAAAGAGTTGATTTCTAGGCATGGAAGTGTCAGCTTCTGACTTGTTGTTAGCTTGTCAGGAATATAGTGTACATAACCGAGAGCAAATTACAGCCATAAAGGTTTTCCTGGTAGAATACAACGCCTTAGGGCAGGGAGAGATAAAATACATAGACTAATGACCTTTTTCTAATGCTGGGACACTTAATAGGCTGCTACTGATTAGAGACCGTAATGCTGGGAATACACAAAGACATTTTTTGGAAGAGTTATTGGCCGATCGATTCTCCAATTGATTTTCCGAATTTCTGATCGTTTTCCATTTACTTCTATGAAAAAAATCGATCAGAAAAATGATCAAAGTCAGATCGACCTGTTGGACATTATCTATCGAGCCATCTATCCGCCAAAAATAACCCATTGTGTATTCCATACCATAAAACTATCAACCTACTTTGTGAATGTTTACATATAAAAGAAAACCCTGGTGTACTTTAAATAATTATATTAAATTCCAATAAAAAATATTGAAAACTAAATAATTATATTCATCCTCCACCTCCTAAAAATGACTTCTTTTTTTTTTCAAGTGAACTAGAGGTGAAAAAAAAATCAGTTTCTGGACAGCTGTAGTACGGAGGGGGAGAGAGGTTTGGGGCACGTGCCTCAAATATTATTAGCAGAAGTTGGCGCTAAGGAGACTAGAACACCTAAGCTGCAAGTTCCAAAGAGGGAATCCCAAGACCCTCAAAAATCAAATATAAACAATTTATAAATAAGGAACACGCGCTAGTGATAATGATTTAATCTATAAAATTCTCATGTACATAGATAAAATGCTAAAAAGCATTTTATCTATGTACATGAGAATTTTATAGATTAAATCATTATCACGAGCGCGTGTTCCATACGTGCCTCAAATAATTTGATGGGGTGACGCCACTGACTTGGAGTATGTTCAATACTTATTTTACATGGAGAACCTTTTTAGCAGCACTAAAGAACACAACACTGAACAACATAAAAGGGGAAGAAAGCCATTGAAGCACTTCAAGCTTTCTCATCTCACGTATATAAAACAGGAAGCGCAGGTATGGGAGAAGGACTTTCACTTCCTCCACAGACATGCGGGAAATGACAGGAGAATGCATACCGCAGAGACTGCTGTCGCCACTAATGGCTTGCAGGAATATTTACTGTAAATACAACGTACAATGGCCATGTACCAATGCTAGAGCATTGCTGCTTTTGTCCAATATACACAGGGAGCCCAGTATATAAAGGGTTTTTACTGCAGTCTACTCTGCTGTATGACAACCATCTCTTACTGTAATCAGCAAGTGAAGGGAGACTGAAAGCAACAAAAAAAACTGTAATCAGCATTTAACATTCTATCCCAGCTGAAGACCTCACGCCAACTTCCTGTCCCACGCAGGAAGACAGAAAGTGAAGGCTAGTCGTTCCCCCCCCCCCCCACACACACACACAGATGTATTAATCTGGCACGTGTTGTTACCATATTCGCTATCTGCAAGTTGAACTGCATCTCAAATTAAAATATCATCGAACAGTTAATTTCAGTAATTCAATTTAAAGTGGACCTGATCAAGACCAGATAATGCACCGTGTATGTATTTAGAGAGTTTAGCCTGTCTGATTCCCCCTCATCTGTGACTAATCACAACTGTAATTGGATCTCTCAGCTGTTTCAGCTAGCTGCCTCAGCAGGGCAGCTACTTTGTAAACACAGGATGTTAACCCTATGTCTGCTTCCATGAAAGCAGGAAGTAGACAATGTATATTTATTGCAGGATTTGTATCAGCTGTAACACAGGCCTTGTTCACATTATAGGCGTTTTTGCAAAATTTTAAGTGCGGGCGATTTTCAAAATCACCTTGAAAGTGCTTGTGCAATGATTCTCTATGAGAGAGTTCATATTATAGCGGTTTGTTTGCGATCTGCTTTGAAAAGCGGTGCTTGTGCGATTTGCTTCAATGGAAATTATAGGAAAAACGCTTACAAAATCGCTTTCGCAAGCGATTGCATGGAGCGTTTAAAAAAAATATATATATATACATGTATTTATTTTTTCCAGATTTTTTTCCCGGATCAAAAGACGGAAGCGCTCTGCAAAAGCGCTTACAAAAATACCCACAAAAACGAGCGAACGCGCAGTCGCCAGAAAACGCTTAAAAAATATGGAAGAAAAAGCCCACCACGGACGGACACGCGAGCTGAACGCAATGTGAACAAGGCCTTAGGGAAGAGAGCTTTTCAAAGCACTTTGTGATTTTAAAAGCTCTTGCTAATGTTATCCTATGTGTGTGTTCAGACTGCAGAGATGTGGTTTTGGTGTGTACACACTTCAAAGATAAATGAAAGATCTTAGACCAGTTTTACCCCCTTCCATGTAGTATGAGAGCCACACCTACACAGTCTATTCTATGGAGCTGCACTCCCCATCAGACAGAAATCTTACCCCCTTCCATGTAGTATGAGAGCCACACCTACACAGTCTATTCTATGGAGCTGCACTCCCCATCAGACAGGAATCTTACCCCCTTCCATGTAGTATGAGAGCCACACCTACACAGTCTATTCTATGGAGCTGAACTCCCCATCAGACAGGAATCTTACCCCCTTCCATGTAGTATGAGAGCCACACCTACACAGTCTATTCTATGGAGCTGAACTCCCCATCAGACAGAAATCTTACCCCCTTCCATGTAGTATGAGAGCCACACCTACACAGTCTATTCTATGGAGCTGAACTCCCCATCAGACAGAAATTTTACCACCTTCCATGTAGTATGAGAGCCACACCTACACAGTCTATTCTATGGAGCTGCACTCCCCATCAGACAGACATCTTACCCCCTTCCATGTAGTATGAGAGCCACACCTACACAGTCTATTCTATGGAGCTGCACTCCCCATCAGACAGAAATCTTACCCCCTTCCATGTAGTATGAGAGCCATACCTACACAGTCTATTCTATGGAGCTGCACTCCACATCAGACAGAAATCTTACCCCCTTCCATGTAGTATCAGAGCCACACCTACACAGTCTATTCTATGGAGCTGCGCTCCCCATCAGACAGAAATCTTACCCCCTTCCATGTAGTATGAGAGCCATACCTACACAGTCTATTCTATGGAGCTGAACTCCCCATCAGACAGAAATCTTTGCAAGATGCTGCACACACAGATACTGATCTGTTGCAAATACTGATCTGTTGAATGTGTGCAGCATCTTTGTGTGCAGCATCTTGCAAACATTTCTGTCTGATGGGGAGTTCAGCTCCATAGAATAGACTGTGTAGAGTATGGCTCATATACAGGTAGTCCTCGGTTAATGAACGAGATAGGGACTGCCCATTCGTTCTTAACCTGAATCTGTCCGTAAGTCGGGACTACCTGTTCTGGCCCGTTGAAAAGGAAGAATATGGGCAGGTTACGAACGACCCGCCGATATGAACGCCGCGACCATACCTCCGCCCCGTCGCATGACGTCACGCCCGCCGGGGACTACCTGTTCTGCCCCGTTGAAAAGGAAGAACATGGGCAGCGGAAGGTAAATAGAGGCCTACTCACCTGATCCTCAGCGGTAGAAGGTGCCCTCGTGGTGCCCGGAAGGTCCGCAGCCCGTCCTCTCGCTTCCTCCATTGTTTCCCGGCGGCTCCTGGCTTCACATGCAGCGCATAATGACGTAATCAGGAAGAGCCCCCTAGTAATTGCGTCATTATGCGCTGCATGTGAAGCCAGGAGCCGCCGGGAAACAATGGAGGAAGCGAGAGGACGAGCTGCGGACCTTCCGGGCACCACGAGGGCACCTTCTACCGCAGAGGATCAGGTGAGTAGGCCTCTATTTACCTTCCGCTGCCCATATTCTTCCTTTTCAACGGGGCAGAACAGGTAGTCCCTGGCGGGCGTGACGTCATGCGACGGGGCGGAGGTATGGTCGCGGCATTCATATCGGCGGGTCGTTCGTAACCCGGGGACTACCTGTACTACATGGAAGGGGGTAAAATTGGTCTAATATCTTTCATTTATCTTTTAAGTGTGTACACACCATAAAAATTCCCCCATAGCATTGCATTACCAAGAGCTTTGAAAATTTCTAGTGTTTATAAAGCTCTTGTGGTGTGAACCAGCTCTAATGCTGGGCATACACGGTTACATTTATGTGCCGGACCGAGCCGCTGGCTCAATCCCAGCGCATCCCCGCGGGCGCCTGGATCGATCCCCGCTCCTCCCTGCGGGCGCTCCTTATCTTCCGCTCGTTTTCTTCCCATTGTCCGCCCCCCAGGTATCAAGCGGGGAATCGAGTGCCTCGCTGATCGGACCTGCCGGAAATTATCAATCAAGCCATCAGCGGCTCGATTGATAAAGAAAAAAAAATGCCGTGTATGCCCAGCATTAGGCTTGGTGCATACCAAGAGCGTTTCTAAGTGAAAAGCGCTCGGCTAATGTATTTGGATGGGATGGAGCGCACCAGCGCGATGAGCTCTTTTCCCAAAAGCAAACACGGGTCCTGCAGCATTCATGCTGATTTCTGAGGTGATTCAGCCTCAATATAAAAGTATAGGAAAGTGGAAAATCGCCATATCAGAGCGATGCTCCAAGCTTTTTTGTTGCTGTTCAGTTACAGCTCTACTATAAAAATATAAAGAACGCTACAACAAAACTCTCCGAAAATCGCTAGGCATGTTTACAAAATCACTCTGCACATGTCTAGAATCGCTCTGAAAAATCACTTCAAAAACCGCTGAGCGTTTGCGATTACGCTAGCGCTTTTTGGTGTGCACTGGGCCTGATAAATGTTTTTTTTTTAAACTTGTTGCCCAGTAAAGGGTTTTTCCCCTTATGGACCAGAGCACTTATCACCTGTCAGTACTCCTCTCTTTCATTTGCCAACAAATTTATCACAACAAAATGATCTATATCTTGTTTTTTTTTTTCACTTTCTTTGGGTGGTACATTTTTGCCAAGAATTTTTTTATTGTAAATGCATTTTAATAGTAGAAAGTAAGAAAAAAAATCAATTTATCAGTTTTCAGCCATTACAGTTTTAAAATAATGCATGCTACTGTAATTAAAACCCATGTATTTTATTTGCCCATTTGTCCCAGTTATTACATGGTTTAAAATATGTCCCTATCAATGTATGGCAACAATATTTTATTTGGAAGTAAAGGTGTATTTTTCAGTTTTGCATCCGTCATTAATTACGAGCCCTTATTTGCAAAAATATCAGCAATATACCATCAGGACATACATATTTAGGGCCTGTTCAGACTATGCGCGTTCCTAGCCGTTTTCAGGGAACGTGTCCGGGTACCAAAAACGCATAGAAACGGCTCCTAATGCTTTTGAATGGGCTAGTTCACATGTATGCGTATGAGACGCATACGTTTCTCATCCGCATTGCTGCATGCAGTTCTGTGCGTCACGCATAGAAACGGACGCAATGAAAGTCTATGGACGCGTATCAAAAACGCGTACTATTGCGTTTTTAGCGTACGTTTCCCTCTGCGGTTCCCATAATTCTTTTTTTCCCCCTGGGTCACGTGTGTGTGCAAAACGCAATAGAAAACGCATTAGAATGCAAGAAAAACGCATGCATTTTTGAACTTGCGTTTCTTTGATTTTATACGCATTCTTCATACGCTGACAGTCTGAACAGGCCCTAAGTCCCTAAGGCAGGCTCTCTCAACCAGGGTTCCTTGAACACTCTGTAGGGGTACCTCGGCATTTTCCCCCATCGTGGGGGTTGGGGGGGGGGAGTGATGATAGTGATCGCACTATAATAGGGGGTACTGTAAAAAGAAGCACTAAATTGGGGGTCAGAAAAATGAGTACATTAATAAAAAGCATTAGAACTTGTAATAAAAGGGCACTGAATAAGGGGTAGTGGCATAAACAGACACGTCAGCTTAAAGGGGAACTGAAGAGAGATATATGGAGGCTGCCATGTTTATTTCCTTTTAAGCAATACGAGTTGCCTGACAGCCCTGCTGATCCTCTACCTCTAATACTATTATCCATAACCCCTGAACAAGCATGCAGCAGATCAGGTGCTCTGACAATTTTGACAGATATGACAAGATTAGCTGCATGCTTGTTTCGGGTGTGATTCAAACAATTCTTCAGCCAAATAGACCAGCAGGGCTGCCAGGCAACTGGTATTGCTTAAAAGGAAAAATATGGCAGCCTCTATATATCTCACTACAGTTCTCCTTTAAGCAATACCAGTTGCCTGGCAGCCCTGCTGGTCTGTTTGGCTGCAGTAGTGTCTGAATTACACCAGAAACAAGCATGCCACTAATTTTGTCAGATCTGACAATAATGTCAAAAACACCAGATCTGCTGCATGCGCGTTCAGGGGCTATGGCTAATAGTATTAGAGGCAGAGGATCAGCAGGGCTGCCAGGCAACTGGTATTGCTTAAAGAGACTCTGAAGAAAGAATAAATCTCGCTTCAGAGCTTATATTCAGCAGGGGCATGTGTGCCCCTGCTAAAACGCCACTATCCCGCGGCTAAACGGGGGTCCCTTACCTCCCAAATCCCCTCCGTGGTGCCCGGGGATCTCTTCCTGGTGAGGCAGGGCTAATGGCCGCAGCCCTGCCTCCACGCGCGTCTGTCAGCGCGTATCTCCGCCTCTCCCCCACCCCTCTCAGTCTTCCTTCGCTGAGAGGGTCGGGGGAGAGGCGGCGATGCGCCACTGATAGACAGCGCTGAGAGGCAGGGCTGCAGCCGTTAGCCCTGCCTCAAGAGCAGCAAAATCTACGACCAAGTTGGGCGTGGATTTTGCAGGGGGGGGGGGGGTTGGGGGTAAGGGACCCCCGTTTAGCCGTGGGAGAGATGGAGCAACATCGCATTAGGCAGGGGTTAATGAATTTGAGGGATGATTGCTTCCTAGTGTGTGGGGGATCAGTGAGTCGTTGGGGGACAGGAGATTGGTGGAAAGCTGTATGACGCAGGTGTAGGTGTGAACATTTAGTTTATAACAGAAATTTTATGTGTGAAAAACAAAACAAAAAACCTATGGACGTAACGCTCTGAAATCCTATAAAGCCTCAATCCAAAACAGTCACCCGTTACATGTATTTGACCAACTGCATCGGGGGACTCTTGGAAGACTTCAGGAGCACTTGTCCCCTAGTGCTTCCAAAGAAGCGTGTGTGCGCGCGTGCAGTACAGATGTGCCCGACTTCAGAAGCATGTATGCTCCCAAAGGCGGAAAATTTGAATGGCGGTGGAACCGTGACACGTAGAGAGCATCGGGAAGGCTACAGGATCCAGAGCCTTCCCTCTCCATTAGGCAAGTTTCTGCTTTTTCTCTCTACAGATTTGCTTTAACCTCCTTAGCGGTAACCCCGTGCTGGACACCAGGAAAGCCGCTGCGGAGGATTGCTCAGGCCCTGCTGGGCCGATCTGCATACATTTTTTTTATACACGCAGCTAGCACTTTGCTAGCTGTGTGTTACTTGCGATCATCGCCGCCGCTCCACGCCAATTTGCCGCTACCCACTGCGTTAGAGGGTGCCCGCGCTAGGCTAGCTACACAATTAAAAAAATGTTTTTTTTAAAACCAGTGCTGCGCTGCCTCCCTGGCAAATTTAATTGACCGCCAGGGAGGTTAAAAGGGACTACGAGTAGTAAAAAAACAAAATCGGAACTTACCCGGCGTCCTCCTGGCTCCTCTCCCGGTCCCCTCCACAGAAATCACGACCGGCGACACCCGGGCTGACACTTCTCGAACAGTGACACTCGTCATTACGGCACGCCGTGATGATGAGCGTCACCGTTCTAGAAGTGTCAGCCCGACACTCAGCCTCGCGGGTCGTGATTTCTACGGAGGGAACCCGCAGAAGAGCCAGGACGACGCCAGGGGACCTCTCAAACTAAGGTGGGCTGGAGAAAGCCCCAGGTAAGTCCCGATTTTGTTTTTATTCACTCCTCGGAGTCCCTTTAACCAGTTACTGCATCTTGTGCAGTACAATCATGGCCTGGCAAAACTTCAATTGAAGTACCAGGACCGTGAAAATACGTCTATAGCGTCGGGCAGCCACTGCGCACTCCCATTGTTGCCCATTAGCAGGTACATGAATGAATGGGAACGTAGTTCATTCATTAATCTAAGTCCCCGATTCAATGAACACCAGCATCTATGAGACACCTGCATTCATTGTATCTTCCTGTTACGGTGCAACGCATTATTTACGTCCTTGCGTAAGTTAATCGGAAATGACTGAGGACATCGTGTAGCCAAATAATAAGTTACACCAAAAAAACAAAACACTTATTTAATAAAAAAAAAACAACAACAAAAAAACCTTATTAACCATTTCCCTCCCAAACCCTCCCATAGTGCCCAAACATTATAAATATATATATATATATATATATATATATATATATATATATATATATATATATATATATATATATATATATATATATATATATATAAAACACATATACAAATTTACATCAAGAAAATACATAAGTAGTTACTTTACGGACTGAACTTTAATATTTATGTCAAGAGAGTATATTTGTTAATTTTTAATTTATTGGCTTTTAATTAGTGATGGTGCAAAACTGAAAAATGCACCTTCAGGCCTGGAACCCACTGAAATCCGCAAACGCAAAACGCAACCGCTAGCGTTTTGTCTGAGCGGTTTGCAAGCGGATTCATGCGCGTTTTCGGTCGCGTTTTGCAACAGTGTATATTTTTGCTCAGCGGTTGTGTATCGTTTTGCGTTTCGCGTTTTTATTCTGATTGGTCCTGTGAATTATTTTTAATTTTGTTACAGTGTGCTGAACCGCAAAACGCTAGCAAAACCGCTCAGTTTAGGTTTTGCTGAGCGTTTCTGCTAGCGTTTCAATACTTTACATTGAAGCGCTAACGCTCCCAAAATGCTGCACGTCCTGCGTTTGCGTTTCTGGGAAACGCAAACGCTCCTGTGGAAGTTGCCCCATCCATTAACATCAGCTGAGCGTTTTGGCAAACTGCTAGCGTATCGCAGTGCTGCCAAAATGCTCAAAAAAACGCTCTTGTGGGTTCCAGCCCTTATTTTATATTTTATATATATTGGAGCCATACATTGTACTAGGGACGTTTTTTAAACGTTGCAATAACCGGGCAAATAAAATGTGCGGCTTTTATCCACAGCAGAACGTTTTATTTTAACACTATAATGGCTGAAAACTGAGAAATGTTTTTCAATTTTTTTTCTTCCAATTAACATGCGTTTAGAATAAAATAATTCTTAGCATGATGTACCACCCAAAGAAAGCCTAATTGGTGGCGAAAAAAAAAACAAGATACAGATTATTTCGTTATGTTTAAGTTAATGGTGAAAGAATGGGAGGAGCGCTGACAGGTGAAAATTGCCCTGGTCCTAAAGGGGTTAAAACCCCTGAGTGGTGAAGTGGTTAAAGGGAACCTAAACTGAGAGGGATATGGATGATTCCTTTTAAAGAATACCAGTTGCCTGGCAGCCCTGCTGATCTATTTGGCTGCAGTGGTGGCTGAATCCCACATCCCACATCAGAAAGCAAATCTGACATGTTGGAAATAATCAATCTGACAGTAAAACGGCCAGAAAATCTCAGTGTGTACACAGCATAATACTTTTAGCCACAGCACCTGAACAAGCATGCAGATCAGGTGCTCTGACTGAGGTCAGACTGGATTAGCTGCATGCTTGTTTCAGGTGTGTGATTCAGCCACTACTGCAGCCAAAGAGATCAGCAGGACTGCCAAGCAACTGGTATTGTTTAAAAGGAAACATCCATATCCCTCTCAGTTAAGGTTGCCTTTTAGAGTGCTAGGGGGCCAAGCTAGGGGATCGAAGAAAATCAAAACATTTTGCCGTTTGGTACACTATGCCTGTGACATTTTGTCAATTAAAAAGTTCCACGAGAAATAACCCATACTGTTTGCAGTTAGCACAGTGGCAGCTGCTAATCAGTGGCTGTTACTGCTGGTGGCACAGTGGCAGCTGCTAATCAGTGACTGTTACTGCTGCTGGCACAGTGGCATCTGCTAATCAGTGGCTGTTACTGCTGCTGCCACAGTGGCATCTGCTAATCAGTGACTGTTACTGCTGCTGCCACAGTGGCATCTGCTAATCAGTGACTGTTACTGCTGCTGCCACAGTGGCATCTGCTAATCAGTGGCTGTTACTGCTGCTGCCACAGTGGCATCTGCTAATCAGTGACTGTTACTGCTGCTGCCACAGTGGCATCTGCTAATCAGTGACTGTTACTGCTGCTGCCACAGTGGCATCTGCTAATCAGTGGCTGTTACTGCTGCTGCCACAGTGGCAGCTGCTAATCAGTGACTGTTACTGCTGCTGCCACAGTGGCATCTGCTAATCAGTGGCTGTTACTGCTGCTGGCACAGTGGCATCTGCTAATCAGTGGCTGTTACTGCTGCTGGCACAGTGGTGGCTGCTAATAAGTGGCTGTTACTGCTGCTGGCATAGTGGTGGCTGCTAATCAGTGGCTGTTACTGCTGCTTGCACAGTGGCGGCTGCTAATCAGTGGTTGATACTGCTGCTGGCATAGTGGTATCTGCTAATCAGTGGCTGTTACTGCTGCTGGCACAGTGGCTGCTGCTAATCAGTGGCTGCTACTGCTGCTGGCATAGTGGCATCTGCTAATCAGTGGCTGATACTGCTGCTGGCACAGTGGCGGCTGCTAATCAGTGGCTGCACTGCTGCTGGCACAGTGGCATCTGCTAATCAGTGGCTGTTACTGCTGCTGGCACAGTGGCTGCTGCTAATCAGTGGCTGCTACTGCTGCTGGCACAGTGGTGGCTGCTAATCAGTGGCTGTTACTGCTGCTGGCATAGTGGTGGCTGCTAATCAGTGGCTGTTACTGCTAATCAGTGGCTGCTACTGCTGCTGGCACAGTGGCATCTGCTAATCAGTGGCTGATACTGCTGCTGGCACAGTGGCGGCTGCTAATCAGTGGCTGCACTGCTGCTGGCACAGTGGCATCGGCTATTCAGTGGCTGTTACTGCTGCTGGAACAGTGGCTGCTGCTAATCAGTGGCTGCTACTGCTGCTGGCACAGTGGTGGCTGCTAATCAGTGGCTGTTACTGCTGCTGGCACAGTGGCATCTGCTAATCAGTGGCTGTTACTGCTGCTGGCACAGTGGCAGCTGCTAATCAGTTACTGTTACTGCTGCTGCCACAGTGGCATCTGCTAATCAGTGACTGTTACTGGCACAGTGGCATCTGCTAATCAGTGGCTGTTACTGCTGCTGCCACAGTGGCATCTGCTAATCAGTGACTGTTGCTGCTGCTGGCACAGTGGCATCTGCTAATCAGTGGCTGTTACTGCTGCTGGCACAGTGGCATCTGCTAATCAGTGGCTGTTACTGCTGTTGCCACAGTGGCATCTGCTAATCAGTGACTGTTACTGGCACAGTGGCATCTGCTAATCAGTGGCTGTTACTGCTGCTGCCACAGTGGCATCTGCTAATCAGTGACTGTTGCTGCTGCTGGCACAGTGGCATCTGCTAATCAGTGGCTGTTACTGCTGCTGGCACAGTGGCATCTGCTAATCAGTGGCTGTTACTGCTGTTGCCACAGTGGCATCTGCTAATCAGTGACTGTTACTGGCACAGTGGCATCTGCTAATCAGTGGCTGTTACTGCTGCTGCCACAGTGGCATCTGCTAATCAGTGACTGTTACTGCTGCTGGCACAGTGGCATCTGCTAATCAGTGGCTGTTACTGCTGCTGCCACAGTGGCATCTGCTAATCAGTGACTGTTACTGCTGCTGGCACAGTGGCATCTGCTAATCAGTGGCTGTTACTGCTGCTGCCACAGTGGCATCTGCTAATCAGTGACTGTTACTGCTGCTGGCACAGTGGCATCTGCTAATCAGTGGCTGTTACTGCTGCTGCCACAGTGGCATCTGCTAATCAGTGAATGTTACTGCTGCTGGCACAGTGGCATCTGCTAATCAGTGAATGTTACTGCTGCTGGCACAGTGGCATCTGCTAATCAGTGGCTGTTACTGCTGCTGGCACAGTGGCATCTGCTAATCAGTGAATGTTACTGCTGCTGCCACAGTGGCATCTGCTAATCAGTGACTATTACTGCTGCTGGCACAGTGGCATCTGCTAATCAGTGGCTGTTACTGCTGCTAGCACAGTGGCAGCTGCTAATCAGTGACTGTTACTGCTGCTGCCACAGTGGCATCTGGTAATCAGTGACTGTTACTGCTGCTGGCACAGTGGCAGCGGCTAATCAGTGGCTGTTACTGCTGCTGCCACAGTGGCATCTGCTAATCAGTGGCTGTTACTGCTGCTGCCACAGTGGCATCTGCTAATCAGTGGCTGTTACTGCTGCTGCCACAGTGGCATCTGCTAATCAGTG
Organism: Hyperolius riggenbachi; assembly: GCF_040937935.1. Lineage (NCBI taxonomy): Eukaryota > Metazoa > Chordata > Amphibia > Anura > Hyperoliidae > Hyperolius > Hyperolius riggenbachi. The sequence goes on from NC_090647.1 coordinate 30,542,792, forward strand.
ACTGTTACTGCTGCTGGCACAGTGGCATCTGCTAATCAGTGGCTGTTACTGCTGCTGCCACAGTGGCATCTGCTAATCAGTGACTGTTACTGCTGCTGGCACAGTGGCATCTGCTAATCAGTGACTGTTACTGCTGCTGGCACAGTGGCATCTGCTAATCAGTGGCTGTTACTGCTGCTGCCACAGTGGCATCTGCTAATCAGTGACTGTTACTGCTGCTGGCACAGTGGCATCTGATAATCAGTGGCTGTTACTGCTGCTGCCACAGTGGCATCTGCTAATCAGTGACTGTTACTGCTGCTGGCACAGTGGCATCTGCTAATCAGTGGCTGTTACTGCTGCTGCCACAGTGGCATCTGCTTATCAGTGCCTGTTACTGCTGCTGGCACAGTGGCATCTGCTAATCAGTGACTGTTACTGCTGCTGGCACAGTGGCATCTGCTAATCAGTGACTGTTACTGCTGCTGGCACAGTGGTGGCTGCTAATAAGTGGCTGTTACTGCTGCTGGCATAGTGGTGGCTGCTAATCAGTGGCTGTTACTGCTGCTTGCACAGTGGCGGCTGCTAATCAGTGGTTGATACTGCTGCTGGCATAGTGGCATCTGCTAATCAGTGGCTGTTACTGCTGCTGGCACAGTGGCTGCTGCTAATCAGTGACTGTTACTGCTGCTGGCACAGTGGTGGCTGCTAATCAGTGGCTGTTACTGCTGCTGGCATAGTGGTGGCTGCTAATCAGTGGCTGTTACTGCTGCTGGCACAGTGGCGGCTGCTAATCAGTGGTTGATACTGCTGCTGGCATAGTGGTATCTGCTAATCAGTGGCTGTTACTGCTGCTGGCACAGTGGCTGCTGCTAATCAGTGGCTGATACTGCTGCTGGCATAGTGGTATCTGCTAATTAGTGGCTGTTACTGCTGCTGGCACAGTGGCTGCTGCTAATCAGTGGCTGCTACTGCTGCTGGCATAGTGGCATCTGCTAATCAGTGGCTGATACTGCTGCTGGCACAGTGGCGGCTGCTAATCAGTGGCTGCACTGCTGCTGGCACAGTGGCATCTGCTATTCAGTGGCTGTTACTGCTGCTGGAACAGTGGCTGCTGCTAATCAGTGGCTGCTACTGCTGCTGGCACAGTGGTGGCTGCTAATCAGTGGCTGTTACTGCTGCTTGCACAGTGGCATCTGCTAATCAGTGGCTGTTACTGCTGCTGGCACAGTGGCAGCTGCTAATCAGTTACTGTTACTGCTGCTGCCACAGTAGCATCTGCTAATCAGTGGCTGTTACTGCTGCTGCCACAGTGGCATCTGCTAATCAGTGACTGTTACTGGCACAGTGGCATCTGCTAATCAGTGGCTGTTACTGCTGCTGCCACAGTGGCATCTGCTAATCAGTGGCTGTTACTGCTGCTGCCACAGTGGCATCTGCTGATCAGTGGCTGTTACTGCTGCTGCCACAGTGGCATCTGCTAATCAGTGGCTGTTACTGCTGCTGGCACAGTGGCATCTGCTAATCAGTGGCTGTTACTGCTGCTGGCACAGTGGCATCTGCTAATCAGTGACTGTTACTGCTGCTGGCACAGTGGCATCTGCTAATCAGTGGCTGTTACTGCTGCTGCCACAGTGGCATCTGCTAATCAGTGACTGTTACTGCTGCTGGCACAGTGGCAGCTGCTAATCAGTGACTGTTACTGCTGCTGGCACAGTGGCATCTGCTAATCAGTGGCTGTTACTGCTGCTGGCACAGTGGCAGCTGCTAATCAGTGACTGTTACTGCTGCTGCCACAGTGGCATCTGCTAATCAGTGACTGTTACTGCTGCTGCCACAGTGGCATCTGCTAATCAGTGACTGTTACTGCTGCTGGCACAGTGGCAGCTGCTAATCAGTGGCTGTTACTGCTGCTGCCACAGTGGCATCTGCTAATCAGTGGCTGTTACTGCTGCTGCCACAGTGACATCTGCTAATCAGTGGCTGTTACTGCTGCTGGCACAGTGGCAGCTGCTAATCAGTTACTGTTGCTGCCACAGTGGCATCTGCTAATCAGTGACTGTTACTGCTGCTGGCACAGTGGCATCTGCTAATCAGTGGCTGTTACTGCTGCTGGCACAGTGGCTGCTGCTGATCAGTGGCTGCTACTGCTGCTGGCACAGTGGCATCTGCTAATCAGTGGCTGATACTGCTGCTGGCACAGTGGCATCTGCTAATCAGTGGCTGAACTGCTGCTGGCATAGTGGCATCTGCTAATCAGTGACTGTTACTGCTGCTGGCACAGTGGCATCTGCTAATCAGTGGCTGATACTGCTGCTGGCACAGTGGCTGCTGCTAATCAGTGGCTGCTACTGCTGCTGGCACAGTGGCATCTGCTAATCAGTGGCTGATACTGCTGCTGGCATAGTGGCATCTGCTAATCAGTGGCTGCTACTGCTGCTGGCACAGTGGTGGCTGCTAATCAGTGGCTGTTACTGCTGCTGGCATAGTGGTTGCTGCTATTCAGTGGCTGTTACTGCTGCTGGCACAGTGGTGGCTGCTAATCAGTGGCTGTTACTGCTGCTAGAATAGTGGCGTCTGCTAATCAGTGGCTGTTACTGCTGCTGGCACAGTAGCGGCTGCTAATCAGTGGCTGAACTGCTGCTGGCATAGTGGCATCTGCTAATCAGTGGCTGTTACTGCTGCTGGCACAGTGGCTGCTGCTAATCAGTGGCTGCTACTGCTGCTGGCACAGTGGTGGCTGCTAATCAGTGGCTGTTACTGCTGCTGGCATAGTGGTTGCTGCTATTCAGTGGCTGTTACTGCTGCTGGCACAGTGGTGGCTGCTAATCAGTGGCTGTTACTGCTGCTAGAATAGTGGTGTCTGCTAATCAGTGGCTGATACTGCTGCTGGCACAGTAGCGGCTGCTAATCAGTGGCTGAACTGCTGCTGGCATAGTGGCATCTGCTAATCAGTGGCTGTTACTGCTGCTGGCACAGTGGCTGCTGCTAATCAGTGGCTGCTACTGGCACAGTAGCAGCTGCTAATCAGTGGCTGAACTGCTGCTGGCATAGTGGCATCTGCTAATCAGTGGCTGCTACTGCTGCTGGCACAGTGGTGGCTGCTAATCAGTGGCTGTTACTGCTGCTGGCATAGTGGTTGCTGCTATTCAGTGGCTGTTACTGCTGCTGGCACAGTGGTGGCTGCTAATCAGTGGCTGTTACTGCTGCTAGAATAGTGGTGTCTGCTAATCAGTGGCTGTTACTGCTGCTGGCATAGTGGCAGCTGGTAAGCAGTGGCTGGTAATGCTGCTGGCATAGTGGCAGCTGCTAATCAGTGGCTGTTACTGGCACAGTGGCAGCTGCTAATCAGTGGCTGTTGCTGGTATATGGGGGCAGCTAATCCGTGACTGTGTGGCAGTTATTGCTGATGGCACAAAACTATTTTATTCTAAATGCATTTTAACAGGAATATTAAGAAAAAAAATGGAAAAATGTGTCAGTTTTTGGCCATTATAGATTTAAAATACACACTACCGTAATTAAAACCCACGCATTTTATTTGCCAATTTGTTTCAGTTATTACACCATTTAAATTATGTCCGTATCACGATGTATGGCGCCAATATTTTATTTGGAAATAAAGGTGCATTTTTTCAGTTTTGTGTCCATCAGTATTCACCAGCTTATAATTTAAAAAATAAATTGTAATATACCCCCTTGACATGCATATTAAAAAGTTCAGACCCTTAGGCAACTATGTTTTTTTTTAGTTTTAATTAAAAACTTATTTGTATTTTTGGGTGTGTGAGATAAACCATTAATTTTAAATGTAAAAAGGTGTCCATTAAAAAAAAAAAAAAATTAGGTAGATGTAGTTTTACTATTTGGCCACAAGATGGCCTCAGTCTTTTTTTGGCTTCCTGCAAGCTTACAGGAAGTGAAGAGGGGGATGTGGTACACTGCAGGGGTCCCCAACCACCGGGCCACAGCCCACTGCCGGCCCGTTGGCAGTTTCCAGCTGGGCCGCGGCGGGTCTGTCATCTCCCCCCTCTCCCCCACAGCCGCCGTTCCTGTTGCCTTATGAGTGGGCGGCCACTTACGGATTCCCCCCGGCGCCGCTCTCCTTCAGTATCTCCGATAACAGCAGCGCGTCTTGCAGAGGAGGGAAGGAGGCAGGGCAGCGGTTGCCATGGTAGCGGCGTAGCATATCGCCGCTACAGGAAGCCGCTGCCCCGCCTCCTTCCCTCCTCCGCAAGACGTGCTGCTGCTGTATCGGAGATACTGAAGGAGAGCGGCGCCTGGGGGAATCCGGAAGCGGCCGCCCGCTCATAAGGTAAGAGAAGCGGCGGCCGCGGGGGCACCACCTCCCTATACTGGGCACTTTACTAGCCATGCTGGGGCACTATACTAGCCATGCTGGGCACTATACTGGGGTAACTATACTACTATACTAGCCATACTGGGGCAACTAAACTCCCTATACTGGGGCAACTAGTCATGCTGCCGCACCCAACACCCCCCCCCCCCCCCGGGTTGGGGACCCCTGTGGTACAGAACAATGGGTCTTCCCCATAGAAGCTATACGGCCCTGCGAACCCGTGCGGCTCAGTTTTTTTCATGGGTGCAGCTCCTACGTCCAGCATGCATTTTTGAACGTAAGAGCTACGGTCCTAAAAGCTAAAGTAGTTAAAGGAAACTTAAAGTGCAATATAAGTGGGTAGCCAACTTGTCTAGGCTTTTTCCAGCCTCCTGCAGTCTCTCTCTGTGCCCTCCCTATCATTCCACGATCCTATGCACCTCTGAAAGTTGCAGGCTACTCCACACACACTGCTTTCTCAGTCGTGCAGTTTGCGTGTAACAGCACAAGCACAGAACAGGCCACTCCACAGTAGTGCAAACAGGAGTATGGCCTAAGGTCTCTCAGAAGGGTGCTGCAGCTAAACAGAGGAGCGCGGAATGACAGCAAGGGTACAGGAGTGCAGGGGGTTGGAAGAAGCCCCAGGTAAGCAACTGGCCACTTTTATTCCACTTTGAGTTCCCTTTACATTAGAGTTGTAAGCATGTTCGCACACATGTAGCATCTCATGGCCTTTTTCACATCAGCCTTTTTTTCCTGGACCGTATACTGTAAAAACGGAATGGATGTGAAAGGAACCAATGTTAACCTATGGCAGGGGTCTGCAACCCGCGGCTCCAGAGCCGCATGCGGCTTTCACCTTTGCCCCGGCTCCTAGGCCGCGGCTCCGGTGGTGTGTGTCAGTGGCTGCGGCGCACGTGACGTGTGCTGCCGCTGGCCGGCAGCCTATCAGAGAGGCCGCCGGACCGGTGCAGTGCAGGGCTTCGGGCGGCCATTTTCCCGTAGCCCTGCAGTGTAATGCAGGCAGGACGTGACGTCGGGAAGGAAGAGGATCGTGGGAGGAAATCGTGACAGGAGGTCTTCTGACTAGGTGAGTAAATGGGTTTTTCTTTTCATATCTGCTGAAAGATTGTGCATATTGGGGTCAGATCTGCTGAAGGATTGTGCATATTGGGGTCAGATCTGCTGAAGGATTGTGCATATTGGGGTCAGATCTGCTGAAGGATTGTGCATATTGGGGTCAGATCTGCTGAAGGATTGTGCATATTGGGGTCAGATCTGCTGAAGGATTGTGCATATTGGGGTCAGATCTGCTGAAGGATTGTGCATATTGGGGTCAGATCTGCTGAAGGATTGTGCATATTGGGGTCAGATCTGCTGAAGGATTGTGCATATTGGGGTCAGATCTGCTGAAGGATTGTGCATATTGGGGTCAGATCTGCTGAAAGATTGTGCATATTGGGGTCAGATCTGCTGAAGGATTGTGCATATTGGGGTCAGATCTGCTGAAGGATTGTGCATATTGGGGTCAGATCTGCTGAAGGATTGTGCATATTGGGGTCAGATCTGCTGAAGGATTGTGCATATTGGGGTCAGATCTGCTGAAGGATTGTGCATATTGGGGTCAGATCTGCTGAAGGATTGTGCATATTGGGGTCAGATCTGCTGAAGGATTGTGCATATTGGGGTCAGATCTGCTGAAGGATTGTGCATATTGGGGTCAGATCTGCTGAAGGATTGTGCATATTGGGGTCAGATCTGCTGAAGGATTGTGCATATTGGGGTCAGATCTGCTGAAAGATTGTGCATATTGGGGTCAGATCTGCTGAAGGATTGTGCATATTGGGGTCAGATCTGCTGAAGGATTGTGCATATTGGGGTCAGATCTGCTGAAGGATTGTGCATATTGGGGTCAGATCTGCTGAAGGATTGTGCATATTGGGGTCACATCTGCTAACAATTTGTGCATATTGGGGTCATATCTGCTAAGGATTTGTGCATGTTGGGGTCATATCTGCTAACAATTTGTGCATATTGGGGTCATATCTGATCCTGTATATAGCACTAAGGTAAGAAAATATATGCAGTGTTAGATTTGTTTTATAATGGTTTTGCGGCTCCAAGTTTTTTTTCTCTTTTTGGAAACGGGTCCAAGTGGCTCTTTATGTCTTAAAGGTTGCAGACCCCTGACCTATGGATTCATTCACATGCATCCGTTGATACGGATACGTTCCAATCCCCGGATCTGAAAAATGTCGCAGGCCCCAATTTCCCGGACTGTTCTGCATCGCGGAACGGATCCTGACAAAAATACTGCAGCATTGGGGCAATGGGAAACTGACCGTTCCACGGTGTATGTGCCGACGCGAATCTAGTAACGGGTGGGTGCAGCAGCCAGGCGGGTGTGTGAGGGAGTGTTTATACATACCTAATCTTCATAGGCAGCCGGCAGTAGAGGCTTCCATCTTCTTCCGCGTCATGTGACTAGTCACGTAACACGCTGTGTAGTCACATGACGCGGAAGCTTCTACCGCCAGCTGCCTATGAAGATAAGGTATGTATTTGCTGAGTGAAAATGGATCTGATCAATCATTGATCAGATCATGTGAACGAGCCACGGACTGAGCCATCCAGATCTGGTGAAGCGGAGACCGGATCCGCTCACCGGATCCTTTTTGGCAAAACCGCAAATGTGAACCAGGCCTTAGTGAAACTGCTCATTTGCTCTAATCGTTTCTTCAAGGATTCGTTTTCCAGAGCGAATTCCTTCATCAGATTCTGAGCATATGGAATCCGCTTCTATACTGTTCTTCACAACGCCCAATGTCCTCATCTTAGTGAGACAAGCTTCAATGTACAACAAGTGCTTGACATGAACACAGGAAAAAGACAGGATGGTTTTTATGGTGTTTTTTATTTTACAAGATTTGAGCTGGTATCCAAAACCTCACATCCTGGTCTTCAAGAAGTGCTGAGGAAGAGAAGAAAACCGATTATACCAATTAGAATGACGGATGATAGAAAATGTTCTCATTATCATGACAGAACTGAGACAACTGACCTGAGAGATATATTGAAGCTGCCATTTTCCCCGGTCTCCTTTCTGCATCAGTAGCGCGAGTCATACCTGAAACAAGCATGCAGCAAATGCAGTCAAACTTCAGTCAGAGCACCTGATCTGCATGCTTGTTCAAGGTCTACAGCTAAAAGAATTAGAGGCAGAGGAGCAACAGGACTGCCAGGCAATGTGCATTGTTTAAAATGAAACACGGCAGCCTGCATATCCCTCAGGTCAGTTGTCCTTTAAAAGGGCACTATAAATGTGAATCTCTGCCATGGGTATGTTACAATGGCAGGACTAGAAGTATCACTACTGCACAGCTCAGATTATTCATACATCTGCAGTACCTCAATATGTTACCTGTCACAACCTTAAAGAGAACCCGAGGTGGGTTTGAAGATTATTATCTGCATACAGAGGCTGGATCTGCCTATACAGCCCATTCTCTGTTGCTATCCCAAACCCCCCTAAGGTCCCCCTGCACTCTGCAATCCCTCATAAATCACAGCCACGCTGCTGACAAACAGCTTGTCAGAGCTGGCTGTGTTTATCTCTATAGTGTCAGTCTGCTGCTCTCCCCGCCTCCTGCAGAACTCCAGTCCCCGCCTGCATCCCTTCCCTCCCTGCTGATTGGAGGGAAGGGACGGGGGCAGGGACTGGAGCTATGCAGGAGGCGGGGGAGCAGCTGAGACTGACACTACAGATGTAAACACAGCCTCACAGCATGGCTGTGATTTATGAGGGATTGCAGAGTGCAGGGGGACCTTAGTGGGGTTTGGGATAGCAACAGAGGCTGGGCTGTATAGGCAGATCCGGCCTCTGTATGCAGATAACATTCTTTAAACACACCTCGGGTTCTCTTTAAATGTACTTACTAATCATACAAATTGTACAATCTTACCAAATCAACGCTGTAGAAGGCTAATCTAAGTATATATTTTTAACAGATACATTACACACTCACCTAAAAGTTTAGGAACACTTGTTCAATTTCTCAATGCAATTATCTAATCAACCAATTACATGGCAGTTGCTTTTCTTGGCACACTTTAGGCCCCTAAGTGCCAATTGGGCATCGTTTAAATGCCACGGGCTACCTGAGCATTGTTTCTGACCATGTCCATCCCTTCATGACCACCATGTACCCATCCTCTGATGGCTACTTCCAGCAGGATAATGCACCATGTCACAAAGCTCGAATCATTTCAAACTGGTTTCTTGAACATGACAATGACTTCACTGTACTAAAATGGCCCCCAGTCACCAGATCTCAACCCAATAGAGCATCTTTGGGATGTGATGGAACGGGAGCTTCATGCCCTGGATGTGCATCCCACAAATCTCCATCAACTGCAAGATGCCATCCTATCAATATGGGCCAACATTTCTAAAGAATGCTTTCAGCACCTTGTTGAATCAATGCCACGTTGAATCAAGGCAGTTCTGAAGGCGAAAGGGGGTCAAACACCGTATTATAGTATGGTGTTCCTAATAATCCTTTAGGTGAGTGTAGAACACCTCATATTAGAAGTGGTAAGATTGTACAAGGTGCCCAGTAACAGTACAATTTTTTCATCAGATGCCGCCATCAGTATGATCAAGTTGCACAGAACTGCAGTATGTGGCGAAAATCAATGAATCACTGCCTTCCAATCGTAAAAATTGAGTGGAAAAAAAAAAAAAAAAAAAAAAAAACTTTGGACCTGAGAGACTTCCTCTCTAAAAAAAATAAGCAACATAACCGCTAACAAAAATATTTCTTTGTAACAGCCGATACAAATCCTACAATGTCTACTTCCTGTTTTCATGGAAGACACCGTAAGGTTAACATCGATCTTTTGTCTACAAACTAGCTGCTCTGCCAAGGAAGCCAGCTGACAGCTGAGAGATCAAATTACAGTTGCACTTAAGTCACAGATGAGGGGGAATTAGACAGGCTAAACTCTCTAAATACATACAGGGTGCATTTCTCTATGTTTTCCCTCTGTCCTGCGCAGAAGTCCAGGTCCTCTTTAAGACTGAACCAAAGAAAAATGTTGAATTTTGAAATAAGAAACCTTGCCTGGAGGAAACCCCACCCAAATATCAGGAGAGCTTACTAACAATGCAGAATATTGAACCTAAAACTAGTGCTGCAAGGCGTGTTTGCTGGTGGGTACATCATTGCGAGACGCCCATCACGGCGATGAAAAAGGTCAATGGACATTGCCAATATGCATTTATGCAGCACCAGCATCTTCAGCAGTGAACTACAGAGCAGAATCAGAGAGCCTAAGCGCTTTGAGTCCTATGGGAGAAAAGCGCTATAGAAATGTTATTGTATGCTAAGCAGTTTATTAGTCACTAACCGTCCCTCAAAGAAGCTCTCCAATTTCCTTTGCACAACCAGTCTAATATCACTACCAGAGCCGGGGGCTAATATGAAGGGGGGAATGAGGAGACAAGTTAACCTACAAATAGAATGTTTTTGAGATGCTGGGAGGAAGCTAGTGTTTGAAGGAAACCCACACAACATGGGAAGAACACAAACCATTCCATGCATAACATCTAGCCAGGAATAGAATCTAGGACCTACATTTGAACACAGGGACAGACAAATGCTAATAATTTTGGGCCTGAACCCACTAACGCAGTTGTGTCCGCCTTTCAGCAACACATCAATGTTACAGAAGCTGAAAAGCAGACACCTGCATTAGTGTGCTCAGGCCGTTAAAGTTGATGCTTTTTTTTTTTTTATGCAAATATATGCAATCTGGAAAAGCAGTACAGAAGTTACAGCTTTTGACTAGTCCATGGTGGCATAGTGGATAGCAATATAGCCTTTGCAGTGCTGTGTCCCGGGTCAAATCCCAGCCATGGCACTACCTGCACAGAGTTTGTATGTTCTCTTCACATCTGCGTGGGTTTCCTCCAAACATTCCAAAAACATACACCGATAATTTAATTGGCTTTGCCCTAGACTGCAAAATACATGACTATGGTAGGATTAGAGTGTGAGCTCCTCTGAGGACAGTCAGTGACATGACTATGTACTCTGTAATGTGCTGCAGGAGATGTCAGTGCTATATAAATACATAATAATAATATGGCAGAACATAAGACTATGACTATGGCAGGGATTAGATTGTGAGCTCCTCTGAGGACAGTCAGTGACATGACTATGTACTCTGTAAAGTTCTGCAAAGGATGACAGTGCTATATAAACACATTACTAGCATGTAACTAACAATCCCTAGCAATCTACACAAAAAATTGTTCAAAGCAACTTTGGAAGAATTGTCAAAGATGAGCATTTTTCATAAGATTAACACCATCTGTAACAGGCCCCTTATGCTAAATATAAGCACATTGTATTCTCAGCCTTCTCAGACAAATGCCTCAAGGACATCAAGCGATGGGCAGTCTGGCCTCAGTGGTGCAACGCACACAGTACAGAACGTGCCGAGCACACTGACCGCTGGACCAGATGTGCCTATTCAGACTCGTCATCGGATCATCACAGAAGGCTCTCAGTCTCCCCCCAGTGGTCGGGTCTCTCCAGGTACTCACCATTATGCGGTGGGGACAGGCTGGGGCATGGTGGGGGGCTGCGCCTGCTCTGGCTTGGTGCCTTTCTGCTCAGAGATGGGAGTTGTTGGCAGGATCTCTTCTTTGGGCTCCACAATGCTGACGTGGTCAGGGAGGGGCTTCTTGGGGCCGATCTTGCCGCTGGGGTCCCATGGAAGCATGATCTTTACCTTGATGCCCAGCACACCTGCAGGGGTAACCATTCTAGCATTACAATCTCAGAGTATACTCCATGTATAAACCCTCCGACCTGCATCCCTACTGCCCTTCTCAGACAAATGCCTCTATGTCAATCAGGAGATCGGACGGCTGCCTGCAGGAGACACCGGGCACAGAGACACAGAACGTGGCCCCGTGCAGGAATCTCCCCCGGAGACATCCAAGTCTGACTCGTCATCGTATCATCACTGAAGGGCACAAGAACAGCAGCACAAACCATGTGGCTGTAAAACATCTCTCAGACACCCCACAACCTGCTAAAGAATCGCAGACAAACTAGGCTGCCATAAACATCTCTCAGGAACACAAGTTGTAAATCAAATGTGCTAGTGCAGTATTTAACAGTACTACATCAGGTACCTAAACTGAACTTAAAAATAAATAATTATATGAGTGCAACTTACAAGGGGCTTCTACCAACACCTTGCAGCTGCCCTCTGCCTGCGCTGTTGCAGAACGTTCTTCCGGTCCCCCACAGCGGCTCAGTTTTGTTTTCAGCGACACAGCCAAGTGGATGGCCACTGCGCAGGAAGCCTTCGTCGACACGATCGTGGACTCAAGCCCAGGTGCCATGAACTGGCCCAGTCCACAAAAACGAAACTGAGCTGATGCGAGGGACCAGAGGATTGCTCTGCGATGGCGCAAGGTGCTGGTAGAAGCCTCAAGGGAGAAAGAAAGAAAGGAAAAAAAAAAAAAGTTTAGTTTAGGTGCCCTTTAACCACTTCAGCCTACAGTGTAGTTTCACCTTATGCATCCGAGCAACATTCACCTCCCATTCATTCGCCAATAACTATCACTACTTCTCACAATGAATTGATCTATATCTTGTTTTTTCTGCCACCAATTAGGCTTTCTTTGGGTGGTACATTTTGCTAAGAATTATTTTTCCAAATGCATTTTAACAGGAATATTAAGAAAAAAATCATTTCTCAGTTTTCAGCCATTAAAGCTTTAAAAAAATACATGCTACCATAATTAAAACACACGTATTTTATTTGCCCATTTGTCCCAGTTATTAAACCATTTAAATGATGTCCCTATCACAATGTATGGCGCCAATATTTTATTTGCAAATAAAGGTGCATTTTTTTCAATTTGCATCCGTCACTATTTACAAGCTTATAATTTAACAAAAGTATAGGAATATACTCGCTTGACTTGCATATTAAAAAAAAAAAAAAAAAAAAAAAAAAAAAAAGAGTTCAGACCCTTAGGTAACTTTATTGTAATTTTTTTTTTATTTAAAATGTTATTCGGGGTTTTTCGACTTGTGTTATCGACTTTTGTCTTCTATGTAAGAACTCGTGTGCATTTCTGTATGAAAAATTTTTATGTATACCATTGAAGTTAATTTACATAAAAGAAAAAAAAAAATATCTCACTAAACAGAAAAGAAAAATCCTGCAAATTCCCATGTAAAAACTGTATTTTCCTGCATTCCCATTGACCAGTATCAAAGTAAGAATTGCACATGGACCTGCCATCCAAATTTTAAGTGTAGAAAAATCTCAATCATTCACATGTTAGGGGGAGGGGGTCTCACCTTGCCTGAGGAGGACGTGGCGCACTGCGGTGTCCACGTAATAGTTGACGGGGTCTCCACTGTGGATCATCAGGCCGTCCACAAACTTCATGGACTTGGCTCTCTGACCTCGCAGCTTGCCGGACACGACCACCTCGCAGCCCTTGGCTCCGCTCTCCATGATGAAGCGCAGGACACCATAGCAGGCCCTGACGGGGACAAGGACAAGACTTCCAGGTTAGGTACACCAAAGATTTGTCACTCAGTGCCGTGATAAGAGGCCGCAATAACACTGATGTACAGCGACACAGAACAGGCAGATGGGCATCCTTACCTCCTCACGGCCAGCCCTCCTAGCAGCTTGTAGCGCAGGGACTCAGCCTGAGCAATGGCACACAGACCTCTTGTGGCCACTTTCTCTGCATACAGCTGGAAAACAAGAATAGAAGCTTTGTGTGAAGGGCAGCAGCACAAATCCTTCATGCAGAACGAAAATCAAAGGGGACACAGCAGCAAAACCTCCCCACCAGGCCATGAAAACTACTGATCTATGACTGAAGCAATATCCACTCCACGGTTTTTGTATGCCTATAATGAATCTACAGAGGATGTATACTTGTTCTATAGATGCATAACCTTGCAGTTATCAAAAATAAAGAAATATCTGCAGCACAAATTCACAGTTCTTTTATTCTTCCTTAAAGGATACATGCAAGCTGAAAGAAAAATCAAAATCCACTTACCTGGAGCTTCCTCCAGCCCCTGGCAGCCGTCCTGTGCCTTTCCCGCAGCTCTGCTCAGTGCCAGTGTCCACTGCTGAGGAAGCAGACCTCGCCTGGTCGGCTTCTTGTGCGCACCACGGCACGGGTCACGTGGTCTAGCTGACGCCATCAGGTATGTACTGCACCTGTGCAGTACTAACCAGATGACGTCGGTGGGACCACGTGACCCGTGCCGTGGTGCGCACAAGAAGCCGACCAGGCGAGGTCTGCTTCCTCAGCAGAGGACACTGGCACTGAGCAGAGCTGCGGGGAGGGCACAGGACAGCTGCCAGGGGCTGGAGGAAGCTCCAGGTAAGTAGATTTTGATTTTTCTTTCAGCTTGCATGTATCCTTTAAAGAGTCTGAAGAGATTTAAAATACCTGTTTTAATTCAGCAGGCAGCTTTAGCATTACAATCCAAACTGATTCGATGCATTCCCACGTCAGAACAAGGTCTTAACCACTTGACGACCGTAGGCTTACACCCCCTAGTGACCAGGCTATTTTTTTACAATTCTGTCCACTGCAGCTTTAAGGGATCGCTGCAGGGCCATACAACTCAGCACACAAGTGATTCCTCCCCCCCCCCCCCCCCCCCCCCGTTTTTTTGCCCACCATCAGAGCTTTCTGTTGGTGGGCACTGATCACTGCTGCCATGTATGTTTAATATTTTTTTTATTAAGTGTGCATTTTTTTTACTTTCTCTCCCTCCCTCAACTAATTTTATTTATTGTATTCATAAAGCACCAACATATTACGCAGCGCTGTACATTAGTTTAGGTTACAGACAATATTTAGGGGTGACATACAGCAATATGACAATACAGAGATACAAGAAAGACCAGATTACGCAGCACAGTAAGAGTACCAGGTAATGCTTAGTCAGTCACTGGATGGAGCATGGAGATTAGGCAAGTCACTCAGATGCATAGCATGGGTGTACAGTAATGGAGGTGCATGATCAGGTAGGACACAAAAGGAGGAGGACCCTGCCCAAAGGCTTACAATCTAGAGGGAGAGGTAAGGACACTAAAGGTAGGGGAGCAGAGTTCAGCTGTGGGTTTAGAGCACTTGTGAGGGGTAGTAGGCCAATGACCGCGATCGGCTGTCACAGGCATCAGCCCATGAGAAGAGAAAATGGGGGTTATCTGAACAGTGTGTACATACTCCCTGTGCATTCCATACAGTGTATGGGTAAATTATGCTCTATATTAGGTCCTATGGACCCTGAACTTTGCTGATACTTATGCACTTAGTGTATGGTATATACAACTGGGCATTAATTATCTCCAGTGCATGCTATATATAATTCTTATTAGCATGTTACAGGTTTGATGCAGGATATTGGCACTGCTGTCTATTACTTATGCTGTGATGGTATTTTTCTGGTGCTGTCTCACACCCTGTTGATGGGGCTATGGTGTCCCTTGTGGACTTTTCACTTCGCTGTTTGGTTGTATAATATTTAGGGATGGTGTCCTTTTTTCTTATATTGAAATATTGGGGCTTATAGCATACTTGCGTTTTTGCAGATTAACGGTTATACCTCTGCTGATTGAACTACAATTGGCGAGATCAATCATTTCTTTATTACACATTGGCCGTTATTCTCTGACATGCGCATAGTTCTACAATGGCATGTATCTGACCTTTTTGGTCTATATTGTTTGTTTTTTTAACAGATGTTTGTATCTGGTGTGCCTCTGAGGAAGCGGCTTTTAGGCCACGAAACCTGTGTCAGGCATTTTCTATGTGAATTGGAACCTTGAGATTGCATCCATACGTCTTGTCCGCAACTCTGAAGATTTGTTTTGATTGAAGAATAGAGACACTGTTCAGCTAAAACCCCACTTTCTCTCGTTTGTCTGGAAACTGTATACTGCAGCATTTAGGGGTGGAACAGAACTATAATTTTATTGGTGATATAGCGCATCAGCCTATGAGAGCTGATTGCTCCTGAGCCTCCCCAGGCGACTGCAGAGTGACATGGCTGTCCCCAGTACAGATCTGCCGTAGATCGCAGCGCTGTACAATTCAACAGTCTGCTGACAAATGACGGAGCGGACACTGGTCCCAGGTAGTGGCAGTGGTCTGAAGGAGACTTAAAGCTAATGGGAATAGATATTTAAATAAAAAAAAAAGTCAGATACTCACCTAAGGAGAGGGAAGGCTCGGTCCTAATGAGCCATCCCTCTCCTCTCCCGCTGCTGCGCTGGCTTCTCCGTTCTCATCCCACGCCAAGGGGGATTTCGGAAGTCTTCGAGAGCAGAGCCCCCCCGAAGACAGGCGGCTCCATACTGCGCACGCGTCATAGAGGGCGCGAGCGTGCGCAGTGTAGAGCGGCCCGTCTTCGGGAGCATTCGGGCTCCCAAAGCATTCCCAAAGCCTCCCTTCAGCCAGGAGACAGCGGTATTTGACCGAAATGGTCGCATACTGCTACAGGGGAGCCTGCGCAACAGCGGGGAACGGGAGAGGAGAGGGAAAGCTCTATGGGGCCCAGAGCCTCCCTCTCCTTAGGTGAGTATCTGAATTTTTTTTTTTTTTTTTAAATATGGGTTCCCATTCACTTTAACATCTAATTTTGACTGCTTTAGGATCGTCATGAGTTCTCTAAGCTATCATGGGTGGGGGGCTTATGTTCATCTATTTCTAGGTCAGACCCAGTGACTGTCCAGGACTATATAATTATACATTCTTCTGTGTTGATTGTAAACAGAGCTTTTTAGGGCCAGGTCACACGGGCAACCGCCAGTGCTACAAGTAGCTGCAACCAGACCAATGCATGTAACTAAAGCTGCCAGTGATAAGGTGCGACAAGTTAAGTGACCTAACTGCTGCAACTTTTGTAACTTCAAATAATAATAATAAAAAAAATCATTGCAGATGTTTACTTGCAGCCGTCCGTGCGCCAATCAACACAAGCTTAGGACTGCTAGTGTCTGAGGAGCTTCCCGAGCAGATATATGGCCAAATAATCCTGGACACTCATAAGTCTGCATCCTCCAGTAAAGAACACAGGGCCAGAATGCAAATAATGGAGAAATAGGGATAAGTGATCAAATTCATAATGGCACTCCGGATGCTTTGGATCAGAACCCGAATATTTACATAGGCGGACTCTGGCACCCTAGTTGCTCCCTTTTACCGATGCACTCCACATAGCAATCCAGCAGAAAGGAAAAAGTATCGGAGTAATGCAATGCGACGGAACGGCCAGAAGCAGAGACAAGGGTGAGTTAATCATTGCCCCACACTTCAGGATTGAGGTTCTTATCCAAAGCACTCAGAACACTTCAGAATTTGAAAGTTTATTGGGAAATTAGGTGGGCATTTAGTCTGCCTAGTTCAGGTGCTACTTGGTAAAACCTGACAGTCCAGTTCCCCAGCTGCATCCAGAGGACAATAAGGCCACTTTTCCATGAGCAGTTGAACTGTGTTCAGCAAGAAGTTGCCAGGCAGCAGTGAGCGTTTGAGTGGCATTTCATTGCCCATCAACTGCTTGTGGAAAAGAGGCCTAAGTGAGCCAAAGTGGATTTGGGATACATGCTGGCTCAAGTAACAGGAACTCCGCCCAGCATGCGATACTCTTTAGTCACAATTAGAACGTTCTTTGCTCACGTGAAGATTCAGCTAAGCGAGAATTTAGGTGAGCGTTACATTAACGATCTCACTGAAGGTAAAACTATTGTAGTCTATACCAGCAGCTTGGCTTACGGTACCCCAGTAATCTGGCAGAAAGGTTTAGCATATTCTATGATTACTTCTCAGACAAATGCCTCGAATCAGTCGTCACGCCTCCCCGGGTCACATGTCCCAGCAGCGATGGCGAGCAGCAGAACGCTGCCCCTCCATACCGCTGGTACAGCTAGCAGTGAGGTTGGACTCGTCATCGAATCATCACAGAAGTTATGTAGTAAAGGGACACCAGAAGTGGTAGAACCTGTGCAGAACTCACCTCCACACTGCCCTCTGGGAAACCAAACCTCTTCTGGACGACGGCAGTCAGCTCACGGATCCGGCGCCCCTTCTCGCCCAGGACATTCTGGGTCCTGCAGGGAGAGAAGACATTAGTACTCGGCAAAGAGCATCAATGCTATCATAAGCTGCAGGGGAATTGTGCTGCCCAATATAGCATTTAAAGCTGGACAGGACTTCCAGTAATCAGGTATTCTCTAACAATGTCAATTCAACACATCAAGCACCATGAGATTCAAAGATGCAGTATTATGGTAAACGGATATAGTAAACTAAACATCCAGGTCCCTGCCAAGCACCATTACACTGCATTATACACTCCATATACAGCGACGCCTCATAAATAATAACTCTAGATATAACAGAACGTCTGCTATAGTAAACCTGCTTTTTTTTAAGACCCTGCAGTATTCAGTGTCTGGCTATAGTGGAAAGTGGGAGGTCGCATGCCTCAGAATAAACAAATTAGAATACAATCGGATAGTGTACTGGATAAGGGCTCTGCCTCTGACACAGGAGACCAGGGTTAAAATCTCAGCTCTTCCTATTTCAGTAAGCCAGCACCTTTTTCAGTAAGGAGTTTCTTGGGCAAAGCACCCTAACACTGCTACTGCCTACTGAGTGCGCTCTAGTGGCTGCCTCGCAAGTGCTTTGAGTCTGACAGGAGAAAAGCGCTATAAAAATACCAGTATTATGTAGTGAAGTTATCTTCTCTTAACAGGTAACATTTCTGAATTACATTTTTCACATGTGCAGAAAAAAATGCACTTACTGTACAATATTTAGCAAAGCATATATTCATTAAACAGGTGAATAAAGAGACTTGGAGACACTGAAGCCGCTTATATTCAGCAGGGGCTAAAACGGGGGTCCCTTACCTCCCAAATCCCCTCCGTTCTTTGCGGGGATCTCTTCCGCATTGAGGCAGGGCTAATGGCCGCAGCCCTGCCTCCATGCGCGTCTGTCAGCGCGCATCTCCGCCTCTCCCTGCCCCTCTCAGTCTTGCTTCGCTGAGAGGGGCGGGGGAGAGGCGGCGATGCGCCGCTGATAGACGGCGCTGAGAGGCAGGGCTGCAGCCGTTAGCCCTGCCTCAAGAGCAGCAAAATCT
Source organism: Hyperolius riggenbachi (assembly GCF_040937935.1). Lineage (NCBI taxonomy): Eukaryota > Metazoa > Chordata > Amphibia > Anura > Hyperoliidae > Hyperolius > Hyperolius riggenbachi. Next base: position 30,561,323 of record NC_090647.1, read on the forward strand.
ACGACCAAGTTGGTCGTAGATTTTGCAGGGGGGGGGGGGTGTTTGGGGGTGAAGGGACCCCTGTTCAGCCGCGTGTTTAGGAACATTTTTTACTAGGAACAGATTTCTATTGAAAAATCGATCTGATGGCATTTTTTTGCCATCAGATTTCCATTAGGTCCAAAGCAAAATGATAAGAAATTTAAAAACAGATCGACTTAGATTTTCCAGCATGTCAGATCGATTGAAATCGGCTGCAAACCGATCGATTGGTCATTTGATTTGCGATCGGCCGAAAATCAGCTCACTGTATGGGACCCTTAACAGAACTCCAGAAGGTTCTATACACTGGAATCACTCAGAGAGTGGCAGCCACTCCAATATCATTGCAACCTAGCCTAATCTCAAACTGTACATGAGGCATTCAGGCAAAAACCATGTTACCAGCTAACCGCTAAGTGTGTGTGTAGCCATTTGACAACTGGTATTGTTTAAAAGTAGAAAATATGTCAGTCTCCATAAACCTCTTGCTTCAGGTTCCTTTTAAAACCATCAGCCTGATTTTTCTCAGACACATGACCCCATGTGACAAACAAAATGCTAAGCCTCCAGCACGGGCAACACACCTGGTAGCGAGGATTATGATCTCAGTCCTGGTTGGGGTAACTCGAACCTCCACACCGGAGTAGCCATCTTCAGCCAGCTCACGGGTCAGGAACTCGTTCAGTTCAGCTTTGAAGATGCCATCAGCGACAAACTGTTAGAATAGACAAGTGTTAAAGTAATCTTCAAAATGCCATGGACCAAGCGATAAATACATCAGTTACTACTGGACCAGCTCAAGCCCAGGACAACTATGACACTAGTGATTTATTCTATAAGAATAATCATGTAATCAGAAACACTTAAAACAGGATTTCCTCAAAATCACCTTTAAAGAAAAAAGTGGCTGTGGGGGGTACTTACCACGGGAGGGGGGAAACCTCTGGATCCTATCAAGGCTTCCCCCATCGTCATCCGCCCCACGGTGGTCTCGCTGGGCCCCTACGAACGCCGGCCATGTAAATATTTACCTTCCCCGGCACCACCACGGCTCAGGCAGAAATAGCCGATCCCTGTTGGGTCTGCTCTACTGCGCAGGAGCGGACCAGACTGGGATCGGCTAATTCCGCCTGATCCCGAGCCGCTAATGCACCTGCGCTGGAGTCAGGGGGAAGATAAATTGCAGCCGCTACTGCGCCACAGCCTGACAAATTGTCAGCTGTGGCTTTCAGAGGGACCCAGTGAGTCCACAGTGGGACGGAGGGCGACGGGGGAAGCCTGGATTGGATCCAGAGGCTTACCCCCTCCCAAGGCAAGTACCCCTCAGAGGCCCATTTTCTTTCTATTAGAGTCTCTTTAAGCTACATACACACAAGTTGAAATGGCAAAGGCGGTCAACGTCCGCCTCTGCTGAGAATAACACGCATACAGCCCCAAGCCCCCCCCCCTGGCGAAAAGACTCGAAGACTGTTGTGCCCACTCACCCAACACGCAAAATGATGTTTCTTGCGCCTAAATCCACCTTCACACTCTCCGACACTTTCAACATCAACTTCCCCCGCTGCATTAATAATTTTGATATTGTTCAGGCTCCAAATAAGAACTGTACTGTGCATGCGTAGCAGCAGAAATTGATGACAGCACTGTTTGCCATTGCACCTGCAATGAGAGTGATATGGAGGGTACCATCTATATTCCATACTGGCCCCCCTGGTTCTGTATTTTATAGAGACAAAGGGGGCCAGCATATGAGCTGCAGTAGACTAACAGAGGTCGGGTGATAAGGCTGGGGACACAGAGCACCTGAGCTGCAGAGAGACAAGAGGCAGTCTAGGGACACAGCATCTGAGATAGAGAAACTTGGGAAGTTCAAGAATCAGGCTAGGAACACAGAGCACCTGAGCTGCAGAGACCTGATGGGTACCAGAGGTTGGGGAATGGGGAAGCTTGTGAGCTTCAAAGAAATAGGGGGGGGGGGGGGGGCGGGGGACATGAAGCATGCTGGGGACACAGCTTGTGAGCTTCAGAGAGATAGGGGTAAGAAGCAGGCTGGGGTCAGACCACCTGAGCTACGTAGGATAGCAGAAGTAGGGGAGGAGGCTGGGAACACAGTGGACTTGAGCTGCAGAGAGGCTTTGGGGGGCATCAGAGGTGAGGGGGGGGGTGAGGCTGGGAACACATTTGAGCAGCGGAAACATGGGGGCACCAGAAGTGTGTGTGTAAGAAGCAGGCTATGGATACAGAGCAGCCATCTAAGATGCAGAGAGACTGGGGGGGAGGTACCAGAGGTGAGCAATGAGGCTGGTATTACAGAGCACCTAAGCTGCAAAGAGACTTGGGGGGCACCAAAGGTGTGCGTACAACAAGCAGGCTGGGGACAGCATTTGAGCTGGAGAAAGACTGGTGGTGGTGTTTGCAGCTGTTTGGGATAAGGCTGAGGACAGAGTACCTGAGCTGAAGAGCCTAGAGGGCACCAGAGGTGGCTGGTAGGATACAAGACGGAGGCTGGGTATACAGGACTTCTGAGCTGCAAAGGCTTGGGAGGCACCAGAGGTAGAGGGACAAGAATCAGGCTGAGGACACAACATCTGAGATGCTATGACTTGGAGGGGGGCAGAGCTGGGGTGACAAGGGGCAGGTTTGGGACAGCATATGAGCTGCAGAGACTGGGGGGGGGCACCAGAGTTAGGTGTGAGCTCAGCAGCCAGCCCTGTACCGTGTATTACTGGAGATCAACACAGGCAGCCCAGCACAGGGGAGATAGGCAGCCAGCCCTGTACCATGTATTACAGGAGATCAGCATAGGCACCCCGCACAGGGGAGCTCAGCAGCCACACCAGCCAGCGCTGCAGCTCCATCACCTCTCAGGCCGCCATGACAGCCCGCAGCCAATCCGCCTCCATCCTCCCCGGGCCTCCCGCCTGACCCTCTGCCCGGCTCTCCCCCGCACACTCCCCAGTCCCCGCTACCTCCCTCCGCCCATATTACCCGCTACCGACACACCTCAGCCGCTCACCTTCCTCTTCTTGGAGATCTGCACCGCCATCTTCCTCCGCGCCGCTGACAGGAAAGAGAGAGCACTTCCGGCGGAAATGGCTATATAGGGTCAGCGCTCAAAGGAAGCGGAGAAGCGCTCGCGGGGATTCATGGGAGATGTAGTGTGGCGGGAAGATGCAGATTGGCTGAGATTGACAAGAGATAATAGTCATCAGAGCTGCCAAATGCAAATAATTCCTGTTTGCAGCCACAGGTTGGATAATGGATACTTTCCTATACATGGTATGGCTTTTGCATCTGTTTGGCTGATAACTAGTTCCAAGCCAAGCTATATGCAAATTGTATTCAGACACTTGTTAAAGTGCACAGTGCACACCAAAACTGCTAGCAGATCCTCAAAACGCTAGAGGTTTTTGGAGCAGATTTCAGAGCGATTCTATGCATGTTTAGGGCCCGTTTACACTTATAATCGCAAAACGCAGGCGATTACCTCCAGCGTTTTGCGGGAGTGATTTTCCCGCGATTAACGCGGAAAAATCACTGGACACTGCGGCGGTTTTGGAGCGATCGCGATTAGCGTGCTTTGCTTTGCACGTTAATCACGATCGCAAATCGCCGCCAAACCGATGCATGTAGCGCATTTGCGGTTATCGCTAACCGCAAACGCGGCAGTGAGAACACTGCCACTTGCTACAATGTATAGCGGTTTTTAGAAAACGCTAGCGGTTTGCCATGAGCGGGAATCGTGCGATTCCCGCTCAGGTGAGAACGGGCCCTAAGACGTTTTCTAAACATGCCTAGCGTTTTCTGTAGTGTTTTTGTGTAGCAGATTACAAATATTGTTACAGCAAAGCTGTTACTGAACAGCTTCTGTAACAAAAACGCCTGGAAAACCGCTCTGATCTAGTGTTTTTCAGAGCGGTTTGAGCTTTTCCTATACTTTACATTGAGGCAGGAATGCTTCTGCAAACTGCAAAAGTGCTGCAAGAGCCACGTTTGCGGTTTGGAAAAAACCTCAAACCGCTGGTGTGCACCATCCCATGCAAATACATTAGCCAAGCGTTTTCACAGACGGATGCGGCTGGCGGATCACTGCTAAAACCGCTCGGTGTGCACTGGGCCTTATGTATTAACCTCCCTAGCGGTGCATTTCTGTCTGGATTTATGGGTCTAAGGCTACCTGCACACTGCAGATTCGTTTTCCGATTCCGTTTCTGATTCTGATTTTCAATTCCGATTTTACCCTGAATACATTCAACAGAATACATTCAATCAAAAATTGCAGCATGCAGTAAAGATTAAAAATCGGAATCAGATGTAAAAACCGATTAAAAAGCGGAATCAGAATCGCATGCTCCCGGCACACTGCATGCGATTCCGGTTCCGATTTTTAATCGGTTTTTACATCCGATTCCGACTTTGAATTGTTGCTGCATTTTTGACTCCGTTTTTCTGTTGATTGCATTCAGGGAAAATCGGAATTGCAAATCGGAAACAGAATCAGAATCAGAAAACAGATTTGCAGGGAGCCTAAAAGCGGTACATTTTTTTAAAGAATTTCAGGCCTCCAGTTCTTAAAGGATACCCGAAGTGACATGTGACATGATGAGATAGACATGTGTTTGTACAGTGCCTAGCACACAAAAACTATACTGTGTTCCTTTTTTTCCCCTCTGTCTGAAATAGTTAAATATCAAGTATGTAAGTGGCTGACTCAGTCCTGACAGGACAGGAAGTGACTACAGTGTGACCCTCACTGATAAGAAATTCCAACTATGAAACACTTTCCTAGCAGAAAATGGCTTCTGAGGGCAACAAAGAGATAAAAAGGAGAATTTCTTATCAGTCACACTGTAGTCACTTCCTGTCTGAGTCAGGACTGAGTCAGCCACTTAAATAGCTGATATTTAACTCTTTCAGGCAGAGAAAAAAAAAAAAAAGGAACACAGCATAGTTATTTGTGTGCTAGGCACTGTACATACCCATGTCTATCTCATCATGTCACATGTCAGTTCAGGTATCCTTTAAGTTATAACTCCCCAAAGTATATCAGACTAAAGGCCTGATATACATTCTGCATATAAATAAAAGACTGGATCACAAAATTGTTGAAATAATTAAATTTATCAATAAATTGCAAAAATAGCAACCATACAAATAAGGCAGCAGATTATTATACAGTATGTACATATGTACCTAATACACAGGAGTAGACAAAATCCAGGCAGAGGTCAGTGCAGGCGGCCGGCAGAGAGTAGTAAAAATCCAGGCAGAGGCCGACGCAGGCGGCAGGCAGAGAGTAGTCAAAATCCAGGCAGAGGTCGGTGCAAGTGGCCGGCAGAGAATAGTCAAAATCCAGGCAGAGGTCGGTGCAGGCTGCAAAAAATCGGTAACAGTGAGGGTAGTAGGTACACACATAATATAACATAAAAAGCTGCGTTTTATGTCATGGCATATTTTTTTTTGTGCGTTTTTACTGCGCTTTTGCTAGTGGTTTTTTACTGCAGATGCGTTTTCCAAGCGTTTTGCATGCGTTTTAATGCGTTTGCGGTTTGTATGCGTTTTTCATGCGTTTTACAGTTGCCCTGTGTAAAAGTCCACAAATTTGTGCAGCGCCCCCATGACGTCACGCTGCCACCGCCGCACTGAGAAACGTTAAGGGCCTGTTTCCACTACACGCAGATTGGATGCAGAATGGATGCAGAAAAACTGACTCCAATGAATGCCTATGGGAAAATCTGCATCAGAAAAATTGCGTTTAGCGGAAACAGGCCCATAGGCATTCATTGGAGTCAGTTTTTCTGCATCCAATCTGCATGTAGTGGAAACAGGCCCTAAGAGCCGGGGAGAGAGGCTGGAGTCCCGCTGCGCAGTGCCGATCGCACGGGAATCCAAACAGAAAAAGAAAACAGGAATTTCCCTAACCTGAGCTCGGGATTACCACTCTGGGCAATTTTTTCTACCGCCAGGGAGGTCAGGCCATACATCAGGCGACTTGGTGGCCAATTGACCATTCAATTTGATTGTTATAATGGAGTCGAATGAAAATTCGGTGCCGCCAAGAGCATGCCCAATTGAGGAATGCGACTAATTTCGGCCTCGTCCGTATACTCATGCAGTATACGCAAAACTTCCCCGCAAATAGCTCCGCCTCCCCTCCCCCGCAAATGCTCTACGTGGTTGCTGCCGTAACGTGGGTGTGACGTCATACACGTGCCAACATTATGCCAGCATTTGGGGCGTTTGCGGGGCGTTTTGCGTATACTGCATGAGTGCCATTTTACATTGGGGGGCGGCATCACAAGGCCGATTCCTGAGGGATTTCATGCTGAAATCGATCGTGAATTGGCCTGCAATGTATGGGCAGCCAACAGATCTCTCTCCGATCAGAGAGCGATCTGTCTCGTCTCTTGGTCGATCTGCTCATACATTTGAGGAACCTTTAAAAGGGCAACGTGCTCTGCTTTTCACTTGCGTTTGTGAATCACTCACAAATCACACGCAATTTGCACATAACGCATTCAAATTGGACAAAAATATTTTGAAAAATGCACATTGGACGCAAACACATTGGAAAACGTATTAACATAAAAACGCATGCGCTTACCATCCTGCAAGTGTGACCCCTGCCCAGTGGGCTCCCTAACTTCTCCCCCTTACTTTATTAGGTGCTCTCTCCATACCCCCAACGTTTCATCAGGTACTCCCATATTTACCTCACTTCCCCCTCATAATTCATAAGTTACTAACACCCACCCATTTGTTTTCGAGGAGGGGAGGGGCATGCTGTAAAATGGGATTATAACCACTAAGGCCTGGTGCACACCAGAGCAGGGCCGGGCCGAGACAGAGGCTGAAGAAGCTCCAGCCTCAGGGCGCAGTGTAGGAGGGGGCGCACAATTCATTCAGCTGTCATTCCTAATTGTGTTTGAAGCACAAAGAAATAAGAAAAGGGGGTACATGGCAGTGACTGCAAGCCAGATAGAGATTAAGGTGTTGGGGGCCCTGGGGCACCTCTTAGGCTAATAGCAATTAGTGTGTGACGGCTGGGGTGGGAGGCAGGGATGCTCGGATGTGCCTCATCCACGAATTCGGCAATCCGCGTGGTTGCAAAAAAAATCCGCATTCGGCCCCGCCGCATGCGGATTTTCGTCCGCATCCACGCAACCACGCGGATTTTCTGCCGTGAATGGCGTAATCACGCGTGGATTCCCGCCCGGAGGCGGATTTTCTTTTAACATTAATAACAAAGCCCCCATACATGCTACAATCCCCCAAATTGCATGGATTATCGAGGTGATAAGGGGCAACATAACTTCAACATAAAAAATTCCCCCCAATTTTTTTTTTCTAGAGAAAATGGATTTTAAAGTGAAATCAACACTTTAAATGGGGCTATTAATTGGTAATAAGTGGTTTTAAAAAGGGATATACGCGTTAAGCAGTCAAAGAGGTGAAGGCGAGTTCCAATGGCACTTGGCGGCGAAGGTACCGCTGGAGGAGGATGAGTGGCTGACGCCAAAAAGGCCCCAGAGAGGTTTTTGTAATTTTTTTTTGTTTTTTTTGCAGCAATTAGCAATGACATCGCAGCAGAGTTGTCAGTGGACACGGGCAGTGTGAACGCAGAGTGCAGTGGTGGTAGCGACTGAGTCAGGAGAAGGACTATGCGGGCGGTCAGTTCAGCAGCACAGAAGGACCACGGCAACATACTGGTAGTAGTAGTAGCAGCACAGCGTCATAGTGCTGGCCAAAAAATTAAATGCACCCGGTGACCCGGGCAGTGTGAACGCAGACAGAGTACATTGGTGGAAGCGAGTGAGTCAGGAGGAGGAGGACAATGCCGGCGGTCAATTCAGCAGCACAGAAGGACCATGGCAACATACTGGTGGTAGTAGTAGCAGCACAGCGTCATAGTGCTGGCCAAAAAATTAAATGCACCCGGTGACCCGGGCAGTGTGAACGCAGACAGAGTACATTGGTGGTACCGTGGTAGCGACTAAGTCAGGAGGAGGAGGAGGACAAAGCGGGCGTTCAGTTCAGCAGCAGCAGCACAGAAGGACCATGGCAACATACTGGTGGTAGTAGTAGCAGCACAGCGTCATAGTGCTGGCCAAAAAATTAAATGCACCCGGTGACCCGGGCAGTGTGAACGCAGAGTGCAGCAGCGGGAAGCGACTGAGTCAGGAGGAGGAGGACAATGCGGGCGGTCAGTTCAGCAGCAGCAGCACAGAAGGACCATGCCAACATACTGGTGGTAGTAGTAGCAGCACAGCGTCATAGTGCTGGCCAAAAAATTAAATGCACCCGGTGACCCGGGCAGTGATAACGCAGACAGAGTGCATTGGTGGTACCGTGGTAGCGACTGAGTCAGGAGGAGGAGGAGGACAAAGCGGGCGTTCAGTTCAGCAGCAGCAGCAGCACAGAAGGACTATGCCAACATACTGGTGGTAGTAGTAGCAGCACAGCATCATAGTGCTGGCCAAAAAATTAAATGCACCCGGTGACCCGGGCAGTGATAACGCAGACAGAGTACATTGGTGGTACCGTGGTAGCGACTGAGTCAGGAGGAGGAGCAGGACAAAGCGGGCGTTTAGTTCAGCAGCAGCAGCACAGAAGGACCATGGTAACATACTGGTGCTAGTAGTAGCAGCACAGCGTCATAGTGCTGGCCAAAAAATTAAATGCACCCAGTGACCCGGGCAGTGTGAACGCAGAGTGTAGTAGCGACTGAGTCAGGAGGACAAAGCGGGCGGTCAGTTCAGCAGCTCAGAAGGAGGACCATGGCAACTTACTGGTAGTAGTACCATAACACCAAAAAATTAACCAAGGTAGGCACTAGGCAGGTAGTACCTGTCTTTATAAAGGCAGGCATAGTTAACAACAGCACATGCAGCAGCCACTTCATGTCCCCCTGTGTCCGACAATAGGGGCCAGGAACTCACCTTCCACCCAAGCCTGGTTGATTTTCAGGAAGGTGAGTTTGTCCACAGAGGCGTGGGAGAGCCGAGAGCGCTTTTCTGTGACCACGCCACCGGCCGCACTAAAGCATCTCTCTGAGAGGACACTGGAAGGAGGGCAGGATAGGAGTTCCAGGGCGTACTGGGAAAGCTCGCTCCAGATGTCCAGTCTCTTGACCCAGTACTCCAAGGGGTCCACGGGGCTGTCGGTGTCATTGAGCCCACTGGATGACCCCATATAGTCAGACACCATGGTGGTCAGTCATTGCTTGTGCTGGTTGGTGGTGGATGCTGTGGCGGGCACCTCTGTTCTGGGCTGCTGCACTGCATACAGGCTCTTGCTTAGGCTCTTCAGGTCTCCGGGGCGCCAGTTGCTGCTGCTGCTGCTGGTGGTTGTTGTTGTGCTGCTAGTGGCAATGGCAGGCACCTCTTGCTGGCTTGGCAGAGCAGTTACAGTGGGGGTGGAAGGCTGGGGGAATGCTTCCAGTAGTCTGCGCACAAGGGCCTCCTTCAACTCCCTTGTGCGTTGCTCGGTGGTGGATGGTGTCATTAAGTCTCCCAGCTTCCCCTTCAGACGGGGATCAAGCATCAAGGTAATCCAGATGTCCTCCCTTGAACGCATCTGGATCACCCGGGGGTCCCTGCGAAGGCAGCGCAACATGTGCACAGCCATGGGAAACAAGTGGGCCCTGCCAGCAAGATCTTCCTCGTCCTCGCCATTGTCCCATAACGCATGCCTGTCCTCTTCCTGTGCCATGTCGTTGTCCTCCTCAAACCGCCATCCACGTACAACGCCTGCTGCACTCTGCTCCTCCTCCTCCTCCTCATTCAGGTTAGGGACCTCCAACCATTCCACTACCTGCTGTGAGCCCTCCTCTAGGCTGGACTGGGCTGCCATCTGCTCCTGTTCTTCCAACTGCCTCAGGGCTTCATCCCCACGCTCAATTAAATTGTCCATTGCCTGCTCCAGTAGACAAACCAAGGGCACCCACTGGCACACAGAGACCCGCTCCTCACTGACCTTCTTGGTTGCCTCCAGGAAGGGACTCAGCACCAGGCATACTTGCTGCATCAGTGTCCACTGAGTGGCAGTAATCATGGGGACTTGCTGGTTGCTGGGGACACTTGGGTCTAGCATGTAGGCCCTAAGAGCCAGCCTGTGCTGACACAGCCGCTCCAACATGGCCAGAGTCGAATTCCAGCGAACTGGCATGTCGATGATCAGCCGGTGTTGTGGCCTTCCATACTGCTGCTGTAAGGTGGACAAGAGTGCAGAGGCAGTGGCTGACAGGCGGAAAAAGCGTACCACCGCCCGGGCATCCTGCAGCAGCTCCCCTGGTAGGTGCGCAAGAAGCGCTGCACCACAAGATTGAGCACGTGGGCCAAGCAGGGGATGTGCTGGAGGTTTCCCTGCTGCACTGCTGCCACCAGGTTGGCCCCGTTATCGGCTGCCACATACCCCACTTCCAGGCCTCTGGGGGTCAGCCACCTCCGCTCCTGCTTCCTGAGGGCGGCCAGGACGTTGGTGGCCGTAAGCCTCTCCTTCCCCAGGGTCACCAATTTTAAAAGGGCTTGGCAGTGCCGAGGCTTGGCGCTGCTGCTGCCGAGGCGGGCTTGCTTTCCGGGTGCAGAGGGAGTGTCGTGACAGGACCCTTCTGCATCCCCCCTGATCCCGCGTGGTGGCACCACTAGCTGGGCTGATGCACTCTTGTCCTCCCTCCCTTCCATCAGTGTCACCCAGTGGGCCGTAAAGGACAGGTAGCGACCTGTCCCAAATCTGCTACTCCACGAGTCCATGGTCACGTGGACCCGCTTGCCCACAGAGTAGTCCAGGGAACGGGCCACGTTTTCCACCGCAAACTTGTGGAGTGCTGGGATCGCGCTCCTGCTGAAATAGTGGCGACTGGGGACTTGCCACTCGGGGATGCCAAATTGGAGCAGCGTCCGCATGGCGCTCCCCTCCTGCACCAGGGAGTAGGGAAGCAGCTGTGATGCCATGGCCCGGGCCAGCAAGCCATTTAGTTTGCGGATCCGCCTGTGGCTTGGAGGCAGAGGCTTGGTCAGACCCTGAAAGGTGTCGCTCAGCAGGGTCTGACGACGCTGGGATGCAGGGGAGACAGAGGAGAGAGACGAACACTGGCTGCCAGCCTCAATGTCTGTGTCCTGAGTAGCCGAGGTGGAAGAGCGCTTGCGTGCTACTACTTCTGCTGCTGTGGGAGATTCACGACCCTGAGGGAGGGATGATGCTGCTGCGCTGGTGGGCCTTCTGCTCTCAGGAACCCCTGCCAGCAGTGCCTGCTTCCTCTTAAACTCCGCATACTCGTGGCAGTGGCGGCTTCTCAGGTGGCCCTGGAGGGATGAGGTACCCATCTTGCTCAGACTTTTCCCACTGCTCAATCTTTTGCTGCATAACCTGCACACCCCATACCTTTTGTCATCAGTACATTCCTCAAAGCAATCCCACACTGGTGACTTTAATTTACTGCGGCCCCCACTAGCAGAGGGTGCAGCGGAACAATGTGTGGTAGTAGTTGCCGGGGGTTGCATGGTGGTGGTGCCGGCTGAAGCAGTGTCCTGTCTACTTCCTCCACGCCCACTGCTGCCGATGCCCCTGCCCCTGCCTGACATATGGCGATATCCTTGCCTAGGCCGAGGTGACTCGTCATCCTGCTCTGCCTCTGACCATTCTTCCACGGACTCAGCAGGCTGCACATAGTTAGGGTCCACAACGTCGTCATCATCAGCAGCATCATCATAATCCAGCTCTTCCTCTGACTCCCCCGCCTCCTCTTCTGTCCCTACATCCCCAGACACAGACCCCTCTTCTTCATCACCAGAACTCAACAACGCTTGTGATTGTGGCCCGATCTCAATCTCTGCCACATCAGTCCCCAGTAAGTCCTGAGCTTCTTGCATCAGCAGGTTCCCAGAAGCCGGACTGAGGGACAGAACGCTGTCATCCTGGGAGGGCTGCTGACCAGTGGGTGCTGGGGTGGATGTCACAACAAGCGTGGGACGTTGGCTGCTGCTGCTGCTGCTTGGAGTGGTGCTCACAGTAGAGGTCTGGGAGGAAGTCATGATGTCCATGAGTACGTCAGGTTCCATTTGCTCAACCACCACACGGGGACCAGAAACTTTAAAATATTTGGAGAATGGCGTCCGCTGACTCGGCCCAGGCTTTGCTGCCCCCCTTTCTGCTGCATCACGACCACGTACAGCTGGGCGTCCTCTCCCTGGACGTGGAGCAGTCCCAGAAGTGGCTGAGGCAATTGAACTCCCTTTCCTCTCACCCCGCGAAACCCTGCCAGACATGTTGCTAGTAATGAATCACTGGATGCAGTGGGCACAGTACAAGGTCACTGAAGGATGCACCAGGCACAGTACAACGGCACTGAAGGATGCAGTGGGCACAGTACAAGGTCACTGAAGGATGCAGTGGGCACAGCAGTGGGCACTGGATATACAACTAGGTCACTGAAGGATGCAGTGGGCACAGTAAAGGTCACTGAAGGATGCAGTGGGCACAGCAGTGGGCACTGGATATACAACTAGGTCACTGAAGGATGCAGTGGGCACAGTACAAGGTCACTGAAGGATGCAGTGGGCACAGTACAAGGTCACTGAAGGATGCAGTGGGCACAGCAGTGGGCACTGGATATACAACTAGGTCACTGAAGGATGCAGTGGGCACAGTACAAGGTCACTGAAGGATGCAGTGGGCACAGCAGTGGGCACTGGATATACAACTAGGTCACTGAAGGATGCAGTGGGCACAGTACAAGGTCACTGAAGGATGCAGTGGGCACAGCAGTGGGCACTGGATATACAACTAGGTCACTGAAGGATGCAGTGGGCACAGTACAAGGTCACTGAAGGATGCAGTGGGCACAGCAGTGGGCACTGGATATACAACTAGGTCACTGAAGGATGCAGTGGGCACACAAGGATGTCACACTGTGTAATGAGATGCTCATATGCCAGCGAGCGAGCAGTGGGCACTGGGCACGGCACAAGGTCACTGACAGAATGAATGAACAGCGCTGGCAGAGAGTGGCGGCGCCGGCGGTGTGACTGGCTGCCTGCAAATAGTACAAGTGAAGTGTGTAACTGTCACTGAAATAATATACAAGTGTGTAATGAGATGCTTATATGCCAGCGAGCGAGCAGTGGGCACTGGGCACGGCACAAGGTCACTGACAGAATGAATGAACAGCGCTGGCAGAGAGTGGCGGCGCCGGCGGTGTGACTGGCTGCCTGCAAATAGTACAAGTGTATAACTGTCACTGGAATATGCAAGTGAACACTGCAGCTGCACTAACCTGCCTGCCTGCACTACACACAGATAATCCCCACTCCCACTACACTGACTACACTGCAGCACTGAACCTGCCTGCACTACACACAGTTAAATAATCACTAGACTCCCACACTCCCACTACACTACACTGACTACAACTAACTACAGCAATCACTCACTGACTAGCTAACTGTGTACAGTATAAGAGCAGTGTTAGCAAAAAAAACGCTTTGTTTTTAACACAATAAATGCACTTGCTCAAACAACAATGGCCTGGAGATAATTCTCTCAGCACCACAGTCTAGCAAGGACAGAGCTTTTCCATCATGGCCACCGCTTTATATTCAGGAGGGGAGGGCATAGCTCCCCTCCTGTGATTGGTTGCTAGGGCCTGGCTGGGGCACTCTGATTGGCCTGCAATGTGTCACTTCCGCATAGTTTGACGCATTTCCGCAAACCACGACTTCAGCACCGGGTTTCACGAGCGTGAATGCGGATTTCTGTCCGCATTCACGCGAAGCCGAAGCAGATTTTCGTGGTTGAAAATCTATTCACGGCTTAGCGTGTCCGAGGCGGAATGCGTCAAAATGGTCGTGAATCCACGCGTAAGCGTGATCACGACCTGTCGGTGAGCACCACTGGTGGGAGGGATGGAGGGGCGCACTTTGGGGTCTCAGCCTTGGGTGCTGAAGGACCTTGTCCCGGCTCTGCACCAGAGGAGTTTTTCTGAGCGTTTTGAGTTTATAAATCTGCTGCTAATATTATCCTATGTGTCTGTGCACACTGAAGCAATGAGGTTTTGTAAAAAACCCCATAGCATTACATTGGGAAGAGCTTTTAGAGGTTTCAAAAGCTCTTCCCAATGTAATGCTATGGGGTTTTTTCACAAAACCTCATACCTCCAGTGTGCACAGACACATAGGATAACATTAGCAGCAGATTTAAAAACTCAAAACGCTCAGAAAAACTCCTCTGGTGTGCACCAGGCCTAAGGCCCAGTGCACACCACAACCGCTAGCAGATCCGCAATATGCTAGCGGTTTTGGGAGCCGATTTCAGAGCGATTCTAGGTATGTTTAGAGAGGTTTTCTAAACATACCTAGCGGTTTTGGGTGCGTTTTTGTGTAGCAGATTACACATATTGTTACAGTAAAAGCTGTTCCTGAACTTCTTCTGTAACAAAAACGCCTGGCAAATCGCTCTGAAGTAGCGTTTTTCAGAGTGGTTTGCGTTTTTCCTATACTTTACATTGAGGACGAAACGCTTCCGAAAACCGCAAATGTGCAGCAGGAGGCGCGTTTGCGGCTTGTCAATAACCTCAAACCGCCAGTGTGCACCATCCCATTGCAATACCTTAGCCAAGCGTTTTTACAGGCGGATGCGGCCGGCGGATCGCTCCAAAAACCGCTTGGTGTGCACTGGGCCTCACAGATTGTTCTTTCTGTTTATTTCACCATTAAGCTGCCCACTAATGGCTGTACAATCTTAAGGTGGCCATACATCAGGCGAATTGGTGGCCGATCGACCATCCAATTCGATTATTATAATCGAATTGGATGAAAGTTGGTGCCGCCAAGTGCATGCCCAACCGACAAAGCGATTCATTTCGCGGACGGCAATTGGTCGCATGGTCAATCGCGCATGCTGCAAGATTTTGGGCCGAAATTGGTTAGTCGGTACGGCGGCCGATTTTAGAACAAGCGCCGAAATGATGAAACCCCTGCTGCTGCCGCCACAATGTATAAATGTGTGTGCATTTATGCATTACCTTTCCAGTGTCAGCCTCCACGCGGTTTCCGTCCATCTCGCCGGGTTCCGCATACACTCATACACGCTAGCGGTGGAGAGTGTCTGACGCTAGCGTGTACGTGGCTGTTACCCAGCATGGACAGTCACCACAAGGAGGCTGCTACAGGACACCTAATGTATAAATGCACACACTGGGGGGCACAATTATACATTGAGGGGCGGCGGCGGTGCGGACACGGCAGGCTCAGCTGATTCCCTGAAGATTTCATGCTAAAATTGGACGAGAATCGGCCTGTAGTGTATGGGCAGGTATCGATTTGAGATAAAGTTGTCTCTTTGTCGATTCTGCCCATAATCGTCAGGTCCATGGGCACCTTTAGGGTGTGTACACACATTCAATTTTGATTGGCCAATCACTAGACCAGCACAAGACCAGCCCACTAGGTTGTAGAGATGGCATCAACATGTAATCGCTACGAATGTTTACTTTGCACAGCGCCACGGAATGTGTTGGTGCTTTATAAATTAATAATCATGGCCGGATTTCAGGCAAGGCCACATAGGCCATGGCCTAGGGCACCAGGAAAGTGAGGGGCGGGCTGTGGGCAGCAGCGTGGTAGTAGCAATTAGCTTGCTAAACATTCATCCTGCTACATAGAGTTTGCACATAGTGGTGGGCGGCTACCAACAGTTGGAACTGGCACTCAGGGGATGAAGGGGCAGCGAACAGACACTTACAGTGATTTCTGAACTGCCTGGCACTCACTGAATGTGCCACTCGCCGAGGAGCTTACAATCTAGTCCCTGCCATCATGTCACTAACTGTCCTCAGAGGAGCTTATAATGTAATCCCTGCTATCACTTCACTAATTGTCTTTGAGGAGCCTACAATCTAACCCCTGATGTGTTGGGGGGGGGGGGGGGGGGGGGGTTGGATACTGTTATCAGGGGGCAGCTGGTGATAGTGGGCCTTGGGCAGTAAAAAGTGCAAATCCGGCCCTGTCAATAATAATAGTGTTCTATAGTGAGTCCATTAGTTGTGTTGTCTGTTGCAGACACTTGTCCATCAATATACATCCCATTACATGTACCCTGTCTCATTTATTGCCACTATTGCCTCATTTAGATACTGTAATTGAAACCACACAGTTTTTTTCAATCATCATTAGTTTTTCTTCATATTAACTCTTGTCAATGAGAAATATTTGCATAGCTGCATCTGTGTAGATCAGTCCCAAAAGAGTTACAAATGAAGAAGAGAGAGTGACGGAGGGAACTGATTCCTGAGGGACTGTCCTTCTGAAAAAGGGACAGTTGGGAGGAATGTTACATGATCTTATATAAGTGCTCTGTTCATGTGTGATCCAAAAACGCCTTGACCGATTTAAACAAAACTTGGTATACAGATAGATCCCTTACTACCTGGGAAGATATGTTCTGGGGGTCTCGCGTCCCCCCTGCACACCTGGGCGTAACCACAAACAGCCAATCAGATTTCACCCATTCACATGAATGGGAACATTTTAAAAGGCTGCCATTCTTACAATAGTCCCCAAACTTGGCACAGTTGGTCACTGCATGACTGAGATTAATAGGCAGATAAGTGGGAGGAGCCTACAACAGTCAATCAAAATTCACCTTTTGATTTTCAAGGAGAATACCAGGAATTAAATTGCTGCCATTCTTACACTGTTAATAGCAGAGTCCACAAACCTGCTACGCTGTCCGACCTCCACAGGTTTACTTGGTGAACAGGTGAGCAGGCTGCCCCCTATGGTTGGGGATGTATAATAACACATGTACTGGTTCCTGGTTTCATGTTCGCTGCAATAGCAGCTTGCCACTATTCCTAAAGTGCGATAGCTTGCAGATTTGGCTTTTCGCTGCTGTTCGCTTATTGCCTGGGCAAGAACAGCAGCACTAAGGTGATAAATGGCAACCTACGCTCCCTGCCCTTAGTAATTCTAGACTTCATACTCTCTGCCATCCTCTTATTGGGAGAAATTCTTCTCAATTCTATCAACCAGCTCAATTCCTACAGCTAAAAATGTCCGACGCAGATAATTTTTTTGTCCTCTGCCTAATGATAAACAGCACAAATCCCTCCAGCACTAACAGTCATCCAGCAACTGCTGGAATACAGTACACCACAGATATGTACAGTTCCTCCCAAGGGTCAGTACACCACTCACATATCTGTAAATATTTTAATATAAATGTTTACGGGACAACACAGAAGATGTGACACTGTGATACACTTTCATACAATGACCCCAGATACACCTCCAAGATGACCACTGTCTTGGTAAAGAAACTGAGGGTAAAGGTGCTGGACTACTGGCCAAGCATGTCTCCAGACCTAAACCCTATTGAGCCTCTGTGGGGCATCTTCAAACAGAAGGTGGAGGAGCACAAGGTCACTAACATCCACCAGCTTCATCATGCAGGAGTGGAAGAGGATTCCAGGGGCAATCTGTGACACTTTAGTGACCTCCATAGAGAGTTAAAGAGAAACTCCGACCAAGAATTGAACTTCATCCCAATTAGTAGCTGATACCCCCAAATCTATTCCTTTTCAAAAACAGACCATCAGGGGGCGCTGTATGACTGATATTGTGGTGAAACTCCTCCCACAAGACACTCTGAGGACCGTGGTACTCCTGGCAGTTTCCTGTCTGTGAACCTTGCTGCATTGTGGGAAATAGCTGCATAGAGCTGTTTCCAACCACCAAAAAAGCATCTCCTTCCACTGACATCACCTGCCAGCAGTAAAAATGTCACCTTGTGATAAATGTAAGAATGTAAATCAGGGATTTAAAAGAGTTTACAATGGGCAAACACTGACTAAATCATTTATACATAATTATTGTAAAAATTAAGCACTTTTTTTTATTATATACACAACAACTAGGATCGGGTGGCCAACCAATTCAATTGTAGCACCACTTAGTCTTCTGAGGAGAGATTCTGGTAATACAATTCCAGTAACCACCACAAAAAAAAAAACCTTCCTCTCTTCATGTGCTATTACAAAATATACTTTATTGATGACATACAAAAACTCCCCAGCAATTTGTCACATGGAACCCTCCCCTTAAAACCATTAAAACCAAAACTGGCAGCTGTGGCCTTCTTCCTAAAGGAGCATTACCCAGACTCCCCCTTGCACAATGAGTTTCTGATTGAAGCCTTGGAATGTGTTTTGAAATACAATTGCTTTGTGTTTGATGGTCGGTTCTACCGCCAGACCAGGGGCACGTCGATGGGGGCGTCTTGTGCCCCGGCCTACGCTTGTCTACACCTGGGGCTGTGGGAACGGCAGGACGTCTACCCTATGGGTCTCTTCCAGCGGCATGTGCGCCTGTGGCTGAGGTTCATAGATGACGTGCTCCTGGTCTGGCGGGGGACCAGGGACCAGCTTGACCAGTTCATGCATGAATTGGGGAGAAATGAAAGGAACCTGAAGTTCACTTTTGATGTGGACGAGAGGGAACTGACTTTTTTGGACCTAAAGATTAAAAAGGAGGGAGACAGAATGGTTACAATGACTTATAGGAAACCCACGGCGGGTAACACCTTGTTGCATTACAGTAGCCATCACTTAGCGTCCCAAAAGAAAGCGGTACCAAGAGGCCAGTTCTATAGACACAGAAGGAATTGTACATTGGATAGCGATTTTGAAAGAGAGGGTCGAGAGTTGGGAGAGCGATTGAAACAAAGGGGGTACCCAGAGGAACTAATTGAACAAGAATTTCAAAAGATACGAGAGAAAGAGAGGGATGAGGTCCGTGGGGGACGCTCACCAAAGAAAAAGATCAGGAATGTTGCTGGGAAAAAGGACCCAATTAGATTTGTGACTATGTATGGATCCCACTGGTATAGTCTACAGAAAGTATTGCAGAAACACTGGAACATACTGTTGTTAGATCAGAGAATTGCCAGGATTGTTGGGGACAGACCGTATATGACAGCCAAAAGGGTACAAAATCTAAAAAACTTGTTAGTGAGATCTGAGTTCAATAGTATTCCGAAAGAAACATGGTTGGGACCAGTGGTGCTCAGCAGAGCTCGAATATTCGAGTAGCTCGAATATTCGAGCTCTTTTTCAGCTATTCGAGCTCGGTATTCGAGCTCCGAATAGCTGGAGCTATTCGAATGGGCTATCCGAGTACACTCGAATAGCCCATTCACTATTCGAGCTATTCGAGCAACCCGGCGCTATTCGAGCTCGGTACCGAGCTCGAATAGCGTCATAGCCCAGATTGATGTCCTTAGAGCCAATCAGAGGGCTCCCAGGCCCTCTGACGGCAGCCAATCACAGAGGGGGACCCTGGCCAGCCCCTACCCTATAAATAGCGGCCGCCATGTTCCGTTTCTCCGTGCTTGCCTGAGACTTGTACAGAGAGAGAGTTGCTCCTTTGTGCTTTGGCTTAGGAAGAGCTCTATTGTGGTCATTTACCTAGCGTTTTTGCTCACATACACCTCCTATACACACCTATATTGTTGTTAGTTATTTAGACATTGTATTTTAGTTAGTAGCTTGTGTGTTACATTAGAGACAGGCAGCTGCTGCAAGCTTACAGGTTTAGGCCTCAGGGGGGCCTTGCCTCTGTGGGCAGCTGTCCTCTGTTTATTTCTCTCATCTATACCAGTATTTCTGCTGTCCTTTACTAATAGTATTGTAGTTATACTGTACTAGGAGTAGGACACTCACTGACTGTCACTGTTTATAGGCTACTAGCTAGCTCCTGCGTGTGTGCACTCACTCACTGTCTGTGTGTACACACACTCTATTTCCTTCTGATTACTGATAGATTATTGTTAGTTAGTTGTACTTACTTACTACTTACTCTTACTGTACCCGTAGGGACACTCACTGTCACTGTTCATATAGGCTACTAGCTCCTGCGTGTGCGCACTGCACTCACTGTCTGAGTGTACACACACAACACACACTCTATTTCCTTCTGATCGCTGATTGATTATCGTAATTAGTTAGTTGTACTTACTGTTACTACTTACTCTTACTGTACTAGGAGTCTAGGACACTCAGTCACTGTCCATAGGCTACTAGCTCCTGCGTGCGTGCACTCACTGTCTGAGTGTACACACACCCACACTCCATTTCCTTCTGATCGCTGATTGATTATCGTAATTAGTTAGTTCTACTTACTGTTACTACTTACTCTTACTGTACTAGGAGTCTAGGACACTCAGTCACTGTGTTCATAGGCTACTAGCTCCTGCGTGCGTGCACTCACTGTCTGAGTGTACACACACCACCCACACTCCATTTCCTTCTGATCGCTGATTGATTATTGTAATTAGTTAGTTCTACTTACTGTTACTACTTACTCTTACTGTACTAGGAGTCTAGGACACTCAGTCACTGTGTTCATAGGCTACTAGCTCCTGCGTGCGTGCACTCACTGTCTGAGTGTACACACACCACCCACACTCCATTTCCTTCTGATCGCTGATTGATTATTGTAATTAGTTAGTTCTACTTACTGTTACTACTTACTCTTACTGTACTAGGAGTCTAGGACACTCAGTCACTGTGTTCATAGGCTACTAGCTCCTGCGTGCGTGCACTCACTGTCTGAGTGTACACACACCCACACTCCATTTCCTTCTGATCGCTGATTGATTATTGTAATTAGTTAGTTCTACTTACTGTTACTACTTACTCTTACTGTACTAGGAGTCTAGGACACTCAGTCACTGTGTTCATAGGCTACTAGCTCCTGCGTGCGTGCACTCACTGTCTGAGTGTACACACACCACCCACACTCCATTTCCTTCTGATCGCTGATTGATTATTGTAATTAGTTAGTTCTACTTACTGTTACTACTTACTCTTACTGTACTAGGAGTCTAGGACACTCAGTCACTGTGTTCATAGGCTACTAGCTCCTGCGTGCGTGCACTCACTGTCTGAGTGTACACACACCGACACTCCATTTCCTTCTGATCGCTGATTGATTATTGTAATTAGTTAGTTCTACTTACTGTTACTACTTACTCTTACTGTACTAGGAGTCTAGGACACTCAGTCACTGTGTTCATAGGCTACTAGCTCCTGCGTGCGTGCAATCACTGTCTGAGTGTACACACACCCACACTCCATTTCCTTCTGATCGCTGATTGATTATTGTAATTAGTTAGTTCTACTTACTGTTACTACTTACTCTTACTGTACTAGGAGTCTAGGACACTCAGTCACTGTGTTCATAGGCTACTAGCTCCTGCGTGCGTGCACTCACTGTCTGAGTGTACACACACCACCCACACTCCATTTCCTTCTGATCGCTGATTGATTATTGTAATTAGTTAGT
The DNA here is from genome assembly GCF_040937935.1 of Hyperolius riggenbachi. Taxonomy (NCBI): domain Eukaryota; kingdom Metazoa; phylum Chordata; class Amphibia; order Anura; family Hyperoliidae; genus Hyperolius; species Hyperolius riggenbachi. The sequence continues at coordinate 30,582,682 of NC_090647.1, forward strand.
TCTACTTACTGTTACTACTTACTCTTACTGTACTAGGAGTCTAGGACACTCAGTCACTGTGTTCATAGGCTACTAGCTCCTGCGTGCGTGCACTCACTGTCTGAGTGTACACACACCCACACTCCATTTCCTTCTGATCGCTGATTGATTATTGTAATTAGTTAGTTCTACTTACTGTTACTACTTACTCTTACTGTACTAGGAGTCTAGGACACTCAGTCACTGTGTTCATAGGCTACTAGCTCCTGCGTGCGTGCACTCACTGTCTGAGTGTACACACACCCACACTCCATTTCCTTCTGATCGCTGATTGATTATTGTAATTAGTTAGTTCTACTTACTGTTACTACTTACTCTTACTGTACTAGGAGTCTAGGACACTCAGTCACTGTGTTCATAGGCTACTAGCTCCTGCGTGCGTGCACTCACTGTCTGAGTGTACACACACCCACACTCCATTTCCTTCTGATCGCTGATTGATTATTGTAATTAGTTAGTTCTACTTACTGTTACTACTTACTCTTACTGTACTAGGAGTCTAGGACACTCAGTCACTGTGTTCATAGGCTACTAGCTCCTGCGTGCGTGCACTCACTGTCTGAGTGTACACACACTAAATTTACTTGTGATTACTACTGATTATTGTAACTGCTAGTTGTACTTCCTGACTGTTACTACTTACTTACTGTACTAGGGGACACTCACTCAGTCACCTCACCAACCAACCCACTCCATTAAAGTACCCCACTTTTCACCCGCCCTTTTAAAAAACTTTTGTCTATACGCCCAAAACATTGAAGATGTTTGGAAGTGGCAGCCAGCGCGGTTTGGGCAAGGGGAAGGGCAGCAAGGGAATCAGGAGGAGAGGGAGCAGCATTGTGGCAAGCCGCGGCCGCGGGCGCGCCACCATGCACAGTTCCGCAGCAGCAGCAGCAGCGTCAGTGGCTAACATTCCTCCCATAGCCACTGGCCGTGGACGCCTTGGGCGCCGCCCAGCAGGAGCATCTGCAACTCACGCTGCAGAGACACAGCAGCAGCAGCGTGTAGCACCTGCTCCCATTTTCCTCCAGCCGGGTCGGAAACGTCCCATTGAGGAAAAGGATGCAGACACTGTGGTGCAACTCATGACGGAGGATGAGCAGCCCGCCATCAGCTCTGCATCCGAGGCCTCCACCCTCACCACCACCACCACCACCACCCCTGTTCGCAGCAGCCGCCCAGCAGGGTCTGGGGAGGAGGCCAGTTCACCGTCACTCGCCGACCTGTCATTCAGCAGTCTTTTGACCCCAGGCATCATGAGTAAATTGTCTGCTGTTGTTGGCGATCTTGAGGAGGAGATGCTGATGGGCACTTTGGGGGATGAGGGATTGGACAGCAAGACTGTGGCGACAGTCAAGCAGCCCATCCATGCATCAGGAGAGGAGTTTGGGGGGTCCTCATCCCAGCAGGACATGTTTCAGGAGGGGGAGGATGATGATGACCCGGTGACAGACAGAGACTGGGTGCCACCACCTCCAGGGGATGTCGTCCTCAGCAGCTCTGGGGAGGAGGAGGAGGATGCGCTTGTGGGCCTTGCAAGGAGGCGCATCATTGCAAGCATTGGCAGCGTCCCACAGCCTGCTGGTGTCTCAGGCTCAGCAGCAGCAGCAGCAGCATCAGCCAGTACCACCACCAGCCGCACCCAAGCCCCCCCCCCCCAACCACCACAGGGAGACAGGCAGCAGCGCTTCCATGCCGTAGGGGGAAGTTTCTGTCACCAATCTGGCGGTTTTTCACCATGCCCACTGTGTACAGCAAGTACGCCACTTGCAACCACTGTCAGCGGAAGTTGAGCAGAGGTGCAGACCCCTTAAAGTTCAGCACCAGCTCGCTCATCAACCACCTTGCGGCTAAACATTTCCACCAGCATGAGGAGTTCCAGAGGCTGAAGGCATCTGCTGCTGGCAGTGGCACCACACCCATCACTGCACAGCCTTCAGCAGCAGCAGCAGCAACAGCAGCCACCCGCCCTCCTGCTCCTCCAGCAGCACCAGCAGGAGTGCGGAAACGCACTGCTCCTCCCCCCTCTGCAACTCCTGCCGCCGACACTGAGGCCTGTTCTGGCAGCCAGTCCTCAGTGGCCTCCTCTGCTGTGTCTGCTGATTCCCGTGTCAGCAAAAGGCCACGCCAGAGCCTTTTGAGCGAGTCCTTCCAGGGGGTGGTTAGGGCTCTGCCTCCCAGCAGCCGTCGCGTGCGGCAGCTGAACGGCTTGCTGGCACGGGCCATGTGCTCCCAACTCCTGCCGTACACGCTCGTGCAGGAGGGGAGCGACATTCGTGCGCTGCTTGCTTGCGCAGCCCCAGACTGGCAGCTCCCCAGCAGACACTTCTTTGCCCGCAAGGCCATTCCTGCACTGCACCGCTTTGTGATGGCCAATGTGGAGCGAGGGCTGGAGCACGCGGTTGGTGAAAGGGTCCACGTCACCATGGACTCCTGGAGCAGCCGCTTCGGGACAGGCCGCTACCTGTCCTTCACTGTCCACTGGGTCAGCTTGGTGGAAGGGGGTGAGGATGGGAGAGCAGCAGCGGGCACAGCAGCAGCAGCAACACAGTGGGTGGTGCCACCCCGCAGGGTCAGGGGAACTGCAGCAGGTTCCTCCGATCCTCTGCCATCCTCCGGCACACCTGGCCAAACCCCCCGCCTCAGCAGCAGCGTGAAGGCCCGCCACTGCCAAGCGCTGCTGCACTTGGTCAGCCTTGGGAAGACCAAGCTGACGGCAACCCATGTGTTGGCCAAACTCCAGGAGCAGGAGAGGATTTGGCTGACCCCCAGAGGCCTCAGAGTCGGAGAGGTGGTGGCCGACAATGGGGCCAATCTGGTTGCCGCAATAGACAGGGGAAACCTGACCCACATCCCCTGTCTTGCCCACGTGCTGAACCTGGTGGTGCAGAAGTTCCTGCGCACCTACCAGGGGATGGGCGAACTGCTGGAAACGGCAAGGAATGTTGTGCGTCACTTCCGGCGCTCGGCTGCAGCCTGTGTGAGCCTGGAAGACGTGCAAAAGGAGCTGGATCTGCCACGCCATCGGCTGATCCTTGACGTTCCGACTCGCTGGAACTCCACCCTGGCGATGTTGGAGCGTCTGGTTGAACAGAGGCACGCTGTCAAACAGTACCTTGCCCTGGCCACTGTTTCCGCAGCTCAGAGAAGGGACAAGACCAGCAACATCCCGTCCATCGTCCCCGATGATGACTGGAGGCACATGCAGCAGGTGTGCTTAGTGCTGGCTCCCTTCCTGCAGGCCACAAACATGGTGAGCAGGGACCATGCTATGGTCTGCGAGTGGGTGCCCCTGGTTTCTCTGCTGAACAGGGCCCTCGATGCTTTGCTGGAACAGGGAGCGGCAGCCTTGGACCAGCAGGAGCGGCAACCAGCTGCGCAGTCCACCTCTGAGGGGGAGGAGGAGGAGGACTTGGTGGAGGTCCCTGACCTGGCTGCTGATGAGGGGGATCAGCACAGCGCAGCTGAGTTGGTGCGGGGGTGGAGAGAGGATGAGGCGGCAGAGGAGGAGGATGAGGACAGCACTGACGTCGATGTGCCAGCAGACGTGGCCCGCCTCTTCCCAATGGCAGCGCACATGCTGACGTGCCTGCGCAGGGACCCCAGGGTGATCCAGATGAAGCAGAGGGAGGACATCTGGATCAGCATGATGTTGGACCCACGCCTCAAGGGGAAGTTGAGCCAGTTCCTGCCGCCTGCAGGAGGAGACCCAGCGCAACAAATAAGGAGCTTGCAGCAGGCCCTTGTTGAGCGCTTGGAGGAAGCCTTCCCCCAGCCTTCCACCCCCACTGTCCAGCAGCCAGCACAGAGGCAGCAGCAGGTGCCTGCATCCAGCAGCAGCAAGCGCCCCACAGACCTGCTGTCTCTCAGCCACGAGCTCTACAGGACTGTAGAGGCTCCGGCAGCAGTGACTAGAGAGGAGATGCATGCAGCAGCATCCTCCTCCGGTCACAGCCAGCGCCTGACCCGCATGGTGGCTGACTACATGGGGTCGTACAGCGGGCTTGACAGCGATGCCCCTGTTGATCCCATGGAGTATTGGGTCAAGCGCATGGAGATCTGGAGCGAGCTGGCGCAGTACGCCCTGGAAGTGCTGTCCTGCCCCCCTTCCAGCGTGCTGTCCGAGCGCTGCTTCAGTGCAGCTGGTGGCGTGGTCACCGAGAAACGCTCACGTCTGTCTCACAAGTCTGTGGACAGACTGACGTTTCTCAAGATGAACCAGGCGTGGGTGGAAGGCGAGTTCCTGGCCCCTGTTGTCGGCGAGAGGGGGACATGAACTGGCTGCCGGAACCATCGTTAATGTGCCTTACCACCCTTTACCACCTCCTGGCTCCTGCTCACTAAGCCAGCCTGGTTCACTTTGACTATTACGTCGCCTGCAGCCACACATTTTACACCTACAGTGGGCTGCTGTGTACTGCCCTTCTGCTGTCTGTCTGTGTTTCCCACTGCCAGGGTACACAGAATTACCTTCTTCTGCTGCCACTCTGCCACCAGCTATTACGTCAAACAATAGCTATATTGGTTGCAAAACCAAAACCAAACAAACCATTAAAAAAAAAAAAAGGTTTAATTTTTCTGAGGTGCCCGGGTTGAAAACTGTGTTGTTCCAGTTGTGTATTGGACACAATGTGGGCTGCACGACCGCTGTCTGGGACCTCCTGTTGTGTTTATTTACAGCCCTGGTATCACCGCTAGGTACCAGGGCTATTATGTCACGCTGCCTACCTGCTGCCACACTCACACTGCTCCTCCATACCTCCTCCTGCTGCTGCTGCTGCTGTCTGTCTGTGTTTCCCACTGCCAGGGTACACAGATGATTTACCTTCTGCTGCCACTCTGCCACCAGCTATTACGTCAAACAATAGCTGCTCGCCTACTCCTCCATTCCTCCTCCTCCTGCTGCTGCTGTCTGTCTGTGTTTCCCACTGCCAGGGTACACAGATGATTTACCTTCTGCTGCCACTCTGCCACCAGCTATTACGTCAAACAATAGCTGCTCGCCTACTCCTCCATTCCTCCTCCTGCTGCTGCTGTCTGTCTGTGTTTCCCACTGCCAGGGTACACAGATGATTTACCTTCTGCTGCCACTCTGCCACCAGCTATTACGTCAAACAATAGCTGCTCGCCTACTCCTCCATTCCTCCTCCTGCTGCTGCTGTCTGTCTGTGTTTCCCACTGCCAGGGTACACAGAATTACCTTCTTCTGCTGCCACTCTGCCACCAGCTATTACGTCAAACAATAGCTATATTGGTTGTAAAACCAAAAACCAAAAAACCATAAAAAAAAAAAAAGGTTTAATTTTTCTGAGGTGCCCGGGTTGAAAACTGTGTTGTCCCAGTTGTGTATTGGACACAATGTGGGCTGCACGACCGCTGTCTGGGACCTCCTGTTGTGTTTATTTACAGCCCTGGTATCACCGCTAGGTACCAGGGCTATTATGTCACGCTGCCTACCTGCTGCCACACTCACACTGCTCCTCCATACCTCCTCCTGCTGCTGCTGCTGCTGTCTGTCTGTGTTTCCCACTGCCAGGGTACACTACACAGATGATTTACCTTCTGCTGCCACTCTGCCACCAGCTATTACGTCAAACAATAGCTGCTCGCCTACTCCTCCATTCCTCCTGCTGCTGTTGCTGTCTGTCTGTGTTTCCCACTGCCAGGGTACACAGAATTACCTTCTGCTGCCACTCTGCCACCAGCTATTACGTCAAACAATAGCTATATTGGTTGCAAAACCAAAACCAAACAAACCATTAAAAAAAAAAAAAAAAAGGTTTAATTTTTCTGAGGTGCCCGGGTTGAAAACTGTGTTGTCCCAGTTGTGTATTGGACACAATGTGGGCTGCACGACCGCTGTCTGGGACCTCCTGTTGTGTTTATTTACAGCCCTGGTATCACCGCTAGGTACCAGGGCTATTATGTCACGCTGCCTACCTGCTGCCACACTCACACTGCTCCTCCATACCTCCTCCTGCTGCTGCTGCTGCTGTCTGTCTGTGTTTCCCACTGCCAGGGTACACAGATAATTTACCTTCTGCTGCCACTCTGCCACCAGCTATTACGTCAAACAATAGCTGCTCGCCTACTCCTCCATTCCTCCTCCTGCTGCTGCTGTCTGTCTGTGTTTCCCACTGCCAGGGTACACAGAATTACCTTCTTCTGCTGCCACTCTGCCACCAGCTATTACGTCAAACAATAGCTATATTGGTTGTAAAACCAAAAACCAAAAAACCATAAAAAAAAAAAAAAGGTTTAATTTTTCTGAGGTGCCCGGGTTGAAAACTGTGTTGTCCCAGTTGTGTATTGGACACAATGTGGGCTGCACGACCGCTGTCTTGGACCTCCTGTTGTGTTTATTTACAGCCCTGGTATCACCGCTAGGTACCAGGGCTATTATGTCACGCTGCCTACCTGCTGCCACACTCACACTGCTCCTCCATACCTCCTCCTGCTGCTGCTGCTGCTGTCTGTCTGTGTTTCCCACTGCCAGGGTACACTACACAGATGATTTACCTTCTGCTGCCACTCTGCCACCAGCTATTACGTCAAACAATAGCTGCTCGCCTACTCCTCCATTCCTCCTGCTGCTGTTGCTGTCTGTCTGTGTTTCCCACTGCCAGGGTACACAGAATTACCTTCTGCTGCCACTCTGCCACCAGCTATTACGTCAAACAATAGCTATATTGGTTGCAAAACCAAAACCAAACAAACCATTAAAAAAAAAAAAAAAAAGGTTTAATTTTTCTGAGGTGCCCGGGTTGAAAACTGTGTTGTCCCAGTTGTGTATTGGACACAATGTGGGCTGCACGACCGCTGTCTGGGACCTCCTGTTGTGTTTATTTACAGCCCTGGTATCACCGCTAGGTACCAGGGCTATTATGTCACGGCGAGCTGCCTGCCTCATTGACTGCCTGCTGCCACACACTCATCCTCCTCCTCCTGCTGCTGAATTTACCTCCTGCTGTCTTTGTGTTTCCACTGCCAGGGAGCACATACAATGGCGCTTCCAACATGCGTGCGCCCACCAGCTATTTGTTACGCTCAAAAATAGCTGCATTTCTTTAAAAAAAAAATTGAAAAGAGAAATACGTGAAGAAGAAGAAGACGATATTGAAAAAGAAGGAGAAGGAGAAGATGAAGATGAAGAAGAAGATGAAGAAGAAGATGAAGAAGATGATGAAGAAGAAGATGAAAAAGAAGAAAAAGATGAAGAAGATGAAGAAGAAGAAGATGAAGAAGAAGAAGATGAAGATGAAGAAGAAGAAGAAGATGAAGAAGAAGAAGAAGATGAAGAAGATGAAGAAGAAGAAGAAGAAGAAGATGAAGAAGAAGAAGAAGAAGATGAAGAAGAAGAAGAAGATGAAGAAGAAGAAGATGAAGAAGATGAAGATGAAGAAGAAGAAGAAGATGAAGATGAAGAAGAAGAAGAAGATGAAGAAGATGAAGAAGAAGAAGATGATGAAGAAGAAGAAGATGATGAAGAAGAAGAAGAAGAAGATGATGAAGAAGAAGAAGAAGAAGAAAAAGAAGACAATATAGAAGAAGAAGAAGAAGATATAGAAGAAGAAGATCTAGAAGAAGAAGAAGAAAGATAAAGAAGAAGAAGAACAAGTATATACAGTAACACTACTGAACAAAATTAAGGACACAACTTCTCTTTCCACCTTTTTTTTTAAAGGAACATCCCCACATAATCACTTGCTGTTGTTACTTGGAAAAAAAGATGTTTCTTGCATCATTCACCCTCAAAACAAGTGTTGGAAGCTATTTAAGGCCAATTCGAATAGTCAGCTCGAATAGTGAGCTCGAATACCGACTCGAATAGTGAGCTCGAAGTCCGAGGTCGAATCGAATAGTAAAAATTATTCGACTCGAATATTCGACTGACCTCGAATAATTTACTATTCGAATTCGACCAAACTCGAATTTTAAAAAGGGGTATTTGAGCATCACTAGTTGGGACAGTTTCCCCAGAAATTTGGAATGTTTAGTTGTGGCAATTGCTGTGTATGCAATCTGGTTGAAAAAACAAAAACCTTTATGAATGCAAAGGGTACTAGAACTTATGAAATCAGAGAGAACATTAATTGTAATTCTGAGAGAGTGGTGTATTGTATCACGTGTCCCTGTAATCTACTCTATATTGGTAAAACAAAAAGACGTTTGGGAGCGAGAATTGGGGAGCATGTAAAAAATATTGAAAAAGCAGAGAAAGATAGCCCCTTGGGTACACATTTTGAGAGGTACCATAACAGAGACCCCTCGGGACTGCGCTTTAAGGGAATTTTGAAACAAAAAGTCCCAAGGAGAGGAGGAGATATTGAGGAGGAACTCTATAAAATTGAAACTAGGTGGATATACCGTTTGGGTACAAAAATCCCCCAAGGACTAAATTCTGATATTAATATGGTATATTTCCTTGATTAGAAAATTGTAATATCACCTGTATTATGCATACCCTGAAAGTTGATCATACGATGTATCTCCTAAAATAAATGATGGGCCGTGGATGTTTAAAGTGAGTGAAACAGTTAAATGATATAAAATATACTCTGCAAGGGAACATCGGCCTGTGCGGTAGTAGGTGAGATCAAAAATATAGAATATACTGTATAGTGAACTGTGCAACCCCCAGGAATGAAGAAGTCTTGTGATTACTGAGGACTAACTATAGCCATAAACTTGTAATATTGCCTGACAGCCCGTGGAGGGTTAAACAGAGGGAGGAGATTGTGATCAAATAAAAGGGAAGTGTGTATCAAACAGCCGTAACCCATTACGCTTTGAAAAAGCCCCGTGGGCGGGGCAAAACGCGTCAGCGGGAGGACCCTGGTCAAGTCATGTGAGCGCTCACGAAGTGGAACCATCAGCGTACACTCCCGAACTCCTGGGGGAAGAGTTGTGTGACGGACCGGCTTCAAGCAGCGGGGTGACGAAGAGGTCGGGCGAGCTTCTGGAGATGCGCCCTGAGCGGAGCTCCCCCGTAAGGAGAAGCGGTGAATGCCGGTAACGTAAGTGCCAACCAAAGCCTCCTACACATGCGGGCTAAAGGCTGCTTGATTGCCAGAGTTGTCGTGCTGTATATACAGGACTTTTGCTTCATGAAATGGCCACACTGATGCCCATGGATGAGCGGTGACGTATGCAGAGGGTTGTTTCACAGCAAACTGGGGCTAGAATCAACAGGACTCTCAACAAGTTTGACTGTTAGCAACATACTACTGCGCAGTAGAGACACCATGCTGGGACATTTAAGAAAGCAAAAGTTTTTTGGAGTGGAGGCCTCTTGTTGAAACAGCTTAAAAGTGACAAGGTTACATACAACGTTGATGGCCATATAGCAGTGTGTGAGTGGAGGCCTCGGGGTGTGCGCTGGTGGTGGGCCCACATATGTCAGAGAGTGATTGGTGGACCAATGTGATCTGCATAGGCTGCGGCTGGGCGATCATTTTTAAGAGTAACCATCACTGAGACAGTGGGGAGAAGGAAGAAGATATGGTTAGAAATGCTCCATGTACTCACCAGTTTTGGTTTTAATGGTTTTAACCACTTGAGGACCTAGGGCTTTCTACCCCTTAAGGACCGGCCACTTTTTTTCCATTCAGACCACTGCAGCTTTCACGGTTTATTGCTCGCTCATACAACCTACCACCTAAATGAATTTTGGCTCCTTTTCTTGTCACTAATAAAGCTTTCTTTTGGTGCTATTTGATTGCTCCTGCGATTTTTACTTTTTATTATATTCATCAAAAAAGACATGAATTTTGGCAAAAAAAATGATTTTTTTAACTTTCTGTGCTGACATTTTTCAAATAAAGTAAAATTTCTGTATACATGCAGCGCGAAAAATGTGGACAAACATGTTTTTGATAAAAAAAACCCCATTCAGTGTATATTTATTGGTTTGGGTAAAAGTTATAGCGTTTACAAACTATGGTGCAAAAAGTGAATTTTCCAATTTTCAAGCATCTCTGACTTTTCTGACCCCCTGTCATGTTTCATGAGGGGCTAGAATTCCAGGATAGTATAAATACCCCCCAAATGACCCCATTTTGGAAAGAAGACATCCCAAAGTATTCACTGAGAGGCATAGTGAGTTCATAGAAGATATTATTTTTTGTCACAAGTAAGCGGAAAATGACACTTTGTGAGAAAAAAAAAAAAGTTTCCATTTCTTCTAACTTGCGACAAAAAAAAAAATGAAATCTGCCACGGACTCACCATGCCCCTCTCTGAATACCTTGAAGGGTCTACTTTCCAAAATGGGGTCATTTGTGGGGTGTGTTTACTGTCCTGACATTTTGGGGGGTGCTAAATTGTAAGCACCCCTGTAAAGCCTAAAGGTGCTTATTGGACTTTGGACCCCTTAGCGCAGTTAGGCTGCAAAAAAGTGCCACACATGTGGTATTGCCGTACTCAGGAGAAGTAGTATAATGTGTTTTGGGGTGTATTTTTACACATACCCATGCTGGGTGGGAGAAATATCTCTGTAAATGACAATTTGTTAATTTTTTTTACACACAATTGTTCATTTACAGAGATCTTTCTCCCACTCAGCATGGGTATGTGTAAAAATACACCACAAAACACATTATACTACTTCTCCTGAGTACGGCAATACCACATGTGTGGCACTTTTTTGCACCCTAACTGCGCTAAAGGGCCCAAAGTCCAATGAGTACCTTTAGGATTTCACAGGTCATTTTGAGAAATTTCGTTTCAAGACTACTCCTCACGGTTTAGGGCCCCTAAAATGCCAGGGCAGTATAGGAACCCCACAAATGACCCCATTTTAGAAAGAAGACACCCCAAGGTATTCCGTTAGGAGTATGGTGAGTTTATAGAAGATTTTATTTTTTGTCAAAAGTTAGCGGAAAATGACACTTTGTGAAAAAACACAATTAAAATCAATTTCCGCTAACTTGTGACAAAAAATAAAATCTTCTATGAACTCGCCATACTACTAACGGAATACCTTGGGGTGTCTTCTTTCTAAAATGGGGTCATTTGTGGGGTTCCTATACTGCCCTGGCATTTAAGGGGCCCTAAACCGTGAGGAGTAGTCTTGATACGAAATTTCTCAAAATGACCTGTGAAATCCTAAAGGTACTCATTGGACTTTGGGCCCTTTAGCGCAGTTAGGGTGCAAAAAAGTGCCACACATGTGGTATCGCCGTACTCGGGAGAAGTAGTACAATGTGTTTTGGGGTGTATTTTTACACATACCCATGCTGGGTGGGAGAAATAACTCTGTAAATGGACAATTGTGTGTAAAAAAATCAAAAGATTGTCATTTACAGAGGTATTTCTCCCACCCAGCATGGGTATGTGTAAAAATACACCCCAAAACACATTATACTACTTCTCCCGAGTACGGCAATACCACATGTGTGGCACTTTTTTGCACCCTAACTGCGCTAAAGGGCCCAAAGTCCAATGAGTACCTTTAGGATTTCACAGGTCATTTTTGTTTCAAGACTACTCCTCACGGTTTAGGGCCCCTAAAATGCCAGGGCAGTATAGGAACCCCACTAATGACCCCATTTTACAAAGAATACACCCCAAGGTATTCCGTTAGGAGTATGGTGAGTTCATAGAAGATTTTATTTTTTGCCACAAGTTAGCGGAAATTGATTTGAATTGTTTTTCTTCACAAAGTGTCATATTCCGCTAACTTGTGACAAAAAATAAAATCTTCTATGAACTCACCATACTCCTAACGGAATACCTTTGGGTGTCTCCTTTCTAGAATGGGGTCATTTGTGGGGTTTCTATACTGCCCTGGCATTTTAGGGGCCCTAAACCGCGAGGAGTAGTCTTGAAACTAAATGTCGCAAAATGACCTGTGAAATCCTAAAGGTACTCATTGGACTTTGGGCCCCTTAGCGCACTTAGGGTGTAAAAAAGTGCCACACATGTGGTACCGCCGTACTCAGGAGAAGTAGTATAATGTGTTTTGTGGTGTATTTTTACACATACCCATGCTGGGTGGTAGAAATATCTCTGTACATGACAATTGTTTGATTTTTTTTACACACAATTGTCCATTTACAGAGAGATTTCTCCCACCCAGCATGGGTATGTGTAAAAATACACCCCAAAACACATTATACTACTTCTCCTGAGTACGGCGATACCACATGTGTGACACTTTTTTTGCAGCCTAGGTGCGCTAAGGGGCCCAACGTCCTATTCACAGGTCATTTTGAGGCATTTGTTTTCTAGACTACTCCTCACGGTTTAGGGCCCCTAAAATGCCAGGGCAGTATAGGAACCCCACAAGTGACCCCATTTTAGAAAGAAGACACCCCAAGGTATTCCATTAGGTGTATGGCGAGGTCATCGAAGATTTTATTTTTAGTCACAAGTTAGTGAAAAATGACACTTTGTGAAAAAAACCCAATAAAAATCAATTTCCGCTAACTTTTGACAAAAAATAAAATCTTCTATGAACTCGTCATACACCTAACAGAATACCTTGGGGTGTCTTTTTTCTAAAATGGGGTCACTTGTGGGGTTCCTATACCGCCCTGGCATTTTACGGGCCCAAAACCGTGAGTAGTCTGGAAACCAAATGTCTCAAAATGACTGTTCAGGGGTATAAGCATCTGCAAATTTTGATGACAGGTGGTCTATGAGGAGCCGAATTTTGTGGAACCGGTCATAAGCAGGGTGGCCTTTTAGATGACAGGTTGTATTGGGCCTGATCTGATGGATAGGAGTGCTAGGGGGGTGACAGGAGGTGATTGATGGGTGTCTCAGGGGGTGATTAGAGGGGAAAATAGATGCACTCAATGCACTGGGGAGGTGATCGGAAGGGGGTCTGAGGGGGATCTGAGGGTTTGGCCGAGTGATCAGGAGCCCACACGGGGCAAATTAGGGCCTGATCTGATGGGTAGGTGTGCTAGGGGGTGACAGGTAGTGACAGGAGGTGATTGATGGGTGTCTCAAGGTGTGATTAGTGGGGGGAATAGATGCAAGTAATGCAATGGCGAGGTGATCAGGGCTGGGGTCTGAGGGTGTGGGCGGGTGATTGGGTGCCCTAGGGGCAGATGGGGGTCTAATCTGATGGGTAGCAGTGACAGGGGGTGATTGATGGGTAATTAGTGGGTGTTTAGAGGAGAGAACAGATGCAATGCACTTGGGAGGTGATCTGACTGCGGGTCTGCAGGCGATCGGATGGTGTGGGTGGGTGATCAGATTGCCCGCAAGGGGCAGGTTAGGGGCTGATTGATGGGTGGCAGTGACAGGGGGTGATTGATGGGTGATAGGTGATTGGCAGGTGATTGACAGGTGATCAGTGGGTTATTACAGGGAAGAACAGATGTAATTAATGCACTGGCGAATTGATAAGGGGGGGTCAGAGGGCAATCTGAGCGTGTTGGCGGGTGATTGGGTGCCCGCAAGGGGCAGATTAGGGTCTGATCTGATAGGTAAAAGTGACAGGTGGTGATAGGGGGTGATTGATGGGTAATTAGTGGGTGTTTAGAGGAGAGAATAGATGTAAACAATGGATTTGGGAGGTGATCTGATGTCGGATCTGCGAGCGATCTATTGGTGTGGGTGGGTGATCAAATTGCCCGCAAGGGGCAGGTTAGGGGCTGATTGATGGGTGGCAGTGACGGGGTGACAGGGGGTGATTGATGGGTGATAGGTGATTGGCAGGTGATTGACAGGTGATCAGTGGGTTATTACAGGGAAGAACAGATGTAATTAATGCACTGGCAAATTGATAAGGGGGGGTCAGAGGGCAATCTGAGCGTGTTGGCGGGTGATTGGGTGCCCGCAAGGGGCAGATTAGGGTCTGATCTGATAGGTAAAAGTGACAGGTGGTGATAGGGGGTGATTGATGGGTAATTAGTGGGTGTTTAGAGGAGAGAATAGATGTAAACAATGGATTTGGGAGGTGATCTGATGTCGGATCTGCGGGCGATCTATTGGTGTGGGTGGGTGATCAAATTGCCCGCAAGGGGCAGGTTAGGGGCTGATTGATGGGTGGCAGTGACAGGGGGTGACAGGGGGTGATTGATGGGTGATAGGTGATTGGCAGGTGATTGACAGGTGATCAGTGGATTATTACAGGGAAGACCAGATGTAATTAATGCACTGGCGAATTGATAAGGGGGGGAGGGGGGGTCTGAGGGCAATCTGAGCGTGTGGGCGGGTGATTGGGTGCCCGCAAGGGGCAGATTAGGGTCTGATCTGATAGGTAACAGTGACAGGTGGTGATAGGGGGTGATTGATGGGTAATTAGTGGGTGTTTAGAGGAGAGAATAGATGTAAACAATGGATTTGGGAGGTGATCTGATGTCGGATCTGCGGGCGATCTATTGGTGTGGGTGGGTGATCAGATTGCCCGCAAGGGGCAGGTTAGGGGCTGATTGATGGGTGGCAGTGACAGGGGGTGATTGATGGGTGATAAGTGATTGGCAGGTGATTGACAGGTGATCAGTGGGTTATTACAGGGAAGAACAGATGTAATTAATGCACTGGCGAATTGATAAGGGGGGGTCAGAGGGCAATCTGAGCGTGTTGGCGGGTGATTGGGTGCCCGCAAGGGGCAGATTAGGGTCTGATCTGATAGGTAAAAGTGACAGGTGGTGATAGGGGGTGATTGATGGGTGATTGATGGGTAATTAGTGGGTGTTTAGAGGAGAGAATAGATGTAAACAATGGATTTGGGAGGTGATCTGATGTCGGATCTGCGGGCGATCTATTGGTGTGGGTGGGTGATCAGATTGCCCGCAAGGGGCAGGTTAGGGGCTGATTGTTGGGTGGCAGTGACAGGGGGTGATTGATGGGTGATTGATGGGTGATTGATGGGTGATTGACAGGTGATTGACAGGTGATTGACAGGTTATCAGGGGGGATAGATGCATACAGTACACAGGGGGGGGGGGGTCTGGGGGGGGTCCTGGGGAGAATCTGAGGGGTGGGGGGGGGGTGATCAGGAGGGGGCAGGGGGGGGAGATAAAAAAAATAGCGTTGATAGATAGTGACAGGGAGTGATTGATGGGTTATTAGGGGGGTGATTGGGTGCAAACAGGGGTCTGGGGGGTGGGCAGGGGGGAGTCTGAGGGGTGCTGTGGGCGATCAGTGGGCGGGGGGGGCAGATCAGTGTGTTTGGGTGCAGACTAGGGTGGCTGCAGCCTGCCCTGGTGGTCCCTCCGACACTGGGACCACCAGGGCAGGAGGCAGCCTGTATAATACACTTTGTATACATTACAAAGTGTATTATACACTTTGTAGCGGCGATCGCGGGGTTAACATCCCGCCGGCGCTTCCGTATGGCCGGCGGGATGTTACGGCGGGTGGGCGGAGCCAGTTGCCGGGGGAAGTGCGCGTCATCAATGACGCGATCGCTCCCCCGGCATAGGAAAAGGACGCAACGCCCTAAGGCGTATTGCGGTCCTTAAGGCATCCACTTTGCCGCCGCCCATGGGCTGTGGGCGGTCGGCAAGTGGTTAAGGGGAGGGTTCCATGTGACAAATTGCTGGGGAGTTTTTGTATGTCATCAATAAAGTATATTTTGTAATAGCACATGAAGAGAGGAAGGTTTTTTTTTTTGTGGTGGTTACTTTTTTTATTACATTATTTTCACTGGAGTTCCTCTTTAAGGCAGTGCTGGAAAATAATGGTGGACACACAAAATATTGACACTTTGGGTAGAATTTTGACATTCTTCACTTAGGGGTGTACACACTTTTGTTGCCAGCAGTTTAGACATTAACCATTTATGCCGCACGGACGTGAGCCTCACGTTTACAGCAGCAGCTGCTAGAGCTGCAGGAACGCGCTAGTCACGTCCCTGCAGTTTGGGGGGTTTGCAGGCGATTGTGCGGGCAAATGCCCGTGATCCCGCTGCTGCTGCTAGCAGGGGGATTGGCTGCAGGGGACACAAGTCCCCTGTGGCAATCCGAGCATGTCCGCCGAGAATAAACACTGTTTTTGTTCAAAAATCTCCCGCTGCTGATTTCCTCCGGTTTCCGCTGCCGATCGTTACATTTATGAATGGAAACAATGTTGCCGGCCATGTGATTGCAGGTTTAACCTGCCTCACTTCCTTAGTTACAATCTAATGATACATGAAATGATTTTTGCTCAGCGGGGACATCTTCTGGCCAAATAGTAAAATACACCTACTTGACTTTAGGGGAAAAATAAATAAGAGGGCATATAATTATTAAATATTGGGCTAAAAATTAGTGATGGATGTAAAACAGAAAAAATGCACCTTTATGTCCAAATAAAATATTGTCACCATACATTGTACTGTAAAGTAGGGATGTAGGCGAACCGTTCGCCGGCGAACCCCTATGGGCCGCTACTACTTCCAGGTCGCTATGACCCGGAGTAGTACGGCTGCGCTGGGCCGGCAGTGCGTGTCCTTGATCGCACGCCTGTTGCCGGCCAGTCTCTGCACATGAGCGTGACGTCACCCATGACATCACGCACATGCGCAGAAAGTGCCCAGCAACAGGCGTGCGATCAAGGACACGCACCGTCGGTCCAGCGCAACCGTACTACTCCGGGTCATAGCGACCCGGAAGTAGTACAAGGTTAGGGGTTCGCCGGCGAACGGTTCCTGAACCGTTCGCCGACATCTCTAGTGATAAGTGAACCTCCAGACTAGAAATCTACTCAGCAGCATTGAAAAGGCTTGGTGTTTCTTTATTGTTTTTCTTACCTAAGCCTCATTTTTAGCTCCACAGAAGAAAACTGAATTTTTCCCCGGATGCTGTGCAAAGCCTGATGGGATTTCTGATGTTGTTGTCGTTCTGCTGTTTTGGTGCGTTTTTTTATTTTTATTTTGAATTTGAGGTTCGAAGCCTAGCGCGCAGCTAGGAAGGGGTGATCAGGACACAGGACAGTTGGAACTGTGTCTCATGCTCCCTGTCATCCCCTTTCAACCAAAAAGATGGCTGCCCCATGAAAAAGATGGCTGCCCCCAAGAAATCACAAACGTTTGCCAGTTCTTTTAAAACAGGGTGGGTAAGAGATTATATTCCCTATCTATTTTAATTAAAATAACTAATGTAACTTAATGACAGTATGTTTGTTTAGGCTGAAGTTCCCCTTTAATGGCTCTATGTTGAGTGTTGAGTTATTTTGATGGGGCAGTTAATTTACACTGTTATACAAGCTGTACACTGACTGCTTTACATTGTGTCACAGTGTCATATCTTCAGTGTTGTCCCATGAAATGATATAGTACAATATTTACAGAAATATGAGAGGGGTACTAACTCTTGGGAGAAACTGTACATATCTGTGTTGTCCTGTATTCCAGCAGTTGCAGTATGACTGTTAGTGTTGAAAGGATTTTTGTGACTTTTGTGAGCTAAGGTAGCCATACATTTAGTGATTCTGATTCAATCGACAAAGCGATCGACTTTAGGGAATCAACTTCAGTATGGTTGATTTAAAGTCGATCATCTAGTGACCCACACACTACAAGCGATATCCTATGCGATTCACCTTCACTAATCGTTCTGACCGATGTTGTGTCTCCATGCTCAGAAAGCAAAAATCGATTCAGAGTCGATCGAATGACACGTAAACAGCAGCCGATTCCTGTGTGATTGACCGATATCTAGCATGCTGCTCGATCGACTAAGCTAGTCGATTCAACATGATATCAGCCACTTTTCATCGATTGGGCATACTGGAACGCACTCGATTCTATCTCGATTCAATAAAATGATTGAATCGAATGATCGATCGTACAGCAAAATCGCTAGATCTATGGCCACCTTTACTGTATGTATTGAACTCTTTAGAGTCTGTTAATTATTGTTTTATTGGCTGTTTGATTGTGACAATGTCTGTATTCATTCACTAAGCAAATGCCGAGACAAAAAGTGAGCTTGCTTGGCCAATAAAAAACAATTCTGATTCATCTTCAGCCTATATTTACTTAACCACTGGTGATGTTAATGGAATTTCCCCCCGACCCCCCTACAGTATTCCTTTAACACCACCACCATGGTGTTAAACCCCCCTAGTGACCAGGCCATTTTTTACTAATTGGGCCACTGCAACTTTAAGGCCTCGCTGCAGGGCCGCACGACTCATCCCTCAAGTGATTCTCCCCCCCCCCTTTTCTCCCCACCAACTGAACTCTCTGTTGGTGGGGTCTGATCGCTCACCAGTTGTTGTTTTTTTTTTATAAATATTTATTTTATTAATTTTTGAATACATTTCACCATTGGCGCGTGCGATCTCCTGCAAGCCCCATAAGAAGCCGTTCACTCCAGTTG
Source organism: Hyperolius riggenbachi (assembly GCF_040937935.1). NCBI lineage: Eukaryota > Metazoa > Chordata > Amphibia > Anura > Hyperoliidae > Hyperolius > Hyperolius riggenbachi. Next base: position 30,600,987 of record NC_090647.1, read on the forward strand.
CCGTGGAACGGTCCTGGGGCTGCCGCCGCATTCATGCCAATTGGCGTGGAGCAGTTGGCAAGGAGTCAACAAGAAGCAGAAACTAAAGGTGCGCATACATCTAGCGATTTTGCAGTACAATCGATCATTCGATTCGATCAATTTACCGAATCGAGAAGGAATCGAGAGAGAATCAACTGCATTCCAGAATTCCCAATCGATTAAAAGTGGCTTATTTCATGTCAAATCGACCAGCTTACTCAGTCGTGCAGGATGCAAGATATTGGTCAATGGCACAGGAATCGGCTACTGTTCACATGTCATTCGATCGATTTTTGCATTCACTCAGAGCATGGAGACACAACATTGGTCTTATCGATTTGTGATGGTGAATGGCATAGGAATCGCTTGTAGTGTGTGGGTCACTAATCGATCTACTTTCGATTAACCATACTGAAGTCGATTCCCCAATAAAGTTGATCGCTTTGTTGATTGAATCAGAATCACTAGATGTATGGCGACCTTACCAAATATTTATGATATAGCAAATAGGAGATGCATCTTCATAAAAGCAATGCAATAAAAAAATTGACATATCCTTGTCAAATTTAGCTTTTTATTGGCACTTGTTCAAAGACAATTACAACATATTCGTTGTATTGTACCAGTAGAATTTTCTTTACATTATACAGTGAACATTTTAAATGACAAAAAAAGCAAACAAAACAAAGTAGAACATTACATATAATACTAGCAAGATAACGTTGTAGCTAAATAGTTAAAGTTTTACACATAGCTTTATTCATGTGAAGTAACTCCATTTTAGCTGATCACATATCTTTGTTAATCACTGATATAAGATCCATACTTTGCTAAAGTCTCTGAACCAATGCATGAGAATTAGAAGTAAGGCACTAAAATATATGAGAAAAATAATAAATGAAAATAACATTAAAAACTGTAAAAACCAGATAGTAAAGCAATGTATTGGTAGCTGACAATCCGGTGTGGGCTTAAAGAAAACCCGTAATGAGAAAAACCTCCCCTGGGGGGTGCTCACCTCGGGTGGGGGAAGCCTCCGGATCCTATTGAGGCTTCCCCCGTCCTCCTCGGTCCAACGGCGGCGGCGAAAAAGCTCCAGGAACGTCGGGGATGTAAATATTTACCTTCCCGGCTCCAGCGCAGGCGCAGTATCGGCTCTCCGCCTCGGAGATAGGCGGAAATAGCCAATCGATGTCAGTCCGTTCAGTAGAGCGTCCCTGACGGAGATGGGCTATTTTTGCCTATCTCTGTGCTGAAAGCTGCAACAGCGCCCCCACTGGAGCCAGGGAAGGTAAATAAATAAGTGCTTATCAGCGCTTGTCGAGGGAGGATTCGGGGACACTTCGGGGGAGCCAGCGCTGGACTGCCTGCAGCTGCAGGGGTGGGGGAAGCCTCATTGGGACCCCGAGGTGAGTACCCCCCAGGGGAACTTTTTTTGTTACAGGGTCTCTTTAACCTCGATTTCCATACTTCATTACCTGTTCTGTCTGAGCTTAAAGAGACACTGAAGTGAAAAAAAATGATGATATAATGACTTGGTTGTGTAGTACTGATAATTACTAGAAGATTACTAGCAAAAAAATAATTCATTTTTATTTTCAGTTACATAGTGTTTTTTTATAACATTGCATCATTCTCTAATATTTGCAGTTTACACACTACTCAGCATTCTAAATGATTTTACAGAGTAAGCCAGTGAACTTTTTAACTGTCCTCTGGAGAAAAACAAGCAATACAGTGCCAGACACTTGAGATAATAAGCTTCAGAAGACAGAGCTCTCTGCGACTTTGAAAGTCATGGAGCTCAATGGCTCTTTTGCATAGATAACAACTGGAGTTTCTTAACTCTTCCTGTACTGGAAACAATATTAGACTTATGTCTCTGCTCCTAATGCTTTAGTTATCAGCTGCACTACACATACAAATCATTATATCATCATTTTTTTTCTTGCTTCAGTGTCTCTTTAATTATGGCTTATATTTATAGGGTAATACAAACATTTTTTACATTGGCTGAGTGCATCTCTACTGCAAGAATAATCGAAAGAGATCTCCATGTAAAGTTGTCATATGTTCTCTGCTTCTGACGTACCATTCCATTCTTAAGTTCTAATGAATGTTATTTTATTAATTGAGGCATCAACTAAATATGACATATTCTTGAAGTAAACCTGAGATGAGAATAAAGAAAGATTTGATACTTACCTGGGGCTTCCTCCAGCCCCATAAGCATTGCTAAGTCCCTCGCTGTCCTCCTGAGTGCCTCTGTTCTCCGGCTATCATTCCCTGTAACTGGCTCAGCCACACCAGTCGAGCTCTTCTGCACATGCGCAGAGGGGCCGCACATGCGCAGAAGACCCAGACTGACGCGACTGAGCAAGATTACTGATAGCTGGAGCCATAGCTGGAGAATGGAGGCTCTCAGGATGACAGCGAGGGACTCCGCGGTGCTTATGGGGCTGGAGGAAGCCCCAGGTAAGTATGAAATCTTTCTTTATTCTCGTCTCAGATACACTTTAAAGGAAACCAGAGACCAAATAAAAAAAAGTTTTATACATACCTGGGGCTTCCTCCAGCCCCTTACGCACAGATCGCTACCATGCCGCCGTCCTCCGCTGTCTGCAGCGCCGGTTTCGGGTCCCGTTAGTTCTGCCAGTCACGGCCAGTCTGTGCAAGAGAAGTGCGCCCTTTAGGTATCTCTCCGGCGGCTGTCAGAGAGATACGTAGAGAGAACACTTCCTCTTGCGCAGACTGGCCGAACTAACGGGACCTGATACTGGAGCTGCAGGCAGAGGAAGACAGCGGTGTGTGAGCGATCTGTGCGTAAGGGGCTGGAGAAAGCCTCAAGTATGTATAAAACTTTTTTTTTTTTGGTCTCCGGTACACTTTAAGAGAAGTGGGATTATACTGTATATGCCCATAGAGTTAGTAATCAATTTAAACTGCACTACCAACAGCAGCCACAATGTGGCAGCAATGTACTGTGTAGAATCATAAACACCTCAAGACAGAAATGGAGTGTACCTTGTACACTGTATTTCCAACATACAGTCCTCACTCTTGCAGATTTCTGATTGCAGGTCTTCTGGAGCTCGCAGGGTTGGTACCACCAAATTAAATCCTTTTATTTTTTCAGTTTAAATTTTACATATCTTTTTTTTTGTGTAATTTCCATTCTTTCTTTTTGAAGTAAATATCACTCTTTAGACAGAGGCATATGCAATTTTAAAATATCTAGAAATTAAAATGTTATCATAACTTAGATATCATATATGCAACATTTTAAACACTAACCATCATTTTAACTTTTATCTAGCTACTAGTTGACCTAAGCCCGTTTCACACCGCCGCCACCGCAGCAAGTCAGTGTGCATGCGTGCACACCCGTCCTCCCGCGCACCCGTCCACCCGGCTCTCTGGCCCCGTCCTCCTCCTGTCCCAACGGCTACACAGGCACAGGAGGATGACGCAGTTAGGGTTTTATTATATAGGATTTTGCTGCCTGAATAAGTTTATTTTTAGGCAGGGAAGTGACAGCTTCTGTCTTGTCGGTACCTTGTCGGGAATATAGTACACATCACTGAAAAGCAAATTACAGCCATAAACGTTTTTCTGGCAGAATACAACTTTTGAGGGCAGGGGAGAGATAGAAAAAGGTTAAAAGTTAATGTATTTTAACTCTGAGACCATTGAGCATAGACAATAAACCATTTAATCTACTTTGTAACTGTTTAAATATAAAATAAAACCATGGGATAGCTAAAAAAAAATATATAAAAAAAATAATTTTTAGGAGGATAAATACAATTGTTTATCTCATCCGTTTATTTTCACCTCAGATTCACTTTAAAGCATCATCCTAAGACAGTTTCCTCATCTGATGAGCAGGCAGGACTGAGGTCGCAGTTGGTAGAATCATCACTCCATAATATATTCACAGAAGATTTACTTTGGTAAATGTTTACAACCTCACAATCAATGGTTTCTTCCTTATTGTTGAAAGAGAGAAAGCCTTCAAGCCTTGCATTACCAATCCACTTCCTGGCTACCGAGTACGAGCCAAGAGTGCCATCTTCAAATCCAACACAGACCACCGCCTCATCGTCCGACACCATCATGGTACAAGGCATCTTCCCCAAGTGGCACTGAGCAATCGTCCTTCCGTTGAAAACTTCCACGACATTAAGAACAGGGTTGACATGAAAGTCGCATGTACATATATTTGGTTGACCATGGCAAATGTAAATGAGATATTTACCATCATTAGTGAGGTGTTGGTGCAATATGGAGTTAGGTGTATGTAAAGTATAACACTTTTTATCCAAGATGCTGATGACATTGATTGTTCTTTCTCCACTTATAACAATGATATTGCCATCATAAGAGATGTGAAACCAAGGAACAGGAAGAGAGAGTTGAATGGACAACTTGGTCTGAAGGCAAAAAGTTTCCTCCACCACGTTCCAGGTGTAGATATCGGCACACGAGGTCAACAATACAACAAAATCCATGTAACTACTGAGACATTGGAATGCCACGATGGAACCCGACTCATCAGGGCAGCAGAACTCTTTAGATACACAGCCAGACCATAAGCTGATGGCTAGAAGTCTGTTGTTATTACTCAAACCAATAACAAAGGTGCCTTCTGGGCTTACGATTGCTTGACTTACAAAAGTCCGTATCTTACATACTGCCAAGCCTGTTGATGACCTCCAGACTCTGGAACCTCCGTTTTCACAAAGCGTAACCACAATATTACTGTTTGGTGTCACAAGAATCTGAGACACAGGACTGCTGCGGATGCAGAATTGATTTATTCCAGAGTCTGTTTCCCAGACATAAATTTCTCCAGTGGTCACTGACGTTATAAGGAGGTCTCCATTTGGAGTTCCTTTTATCATTTGTACAATGTTTCTGTGTCTAAAAAAAGCTGAAAGGCTGCAGGTCGGAATATTCCACTTACAGACGATATCTGAACCATCTGATGTGTAGGCACTATCCCCTAAAGGGCAAAGAATTAACGAGCTGAACGGCCTTCCGGTTTGGGAGGAAGCTGTTGAGATGGTGATCGATTTTAAATCCCACAATATCACAGATTTACTTTGAGTTACTGCTCCCAGAAGGTGTAACTTAAGGCTCTTCGTGAGCAACGTCACTTGAGATTCAAGATTGATCATGGAAATTAATTGTCCACTTTTAATACTCCAGATGAACAAAGAGGGTACATTGTGCACAGCAGCAATAACTGCATCTCCGTACTGGGAAAACATGCAAGAAATAAATGGGTCCTTGTACAGACTATGGAAACTAACCATCTCCCATTTTGTGGTTTGCCACACATCAAAGCTGTTTGATCTGCATACCAGAAGCTGCTCTGTTGCAAGTTCCGTGGAAACAACCTCATCCCCTTCTTCAGTAGAGTAAAGTTCATCCAAGAGTTGAGGCTTACAACTATCCATTGTATTCCAGAGTCTGATAGTACCATTCTTATCTATCACAACTACAGATGACTCGTGCACGTAAACATCACATATAATGTGTTTGGAAGTGTCCATCTGCAGAATGATGGCCTTGGAGACATCTTCAGTACTGTACAGTTGAAGTGTGTTTGATTGTCCCACAACTAAATACTGTCCCCCATCAATACATGAAAAGTAAGTTACCCTTTGAGCAAAAGAAAGTTCTTTAATAATCTCGCCTGAAAGAACATTAAGCATTCTGACCTGCTGAGCATTCTCAACTAAAACATAGAAGATTGTTTTGGACAGGTGGTATCCTTTCAGGGTAAGCACAGTTTCCTTTAGTTCATTGCCAATCTCGTTCAAAATGGTCCAAGAAGAGCAGTCAAGGAGAATGATGGATTGTTTGATGGTTGAAAGTACCAAGTAAGGATTTTCATCCTCCAGTGTAGCATTCGTAATTTCTAAGCCCAGTGATATCCGATGTTCTAAAGTTGTTTCTTTTGCCTTTCTCCAAGTGTAAACTTGACCATTTTTAAATACTACAATTAAATGAAGATTCGTCTTTGTGTCCAAGATGCTAACAATACGAGATGGTTCTTGGAATTCAATGGTCATAGAAGGCAGTCTGAACAAGCCAGAGTTCAAAATGAGCAAGGAAGTACTCTTGATGCTTTCACAAAATATTTGCTTGGTAAACCTATAAAGACAAGGATACAATGGCAACAGTGGCACCATCTTGGACTGTACAATCAGTTCAAAGGCATTAGGATTGTCGATCAACAAACATCTCGATTCTTGAATCATATCACAGATTAGGTTGACTTCTTCTCTTCCGGTTTGTCTTGCTATGTCTTCTATGCTGCAAATCAGTGAACTGAGATGACCAGAATTTAAGAGGATTTTGTAATAAGGAAGGGACATCAATACATCATTGTATACAGCTTCTAGTTTTCCACATTCTTTCAGATGATAAGGGAGATCAAAGGCTTTCCTTAAATTCCCATTGTACCTATGTTCTCCTCCGTAGTTGCCAGCAAAATACCAAGGCTGAGAAGGAAGCCGGCAGTCAACGTAAATCTTGGAGGGTTCATTACTGATTGATTTGGGCGGCAGTTTTTCACTCTGCAAGCTTGGTTTTGCTTTGACACTAATCGACTTGGCTCTTCCGCCGGCCCAACGACCACTAAAATAGTCACACATATTTGCATGTAAACTCTTGGTTAATTCTGGCTTGCTAAGATATCGTTTAGCAACCACCTGCTGGAAAAGTTTGTTCGTCCAATATATCAGCCCGTAACCGGAAAAAAATCTAGAAGCAATGCAACACTTTAGGTCAAGTAAGATGCTAGCAACTAGCCAGTCGGGAACCCTCAAGATGGAGACATTATCGTGTATATGGAACAACTGGTCTAGGATTGTGTTATCTGAGGACAGGAGATCTACAAGCTCAGCTTCTCCTATCCCAGATTTTGATAGTGTTAGGTAACTTAATGTCCTGGAGACTAACTCATAGCCATATTTCATTTCCAGTTTATAGAATAGTCTTTCAGCTGATTCATGAATGCTTTGGCCAAGAGACTGGTCATCAGTGTCCTGGTGAGATTTCCATCCCAGGACTTCCTTGAATATCAGACGCATCTGTAGAGGTGAGGTGCTACTCGTTAAAGACTGATTCACATAAATCTGTTGCCCGGAGGTGATTCTCCTATGCTCTTTCAGAAGATTTAACCTGAGTTGGTCGTTGCATTCTTTTCTCACTGGCTTCACCTCACTTAAGAGGACCTCCTTGGAAATCGGAGCTTTATTGAGGTTTAAAAATGTCTCATGGGAAACTGATACAATTATTTTGGAGAAAAGTGGAAGAGGAGCAGGCAGCCACCAAAAAATGTCATTGTTACATTTGCAGTGAGTCAAATTATCTATACCATCTACAATTAAGACAAGTGGTCTCTCCTTCGTGGTCACTGATAGAAGATTATGGAAGCATTCCACTAATTTGCCAATATTCCCTCGATAAAGAGGAACAGGTGTCATGTAAATATCCGATAACTGTTGGCATAGTCCTGCCAGTAGTCTGAACAGAGTGAAAGCTTCTCCGGATGAGGGTATGAAGCGGACCACCAATATCGGGTCACAGTCTGTAAGCCATAAGCGTACCTGGAAAAAAGAACAGAATTCATGATATAAATAATAAGCACTTTTTTAGTTGTCATGCTAATTTCATATTCACTTCGGCACATTATGTACAAACGTTTAACTGAACAAGCAGTTAGGTTTGTTTGATTACCTCCCTCTAACAACTGGCTCTAGAGTGTAAAAGAGACTATAAAGTGTGAGCCCTTCTGAGGCGAATAATTCAATGTCATCTATTAAAGTGTGATAAAATTACACTGCTTTAATGCTGTATAAGTATTTAAGGCTAAGTTCAAAGTATGCCCATTGTTGGACTGTTCTACCTAACAAACATTAATGGTCAAGCAGACAAGTAATCTAAAGTTGAAGAGAAATCGAGAGCCCAATATGGTGTAGTATGTCAAAATTGATTGGATAAATGAAACAGTGAGATGGTAATGCTCACAAACACGGGTTACCCACCTAGGTAACGACTCATTAGGCAGGTGAGGAGATTAGACCTGTCCTCACTCAGGATTAAGAAGTCGCTCTCTGTAGATAGGAAGAAAGGGGGTAGATCACCCCTCCACCTGGGTGGACTCAAATATATTGGTAGGTGAACAGAGGCGCCAGAAGGATAAAAGTACATAACATTTTTTAAAAATTGCTGGGAGGAAGTGGTGGACTCACCTCCGTTAAAGCAGACACCAAGGACTGTAAATGTATAGATATACACATTTATTGAAAATACCCCAAAGATGCAACGCGTTTCGCGGGCACAGCCCACTTCTTCAGGCAATAAGCAGGGGATAAACAACAGCAATTCAGTTATAGCAAGCAGAGCACCTCTGTCCAGAGCTGTTGTTTATCCCCTGCTTATTGCCTGAAGAAGTGGGCTGTGCCCGCGAAACGCGTTGCATCTTTGGGGTATTTTCAATAAATGTGTATATCTATACATTTACAGTCCTTGGTGTCTGCTTTAACGGAGGCGAGTCCACCACTTCCTCCCAGCAATTTTTAAAAAATTGTATGTACTTTTATCCTTCTGGCGCCTCTGTTCACCTACCAATAGACAAGTAATCTAATCCAACGTTAACCCCCCCCCCCCCCCCCGACCTTTGAACATTATGCTTTCATAATACTTTAAAGTTCTTTCTTGTTTGTTTAAGCTATCCCTAGAGAGAAAATCACTTCATATCAGGATGCAGACAGCAATAAAATCTAAACAAGGTTTTAACCTGATTCTACAGTATACACAGCTAAAATGTTTTCTTTCCTGGACTGATGGGAGGGGGGGGAGGTAGGTAAAGGGGATAAAAACATGGGCGTGGCAATAACCCTGGTGGGGTCTAGAGGATTTGGGGCCCTCTTCCTCCCTCTCCTCAACCACAAGTGCAGCCAATTAGCAAAAAAAACCCTACCCATTTGCTAAAAAAAAAAAAAGTCCTTGCCACCTGCTCCCGCCCTGCAGCGTAGCAAGTAACAGGAGCATCTGTCATTTTTTTCTTGCTTCCAGACGCTGTTTCAAACCAGAACACTCCCAGCTGCCATTCACCGGCGCCCAATCTTGTGACCCTTATGGGATTCGGGGACCAAGAGGGCCACATGCTATCATTTTTGCTGGGGGGGCCTATTAAGTCTAGTTACGCCCCTGGATGGAAGTAACAGGAGATGAGGAGGATTTTAAAAGTCAGTTGTTGTTAAGCTACTAACAAGTCAAAACCAAACATAAACAGACTTTGCTGTTAGTAAATAAAGTAGATAGTGAATAAATTAGTAAATAAAGGAGACTCATAATATCCATGGAGTTGACAGTTTACCTTCTTTGCACAAGAAGCTAGAAGAACAGTCTTTCCACAACCGGATTCTCCAGCCACCACCATTGGCCTTTGAGACCCATCCTCAAGAATGTAATGTTTAATAGCTTCTGCCTCTCTGGGCTCATACTGCTGCAGGCCTGAGTACATGGCACAAAGGGAGAGATGTTCCAAGATGTCCTCCAATCCATTCTTCAGGGGCTTCCGAGGTCTTCTGACCTGGCTGTCTATTAACTTCACCATGTCTCCATAGAACTGCTTGCAGAGGCCTTCAACATACTGCTGCCTCTTCTCTCTTGTATAGCCCACCTTAATGTCACACGTTGTGGTGGTGGTGTACACGTGAAGACCACCTTTCTGGGCCAGTGTTGGGATGAGCGTGTCCCTGAGGTGACAGAGCCTGGAGTACCCATCAAATAATCCCCCTTCTGGAGGATCTGACCTTCCTTTCTGTTTCTGGTAGGCTTTGAATGGAACTTTGTGTATGTAGCAGACGCATCTCTCCAACACGTCTTCTGGTTGGTTCTGTAGAACAAATAGCAGCTCGTCTTCTAGAGCTAAAAGACATTAATATACAAAGTTACATAACATAATTTTCATAGAATATTTATGCAAAGTAATAATTTAAAATGTACAGGGATTCAAATTACAAAAATTACTTTAACATTGTCTTATATCAATTACCGTCAGGCGAAAAACAAAGTACAACCACATACAAATCTAAGATATCACAAACCAGCCCATGATAAAAAAAAGTCATCTTCTCCTTACCAAGTTCTAATATTATTTAAATCTAACCTCTTGTGGAAAATAACGCCCAGAAAATTCCACCGTGTCATTATTTATAGCATACCTGAACAAGCAAAAAAATATAAAAATGAGGTGGCCATACCTGGGGCATCTTCCTTTCCCCCATAAACTCTATGGCCCCTTTGCTTTTTTCCTGAAAGGTGCATGCTCTGTATGCTGTACCACTCAGCCTTAGACCTCAACTCCCTCCCCACACATGTTCCTGATTGCTTGTCTGCTATATCCTCCTTCGTGTCCTCTCGCTTTTTAATAATATGAGTAAAACAGAACTAATCATTTTTCCACCATCTCTCTTTGATATAACCATAAATGTTAATAACACCCCTATAACTTCAGTTTCCAAAGCACGTTGCTTAGAGATAATATTTGATGGATTCCTCTCTCTCCTTTATTCCTCACATTCACTCGCTCACCAGATCCTGTCATCTCCAACTCAAAAACATATTGTATCTCCCATCTGACCTTTTCTCACTCCGGACACAACTAAAATGTTAGTACATGCTCTTATAATATTGTGTCTGGACTATTGTAACATACTACTATGGACTACCAACCAACAGACTGGCACCCCTCCAATCTGTAGTGAACTCAGCTGCTCAGCTCATTCATCTTTCTTCTCGCTCTTCCTCTGATACTTCTCTCTGCCAATCTCTTCATTGGCTACCAATTAACCTGAGGATCAGTGGTGTAGCTAAGGAGCTGTGGGCCCCGATGCAAGTTTTACAATGGGCCCCCCAAGCACACTATACATAACAATTGATACGGCGCACCAAAACCTGCCAATGGCAACTACAGTGTCAGAGGTGCAAGAAGGGGATGGGGAACAGTTTGTTAATGATTTACCACTATTCAACGTATCTATAGAAATGATTATTATGAGCACAGGACCAATAGAGAGCTAATACTGTAGTTGAGGGAGGGCCCTTTGGGGCCCCTCTGGCCCAAGGGCCCCATTGTGGTCGCAACCTCTATTTCTACGCCATTGCAGAGGATCCAGTTTAAACTTTTAACCCCTAACCTACAAAGCTCTCCACAATCTCTCTCCCCGGTACATATCCTCACTAATTTCCAGATACCAACCCAACCGCATTCTCAGATCTGCACATGAGCTTCTGTTGTTCTCCTCCTGAATCACCTCCTCACATTCACATATAGAATATTTTGCACAGCAGTCGAGGCCAGGATTGTCATGGGCATACGCAGTTACCAATGTTTCCGTACCACAGGAGCTCACAGTACTCCATGCTGTAGTTGCTGCGCACAGCTGTTCAGTAGCGGAAGAGGGCGCAGTTGTTTAGTCAGAACGTTGAACAGGGAGGAAAGCACCAAGATGGAGAGGAGGCTGACTCATATGTGCAGCCACAGAGACTATGGAGGCACAGAAGAAGAAGCCTCAGGTATGGTCACCATGTGTTTTCTTACTTCAGGTACCCTTTAACAAAAAGAAACCCAAAATGCAGAAACTATGTGTTAAAAACTTAGTACACCCCATTCAATAGCTTGAAGAACCACCCTTAGTAACAATAGCTTGAAGCAATTGGTTTTTTTAGGACTTTATTCATTCTTTAACAGCCAATTAATTTAGAGGCTTGCAAGTGCTCCAGGACAACTTATTTTAGAACATTCTTTATTTATTACATTTTCTTGCATCTAATTAGTACTGCTGTAAAGTGTATTTATGGACACTTGCCACTAGGGGGCAGTGTGAGACAATAACAGAGGACTTACACTTTCAGTTTCTATATTTTCTGCTAGTAGAAAGAGATCAAAGCATTTCAAGAATTTGCAGCACAACAAGTTCTGCCGACTGAGGTCATAAGCAGTGCAGTATCTCAAATTGAAGCTGCTAATGGGTTGATCTCTCCCATCAAATATGGGGGGGAATTGTGGCCCACTCCTTTTTTACACCATTGCTTGAGTTTATTGAAGTTTTGAGGGGCATACTCAACTCCTGGGAAGATTGACAACTGCACTTAACGTTTTCTACTCGAGAATAAAAATTCTCATTGAAAAATGAGGGGCTCCACATTGTTCAGAGCAAAATCTACGGCACACCGTGCACAATGTAGGTAATGGACAACCATCCCTAGTGAGACAACCCTAAGGGCCTGAGCCCACTAACGCAGTTGTACGCATTTGTGTCCACTTTTCAGCATCTGTAACATGGATGTGTTTCTGAAAAGTGGACACAACTGTGTTAGTGGGCTCAGGCCCTAGCTGATGGATCAACTCTTCCTACACTGGGAAATTTACGTCAAAATTATTGTTAGCGTTTAGTGTGCACAGAACAACTCTGTCCCCACTTCCAATCTATTTTTTTATTTATTTTTTTATTTTGAAAGACTGATTTTTAAGACTGGCTAATAGAAAGTTGAAATCGTTTTTCGTTTTACCCGAGGAAAAATACTTTCGTGCTTCATCTTCCCTCAGGATCCCCTTCTTCAAGCACAGAGGAACCGCTGTGTCAAAGATTCTCTTTATTTCCTGGGAAGCCTCGTACATCCGGTCGGAATAATCTCCTCTCTGCAAGCAGAATGAATACATAAGGCCACCGTGACATTTCTTAACATTATGTACATCGGTGCCAACACTTTACATGGAGCACAGAAATATTCCAAGCCTCTCTGTTGACTCTTTTTATTAAAGAGGAACTTCAGCCTAAACAAACATACTGTCATTAAGTTACATTAGTTATGTTAACTAAAATAGATAGGTAATATAATCTCTCCCCCACCCTGTTTTAAAAGAACATGCAAATATTTGATTTCATGAGGGTAGCCATCTTTTTGGTTGAAAGGAGGTGACAGGGAGCATGAGACACAGTTCCAACTGTCCTGTGTGCTGATCACCCCTCCCAGTTGCTAGGCAACGTGAATAACAACATAGAAATCCCATCATGCTTTGCACAGCACCAGGGGAAAAAAGCCCGGGCAGTTTTCTTTGATTGGTGGAGCTTAGCTAAAAATGCAGCTAAAAATGATGCTTTGGTAAGAAAAACAAAGTTTGATGATGTGAAACTGTTAAAAAAAAACACCAAGCCATTTCAGTTCTGCTCAGTAGATTTTTAGTCCGGAGGTTCACTTTAATATTCTGCACTCCAACTGTCACAAAGTAAAGCCCTGTACACACACTAGATTGTTCCTGACCAAGGTGTCCTCTGCCCAAAATCTAGCGTGTTTGGCGAACCTTGCCAAGAGATCCAGACTGGTTGATCGCCTCGGCCAAACACACGCAGACAGGGCATTGTTGTTCTACTCCCCTCACCCACTCCGTGTCTTCTCCATCGGCCTCTTCTCCCTCCTCCATAGCAACAGAACATGTTGCTAGCCTGTAGGATAGCGCCATGTCTGTACAGACATTGGCCACAAACAGTCACCTGAGGAATCAAGTCCTGATTTCTGCAGGCAATAATAATTGTGTGTGTGGGCGCACCTTAAAAAAGGGAACCTCAAGTGAGAGGGATATGGAGGCTGCCATACTTATTTCCTTTTAAACAATACCAGTTGCCTGGCTGTCCTGTTGATCTATCTGGCTGCAGTAGAGTCTTAATCACACCAGAAACAAGCATGTAGCTAATCATGTCAGATCTGACAATAATGTCAGAAACACCTGATCTGCTGCATGCTTGTTCAGGGGCTATGGCTAAAAGTATTAGAGGCAGGGGATCAGCAGGACAGCAATGCTATGTGCATTGTTTAAAATTAAATAAATATGTCTGCCTCCATATAAAACTTTTGTTTGACTCCAACTTTATTAATTTAAGGTATTGCTTATTTCCAAGTACTACTATGAGGCCTGGAACCCACTACAAAACGCTACTGCTAATCGCTAGCGTTTTGTATGAGCGTTTTGTATGAGCGTTTTGAATGAGCGGTTTGCAAATTGCAAGCGATTTCATAAGCGTTTTCAGGAGCGATTTTAAAAAGTGTATTCCATTTGACAGCGGTTGTGTAGCGATTAGCAATTTAATTCTGATTGGTCCTTTCAATTAATTATAATTTTGTTACAGTGTGCAGTAACTTCAAAACGCTAGCAAAATCGCTCTGTGCAGGTTTTGATGAGCGATTACGCCAGTGTTTATATACTTTACATTGCAGAAACACTAACGCTAAATGCTAAAAATGCTGCATGTCCTGCGTTTTGCGATTTGGTAATCGCAATCGCTCCAGTGGAATTTGGCCCATCCATTAACATTAGCTGACCGTTTAGGGAAATCGCTAGAGGTTTGACTCGCTCCCTAAATGCTCATAAAATCGCTCTGGTGGGTTCCAGCCCTGAATGAGTAATCAAAGAAATGACCAGCATGGTCTGAATCCACAATAACCCAGGTAGAGTCTTTCAGGTTTCTTGGGTCCACAATCTCAAACAACCTAAAATGGGACAACAACACGGCCACTATAGTCAAGAAAGCGCAACAGAGGATGTACCATCTATGGCAGCTGAAAAAGTTTGGGCTACCTCAAAATCTAATGGTGCAGTTCTGCACTGCAATCATCGAATCCACCATAACATCTATGACTGTATGGTTCGGCTCCTGGTCAGTATTAGAAAAGGGGAGGCTGCAGCGCATCATCCTATCAGTGGAAAGGATAATTGGCTGTAGCTTACCTTCCCTGCAGGATCTTTACGCTAGCAGGTGCAGAAAGAGAGCAACCAAAATTGCCTCTGACCCCTCTCACCCAGCTCACTCCATCTTCCAGCGCATGCCTTCAGGAGTAAGATTCCGGTCAATCGCTACCAAAACCTCCAGACACAGGAACAGCTTTTTTCCTCAAGCGGTAGCCATACTTAAAGCAGAACCCCGCTAGAGCTGCTAGGACTGGAAAGTAATCAGCACAGAACTGAAAATGAACAATCCTTACATTGCTTACTGCCATTATACTGTACTTACATACTGTTCTCTTGACTTGTAATATACACACAGTCTGTCCTTGTATTGTTTTTGTTTGTGTTTGTTAAGCACCTGCCAATACAAATTCCTTGTAGGTGCAAACTTCCTTGGCAAAATAAATTGATTCTGATTCTGAATAATGATTGTATATCTTCATGGAACATGTGACTAGATGAGTGGCAAAAGTTTGTTCTAAAGGAAGTCCTCTTTCACGTCTCAAAAATGTGGCGTGTATATTGGTACAAGGTTAGAAAGCTAACGACGTAGGAGGCCACTGTTTATATAAAAACATACAAACCTGCAGGAAATCTTCTTTCTTCTTCTTTTCTTCTAGTTGGCATCCAGTGGTGTCTCTTAACGTGGCCATCTCTGCCCACATGTGGATGAGCTTCCACGGAGAAGCATATTAATCAGCTGATGAGTTTCCACTTGTCTGGCTGGTTATGGTCATGTGATTATGCCTTACTTATTCATCCTCTGATTATGTGATTATGCCTTACTTATTCATCCCCTAGTTATGGTCATGTGATTATGCAGCCTTACTTATTTATCCCCTAGTTATGGTCATGTGATTATGCCTTACTTATTCATCCTCTGGTTGTGGTCATGTGATTATGCCTTACTTATTCATCCTCTGGTTGTGGTCATGTGATTATGCCTTACTTATTCATCCTCTGGTTGTGGTCATGTGATTATGCCTTACTTATTCATCCGCTAGTTATGGTCATGTGATTATGCCTTACTTATTCATCCCCTAGTTATGGTCATGTGATTATGCAGCCTTACTTATTCATCCCCTAGTTATGGTCATGTGATTATGCAGCCTTACTTATTCATCCCCTAGTTATGGTCATGTGATTATGCAGCCTTACTTATTCATCCCCTAGTTATGGTCATGTGATTATGCCTTACTTATTCATCCTCTGGTTGTGGTCATGTGATTATGCCTTACTTATACATCCCCTAGTTATGGTCATGTGATTATGCCTTACTTATCCTCTGGTTGTGTTCATGTGATTATGCCTTACTTATTCATCCTCTGGTTGTGGTCATGTGATTATGCCTTACTTATTCATCCTCTGGTTATGGTCATGTGATTATGCCTTACTTATTCATCCTCTGGTTATGGTCATGTGATTATGCCTTACTTATTCATCCTCTGGTTGTGGTCATGTGATTATGCCTTACTTATTCATCCTCTGGTTGTGGTCATGTGATTATGCCTTACTTATTCATCCTCTAGTTATGGTCATGTGATTATGCCTTACTTATTCATCCCCTAGTTATGGTCATGTGATTATGCAGCCTTACTTATTCATCCCCTAGTTATGGTCATGTGATTATGCAGCCTTACTTATTCATCCCCTAGTTATGGTCATGTGATTATGCCTTACTTATTCATCCTCTGGTTGTGGTCATGTGATTATGCCTTACTTATCCTCTGGTTGTGGTCATGTGATTATGCCTTACTTATTCATCCTCTGGTTGTGGTCATGTGATTATGCCTTACTTATTCATCCTCTGGTTGTGGTCATGTGATTATGCCTTACTTATTCATCCCCTAGTTATGGTCATGTGATTATGCAGCCTTACTTATTCATCCCCTAGTTATGGTCATGTGATTATACCTTACTTATTCATCCTCTGGTTATGGTCATGTGATTATGCCTTACTTATTCATCCTCTGGTTGTGGTCATGTGATTATGCCTTACTTACTCATCCTCTGTTTATGGTCATGTGATTATGCCTTACTTATTCATCCTCTGGTTATGGTCACGTGATTATGCCTTACTTATTCATCCTCTGGTTATGGTCATGTGATTATGCCTTACTTACTCATCCTCTGTAGGCCAATAGTGACCAGTAACTCTGAGAAGTACAACTCAAACACCTGATCATGTGCTCCTCAATTGTTTCTCCTTCCAAAAGTGGCCATGTTATATTATCATTGTCCTATATTGGACCCTACCTGTCTTCGGCTGTATTGCGATGGCTCGTCCATGTCTAGCAGGTTGTACACTGGTGGGATTCCATTCTCGTCCCGCTGATAGCAGCTCTCCAATATTTTGGTGCTCAGTCCGTGTTTCTCAGCTGTATGCAGGATCTTCTCAAACTCCTCTGAGTAGATCTGCGTGGGAAGACAGGATTCCCCATACTCCTCTCCAATCAGTGCCTGGAAACACAACATCGTTGTCAGAACACGGCTCTGTAGTTGGTTGGGTGGGATTATTACAGCTGGTAGATTCTGGGCCTGATTTATTAAGGTTATCGTGGGATGGTCAAGACTGCAGAACATAAAAGATTCTGGCCTACATCTATTGAAAATGGTGACTGTCATCTGGGCCACGTTAGGTCAAAGCAAGGGTTACTAAAAAGAGTTGTAGCTCTTGGGGCCCCATGGGAAAATTTAATTGGGATCCTCACCCCAAGGAACACCTGAATAATAGCATCCTTCCTTCCTTGTGGATATGTGTAGCACAATTACCCTGCATCTAAGAGTACCGGTGATTCCCCCAGTTCCCACGCTGCATCCCTCGCACATGACATCACAGTACAAGTTCCTGGCAGTCGCAGTGTGAAAAGAGCACAAAAAGACATGCCTAAGGACAACATGGGCTCCCACCTGATCCTGGGCCCTATAGCAGCTGCTGCTTACACTATGGCCATCGCTGTAGCGCAAGAACAGATTAGAGAATCAGTATTCACATTTTTCAGTGGGACGAGAGGGTTCATTGGCCAGTCAGAGGAGGTGATCTTCAAAGGTTTCTATCCCACTAATCAATTTTGCTTCTCGTCTCTGCACCTGCTCTAAGGCTTCTTGCACACAGGGACGTTACAGGCACACGTTAGTGCAGCCTGTAACGCTCCCCCAACGCACAGCAATGTAACACAAGTCGGCTGTTCACACTGCCCACGTTGTGTTACATTGTAACGCAGCAAAGTGCTGCATGCTGTGCGTTCTCCGCGGCTAAGCCGCGTTAGACTGTTTGCACATGCTCAGTCATGTTGGGGAGGAGGGGAGAGCGGCGGGGCACATGGCTAATTAATATTCACTGCACTCAGTGACGTGCAGTGTTTACTTCCTGGAGTGGCCGCTCTGTGCGGCGATTGGCCGGGCGGGACCACGTGATGCCGCATGCGTCCAAGAGTACGCATCACGGCATCACGGACGCCAGAGTGAGCTGCACAACGCGGCTCACTCCGACGTCCACACCAGAGAGCACCAGGCGTTGCGTTAGGGGCACGTTATGTGCCCTATAACGTCTCCTAAACGCAACGTCCTGGTGTGTAACTAGCCTAAAACTGCAATATCTTTCCTGTAATGTGGTGCCCAGAACTGAATTCCATATTCCAGATGTGGCCTTACTAGAGAGTTAAGCAGGGGCAATATTATGCTAGCATCTCGAGTTTTTATTTCCCCTTTAATGCATCCCAGAAATGCATTTGAGAAATACACATTTCATGTCACCTACTGTTTCTTACCACAAAACATGTCCCAGCAGAGGTCTCGATACACTCCTCCAGCAGCTGCATGCGGACCTTACTCATTTTATTGCTGTTACGGTCATTGAGGTGAACGCCATCGTACCCGTCTATCACCTGTAATATTAGATAAGTGGAGAAAAGCAATGCAGGTTGCTGTTTGCTTCAAATCATATTATGCCAGAAAGGAGTCGCTTTATGATGATGCGCCCATTGTTTGGCCATATCACCATGGAAACAAGACCGGTTCCCCGGTTGTAAACGATTGGTGTAGTGAAGGTATGGCTACGAGCTGCCCACTGTCACATGCCCGGAGCTGGTGATGACAACTTGTGAGCACTTACCTGGAACTCCAGGCCGTAGGTGTGTCTGCAATACTCTCTCAGTTTGGGGTAAACGTCTACATGTAGAGCGGCTCTCTCCCACTCCGAATCTGAAAAAGATTCATTGGAAAACAACGAGAAGGTTTTAGCCGTATTCTGAAGGGAGGAGTGGTAGTTCTCTCAATCAAGGTAATGACTTTCATTTCTGAAGCTCACAGAAACAAGCAGGCCCTGGCTTAACAAACGTGAAGCCAGGGAATATACATAATACCGCCAATAAACAGAACGTTTGTTCCACAGGTTGTTTAGCATAGACCACCCCAGATTGGGAATGGATGTGGTGTTGACTCCGGGTGGCTCCTCATATCACACTGCCGTGTGCAAAACCGGTGGTGTCCCAGGCTCTCTCACCGCCTGGAACCACGATCTGCAAGCTTCACCCCAAAGGGGGGTAGGAGCAGCTCAGACAACACCCCCCCCCCCAAGATGATGGTGCATTGCCCCTCCCCCATCACTGTACTCTTATGCCTCACCTCCCCCCACTTAGTAACATACAGTTAACTATTTCCAAATTCCAGCAGCGTACAGTAAGCAGGATAGGGTCTGTAAAAAAACTCTCCATGTCAGCCTGAGTCTATGCAGGTAGTACATCTGTAGGTAACTTTTCTTCAACAATAGCACCATCATTTGGACAATCTGCTCTGCTCAAAAGCCTCTGAGTTCTGTTCTAGGCAAAACATATCTAACACACACCATACAAACATTCGGGGACATTTATCAATTTTGTCTGAGACAAAATATTGGTAGGTTTGTAGAAAACCATGCAGAACTATATCAGGCATCTTAAGAAATCATTAGATTGTGCAGATTCCTTCTAAAACTTGTAAAATAGGAGGAGTTGGGAAGGTCTCTCAGACAGTGCAGTGTGTGAGGGGAATTGCTGTTGCTGAGGTAACCAACACACACCTGCTGTATTGATAGCAGCAGGCTCTGAGGAGGAATTCAGCAGGGGGAGGAGCACATCACAAATCATGTCTAGCCTGCACTCTGCAATCATGACTAGCCTGCAGTTCTACATCTGTAGAACTGCTATCAAGCACTTCTTAATCTACGCCAGTTTAGGGATGGATTTCCACTTTTCTTAACTGTAGTGCAGCTCTAGAAATTCATACTAAATTGCCACTATTACCTAAGATTTAAGAAGGTTCTTATTATCATGCAGAACTGTTCTCCCTGCTGGTTAGAACAGATTAAGAAGAAAAAACTGTCGGTAATGCGTTGATAAATCTCCCACATTGATTTTGATCACCCAAACAGGCCCCACCAGCCATCGATGGTGCCGCCTTTGTGCCCCCCCCCCCCTCCCAAACTTATAGTTGGAACCTCCACTGCCACTTGTGGGATTATCACAAAACCTAAGAATGTTTACATATAAGTACATGATTAACACTTTAAAGCACATTGTTCCATTTGTAGGTAGCTGTTAGCAGGAGGAAGCATTGAGTATAGCATTGAATACATTCCATAGCACTGGCAGCAGCTGGGATAAGAGGAGGGGGGATATTTATGCTGCGCACAGTTCTGCAGCCGAGATACAGGAATTTCCTCACATTCTGCTGCTTCAGCAGAGCTCTGTACTCAGGAGAATGTTTTATTTTCCTGTCCCCTCTTGCGCTCTCGCTGGCCACTGCCAGCATGTCACACATACCCCAGGACAACCATTCACTCAGCTGCTAGCCGGCTAACCATATGAGGCCCGTTTGTTGTGCAGGCGGCCGAGACGCGGTCTGTGCGGGTTACCTCACGGCTCATGGTGAGAGCCAACACAACCTAAACTACACAAATGGATTATTTATACAGACAGATGAACCTCAGGCTAGTCTGAACTCTAACTTTCCAAGAAATAAGAAAATATTAAATCTAATGCATTGCAGGATCGTCCGAAGGCCCGTCTGACTGGCCTAGATATAAAAAGTGGGGAGAGTTCAGGGCACGCCCAGAGAAAGTTTACATTTTTGATGAGACCATGGATGTGTGAGCCATACACTTTAAAAGGACAACTTAAAGGGAACCAGAGACGAAGCACCCTCATGCATTTTATCATATATATCAGTGGGAACATTAGAGAAAATACCTACCTTGCTCTCTGTTTCATTCTTCACTGCTCAGCTTGCTTCTTAGCAGCCCTGATAAAATCCCCGACTGAGCATTCAGTCTGGCTTTGCTCAGGAATATTTATAGCTCAGTCTGTGTTCTCTCATGTCTTTTCAAGCCCAAGCCTGCCCTCTGCTGGCTCTGCTCAGGAATCATTATAGCTGAGTCATTATAGCAAAGCCAGACTGAATGCTCAGTCGGGGATTTTATCAGGTCTGATAAGAAACAAGTTGTGCAGTGCAGAATGAAACAGAGAGCAGGGTAGGTGTTTTCTCTAATGTTCTCACTGATCTATATGGTAAAATACATGAGGGTGCTTCGTCTCTGGTTCACTTTAAGTGAGAAGAATATGCTGCCATATTTATTTCCTTTTAAACAACATCAGTTGCCTGGCAGCTTTGCTGATCTATTCGGCTGCAGTAATGTCTGAATAACACCAAAAACAAGCATGCAGCTAATCTTGTCAGATCTGACAATAATGTCAGAAACATCTGATCTGCTGCATGCTTGTTCAGGGGCTATGGCTAATAGTATTAGAGGCAGAGGATCAGCAGGGCTGCCAGGCAACTAGTATTGCGTTAAAGGAAATAAATATGGCAGCCTCCATACCCCTCTCACTTCAATTGTCCTTTAAAGTGTACTTGTATTGAAATAGGGCCACAAATGGGTACTTATGTAGGGGGAGCCTCCGGATCCCCCGTCTCCCTCCTCCTTGCCATTCCAGCGCTGAGACTCGCTGAAGCCTGTCAACAAGGGCTCGTGGGCGGAGCTTGGCTGCACTGCGCATGGAGCCAAAGGGCTTGGCATTTTCTCAGCTCGGCTCCGTGCTACTGCCCAGACGTGACCCGTCCTGCTCTTTCTAGTAAGTCATCGCTATGCCTGCAATCTTACCAGAGAGATTCAGTCTGTGCCCAGCCCTCTTGCGGACTGAAGCGCAGGATGATGTCACCCAAACAGCAGCCCCACCCACAGTGGGTGTTCCTCAAATAAATCTAAAATATTATTTTTGTAAGACAGCTGGTGAAATATAAGTGACATTTAGAAACGCATTTTAAAAAATGCTGATTGTAGGGTTCCTCGTCCTAGGCATTTTTAACCCATTGGTCTTGATTCACTTACACAAATAGCATGCCTTATCCGAGTTAACACTCCTTATCAAAGTTAACACGCCTTATCAGAGAAGCATAGCGAGCGCTGCGTACTTATGCCTGCTAATTGGCAATGACGATGGCTCCACTCGCCCTGCCCTGAGCCCCTGCGGGTTCAGAGCGATCGCTATGCTACCCTGTTAACTTTGATAAGGTGTGTTAATTTGGATAAGGCATGCTATTTGTCTTAGTGAATTAAGCCCATTGTTTCCCATGCAGGCTGTTATTCTACAGGGAATTCAGAACTCATGAGGATGGAGTTCCACCAGCCAAGCAATCCCAGCCCACAAGGTCCATAAGATCCAGGTTACCCTAGAAACTTTACAAGTGCAATTTGTGCTATTGCTGCTGGTGGCCAAATTACCTTGTTTTTTTTCTAATTTGGGTGCCCAAATTAGTTACTGAGCGCCACTATATCTGTCAGCCTATGATGGCGCAAAAATGAGTGGCACAGCTCTGCACTGAAATAAGCTGATCCCCCACACTAATGTCTCACTAGGATATATCCGTTTGTTAAAGGGTACCCGAAGTGACATGTGACATGATGAGATAGACGTGTGTATGTACAGTGCCTAGCAGCACACAAATAACTATGTTGTGTTTTTTTTTCTTTTTTCTTTCTTTTCTCTGCCTGAAAGAGTTAAATATCAGGTATGTACGTGGCTGACTCGGTCCTGACTCAGACAGGAAGTGACTACAGTGTGACCCTCACTGATAAGAAATTCCAACTATAAAACACTTTCCTAGCAGAAAATGGCTTCTAAGAGCAAGAAAGAGGTAAAAAGGGGAATTTCTTATCAGTGAGGGTCACAATGTAGTCACTTCCTGTCTGAGTCAGGACTGAGTCAGCCACTTACATACCTGATATTTAACTCTTTCAGGCAGAGAAAGAAAAAAAGGAGCACAGCCTAGTTATTTGTGTGCTAGGCACTGTACATACACATGTCTATCTCATCATGTCACGTCAAGTCGGGCATCCTTTAACCTCCTGAGCGGTCTGGACGAGCTCAGCTCGTCCATCACCGCCGGAGGCTGCCGCTCAGGCCCTGCTGGGCCGATTTTTATCAAATAAAGTGCAGCACACGCAGCCGGCACTTTGCCAGCCGCGTGTGCTGCCTGATCGCCGCCGCTCTGCGGCGATTCGCCGCGAGCAGCGGCGAAAGAGGGCCCCCCTAGCCGCCTGAGCCCTGCGCAGCCGGAACAAAAAGTTCCGGCCAGCGCTAAGGGCTGGATCGGAGGCGGCTGACGTCAGGACGTCGGCTGACGTCGATGACGTCACTCCGCTCGTCGCTATGGCGACGATATAGGCAAAACAAGGAAGGCCGCTCATTGCGGCCTTCCTTGTTTATTCTGGGCGCCGGAGGCGATCGGAAGATCGCCTCCGGAGCGCCCTCTAGTGGGCTTTCATGCAGCCAACTTTCAGTTGGCTGCATGAAATAGTTTTTTTTTTATTTAAAAAAAACCCTCCCGCAGCCACCCTGGCGATTTAATCAGAACGCCAGGGTGGTTAAAGATAACTTTTTTTGGACGCCATCAGAATAAGATGGGCAAACTGACTGAGACTGCATTCCTCCTGGAAGATGATTGTTCAGATGTCTCATTGTCATCCAATAGTAAAAGTGGCGCGCTATCAAGGAAACCTGACACACATACAGTCCAGAACTTTGACTCAGAAAGCCTGCATTATCAGACACAACTACTAACTATGGAACAGATCAGCATTTATTACATTACATTTAGGACAGTGCGGAGAGTAATGAGGGGTAATGATGTATTTAATAGCCGGGACAAATGGGCAAACAAAATGTGTGGGTTTTATCCACAGTAGCATGTTTTATTTTAAAACAATAATGGCTGAAAACTGAGAAAAAATGTTTTTTTTCCCATTTTTTTCTGATTATTCCTGTTAAAATGCATTTAGGATAAATTAATTCTCAGCTAAAAGTACCACCCAAAGAAAACCTGATTGAAGGCAAAAAAAAGGATATAGATCATTTTGGTGTGATAAGTAGTGATAAAGTTATTTGCAAATGAATGGGAGGAGGCAAATGAAAGGTTAAAATTGCTCTGGTCCATAAGTGGAACACAACCTGTAGTGGTCAAGTGGTTAATTCTGTTTACTAACTACATTAGGCTACCTGACAATACACATCACTTAGGTGGTCAGCAGTGGAACCTTTGATCTTCTAGTGACAGGTGTCACTTAACACAACTTGTCAAGGTAAGGAGTGTCCCCGGGGCCTCTGGATCTGTCCGGAGGAGTCTGTAATTTACAGCTATATATGACACCCTGCGGAGCACTCAGTTCATGGCGAATTTTGTCGGCACCAGAATAGACGTGATATTTGTAGAGAATAATCTCCTCTCCCTTCCTCTCATCCGGGGAAGAGTTCTGACGCTCTGCGGTGGGTTTATCTTCAGTCTGCTAATTTTACCCTCCGCTCTCTCTGCTTCTACAGAAATAAAGCTCTTGTTTTAGATCTTGTCTGACAGTTTTCAGGCTTTGCTCGCACTTCCTCAGACAGAAACCTTCATATCTCTACTGCTCTCTGTTTTTGTAGATTTCAATACTGTAAAAGTAAAACATCTCTTTGGCTTTGTGCATACAAATACAAGACAAGACAAGACAAATAACATTTATATTGCGCTTTTCTCCTTGCGGACTCAAAGCGCCAGAGCAGAGCAGCAGCCACTAGGGCGCGCTCTATTGGCAGTAGCAGTGTAAGGGAGACTTGCCAAAGGTCTCCTACTGAATTAGTGCTGGCTTACTGAACAGGCAGAGCCGAGATTCGAACCCTGGTCTCCTGTGTCAGAGGCAGAGCCCTTAACCATTACACCTTCAGCCAAATGCCGGTAAGTTACATCTCATATTCAGGCTTCCCATTAGACTATTCAGTGCGTCTTTTAGTAGAAAATGAAGTCTAGTGTTCAGTGTTGTACCGTGTTAGCCATCAGTAAAAGCAAGAAGTTTTGAATCAGGATGATACCATTTATTGGCTAACTTAGAGGAAACACAAAAAGTAAGTTTTCGGCTAATAAGCCTTCTTCCGATGCCATTCCTGTATGCTGTATGTTACACACTGGATAATCAGAGGAGAAACATTCTTTTGCAAACATAAATAAATGTCATTAGATGCCTTAATTACAACATTATGAGGCTCTCACAGGGATGCTAGCTAATTTATGGCAAATAGATATAGACCACTTGCTTGCTTAAAGGGGTTCTGTGGCCTTCTAAAAACAAAAAGTGTCACCTAGGGCTTCTACTGGCCCCCTGCAGCTATCAAGTCCCATGCTGTCACCTGCCAATTATTCGTCTAACTAGATGAACAGCACAGCGGCTATGCAGCCATGGCCACGCGCATCCTTGCTCCCACGCGTCATTGGGAGCTTACTGTGCAGGCGCAGTGCAACAAAATCTTAAACTGTGCCTGCGCACTAAGCTCCCGGAGACACGAGCGGGAATGAGGACGCATGTTGCCATGGCTGCGCAGCCGCAGTGCTATTCATCTAGTTAGACGAATAATTTACAGGTGACCAGCGGCGAGGAACGGAGGGGGCTTCAGTGACGGCGTGGGACTTAATAGCTGCAGGGGGCCAGTAGAAGCCCCAGGTAAGTGACCCTTTTTGTTTTTTTAAACAGCCACAGAACCCCTTTAAGGTAAACCAGAGCTGAATAAATAAGAAAAATCGATATTTACCCGCTGTTTCCTCCCGCAGCATAAACATGTGTGAGTCCCTCTGCGTCCTCCCACAGTCTGCCGTTCAGCCGCGATCAGCTTGGGAAAATGTCTCAGAATAATTCTCAGAATCATTTTGATGGTAATCATTTTGATGGTACTTTTTCAATTGTTAAATACTTAAAGCGGACCTGAACTTAAAATTTCACTATGCCTTAAAGGAAAACTTAAGCCAAACAAAAAAAAATGACATTTACTCACCCGGGGAATCCTAAGCCCCCTGAAGCTGGATGGTGCCCTCGCAGCCCCGCTCCGATCATCCTGTCCCCGCCGGCGGCTACTTCCGGGTTTGGCGACAGCCGCCGACAGGCTGGGAACGCGGCTGTTTTTCCGCGTTCCCAGCCGCTATATCACCCCTCTATGCTGCTATAGCGTATATATATACGAGATTTTCTCTTACTGCGCCTGGCAGTAAGCTCCCGGAGACGCGAGCGGGAGCGAGTGCCGCAGTCGTGCTAGAGAGCTAATTATACCGGGACCAGCGGTGGGGAACAGATGATCGTAGGAGGACGGCGCGGGACATGACAGCTACACGGGGCCGATAGAAGCCCCAGGTGAGTGTCAGTTTGTTTGTTTTTTAACACTCCACAGAGCCCCTTTAAAAGTTATAAGAGAATATGAAAATTTTCGGAGATAACTCAGGAGAAAAAGTGAATTGCAAATGGGCCTGTCTGTTAAAATGCACTATTACCAATGCAGAGTATACCACAAGCAATTAAGGGTGCAATATCTATTGTACTTGGCAAATAAAGAGGATTCTGTTTCTGATTCGGATATAAATCTAACAAGGTTGTTATATTTCCTGTAATACAGGTTGCCCAGCAAGCTCATGGTGAACCAGAACTCCCAGGAACTGCATAGCCTACTTCCAGAGAGTGTAGCAGAAAGTATTGGTGGGCAGCACGGTGGCGTAGTGGTCAGCGCTCTCGCCTTGCAGCACTGGGTCCCCGGTTCGAATCCCAGCCAGGTCAACATGTGCAAGGAGTTTGTATGTTCTCCCCGTGTCTGCATAGGTTTCCTCTGGGCACTCTGGTTTCCTCCCACTTCCCAAAAACATACATATAAGTTAATTGGTTCCTCCCTAAATTGGCCCTAGACTATTATACATGCACTACACGATACATACATAGATATAGGACTATAGTAGGGACTAGATTGTGAGCTCCTCCGAGGGACAGTTAGTGAAGAGACTCTGTACAGTGCTCTGGAAGATGTCGGCGCTATATAAATACTAAATAATAATAATACTTACCAAGAGGGTCGGCACACAGGAAAACCTTCACACTACATCTCTCCTCTCCAGGAAGGTAGTCAAAGTCTCCTCGCAAAATCGCCAGGCGAGTCCTCTCATCACCCGCCATTACAGGTCCAGAGAGAAGCTCCTCCACATAACAGAGCTCTATAGATGGATCCAAGGCTGGTTATACGCCCTGGCTGGGTTCCTCTGTGTATGTTACTCTCTTATCTGTTCACACTTAACTCTCCCAGAATTCCCTGGGCTTAATTAGGATGGATTCTCAAGAGGAAGTTCTAACTCCACCAGGAAGCATCAGTCCTCACATCCCCCTTAACCACACTGCGGCCCTCCAGAAAGCTGGTGGTCATTTCTTATGTCAGCAAAGGTCTTAATAGCTGGTGGTAATTGTTCTCTAGTACGTTGTATAACCTCTTTTCTCGTGTTATGATTCCCCTGACTTGTAAATGCGTATTTACCGAGGACTACTTCCATTTCTCTGCACGTTAAAGCGTGAAATGCCAAAAAGGGAATGCAACCCTTTCGGGACCGGCCGCCCTCCGAAACCCCCCTTAAGGACAAAGCGATTTTGCATTAGGGGCTGGGGCGCATTTGGGGGGTCAGGCAGACGATTCCCGAGTGTGGCTCGCTGGGCATAGTGCCCCCCCTCCCCCCCTGTAGCTAGCAGCCTTTACTAGAGTGACCAGATTTTTGTGGATCCAACCTGGGACGGGGAGGGGGGGCGCGCCGCCCTGGCGAAAAGTGGGGAGGACTGAGGAGAGCGCAGCGGCGAAGACTGGGGGGGGGGGGGCTGAAAAATGGGCGTGGCCATGACATTGTATGGGCGGAGCTAACGTAATGATGTAACAGCGAGGCATAAGAAAGCAGTGTTTACGCCATGATGTGGACAAACGAGACTTTGCATCATGGGTGTGCAGAAACTGTGTGATGCTAATAGTATACCGTAACCACAAAGCAGCAAACATAGCCATCTATGACCATTAAATAATAAATGCAGTAACGGTTACCCCGGACACCAGAAAATAAATGCAATAGGCAACATGTCAGCACAAAATAAATGCAATGCGGGCAACATGTCAGTATAAAATAAATGCAATGCGGGCAAACATGTCAGTACAAAATAAACGCAATGCGGGCAACATGTCGGTACAAAATAAACGCAATGCGGGCAACATGTCGGTACAAAATAAACGCAATGCGGGCAACATGTCAGTACAAAATAAACGCAATGCGGGCAACATGTCAGTACAAAATAAAAACGCAATGCGGGCAAACATGTCAGTACAAGATAAACGCAATGCGGGCAACATGTCAGTACAAAATAAACGCAATCCGGGCAAACATTTCACCAGAAAAGAAACGCACTGCGGGCAAACATTTCACCAGAAAAGAAACAATGCGGGCAAACATTTCACCAGAAAAGAAACGCACTGCGGGCAAACATTTCACCAGAAAAGAAACGCACTGCGGGCAAACATTTCGCTAGAAAAGAAACAATGCGGGCAAACATTTCACCAGAAAAGAAACGCACTGCGGGCAAACATTTCGCTAGAAAAGAAACAATGCGGGCAAACATTTCACCAGAAAAGAAACGCACTGCGGGCAAACATTTCGCTAGAAAAGAAACAATGCGGGCAAACATTTCACCTGGAAAAGAAACAATGCGGGCAAACATTTCACCTGAAAAAGAAAGCATTTACTCACCTGGCAGAAGTCTCCGGCCTCTGGCGCGCTGCTCCTGGGACCGTCTTACTTCTCCTGCAGTCTCCTGCGCTGACAGCCTGGCAGAGCAGGGCTACGGCAAGATGGCGCCCGAAGCCCTGTACTGGAGACACAAATAGGTCTCCAGTACAGGGCTTCGGCAGCCATCTTGCCGTAGCCCTGCTCGCCTGCCGGTGTCGGAAACAGACACCGGAAGAGGAGGCTGGAGCGGGGCTGCAGGCAATGAACTGGCACGGCGTCTATAGACGCCGCTGCCAGTTCATTGAGGAGAGAGTGGCCAGAGTCCCGAGGCCGGGACGTCCCGCTGCTGAAAGCGGGATGTTTCCCGGGACCTCATTAAGCCTGGGACAGTGGACCCCGAATGCGGGACGTGTCCCGGGCAATCCGGGACGTCTGGTCACTCTACCTTTACTTACCTCCCAGGCTCCAGTGATGAGCAGCAGAGGACCCCTCTGCTCTGGCCGATATCCCCGCTTGTACTAACGGTAAGTTCTGAGGTCATGGCTTAATGATGTCATCAAGGTGGGACCCAGCACTTACGTCAGAGCAAGCGGGGATGCCGGCCAAAGCAGTGGGAAGCGCCGATCGCCAGGGGAACGGCAGGAAGGTGAGTGGATCCTCTTCTTCCCCACCCCCACCGCTGCATCACTAACAGTGATGATTACGATCCGCTGGCGATCGTAGTGATCACGTGATCAGGAGCCATACATGATGGTCATATGACAGTTTAATCTCCCCTCTCGGGTGCGCACGATTGTGGCGGGTGGCGTAAATCCTATGCCGCATTAGGCTAGAGAAGCCACAAGTGTGGCATAGGATTGTCCGCAAAAGGTTAAAGAGAAATCTAATTTTTGAAGTCATCAAGAAAAATAAAAAAATTAGCATGTATGGATCGGACATGCTGCAAGATGTTGGGCCGTCATTGCTGATCGGTAACGGTGAGGGATATCGGAATGAGCAATAAACGCAACAAAATTCCAGTCGCCGTTCCCCCCTAGTGTATAAATGTGTCCCCCGTGCATGTATCTGTTATCTGTACTATGTTGCTCTCTGCGCAGTGCCCATCCGTCTTCCGCATCATCCTCTTCTATTTGCACCTTACACGCCACCGGCGTATAGCTTGTGGCGTGCGTTGTCAAACACGCCACGCGCTAGATGCTGGCGGCATGTGAAGCGGAAGTGGAGGAGGGGTACACATTTATACACTAGGGGGGCAGCAGCAAAGCGGTGGACTTGGCCAATTCCCATAGCTCCCAACTCTCCCTCTTTCCTCCTCATTTGTCCCTCTTTCAGGACTTTGTCCCTCTTTCTATGTAAATATATATATTTCTCTACTAAAAAATGTTTGATTGATATATTACTAATTGTAAA
This sequence comes from Hyperolius riggenbachi, assembly GCF_040937935.1. NCBI lineage: Eukaryota > Metazoa > Chordata > Amphibia > Anura > Hyperoliidae > Hyperolius > Hyperolius riggenbachi. The sequence continues at coordinate 30,631,300 of NC_090647.1, forward strand.
ATGTTAATATGAAGGAAAATGAACCAGGATAGAAAGGACCAGTTTGGTTTGAATTATAAAACAACATATTTTTCCTATGAAATCTTTATGGTATGTGTGACTAGGGGTGTGATGGGGGTGTGATCAGGGGTGTGGCAGGGGTGTGGCTTAAGTGTCCCTTTTTCTCATCTCAAAAAGTTGGGAGGTATGCCAATTCCTGAGAGATTTAATGCTGAAATCGATCGGGAATCAGCCTGTGATGTATGGGCAGCGGACAGATCACTCTCTAATCAGATTAGATCAGAGAGAGATCTGTCTCTTGGTTGATGCTGCTCATTATCACTAGATGTATGCCCACTCACAGGGCGACGTTTTAGCAGCGTTGTGATCTTGTATGTTCACAGTGGTAGGTTGCTGTGCGGCATAACGGCCACTTTGTAACACGACTTGCCGCACTCACAGGCCTGGCGCTCCTTGCAGTGGGCCCCAGGTCTGTGAGATGATAACACTATCAAAATTTCCTGGATTTTTGAATCCTACTGCAACTGAAAAGAAGTGAAGGGTGAGCTGTGCATTTACGAGGTGCAAGCAGAAGAGAGGAGAATGCCTCTGGGTAATAGCCGCTGACACAAAGCGTGGTGCTTAGTAGCAGCAGGTGTCTTCCCAGCCCTGAGCAGGAGAGGAATTTCGGGGCTGATGCTTCGCACTGCTGCGGGCGGCGGCCGGCCATTGTCATCGCCAGAGCTCGGAATGAAACGCCAGCTGATATTCCTTTGTGTGCCACACAATGGGATACTGTATGGGGAGAGGATCTCACGGCTGACACAATGGAGTCCTCCGGCATCCGGCCAGCCGTGGGAAGAGCTTTCTCTCCAGCAGCGTGCGCCGGCGGGCCAGGGAAATAAAGAGGCCCGTCCAGACAGCTGCAGCGGGCATCTTCTGGGATGTAAATAAATAAACAGGATCAGGGAAACGTCACCCGAGGCAGCGCATTAATGCCAGGCTCGCTGGCTGACTGAGCGGGATATTATCTGGAAGTAATTTGTTAATGGCCTCATGCACGATCGTTACACAGCGACTAGGCCGGAATAACACAGCCAAACAAGTGGCAGAGGCGGAACCTGTTGGAATACATTTTATTACGGTCGAGTCTCACATTGGGCTCTATTCTCAATGAGTTTCCGCATGCGGTAAAGTACATGCGGGAAGTTTGCACCCAAAATACCGGCAAGTTGGGATTCTCAAAATGTTCCGCATGTTTTTTCCGCATGCGGAAAAAGTGTGATAAAAGTGCGGGATTCATGCGGTAAAATTTCCGCAAAAGTCGGTATTTTCCGCAATAAAAGATCAATTCTCAAAGATGTTCAGGCGCATCTTTTCTTCGTTAATTACCGAATTTTTATCACCTACAAGAAGTAGGTGATATATTCCGCATCCCATTGACTTTAATGAAGTGTGGAGGCTTAAGGGCTGTGCTTGGTGGACTTTAACTTTTTTTTTTTAAACACTTTTTCATGCGACCTTTTTACCGCATGATTCCCGCATGAATAATGCCTGTTTCCGCATCTTTTTTCCCGCATGCGGCAAACATGCGGAAAATGTTAGTGAATGCTAAAAAAATGCGGAGTTTACCGCTGGCGGGAATTTACCGGTAAAATTTTGCGGTACTTTTGGCTCTTTGAGAATAGAGCCCAATGAGGCTGTTTTTTTGCTATTTTTCGTTTCGGTGGGGAGGCGATGCCTCCGCTGCATCCCACCGGAACGCAAATAACGGTTAACAATTCCTGATTTGGAATGATCGCACAGCAGCTTACAATTTACTCTGCTTCATTTAATGTTCTCACATGACATGCTGCAGCTCAAAACAATCGCACACTGCCTGTGAGTCTGTGACAAACAAACTGCTCCCCCTCAGTCACTCCATTCCTCCTCAACCAGAACAGCAGTGCCACCTGACACACTGCTGCTCTCCTGCCTCCCCCCTCCCTGTCAGACTCCTCACACAGCACAACAAGCTGCTTTTCCCCAATGATGCTCACCTGCCTCCTCCCTCCTCACTCACTGTCAGACTCCTCACACAGCACAACAAGCTGCTTTTCCCTAATGATGATCTCTTCACCTCGCTCTCCTCCTTCTCTGACTGCATGCGATTAGTGTAAGCCCAGTACAAACATGCCGCCCGTCATCTCTGTGCCTGATGCAAATGTTTCACCTTGCTTCATGAGAGAACCGGCCCTGCGTATGATGTGCGACACGCAAGAACGGTAGAAGGGCATAGACAGCACTTCTGCGGTTCCCATCATATGCGCTGTGCAGCGGTGTGATGCGCTATCACACTGCTGCATGCATTTTTCAGGAAGGTGCAGCACTGACCCATTCACAGTAATGAATAAGATCAGATGGCGTGCAATCATACGTGTAGCGCTCCGATTGCATGGCCATTCTGCATTAACTGTGAACGAGGCCTAAAAGGGGCCTCAATGTACAATGCTTATTTGCTGGTGCTAGTTCCAGGGTACAGCATCACATACAGCAGGACCTGCCCTACAGATTTTCAGGAAACGATAAACGCCATGCCTGGAGGAGAGCAATGGCTCAGCAGTAGCGGGACTGCACTGTAGGGGGCAAAATTACATATCACACAAATACAAATAAAAGAACCAGCTAAGAAAAAACCCTGATTGTGTATGCAATAGACTCTGATGGGAACAGAAAACACAAAACCAGGTTGCTCCCTTGGGTGACAGAGGCAGCCATATTGTTTTTGGTTCCAGGATGTGATAGATCACCCTCCATCTTGAGATGTACTCTGCGCATGTGCCTGTGCTTACTGACCGCATGCATAGTGTACTGATACTACTCCCATTGTAGCCCCAAACACACTCCTGGGAGTTCTGGGTCACCATGAGCTTGCTGGATACTCAGTAACTCTGGGGGTTTTAAGTCCTACTCCATAGAGCCACATTAATCCATGTCATACATTGATGAGGATCAACCAATCCGAAACAGTCTGTATGCATGTTGGATTATTTAGGCTCTGTACAAATTAACAAGTGTCATCTTGTTAATAGGGATGATCTTCCCAAATTATGCACATTTTTATGCAAATGTCTGCAGTTTGAAAATGGACCAATCAATTCAAACTCAGGTTTAATTTGATTGGTCCACTTCCAAGCTGCATATATTTGCATACAAATTTGCATCACCTCTGAACAATTTGCATATCTGTGATCATCGCTATTAACAAGCTGACACATCATTGCATTCCAGGGGATCTGGAGGTGTGTTTAGTTCACAGGACAACAATGGGTAATTTGCATATTTCAGCAGTGATGCATTGTGGGGGAAATCTCGGAGCTCACTCCAACCAGAATTATTGCAAATACTTTCTGTTTTAAAGCCACATACAGTGGTGAACAGCGGTCTTTTATGCAGCACAATTGCTGAACAACGTTTGTTGTGAAACAAGTTAAGGGCTCTTTTCCACTATGAAATGCGATCACGATTGCGATTCCGATCGCGTTTCAATTTCCACCATGCGATTGCGATTGCGCTACTATAGTCATTATAGTCCAGCTTAATCGCATACAAAACGCGGCAGGACGACGATTGCGCTTTGACCAAAATCGCATCGCAATCGGATCGCACTAATGGAAATTGCTGCTGCAGTTTCCATTAGTTTAATGTACCTTGCGATTTGCGATCAGAAGCAAATCGCAAATCGCAGGCTAGTGGAAAAAGGCCCTAAAACAGGTAAAAAAAAGTCTTTTGCTATTGTTCAAAAAGCTGATAAGAAGTCAATCCAACTGTTGGATTGACTTCTTATCAGCTTTTTGAACAATAGCAAAATACTTTTTTTTTTTTTTTTTTTACCTGTTTCCACTTGTTTCACAACAAAAGTTGTTTGATAATTGTGCTGCATAAAAGACCGCTGTTGAGCTTGTGTATGGGGATTTAAAAACCAAACGTTTGTTTACCTGGTACTACTGATACAGACCGCCTTCCTCAGATATACTGCAGATGGTTCAGTTCACTGGAGACACATTGCCTTGTCAGACTTGCATATTGTTTCCCAGTCAGAGTGACTGGCCAGCGTTTGCCTGATTCAACCTGTGGGGTCGTCTCTCTGGCCTAGTGCACACCAGAGCGGTTCGATCGCGTTTTTAGGGACACTTGCGGCTGAGGAAACGCGTGGGTAATGTATTTCAATGGGCTGGAGCACACCAGAGCGGGTCGGTTTTAGCTGAAACGCATACTCCCGAGGTAAGGCATTTTTTGGATTGCGGAGGCGTTTCTGCCTCCAATGTTAAGTATAGGAAAAACGCAAAACTCTTGATAAAACGCCAGATCAGAGCGGTTTTCCAGGCGTTTTTGTTACAGTAGCTGTTCAGTAACAGCTTTACTGTAATAATATCTGTAATCTGCTATACAAAAACCACTACACAAAACGCTTCATAATAATAAGAAAAAACGTTTCAAAAATTGCTAGTGTTTTTCTGGATCTGCTTGGTGTGCACTAGGCCTAAGTGATGATCTCTCACAGATCACTTCCTGAATCCATAAGCAGTGGTTACACTCAAAATGACAATTTTTTTTGCTCTAATGCATTAAACACAGAATGAATATGAAACACTACATGACTGCTCTGATGTCATTTCAATGTATATTTATACCTCACTGAAGCTAGCTGATATTGTTGGCTATAGGGAAAATTATCAAATTGACTCCTAATTAAGTAATTAGTGAGCAAATAAGGCCCCTTCAAGCAGTAGGCTTAGCCATACTATGCCAGGGAAAAAAACTCATATACAAGTAGATAAATACTTGATCTACTTACATAACACATGTATTGTACTGTCCACATTTTGATTTCAGTAAATTTTATATAGTAAGTGAAAAGAATTCTGTTCCAGGTGGGAGCCATGTCTTTTGCCCACAGTTTAGGCTACATCCTGATGTCATTTCTGCCCTTTACTTTTTTTTCTTTTCTCCTCCAATCGCTGAGTCACCTCAGCCTTGCTTGTAAACACAAGTGAGCAGGGGATCAGGTTTCAGATAAGCAGCTAGGCATGGAAATAAAGGGAAGAGGAGGGAATATATTATAGATAAAAAGACCCCCCAGCATGCAGCTGTTTGGCATTGACTACTAAAGGGCCAGTGCTCCTTAAGTATGTGATAACTCCAAACCTTAACAGCAGAAAAAGTTTTGAATGCAGGATTAGCATATTTATCACTTTATACACTCAGACCAGTTGCTGTTGAAATTTGATTTTTATGGTGACAATCCCGCTTTCACACAGGCAGCTGACAAGCAGTGAATTCACTGCCTGTCAGTTGCTCTCCTGCACCAGCTGGGCCCTTGTTAGCGCACTATACCGAAAATGTAGAGAAATGTACCCAGAGGCGTATCTAGAGGAGTGCAGACATGGCTCATGGCACCATGAGCGCCATGCCTGCCTCCTCTCCCCACGTATTCCATCACCATACTGGGGGATGCCACTTGTTACTTATACTTGGCAGCTAATTCTAGCAACCTATACTTGGGAGCTATTATACGGGGGAGGGGGTACTCATCTAATTACCTATGCTGGGAGGGCAACCTAAACTGGTTTATTACCCATACTGGGAGGGCCACTTCTGGCTATACTAGGGGGCAACCTCTGGCTATCTCGCTACTTATACTGGGTGGCTTATTCTGGTGACCTATACAGGGGGCTACCTCTGGTGTATAATACTGGGGGATAATTCTCACGACATATACTGGGGGGCACCTCTGCTAAATGTATGTGGGGCACGATTTCAGTGTTTGTCATAGGCACTATATTACCCAGATACGCCCCTGAATGTACCCTCTGTGTATATAGAGAGTTTAGCCTGTCTAATTCCAACTCATCTGTGACTAATCACAACTGTAATTTGATCTGTCAGCTGGATGCCTCGGCAGAGCAGCTAATTTGTAAACTCAGGATGTTAATATGTCTCTTTCCATGAAAGCAGGAAGTATACACACTGCAGATTTATTTTAGGGTTTGCATCAGCTGTAACAAAGAAATGTTTTTCTTTAAAGTTTATTATGCTGTTGCTTATCTTTTAGAGCAGAGAGGAAGTTCTGGGTTTAGATCCACTTTAAATTCTTGGAAAGACAGGGAGCAGACAGAATTGTATACAGTCTCCTCCCCCTCATTCATAATGTAGGCTAGTTATAGCAGGGTCTGCCGACACACAATACAAAGGCGTCATCTGTGAGGTCAGCAGCTCTGTCAATAGATGGATGACAGGTTCTCCGCCGCCGGCAGCTGTGGATTTGTAAATCATTCTTGTTTTGTCTGCGCAGAAGGGAGGCTTCCTGGATCGCTGCATTTTTTATGAAATGCTGATGATGGATTTGGGCCCTTTTCCACGCTTGAACAAGCCGATCGCCGATGTTTTGCCGATCGCTAGTGGGCAGTGCATTTTTTCCATTAGCGCGTTTCGATTCCCCCCCCCGAGAGCAATCGTAGTGCTTCGCAATTATTGCCGCAATTGCGTCTCGCTCCCGACGGTGAATGTTGTAATTGCGTTGAGTGGGAAGAGAAGCTTTTGCAAGCGGAAACACATTTGCGATTGCGCTTGCAAGTGGAAAAGAAGCCGTTAGGATGACAATGACCTCTGGGGACACAATGGTGGCTGTGGGTGACCGGCCCAGGCTGGATTATACCGATCACACCTTCCATGGACGAGATTTCCTGAAAACTCATTCCTCTTCATCAGCTGTACCCAAAGCATCTTCTAAAGACAATACTGAGGGCCTGTTCACACACTTTAAAAATCGCCTTGTGCAATGTTTGCTTATGTGAGTGTTCTTACATAAGCGATGAGCTTTCTATCCAATCACAAACTGCACCATTTTCTGAGCGTTTGCAATTCAATAGAAAGTATAAAGAAATCGCCAAGCGCTTGAAAAAGCAATTTCCCAAGCACTTAAATGGGGGGCTTTTAGGACCATTGTAGCCCCTTACACACACCAATGAGTTCTGGGTCACCATGAGCTTGCTGGTTAGTCTGTCCCTCTCGGTGTTACAAGCCCTACTACATAGAGCCAAATTAATCCATGCCATGCACTGATGAGGATCAAACAATCCGAAACAGTCTGTATGCATGTTGGATTATTATGGCTCTGTACTAATTACAAGCTGACACATCATTGCATTCCAGTGGTTCTGGAGGTGTGTTTAGCTTCTATGGGTAACAATGGTTAATTTGCATATATTCAGCAGTGATGCACTGGGAGACATCTCGAGCTCACTCCAACCTGAATGATCGCAAATTCTTTCTGTTTTAGGAAAGCAAACTTTTGTTTTTCTTAAATGAATAAATACATTGTATTTATTCATTTCCGGGTCAAAGAGTTTATTTCCTGACTGACCTCAGGAAGTGAAAAAAAAATCATCGCTCTACAAAGCAGTTTTCTAAGCGAAAATCGCCCAGACAGTGCTTGTAAAAATCACTCTATAAATCACTCAGCGCTTGTGATAGCACTGGCGATTTATAATGTGAACAAAACCTAAAGGCTTTTTCCCACCAAGACGTTGCGTTACATGCGACGTTAAGGTCGCATAACGTGCCCCTAACGCAACGCATGTGAGCTTTGAAGTTGAACGTTATGCGTCTCTTAATGTGTCCGTGATGCGTACTTTTTGACGCATACTATCGGACGACAACGGCGCATGTGTCAAAAATCTGGAGACCACGTGATCGGAACACTCCGCATCACGTAGTCTCGCCAGTGACGTCCGCACACTGCAGTGAATATTAATTAGCCATGTGGCTAGGAGACTCTCCCCTTACTGAGCATGTGCAAACAGTCTAACACAGCTAAAGCTGCATATAACGCACAGCATGCTGCACTTTCATTGAACGTGCAGCGTCACAACGTAACACAACGTAACGCAACGTGGGCACTGTGAACAGCCCATTGATTTTTCATTACTGTGAGTTGGGCTGCGTTACAGGCTGCACTAACGTGCGCCTGTAACGTCCCACTGTGAAAGCAGCCTAAAGGCAATCCACCAGCACCACAACCAGGCAACAGTTTTTTTTTTTCTGCAAGTTCAGGACCAATTCTTTTTTCAAAATATGCAGCCGGGCACACACACACCCACACACAGGGGCCCACGATACTGCACCAGGGAGGGAACATTCTACATTAGGGAGGACAGCGCTGGGGGTTCTGTTGTGTGTCTTGCCCAGATACCTCAGGTCATTACCGCAGCACACGCAATCGAGCAAGTCCGCCTTACATGATCTTGCAGCATGTTCAGCCCGAATTGGTCGCATCGTCAATCGGGCATGCTCTCGGTGGCACCGATTTTTATCCGATGAGATTATAATAATCTAATCAGACAGTCGAGCAGCCGCTAAGTTGTCTGATGTATGGCATTGGCTACTTTTAAGGAGGCCGATTGACCATCTGATCCTATAATTATTATGGAACTGGATCAGAATTGATGCTGCCAAGACCATGCCTGACCTCCATGCGTGTGTTGATTGGACATGCTGCACGATGTTGGGCTGTGGTGGTGGATTGGGTGCGTGGTGGTAACAGCGAGCGATATCGGAACGAGCGACGAACCCCCCGGCGCTGTTCCCCAATGTATACATGTGCCCCTGTGTGTGCATTTATACATTACCTGTCCTGTGTCACCCACCATGTGGTGCCCATCCATCTTCTGAAATACCCCCCCCCCCTTCCATTAGCACCATACAAGCCACCGCTGCATCACGTGTGTGACATCACAACTGTATCTGTCCTTCACGCCTGGCACCTAAGACCCATCAGCATCCATAAATGCGTGTCTAGTGGATTTACAAAATTGGATGAACACCAGCTGGCTGAGGCTGAACTCTGACAAAACAGAGGTGTTGGTGGTAGGTGGTCCACACATGATGGAGAAAGTTCAAAATGCTCACCACCTCAAACTAGCAATTGGGGGAGATACTGTACAGTATAAAGACTCTGTGCGAAACCTTGGGGTGATCCTGGATGGAAATCTAAAACTCAGACAGCAGGTATCAGCTGTCGTCAAGTCTTCCTTCTTCCATCTAAGAAATATAGCGAAAATCAAACACCTTATCCCAGCTGAAGACCTACCTGCCCTGGTTCACGCATTTGTATCCTCCCGCCTAGACTACTGCAACGCCCTGTTCATCGGATCTACAGATAAGGTTCTGCGCCCCTTACAGCTAGTACAGAATGCTGCAGCCAGACTCCTAGCCAATGCCCCCCGCAGCTCACACATCACCCCAGTACTGCAAACTCTTCACTGGTTGCCAGTAAAATGGAGAATCAATTTTAAGATCTGCCTGCTGACATTCAAGGCTCTACACCACATGGGACCCAAATACATAGCAGATCTATTGGAACTTTAAGCCCCTCCACGCACCCTCCGCTCTGCCAACAAGATGAAGCTGGTTATTCCCAGGATACACTTAACATTTGGTGCTCGGGCCTTTTCCTACGCAGCCCCTACTCTATGGAACTCACTTCCACAATCAGTACGAGAGGCTCCTTCTCTGGACAGCTTTAAAAAAAAGGCTAAAAACTCACCTCTTTTCCTGAGCCTTTGAGACTGCATAATGCAGGGTCACAGCGCTTTGAATCCCCAGGGAGAAAAGCGCTATATAAATATTATTGTCAGGACCGGGCCAAGGCATAGGCTGGAGAGGCTCCAGCCTCAGGGCGCAGTGTAGGAGGGGGCGCACAATTCATTCAGCAGTCATTCCTAATTGTGTTTGAAGCAGAAAGAAATAAGAAAAGGGGATACATGGCAGTGACTGCAAGTCAGATAACTAGATATTAAGGTGTTGGGGAGGTTGTGGGCCCTGTGGCGGCTCTTAGTGTAAAAGCAATCAGTGTGTGACGGCTGGGGTGGCAGGGATGGAGGGGCGCACTTTGGTGTCTCAGCCTTGGGTGCTGGAGGACCTTGTCCCGGCTCTGATTATTGTTATCACTATTCGCTCCATGCGCCAACGGATGGAAGAGCGGGAGTGTTGGAAGAGGAATGGGCGACACAGGACAGGTATTGTATAAATGCACACATGAGGGGGGGGGCACATTAGACAATAAGCTGTGGCAGTAGGAAGGACAAATTAACACACTGAGCTGGGTTAAAAAAAAGGGCAGAGTGTCACTTGCAAGATGGGCCTCCAGGCTGTGAGGGTCACCAGGGGTAGGCAAGGGAAATGTTTGGGTACCTGTAGTTGGATGATTTTTGTACCCACACCATAGCCTTACAAAAGCTGTGGAGTCAGAGTCGAAGCAATTTTGACTCCCGGGAGTCAGAGGTATCATCAACTGAGGAGTCGGATGATTCTTATACCAACTCCACAGCCCTGGTAAAGGGTGTGTACTCCGAGGGGCCCCATCAAAATTCTGCCGGGGGGCCCCCATGAACTGTAGTTACACCCCTGTATGGTATTATCCAAGGTTTCAAAGCGCTCCAGCTCCCCAAGTATTCCTCTCAGAGTGCGCTTATACCAGTTTCGTATCAGTTACAAAACTAGTAGGGTGGAGACTGGCCGCACGGGGAGGTCAATGGGGGCGGTAACGAAGGAGGAATGTGTGCCTGCAAAGCTATACACCGATGGTGGAAACGGCGCAGCCCAGCATAGGCTACGGCGGAGAGCCCGTGAACAAACTCTGGGTGTGTATATATATATATATATATATATATATATATATATATATCAAGGAGCATGTGTTTTTTTAAATAAAGGATGAACGTTAATTTGAGGTATCTGGCATATGTTGAATCTTTCTATACTGAGTTTGGGACCAGGATCCAGAGGCTCCAAGACTTCCTGGATATATATAAACTGAAAGGGAAATAGAGGTTTCCTTTTAAACAATACCAGTTCCTGGCAGCCCTGCAGATTGGCTGCAGTAGTGGCTGAATCACACACCTGAAACAAGCATGCAGCTAATCCAGTCTGACTTCAGTCAGAGCACCTGATCTGTGTTATAATTTAAGTAGGCCTCAGTTATTTGGACTGAGTTAGTCAAAAAGGCTTGATGAGCAGACCTGCCCTTTAAGGGGATTTTCTCTGAAGAGAGAAAATCTGCAGTTCTGTCAGCAGAACTAGTGGAACGTAGGTTAGCAAGAAGGTACCTGATAGACTTCGGTAGGGAGTCTAATCATGAGCTTATAATGCAACATGAAGATTTGCATAGCTAGGATATGATGACTGTATCTATCTGTCTTTCTGTGACTTGAATAAATAACGGAAACATTGGAGAAGCCTGAGAAAGTCTATCTACTGTTTGCTGTGTGGAGAGTCAAGTGATCTCACAGTCTGTGAGACGATGGTGTCGAAGCAAGGTGATAAGAACAGTTTATAACAGTGGTGCCTGAAATCCTTCCCTGCCTAGCTATACAGGCAGACGGGGCCGGGGCCGACGGAAAATGGTTTCAAGATATTCCACAGCAAAACAAGCGGAATAGACGGACGCAGACGGTAAAGCTTATCAAGCTGAGACTGATAAGCTGGTGTGAGTAGTGTGTGGGAGCCAAGCACACAGCTGCAATTCGAGAGAACCAGCGGCGACACTCGTGGATGTTAAACTTAGACTGACAGTGCACATCAGTCCTAGCCTAAACCGGATCACAGGTGTCTGGAAGCTCCGAGGCCGGCTGGCAGCTGCCGCTGGAGATTGACCCGCTGAGCCAGTGTGGGTACACAGAGCTGACGCTCAGTAGTTCCAGGGATCCACTCAGTGTCGTGGAAAGTTGCCAAAAGCTGGTCGAATTCGCAGGCTTACGAAGTCTTCTGCTCAGGCAAGTATGTTTTACGTTGTTGTGTTGCATTATCTTTATTGTATGAGAGGAGGATAATGTGTTAATGTGTATATTCCGTGTTAATTGCAGCATGGTGGCTGCGGGCTGTTGTATATTTACGTAGTGGTTATCTCTGCATTTGTCTCAGGCATGTTTTTGCTGGAAAGAAGTCGATTGGTTTTTTTTTTTTCTCTTCTCTTCTCTCCCCGTCTCTACAGAGGCGGGGAAAAAGGGGGGGGTCCCCCGCAGCAGGAGATAAGCCAGCGGTGCTTCTATTAGCACTGGACAGGGGGGAGAGGTAGCAGAGTAGACAGGAGAGAACAGTTGTAAAACTTAGAAGTAAGTTTTTCTCGGGGAGCTGGGTGGACAGCCCTTGTCTCTGGGTAGCTGTGGAAGTTCGCATAGGGACAGCTGAGATAATGGGTGAGGTTTTTGTTTGTCTTTCCTCCACGCGTTTCCAGTCAGAGTTGCTAACAGGCTTGTAAATATCTGCATCTGTTATGTTGTTCAGCCAGCTCGTCTGTTGTGCGTCTCAGTAATAGTGCTGTAATAGTTCTGAGTTATGGCTGAGATAAGCTGCAGATGAGTTGTGGAGAGAGGGGATAGAGGGAGAGAAGAGGAAAGCGAGTGTCTTTCTGTTTGTGAGATGTTCTGCACGTTTCTCGCATTTCCAGTCGGTGCTGCTGCTAACATGTTTTTTCAATGTCTGTATTGTGTTGAAGTTCTAGCTGGGATGTTAACAGTTAAAACAGTTACAGTGGTTTGGAGTCGTATAGCTCGCTCGGGCGGTTCTTAGTTATGTCTGTGATAGAGTGAGAAAGATTCCTACGTCTCTGGGGATCCGTATGTCTGATTGCAGTTCGGATTACAGCTGAGACGTGAAGGAATGCTGAGGCTGATTTTTGTGCATTGTGGATAGATGCTGTGTGTAACGATGCATAAAAAAATGTATGTTCTATTTGAGTTTGCTCTCTCTCCTAGGTCTATAGGAACGAGAGGCTGCTATGGGAGCAGCCATCTTGGCTGGCAGTCCAGGACTCAAAATGGCGGCAGTGGAGAGAGCCCGCCCCCGTGAGTCATGGCCCCCACACGTCATGGCAGGGGGGAGGAGGGGCTGGGGGATCCACGTCACGTCAGGCTGTGCTCGCGGCTCCGGGCAGAGCAGCTGAAAGGGAGGGGGGGAGAGATACAGAGACATGCTACTGTGTGTCTCGGGTTTCAACGTATTTCCCCAGAGTTTTTCCCAGAGTCCATGGACAGGAATGCCAGAATAGGAAGTGTTTCCCAGCTCGGTGCAGGGACACACGGAGCAGTACAGATCGGAAATGGGTCTGTACTGTGTTGCTTATGGGATTATTCCTGTAAGTGAGGCACCTTAATGGGTGGTGCAGCATGAGTTCCCAATAGAAGGAAAGGGGGACAGCGCATCAAAGGGGGTGCCGGAGTTGGAAAAAAGGGAGTTGACCAATTCGGGTTTCCGTCGCCGCTTCTGCAGAGCGGTAACGTTTTTTCCGGTTTTGTCGTGAACGGGGCCAGAGCTGGACTGAGAGGTCTATGCTGGGCTGGAGCTGTTTTGTGTGCGTTTTTTTTTTTCGTCCACTGATTGGTCAAGTATGTTTTTTCCAGCTCCTATCAATTGTAGCACAAAGAACAAGGACTGACAGCAGTTCATGGGGCAATTATACAGATGATAGAATTGCCGTTTACAGAGTGACAGTGTATCAGTACAGTGTTTGCCATGTGGCTACCTACCAAGTGGGCATTCAGGGATCTGCATACAGGCATGTGACGCTGATATGCTTAGCCCTGCACCCTGTGTAGTTTAAGTGCAAAGTGCTCCTTCCTACAGGGAGGCAGCCAGTTTTTTTGGTAGTTTAGGTGGTGGCACGGCAAACATTGATCAGAGGGTACAACACACAGAACTTCTAGCAGAGCTGGTATCGCCATGAAGTTCGAGATAAGTAAATGCGATAATGAGTAAGAGCATTGCAGGCTCACCTGCAAAGCAGCATCAGGTGTGGCATCCGTAATCTGTGCATGCGACGGCCGCGCATGGACAGATAAGGGGGGATGTGGAGTGAGCTGCAATGGGGTGAGAGCTTCCAAAGGTGAAGCGAGCTTCCATAGGTGAAGTCCGCGGGAGCATATTTTAAACAGGTAAGTACTGAGGATAGTACTGAGGTAGGGGGGTGAAGTTTAACTCCAATCTACCAATAAGAGTAAACAGAGTTCAGGAGAACCATAAAGCAACGAGATCAATTACGATATATATTGATCAATTTAAAGTGTAAAGAGTACAAGCCGCAGGGCGAATCCCAAATCATTAATAAGAATTGATTTGTTTGTATTTCGATTTCAGGTGTTTGGCAATATGGAATTGAGACAGCTGCAGTGCTGGCAGCAAAGATGGAGGTGTCAGTCGGATAAGCGAAAGGTTCCAGATGCCAATCTAAGCTTGGAGGAACACGAGATTCCTGAAATCGGAAAGAGACTAAAACACGAGATTCCTGAAATTGGAAAGAGACTAAACCACGAGATTCCTGAAATCGGAAAGAGACTAAAAAAACTGTCTGAGCAAAGCATAGGGCAAATTGCTAATGTTTTTCTTTCCCAAGGTGGTGCTTTTATAATGAGGAGTACCGTGCTGATGGTGATCCTAGGTTGCCATTTCGTCCTAGGAGAACGAAGAGAGGACATTCTCGGGTATAATAAGGGGTTAATGAGAACACAAGTGCCAGGTGCAGATAAATTTCATGGCACAATGTGGGTGAAAGGTCTGAAGGGTCAGGTGTGCTGGAAGGGTGACGTGAACGGCAGTGTAAATCTGCTATTGAATGTCACACTCCCCGAATCGATGCACCGATCCAAAGTTTTGTTAAAAGGTACCTTGCAGTACAATGGGTACATGCAAAAGGTGGAGTGTGTGATTCAGGGGTACCTTGTCTTGGTTATGCAGAGTGAGATGGTTCCAGATTGGAGAGGAACGAGCAGGAGGCGTCAATTCTTTTACCAGAGAGACGCAGGGGACAACATCACACTCTGGAGCTACCAACAGAGAGTGCCTCTGAAACAACTATACACACGTAAAGGCTGGAAAGCCGAGGGTTGGTGGTTCTCGAAACAAGAAGTAAAAATCGAGATCCAGCCACAGTCTCGGGGGACCAAGAGGGTGGGGAGAGCAATCCCGAGTAGGGGAGGGTCCACACAGATAACATCCTCACTACAGGGGTCACAACATGAGACAATACCACACAGTCCATATTCAAGCACTTATCCTCATGCTAGATGGGTAAGTGAGGAGGTACTCTTAATCGAACGATTGCAGAGAGTACATTCTTCCCGACCTAAGGTACGCATTTTGCCCCAGGACATAAGGGGGGCAAAGGTCCAAACAGGACAGTTGGGAACAGCGTTTGTCATTGATATGCTAATCAATTTCCCAGAAGAAAGAGTACCTACCGTATTCTTCTGGGGAGGGCCACAAGGGTTAGCATGGGACGTGAGTTGGATGGATCCGGGGACCTTTTGGAGTAGAGAGGTAGAATCCTGGGATACATCAGGTAGCACCCCGGGGACTCTCTATGACGGAAGGGTGATGGGACTAAAAAGGGGGGGTTTAAAAATAGCGCCCTTAGTCCAGGAGGATGAAGGACCATGGACATATGGTTTTTGCATCCCACAGTCCCTAGAGTTTAAGGGTCCAAATAGATCTTGCATAATGAGAAGGGGAACCGTGACAGTAAAAGTGGGGGTTCCCACAACGCCTAAAGCTCAGGTAGTCACCCTGCCAGGGACTACTCAGGAACCCCACCTACCGTCATGTGAGACACATCAGGTTGTAAAAAGTGGCCCTTTCCAGTTAAATCAACTGAGGTCGACTCCAGTTATCATGGAGGCCCAGCTTCAATTGATCACTTGGCAGATTAATTTAGAAGAGTGGGTAATATCTAATATATACCCTAACTGTAGCACTGTCACTGCCACCCTGGTACAGTCTTTTATGTCATGGGCACATTCCACGGGGAATAGCGTAGCCAGAAGAAGGTCCCGAGATTTAACAGATACACTCTTGGGAGGAATGGGCGCTGGAATGGGGGTAGCAAACAGTGTAGACATAGAAGGGATGACGGAGGTCATTCAACAATTAGGCACATTGGGACAACAGAATGTGGGTACCCAACACCATCTGAACTTGGTTTTGGAACAGTTAACACACAACACCTATAGAGTTCAGGGGTACACTCAAAGGCACATTCAAATAATTCTTCAGAAGATGGTTGAACATGCTAGGGGTACTGCATGGGAGACAGCATGCCTGTCAATGCAGACCGAGTTAACAGCAGATTTTAAGATAATGGCTCAAGCCTTATCAGAAGGTAAAACTCCTTTACAGCTGAGACTTGACAAGGAGCGATTTGTCGATTTTCCGGGGGAAGGATCTTTTGCATGGAGGCACCGAGAGGTGTGGATAAACAAATGGATGGGGTGCGACAATTTTTTATGCACCGCTACTTCCTTAGTTCCTACCGGCGGAGAAACTCAGGTAGTTTTTCCAGTAGTATCCCTGGGTACACCTGTTTCCTCAACACATGTCTTACACCATGACCTGAGAGGTCAACGATTTTTGGTGCTAGACGGGGAGGTGAAACAAGTAGATTTGTCATCATGCTGGCAATTCTCAGAGAGGTACCTGTGTTTGCCGGGGCAAGTCCGATTTAGTGAGGACGCCTGCTGGCTCAATAACACAGAGTGCGCAGCTGCCATCCAAAAGATCCCTCCTAATGCCAAACCAATATCTCCGGTGGCTGAAGGAAAAGTGTGTTTTTTAAACATGAGGTCTAATGACACATTCATTGTACATTTTCATAATTGTTCCGATAGGGTTGGTCTTTTAAGGGGAACATATTGTGTGAGCGGAGATCCCATACGGATCAAGTCATCTAGGTTTGACTACGTGATTCCTCAAATTGTGAGGAGAACTCTACAGTTCAAAGCTCCACAGGAGGTGCCCATCCTGAGGGATAACACGCCATGGGACAAATGGGTACAGGTTTTGACACAAGATCACACTTTGTTAAAACGGTTAAACAACCAGAACACTAAATTAGAGGTGATATTTCGTCATGATCAAGGCGATCTTAAAGAGGTTGAACACAAATATAATCAGGTGAGTTCCAGTCTGACCTGGTGGAAACGGTTTCTGGCAATATTCCAGGGACATTCGGACTGGGCCTCTGCAATTCAGAATTTCTTCCTACATCCACTGGTCGTAGTGATGGGGGTGGCAATCTTGGGAATCATTATACAGGTGAGTTTGTGTGTAAAATTACGCAAACAAATTAACACGGTCCAGAGATTGGTGCCTCATAAACCATCTCATGAACCAATATTTTCAAATTAAGGGATATACAGGGTTACGGGTATAGGTTTAGTAGTACCTAGGAGCTGATTGTATAAAGGCGCTCTTTTAGAAGGCACCTGGCACTGCTCCGTTTTGTAACAACCAAACGAGTTTCACTTTTCTGTGGTCATGCAAGTTTGTGAGTGATACGCAAGTGACGCAAATGCTGAGCATGTGGTATTGAGGGACTTAGAAGTAGGGCTTCCCCAGAGAGCCTGGTTACAGGAAGACCAAGAGGTCTTGCTCTCTCTCTTCCAGGGGTAACCACCGAGAGCAGAGAAGTTGTGTGAGCACGAACATCGAAAAGTGAAACATACAAGAAAGAAACCAGGTACTGGGAGGTTCAGACGCTGGGATCTGCGGGTCAAGCCGTTTTAGGGGGGATTGTTATAATTTAAGTAGGCCTCAGTTATTTGGACTGAGTTAGTCAAAAAGGCTTGATGAGCAGACCTGCCCTTTAAGGGGATTTTCTCTGAAGAGAGAAAATCTGCAGTTCTGTCAGCAGAACTAGAACATACCAAGAAGCTGTTCTGATCAAGGCCGCAGGTCTCCCTGACCTGGGCCTGGAACAATAAACATCAGTCATGTTTTGTAAATATTCACATTCCTGCATGTATGTCAAATGTCTCATCGATTATTAATCGAGTAGGCGGGTATGATGACACCATGAGTGGGTCCACCAATAGACTGATATAGGGGGTGGCGAAGATGATGTCATATTTAACTCTTTCCTAGCCGGTATTAAATCTGGAGCGAGCGATGGAGAACTCACTTCTGCTTCTTCCTTTTGCACTAGCTCGCAAGGCCGACTTGGACCTCTAAGCATGTTATTCCTTTATGTAATCTGATATAATGTTTGCTGTACATAGGTAGTTTAGTGGAACGTAGGTTAGCAAGAAGGTACCTGATAGACTTCGGTAGGGAGTCTAATCATGAGCTTATAATGCAACATGAAGATTTGCATAGCTAGGATATGATGACTGTATCTATCTGTCTTTCTGTGACTTGAATAAATAACGGAAACATTGGAGAAGCCTGAGAAAGTCTATCTACTGTTTGCTGTGTGGAGAGTCAAGTGATCTCACAGTCTGTGAGACGATGGTGTCGAAGCAAGGTGATAAGAACAGTTTATAACAATCTGCATGCTTGTTCAGGGACGGTGGCTCAAAGTATTAGAGACACAGGATCAGTGGGAGTGTCAGGAAACTGGTATTATTTTAAAAGAAAAAAAATCCATATTCTTCTCAGTTTAGGTTCCCTTTAAAGGAATACTGTAGGGGGGGGGGGGGGGGGGAGGGGTGTCGGGGAAAAATGAGTTGAACTTACCAGGGGCTTCTAATGGTCCCCCGCAGACATCCTGTGCCCGCGCAGCCACTCACCGATGCTCTGGCCCCGCCTCCGGTTCACTTCTGGAATTTCCGACTTTAAAGTCTAAAAACCACAGCGCCTGCTGTGTCCTTTCTCCCACTGATGACACCAGGAGCGTACTGCACAGGCCCAGGCTGCATTGTGTAACAGGCACAGGCTGCATTGTATAACTCTCTTGTATGGAACAAAGCAGACATCACACTGACAGAAAACTCTTCAGCCGCTTTCGGTATAATCCACTTTTCCTTGGTTTTATTATTCAACAAATTATACATAATAAATACAAAGGTTTTTTTTTTTTGCTTTTTTTAACCTTTACAGCCAATACAGAGGAGAGGTCTCTGCTCTTTCTGCATTGACACTGTACACATTGATAAATGGAATCCCATATGAAGTTACAAAGATTTTTTTTCTGTTAAATAACATTAGCAGCTCATACTGATTTTTTTAAATTTTATTTTAACACATATTTGTTTTTGTTTTTTTTCAAATAACACTTATCATAAAGGGAGGACAAATAAAAAACGCAAGGGTGGAAACTGGCCTAAGAAATGAAAAATAAAGAAAGCAAATCTGAAAGAAAGTTTCTCCAGGACAGAGTTCAACTTCTCCTAATCAGAGGGGTGGTTCGGAGAGTTACAGCCTTTGCATCTCTACGCTAAAAATAAATAAAAACACAAAAATTCCAAGCTAAAAACAAACAAACCCATTCCCCCCTTCCTAAACTTAAAAAAATATCCTTATCCAATCTTGTCATGTACTCTGTAATTTAGGAAAGATTTTTGCAAAATGTCTAACACGGAAACGGGCAGATTCCCTGGTGCACCTACACCATAAAAAAAGGCTTAAATTATTATTTTTTTAAACTATCGCTGGTTTAAGTTTTCAACACACAATACATTCGCTTGGCCGAACCAGGTTATCCCAACCAGATTGACCAAGCACCGGCACTGCATTCGCTCCAATCCTTCGCAGCTGACGTAACTTGGAAGAAGTTTGCACTGTCATGTCTCCTAGCCACGCCCTCCCTTCCCCTCTCTCCATAGGAGAACCCGCATAAAGAAGCAAGCTGCAGTTCTCGGTGAAAGAACATCCACCACTTTTACGGAGTAGAATTCAGTCTGGCAAAGGGTCATTTAGACCTCAATAATAACACCATTTCTTTAAAAAAAACAAAAAAAAAACATTTTTGGTAACAACTCGGAAAAACAAAGGCTGTTTTTGTTTACTTATGTTTCTAATTTTGCAGAGATGGTTTAAAAATATTAAAGCCATCTCCACTAGGGTGCAAATGAACTGTTCCTGTATACCAGGCAATCAAATGGCCAAAGTGTTTCTCAGAAAACCGGACCTGCTTTGGCAGATGCTAGTCTGTGTAGACTTGGCTTGCCTACACATGGTAAGCCCGCCATTGGTGTTTGCCTACATAGTGTTGTGCACAACAAGTAGCTACGGTTGAAAGATATCCATGGCTACAATTACTAGGTAATGCCTAATGATGTTGATCCAGGGATTTTATCTGATTGCCATCTGGAGTCGGGAAGGAATTTTTCCCTTTTGGGGCTAATTGGACCATGCCTTGTAAGGGTTTTTTCGCCTTCCTCTGGATCAACAGGGATATGTGAGGGAGCAGGCTGGTATTGTACTTTATACTGGTTGAACTCGATGGATGTATGTCTTTTTTTCAACCAAAATAACTATGTAACTATGTAACGAGTACATAACTACTCGTAATTGAAAATAAATTCAATAGTGCTGCCAATGGCAGGGAAGGGGGGGGGGGGGGGGAGATTGGGGGAGAAGGAAGCATGGGAGTGATGTGGGACAAGAATGGAGCGCATTGGCTAAGGCGGCGGCATGGGTAACAACCCCCTCTGCTGTGGGCAGTGCTGTCTAATTTAAATGTCGATTACAAGTGGCTACATACTTGTAGTGCACAACACTACCTGCAGATGATTAGCCCACCATTGGTACTCCACTACACACGGTACGCCTACCTTTTGTGCTTGGCTAAACACGGTAAGCCTGTTGCTGGTGCTTGTCTACACATGGTAAGCCCACCACTGGTGCTTGCCTACACAGGATAAGCCCACCATTGGTGTTTGCCTACAAAGGATAAGCCCACCACTGGTGCTTGTCTACACATGGTGAGCTCACCACCGGTGCTTGCCTACACAGGATGAGCCCTCCACTGGTGCTTGCCTACACAGGATAAGCCCACCACAGGTGCTTGTCTACACAGGATGAGCCCTCCACTGGTGCTTGCCTACACATGGTGAGCCCACCACTGGTGCTTGCCTACACATGGTGAGCCCACCACTGGTGCTTGCCTACACAGGATAAGCCCACCACAGGTGCTTGCCTACACAGGATGAGCCCTCCACTGGTGCTTGCCTACACATGGTGAGCCCAACCACTGGTGCTTGCCTACACATGGTGAGCCCACCACTGGTGCTTGCCTACACAGGATAAGCCCACCACTGGTGCTTGCCTACACATGGTAAACCCACCACTGGTGCTTGCCTACACAGGATAAGCCCACCACTGGTGCTTGCCTACACATGGTAAACCCACCACTGGTGCTTGCCTACACAGGATAAGCCCACCACTGGTGCTTGCCTACACATGGTGAGCCCACCACTGGTGCTTGCCTACACAGGATAAGCCCACCACTGGTGCTTGCCTACACATGGTGAGCCCAACCACTGATGCTTTCCTGTCTATAGTCTGCAGACTAAAGTATCATGTCTATGGCCAGCTTGAGCTCAATGCGCATCCATATGAGCGGCCCCTTTCCTAACAGCCAATTTTGCTGAGCAATTCTGGTTCAGAAAAGATTTAACGTAGAAATGGCACAGCCCTCGGTCTGGATAAGCAGTGCTGCCATCAGGTAAGGCTCAGTTTCAGCACAGAGAAAGTTAAAGTGGAACTGAACTCTTTCACAGGACAGAATGAAAACATAGAGAAGTGCACTCTGTATGTATTTAGAGAGTTTAGCCTGTCTAATTCCCCCTCATTTGTGTTTAATCACAAGTTGTAATCTGATCTCTCCCGTGTCACATGACTGTCACAGCAGCGATGACAGATAAGCTCATATGAAAGCACAGGAGGTTAACAATATGTCTGCTTCCATGAATCAGGAAGTAGAAACAGCGCAGATTTATTTTGTTTCAAGGTAATAATGCTGTTGCTTATCTTTTAGAGCAGAGAGGAAGTTCTGAGTTCAGGTCCACTTTAAAGGGACTCCGAGCACCTCTCGTGGGCATGCCTTTAAGACAGATGACTTCCAACAAAGTTGTGCTCTGGAGGAGCCTCTTGCAATGGCCATGCGTGTCACTTCCTCTTCCTGCTTCATTCAGTGATGCACTTCTCTAACAGAGAAGACAGGGGTTACCCAGAAGTTATAACATAGCCAAGATGGCAGCTGCGATTTTTAAATTGAATTAGAACGAAAACTATTTGGTGTAGAACAGCGATTCAGGCATCAAATGAAAGAGGAAGCTGCAGAATGGTATGCATCTTTAAGTACTTTGCAGTACTGGTCGGAGTCTTAAAGGCATGCCCATGAGAGGTGCTCGGAGTGCCTTTAATGAACAATTTTCTGTAATCACTGAACAGACCCCTCTCTGTAAGTGCAAAGGATGCATCTCTGTCCTGGAGAAAGACTCCTACTTCTTACCCACCATGGATACAACCTTTTCTTTTCTACGCAGTCCGTTTCCAAGGGGCGCAGGCCAATTTTTTTAACACCTAATAAAATCAAAACCTTTTTCTCAAGATACTTCAGCATAAGATTGGGGGATGGGGCTCGTCATTTGCAGAAAGAAGGGAGAAAAAAAAGGGGTTAACTTTAGTCTTCAAAGAAGATACCAGTTCATATCAACATCTGAACAACGTTCAACCAAAAAACATGAGCTTCCTCTGCCGGCGGGAGTCGGAGTGACTCCGCAAGCAGCACCGATTGCTAGACACGAGCGGTCATCCGATTCTCTCCTCTAACATCCAGAACGCAAAAGAAAAGAAATGTCGCTATATTATATTAGAACAAAGGAAACATAAAACAAAAACATGGAATTTTAAACTCCTATTTTACCGTTATTGCATAAAACGTAGCTACAATGATTTATTTTCTCTTCCTTTTACACGGAAGCGACAGCTATAAATTTAGGTCAGGTGAATTAAAGACGCCATCTTGCTTTGATATGATAATATTTTTACCTCAGAGATCAACTAAGTACAGATAATATTTTTTACCTCAGAGATCAACTAAGTACAGGGAGTTCTCAGTTCACACCAGGATTGTGTTCATCATTTACATTTTGCATTACTTAGAAGGAAACTTCCACAAAGTACAGAGGAGGCTGCACAACTGTTGCAGCCAGCAAAGAACTTACAAAAGTGTCCGTGAGCCCAAACTGTTTTTGCAACCATGGCAACAAGCACTCTTTGGGGTAGCCCCCATGAGACCGACCAGAAATTCCCAACTTGTACATGGCAGGAGCCGTTGTTACTCAGAAACTATTCCACCAGTGTCTACGAATACAAGTTGGATTCTACTGAGAAATCTCTGCAAAGGTGGCTACATACAATACAATTATTTATTTTTTCAATTTGACGACTACGATCTATTTACCCAATGAATAATAACTTTTGAAAAGTCTGATGTGTGCTTTAAATTTTTCCCCAATTATGAAAAAATGATCAAAAACTACAAAAGAAACTGCTTGGGTCTATAAATCAGAAAATATACAATTCTATCCTACACCATTCAATTTTTTTTTATCAGAATTTTACGCCATGAAAAATATTGAAAAAAAAAACAATAGGAAATTTGATCATATTTCTCAATCGAAAACATTTTCAAATATATTTTTATATACAACTGATCATTTTTGTCAAAAAAATGGGAAAATAGAGGGTTTTATTGTATCATGTGTGGCCACCTTGCTGGAAGCACAGATCTATATCACAGGCCAAATTGTGTAAAATACTACATCTTAGTGACCATCTGTGGAGTACCAACCGTCTTTTGCGTGGAACATCCTGAGCTACGGTAGGATGTTTTAGGTGACCCAGAGAGAAAGTCCAAAGGTAACAGCTCTTCAATCACAGCAACGTCTACAAAATAAAGCATTATAACTGGCCGAATGGTGTGGGCGTATTATTACTACGACCTATCTGAAACCTAAGAATTTCAAGAGGGTGTGTCCTCCCAATCATGTGGACTTACCCTATGGACAGTCTCGCTGGGTCACCTCAACCATACTAGCTTGGAACAAACCTCAGTGACGGCAGGGGAACAAACCTCAGTGACAGCAGGGGAACAAACCTCATTGACAGAAGGGAAACAAACCTCATTGACAGAAGGGAAACAAACCTCATTGACAGTAGGGGAACAAACCTCATTGACAGTAGGGGAACAAACCTCAGTGACAATAATGGAACAAACCTCAGCGACAGTAGGGGAACAAACCTCAGTGACAGTAGGGAAACAAACCTCAGTGACAGTAGGGAAACAAACCTCAGTGACAGTAGGGGAACAAACCTCAGTGACAGTAGGGGAAAAAACCTCTGTGACAGTAGGAGAACAAACCTCAGTGACAGCAGGAGAACAAACCTCAAGGATAGCAGAGGAACAAACCTCAGTGACAGTAGGGGAACAAACCTCAGTGACAGTAGGGAAACAAACCTCAGTGATAGCAAAGGAACAAACCTCATTGACAGTATGGAAACAAACCTCAGTGACAGTAGGGGAACAAACCTCAGTGACAGTAGGGGAACAAACCTCAGTGACAGTAGGGGAACAAACCTCAGTGACAGTAGGGGAACAAACCTCAGTGACTGCAGGGGTACAAACCTCAGTGACAGCAGGGGAACAAACCTCAGTGACAGCACTGGAACAAACCTCAGTGACTGCAGGGGAACAAACCTCAGTGACTGCAGGGGAACAAACCCCAGTGACAGCAGAGGAACAAACCTCAGTGACTGCAGGGGAACCAACCTCAGTGACAGTAGGGGAACAGACTTTATGTCTTCACACACTGCAGCATCTGCCATACACCTACCTAATTTGTGTTATTCCAAACCAATCACAGTATGTAATAACTAAAAAAAAAACAGTTGATCTGGAGGATGATATTTCAAATGTGTTCAGTTTAAACACATTTAAATCTGAGAACTCCCTGTAATTAGTCTGGTGTACAGAAATTAGTCTGATGCAAGTTGTAATATTTTCAAATTGCCATAAACGGTTGTTCTCAGAGGCAAGGTTTTACACAGAGACACCAGGGGTGGAGCAAAAGTCCTGTCAGCCACACACGCTGCTATGGGGTCACATGATCTACTATATGGGCATCCCGTTAACCTAGATTTAAGCTAGGTACCCATGAACGACAGGATGTGAACAACAGCGAGCGGTCGTCGTAAATTTACACTAAAGCATATTGGTATAATGGACATCTTAACGATTGTTCGCAATGTGATCCGTCATGACGGTAGTTCTACATCAGTAATGGCTAACCTTGGCACGCCTGCTGTGACAAAACTACAAATCCCATCATGCCTCTGCCTCCACGAGTAATGCTTAAAGCTGTCAAGAGTATTGCAATGCCTCATGGGACCTGTAGTTCCATCACAGCTGGAGTGCCAAGGTTAGCCATCACTGTTCTGCATGAAGGATTGTTGCGGGTAGTGTGCTGTCGTTGAACATGGTTTAACGAACTTTCAGTAAATGTTACGCGATATCGTAAAAATGATCGTCCGTCGGGAAAAAAAAAATAAAATCAATGTAAAAATGGCATTATGGGTACGGGGCCTTATCCTCTCTGGACTGAAGAGATTTGTGAAGATTCCTGAATGTTTCCTCTCGATGTCTCAATGAACAGAGTGGCAGAGAACAGAAACGGGTAAGAAGGAGGGAGAGGCCTGAGGGGGTCCAGCCAGACAGAACAAATGTTCACCATCAGCTCCTCCTCCTCAATGTGGCTCACTAAGTGTTCTGACTGAAACAAAGATATCCAGGCCCAGTGTCTCATGTAGGCCCGATAGTCTGAAAATAGCCATTTTTGGTAAACAAATTATAATAAGAAACATCATACCCTTTAGAATGTATAAGGTGATGCAAATGTTACAGAATAAGCAGCCATTTTGTTTAACCAACATTCGAACTATCGGTTCATTATAGATCTAGCCTGTTTCACAGTGTCTTCTTATATTCCTTAAAGGGACTCCGAGCAGTGCAAAAACTATGGAAAGATGCATATCATTTTAAAGCTCTCTTTCTCCTCTTTCCAATGATATATAAATCGCCACCCTACGCCTTTTAGTTTTCGCTATTTTTGCGATTGAAATTGCAGCGGCTGCGATTTCGATCGCGAAAATAGAGAAAACTAAAGGGCGTAGGGCGGCGATTTATATATCACTGGAAAGAGGAGAAGGAGAGCTTTAAAGTGAAAAAGTTGTTTTAATGTTATATACAAATGTTATACAAATATATGGATAAAGCAAGAAAGAGTTAGGACCTCACGCGGGTTTGTATCGTTGGAGGAAATACCGCACCCCACTTCCTTTAACGGTAACCAAAAGCACTTGAATAGGAAGTGGGAAAAATGAATAAACAGGGATGAAAGAGGACAGAACCCGTACATGCAAAACGGGCGCCAGAAATAGCTGCTTAAAGTAAAATGATTGATATTCTACTATTGGACAGTGGTAATTTTGATAGAAAAATATCAATACATTTTACCCATTTTTTACCATCTCTAAACCCAACCCTATTCTCAGATGAGCCCTAACTCCACCGATGCTACACCCCCCCCAACTATGCCTAACCCTAACCGGACCCAACACCAATGCCTAACCATAACTGACCCCCCTCCCCGCCAACCCTAACACCCCTCATAGGCTAATCGACCTCACATTCATGCCTAACCCTAGCAGTCCCTCGGCCACAAACCTGCCAATAACCATGCCACCTTCACCGCCATACACGATAAATACTGGGCGGCAAAAAGTTTGGGAGCTGCATAGACACCCATGTTAAAATTGGCTATATTCGGAAATTTAGTGGGTGCCTGGACTGCCCGCTATACAAACTGCGGCTACAAATAGAGGGTGTAAAGGCGCCTAAATATCCTGTCACCAGACAGAACACCTGTTTCATGGGACAGAAGTGCTTGTCAAAGTCCATCCCAGTTCTCTTCCTCATCCCTCTGGTTTCAGCTGCTGGGCAGGTCATTCAGGAGTGACCATGTGACCGCCAAAGCAGGAAGTGCAAGACCTGCTTTGATGTGGGTGTCTTCTGGGGAACAAAACCTGGCAGTGATTTCAGAGCCGGAGTTTGGTTAAGCTTTTACTCTCATTAGCTGTTATGGAATCCTCAGGTAAATTAGGGGAAAGCAGAGGACCTTATAGATTACTATTACACCCATATATAGCGCTGGCATTTTCCTAAGAATAAAATTTGACATGGTTCTAAAACTTCCTTACGTTATCCAATACAGATGTAAAACCATTAAAAAAAAAGTGTCCAAAAATGTGGCTATACCGGGAACGATCTAAGGAAATGGTCTACTGATAGATCCAACTGACAAGTGAAAGACAAATGACAGTGTTAAGTTCGCATGGTCACTGTGAAGGATCTGAGAAAGCTTTTGTGTCCCTGGCTATGCCAGAGGGATGAGACTGAACCTCTGGTGATCGATGGAGTGAACTGGTGTAACCAAAGAAACAATTAATGCAGACTGAACTGGAAGCCATTTTGTGCTCTAGAATCTGGAGGACATTTATCACTCTTACTGAGCAGTCTGTTTTAATGAGGAGAGGATCAGAAGAGCGATATGGTGATCCCGTACATGGCTATAGTGCTAGAGGAACATGGAGGGCCTTAACCAACCATCACTCCTGTTTTCTCCAAACCCAGCAAAATGCTGAAACAGAAGTCTGCACATTGTAAAGACTCAACACGCAGATACAGACCAAAGTGCAAAGACTTGTACTGAAGGTAGTCTGGGCAACCTTTGAGTAAGTGCATGGTCCAAGATAGGAGGGGTAACTGTGCAGGTCAGGACTCTGCGGTCTTCCTGGAGGAAAGTCAGTCCTGCAGGTCAGGACTCTCCAGTCTTCCTATATAAGGGCCGACTCTGCAGGCCAGTGCTCTACTCTTCCCATAGAAGGGCCAACCCTGTAGGCCAGTGCTTTACTCTTCCTATAGAAGGTCCAACTTTGCAGGCCAGTGCTCTACTCTTCCCATAGGAGGTCCCACACTGCAGGTCGGTGCTCTACTCTTCCTATAGAAGGTCCAACTCTGCAGGCCAGTGCTCTACTCTTCCCATAGAAGGTCCAACACTGCAGGCCGGTGCTCTACTCTTCCTATAGAAGGGCCAACGCTGCAGGTCAGGACTCTTCAGTCTTCCTAATAGGAGAGTCAACTCTGCAGGTCAGGCCTGTAAAGCTTTCCTATAAATGGCCAACTCTGCAGGTCAGGACTCTGCACTATTCCCTATAGAAGGGGTAACTGCACGTCCAAACTTTAAAGGGTTCCAGCAATAGAACCGCACACCAAAGTGTGTGGATACTGGTGCTGGGCTCCCAGGCTGCTCAATACAAAAATTCAAAGAAGGGGTCCGCACACGGACTTGCAAGAACAACAAGTGCGAAAATGTATTGTCCAATCACATACACTTGCAATCTATGTCAGACCTGCAAGGCCGATGATCGTTTCGGGGACACTCAGGGTCCCCTTTGTCAAGGCCTGGAGCAGAAAGACATATACGACATATATGTCTTTCTGCTCCTTGCCTTGACAAAGGGGACCCGGAGTGGCCCCAAATCAATTGTCAGCCTTGCAGGTCTGACATAGTTTGCATGTGTATGTGATGGGACAATACATTTTGGCACTTGTTGTTCTTGCAAGTCCGTGTGCGGACTCCTTCGAATCCAAGCTTTAAAGGGAACCCGAGGTGAGAAGGATATGGTGGCTGACATGTTTATTTCCTTTTAAATAATGCACATTGCCTGGCTGTCCTGTTGATAATCTGCCTCTAATACTTTAAACTGTAGACCCTGAACAAGCATGCAGCAGATCAGATGTCTATGACAAATCTGACTGGATTAGCTGCATGTTTCAGGTGTGTGATTTAGACCCTATTGACCAGAAAGATCAGGATAAATATGGCAGCTTCCATAGGTCTCAAACCTGAGGTTCCTTGTAAAGTCTACATCACAAGGAACATTTTGAGGCTTCTGGAAGGTAAAAAAAAAAAAATGGCCATAAGAGGGATAAAGAAGGTTATCTACAAAGAGGAGCAACAATCCCAATTCAGGAGGGGACCTTTCACACCATACATCAACGACAGATAATGCAGTTTTAAAGGCAATATACACTTTCAGCCAGCTGACATCTATCTGCACAATAAGTGCCCATTAGCCGTTTTGTGGCTGGAGTTATCTGTACATATAAATGTCTTGGCATCTTATCTTCCTTGAACAGATGAAGTAACTCAGTAAGAGTGATGAAATGTCTTCTACAACACAAGGAGTCTAGTTGTAATATCTGCATTTTTGTTCCTCATTAGATATCCCATAACCTGGATAAATGTTGACCTTCTCAGAAATAAGAGCAAACTGGAGCTATTCAGTCAGGGCAGGCCGAGGCGAGAGAGGCTCCAGACTCATGGGGGAATTGTAGGAGGGGGGGGGGGGGGGGGAGGAGAGCGCACAACTCACTCGGCTATCATTCCCCTATTGTGTTTGCAGCAGAGAGAAATAAGAAAAAGGGATACATGGCAGTGACTGCAAGCCAGATAATTAGAGATTAAGGTGTTGGGGGCCCTGTGGCCCTCTTAGTCTAATAGCAATCAGTGTGTGACGGCTGGGGTGGGATGAATGGAGGGGCGCACTTTGGTGTCTCAGCCTTGGGTGCTGGAGGACCTTGTCCAGGCTCTGTATTCAGTCACTTGTTAGATGATTCAGCAGATTGATCATTCTTTTAGATTGTTCTGTGTATGGCCACCACATGAAGACCCAGCCCTGTAATGTCTCACTATCATTGGTTTCGTGTGAATAGTTTGGTGCTTTTCGAATGTTGTCCAAGAAAACAAAATGGCTGCCGAGAGGATAACTGACAGACATGTACACAGATATGACTCATGAGGCATTCCTGTCTTCTGGAGATAAACAGAATAAAATCAGCAAAACATTTAAACAGCATTCAGTCTTGAAAACCCCCTCACAGAAGAAACCAGGGCCGATATACAGCAATAATCCGATATACCTCACCATTGACCTCACTGTCTATCTCTTTACATTCACTAAAGAAGCTTTTTAGCACTTAGATTAAACAAAGAAAGGTAAACATAAAGACAATTCCCGTTTTAAAGTGTTGCCATTGCTGCAAAGGAACGGCCATTTTGTGACTCAAAGATATTTTTTCCCCCCTCAGGAAACAGCTTGCTGATTTTGTAATGCTTAAATCACAAAATGGCAGCGCTGTAGAGAAGATCAACTACCTGAAGAGTGCCTTGGTCACAAAATGGCTGCCCTGGCGGCAACCGTAGATATGAAGTTTCCTTTTTCAACAAAAGGCCTTATATTCAGTAGGGAAAAAAAAGGACGTCCTATTGCCACTATATGAGCTGCTTATTAAATACTACTACGACATAGTTACAGATTCTGAATGATTAATTATTGACGAGAGGTGAATGGTTAGAGTCAGCCATATTTCTTTACAGCGTATTTATATATAATTATATATCATTTTTTTGTCTTTTTTTTTTCCTTAACCCTCTGTTTGCCGGGAGGGTAAAAGAGAGGAGCCAGCCCCTGAGAGTTCCCTTTAAGTGGCCCAAATCCACGGCAAACGATGGCGCACTGCGCTGCAATGCGCTCGACGCTTCCATTTGGCAGAAGAGGGGTTCTGAGGAGAGCGTTTTTTTTCTTCCGTTTTTCACTATACAGGTAACTGAGCGGGGGTTGGGGGGAGAACGGGATAAATTTTTAACACATTCCTATGACCACAGTAATATACTGTACTAACACACATGATAGAAGTACTCTATGAGGACTGTCTATGGCTCCTCCGTAGAAAATGGCGGAGGTGCCTCTCGCCGGCTCCCGGACGGGCGTGATCGCATGGCTAAGCGGCAGCAGTGGTAGGCTTAAGGTGGAACTCTAGTGTTGAATAGGTTCTCGGTAATAAATAAACTATAAATACAGTACAGTTTTCTTCCAATACATTTGTTTTTCTTATTTTTGACCCTTTTCTGTCAGTTCTCATCATACTGTCCGTCTCCAATCATAATAAAACAGATAATTCACCAATGAAATTCAGTTGGGGTCTGGCTACAGTTTTGGAGATATATGACCACTCTAGTTCCCCCCTCTGCTGTGGAATGGGTTTGTCCCGACTGACAACTGAGCAACAAAGGGGAAAATGACTGAAGTAATGCATTGTGGGGTTGACAAAGACGGCTAGTTCCTTGACGCTGTCGCTAGCCACAAGCAACAGGCTTGCTGAAGGAGCAAGGGGCACTGATGACAGTGTGGTTGCTCAAATACAGACTTCAGTCGCTAGGCAACAAGAAACAGCAATCAAATCTGGCAACAGTTACTCTGAAGGCAAGTCTCTTAGCAGCTTCTAATAAGTCACAGAAACGAGTTGCTGCGATGGGAGATTTTCCCACAATCCCTGCTCTGACAGGAAATGCACATGTATGTGATTGAGAGAGGAGAGGGAGGAGGAACTACTGGACTTAATTTAGTAGTATTTTTTACTTGGAGTGGAGGACATAAGTAAAAAAAAAAGGGACAAAAAAAAGAAAAACTCAAGAAAGGGGCGAGTTCTGTTTTCCACCCCAAGAAGGTGCCAAAGGTATATTAAACCTACCACTGCCACAGCGGCCCCTTAGGATTGCACTCATCACCCTATTATTGTCCACCGAGGGAGCGCAGATGCCACGATTAAAACATCAACAAAAAAGAAAAAAACAAAAAAAGGCACAAAAATGTCCATC
Source organism: Hyperolius riggenbachi (assembly GCF_040937935.1). Lineage (NCBI taxonomy): Eukaryota > Metazoa > Chordata > Amphibia > Anura > Hyperoliidae > Hyperolius > Hyperolius riggenbachi. The sequence goes on from NC_090647.1 coordinate 30,662,871, forward strand.
GTCCTCTTTCTGTCCCGTGTCTCAGGATCTCGACATGCAGAAGGTGCCTAAAAAATCCAGACCAAATGACGCATTCGGCCCGTGATTGCAGCAGAGTTTCCAGAAGCCGTTGTTAAACCAACGTAATTTCTACATCTTCCGTCTTTTCGGGCGGTTGCCGCCGGTGGGCCTGTGTGGGGGGCGGTGGGGCCGCTCGCACCTGCAGGGAACAAGAAAAAGGCTTTAAAGAGGAACTCCAGTGAAAATAATGTAATAAAAAAAAGTGCTTCATGTTTACAATAATGATGTATAAATGATTTAGTCAGTGGGCAAACCCTGCAAAATAATCTTTAAATGAATACTGTAAACAAACAATTAATTATGTCATTTTCACTTGAGTTCCTCTTTAATCTGCTAGCTGCGCATCAGAGTCACTTACAGGTCTTAATTTGCCATGATAGCCGTCAGGGGTGGTCCGGGGAGGCTGCGACGTTGAAGGGGATTCCAAATTTAGGTTATTTTCTGGTAAAAGAAAGCATAAGAGAATCAGAGGAAAGAGTGTCATCGTGTATCGAGTGCAGCATCCAGGTACAACACAATAATGGCCTCAATTCTGGTAGCTGTGTGAGGTAAATATTTTTTGTAGGTAAAATACCTCAGTAGGTATTTTCCTCTTATTTGTTTTATAGCAATTCTGAAAGATTTTTTCCGATTTCCGAACATGTTCCCGCTTCCTCAGGCAATAAACAGATAGGAGTACACAGTATGGTCTCAAGGTCACGAATAGCGCCTGACAGAAGGCGAGTCCACCACCACCTCCTGAGGGATTTTAAGCCTTTTAGAACCTTTTATCCTGCTGGCGCCTCTGTTCACTCTTACATTATCAATATCCACCTCTGGTGGAGGGGTGTTGCCCCTTATTTCCTTATCTACAGAGAGCGACTTTTAATCCTGAGTGAGGACAGGTCTAATCTCCTCACCTGCCTATACAGTGGTTACCTAGGAGGTAACCCACGTTTGTGAGTATATACATTATATACTTTTCATTTCCAACCCTTTGTTTTGCATACTACACTATATTGGGCTCTCGGTATTTCTTTTGTCTTTATCATTACATCATGAGGTAAAATAGGTAAATGCATAAAGGGAGGTAAACCATGAGGTATTTCATCTGTAAGCATGTAGTAAATAAATAATAGTAGTCTTTAATTGTCTTCCATAAGTTAAGATAGTCTTTGGAAAAATTTTTTTTGAGGGGGGGGGGGGGGGGGGGGGGAAGGTGTATTTGATTATGTAGCTACCTATGACAAGTATATTTATAGGCATCCCAAACTGCAAAATGCATACAAATTGAGTTTACCTCCAGGTCCACAGATAGGTACATTATGTGCTAACATGCCCCCTAATTTCCATGAGAATAGCTATTTTTGGTAAATTGCTAAATGCCATTACCTCATGAGGTAAATTACCTCACACAAGGTAATTGGTTTGATAACCCTACCAGAATTGAGGCCAATATGTTCAGCCTGTGTTACATAAAGCTGTACATCTGAAACTAAATTAGATTTTAATACATAGATTAGTACATTATTAAGAGAACAAATTGTTGTCATTGCCCCCGCTCCACCGTCTCTCCTTCACCAATAATTTCCTCCCCAAAATCGGTCTTTTCTGTTTCAAGATGGCCGTGACCTTTTAAGAGCTCCCTGGTTACAGCTTTCCTGCTATTACGCACCACACACTCCTGAGTGCGCCCCGCCTACACCAAGACGTAACTGCGAACGGAGCTTTTTCAGGCTGGGTGCTGGGAGATGGGCGTATGTGAGGCAGAGCTACAGAGATCAGCTCGGCCTCTTCCTGTTTCAAGAGTAGTCAATCAAGCTGAGACCAAGCCTAAATAGCTGTAGGATGACCACAAAGTGGTATGTGTGCCTTAAAGAGGAGCTGTCAGCCATGCTATCTCAGAAAAAAACACACATATATAAGTAGATAAACACTTGCTCCATTTACATAAATATGTATTGCACTGTCCACGTATTGATTTTAGTGATTTTTATATAGTAAAAAAAGAGAAAATCCTTCTTAGCATTTCCCATTTTAACTGTGGCTATTTTGAAGCCAACCCTGATGTCATTTCCTCCCTTACTCTCCTCTGCCTGATTGTGTATGCATTGCCCGCCCTCCACTATAGAAACTGCATTGTCTCAGTATGAGAAATACTGGCCAATCTGAGAGGAACAGAGGTGTGGGAGGGGAAAGGGAGGGAGGCTTCAGCCAATTGGGCTGCATTAGTTAAGACCGAGGAGAAAGTAGAGAAACAAAAAAGGACAACCCAGCATGCCCTGCAACTTCCTTTGTGTACCAACTTTTGTGTGTAACAAATAAGAGTCAGGTACACTGGGGAATGATCATTTATCAACAAGTAATAGTGATTTTAACTTTTGGATTGCCTGGTGAGCATCCTTATTACTTGTTTACCAGATAAAAATAAAGAATTGATTTTGGATTTTAGGCCCCACAGTTACACTTTAAAGGAATCACAATGTATTTTTATATTGGCAAAAAAAAAAAAGCAAAAGCTAGTGCTGACTAGTTCTAACCCTTTAGTTTATAAGCAGTCACATGATCCTTGTCTGCTGAATGTAAATATTAAGCAGTGTGGGCGGGCCCTGGCAGAGCGAGAGCTCACTCAGTACACTCAAGGGGCGGGGCAGAATCGCAACTCGACTTCTTTGAGCTGCTCTGCTCAGACAAGGACTTCACACACCACAATAAGGGCTACATTACCAGCTGCTTTCAGACATACTTTAATTATCCAGAGGCTTCCCTCTAATGAGGTAGATACCCATTTGGCACTTTTTTCCCCTTCAGGTACACTTTAAGCAGTGAGAACCCTTACCAGGCGCAGACGGGGAGCGGGGGAAGTAGATGGTGCCCCTTGACTTGTCCGGACTTGGACTGTAGATGGGGCTGGTGGGGGGCTGGTCATAGAGCGGCAGCGGAGGGAGAGACGGCTGTGGCTTCGGTAATGGGGAGACCTATAAAAGAAAAAACAATATTTAGGATATCAGGAGAAGACAGATACTCTTCACTGTTCATGTGAGCTAAACATGATCAAACAGGGGATGTATTTCCTTACTGAATAATCACAAGTGCCGTGACTATGTAGAGATGCACAGAGCCATACCTAGTGAGGACACCAGGATAGCCAAATAAAGCATTCAACCATTTCATAAAAAGAACATAAGTTTGGTGCACAGGAAGTGGCTGCCTCTTTATTTAGCCTAAACTGAGGTGAGAGGAAGTGCATCGCAGCTGCAGGCAGTAAGGCCAACATATTTTCTGCTCTAAGATGTGAGGGTGGACAGTTTTGCCTCAGAAGTGGGTGGTGAAGAATCATTAGAAAACTGGTCTACCTCATCATCACTGGTGCTGCCTTACAGGCTGCTTTGCTAAGCCACAACCAGGCATAGGCTCACAAGTAATTACGGGTGTCTAAGCACTCGAATTCCTGATTTAAATGAGGCTTAATTGCCTCAGGTGTGCAGCGGGGAAATAAGGTGTTATTTACCCATAAGTCCGTTGTATAGTGTGCGCTCCAAATAGCTTGTTCGCGTCCAATATGCAAGCATCACCACAGTGCATTTCCTCCTTCCGGCTTGAAGGAGGAAGTGCGCGTAGTGAGGCTTGCAACGCGTCCAATAGGACACGTACAAGCTATATGGAGTGCATGATATACCACTGACTTATGGGTAAATAACCCCATATTTACCCACCGCACACCTGAGGCAATTAAAGGATACTTGAGGTGACATGTGACATGATGAGATAGACGTGTGTTTGTAGAGTGCCTAGCACACAAATAACTACCTTTATGCTGTGTTCCTTTTTTTCTTTCTCTGCCTGAAAGAGTTAAATATCAGGTATGTAAGTGGCTGACTCAGTCCTGACTTCCTGTCAGGAAGTGACTACAGTGTGACCCTCACTGATAAGAAATTCCCCTTTTTATCTCTTTCTTGCCCTCAGAAGCCATTTTCTGCTAGGAAAGTGTTTTATAGTTGAGGGTCAGTGAGGGTCACATTGTAGTCACTTCCTGTCTGAGTCAAGACTGAGACAGCCACTTACATGCCTGAAATTTAACTCTTTCAGACAGAGAAAGAAAAGACAAAAATTACTTACGGTAATGTCTTTTCCAGAAGACGAAAGGACAGCAACCCTGAGACTTGTCTCCTTCCATAATTCACTGGACAGGAAGCTAGATAAGAATTTGCATAATAGATTAGATAGGGATTAGACAGGTATATACAACATAGTTCCCGCTTACCCCATCAGTTGTAAAAAAAGACTCCACACAGAATGATGCTTCAAAATAAATTTTAATAAGACAAAATCCGGGTGGGTAGTAAGGGTGCTGTCCTTTCGTCTTCTGGAAAAGACATTACCGTAAGTAATTTTTGTCTTTCCCAGAACGTCTCAGGACAGCAACCCTGAGATGATATACAAGATCAATTTAGGGGGGGACTACAGCTTGCAATACTTTTCTGCCAAAACATAGATCAGAATTTGACAATACATCCAGTTTATAATGTTTGACAAATGTATTGTGACTTGACCAGGTGGCTGCCTTACATATTTGCTCGATAGTGGCTCCAGCCCTCTCTGCCCAGGAAGTCGAGACAGCTCTCGTCGAATGTGCTCTGATTGTAGAAACAAGCTGCTTCCCCTGATGAAAGTAGGATAAAGCAATTGCCTGTTTAATCCATCTGGCAATTGTTGGCCTAGATGCTTGTTTGCCTCTAAATTTACCTGCGAATAGTACCAGTAAAGCATTAGATTTTCGCCATGACTTGGACCGCTGAAGATATTCGATTACACATCTTCTGACATCTAAAGAATGCAACTTATTTTCTTTTTGATTAGATGGGTTGTTACAAAAAGATGGTAAAAAAATCTCCTGAGATCTGTGAAACTTGGAAGATACTTTAGGAAGAAAGGATACGTCTAGCCGTAGCGTAATCCTATCTTCACTGATAACACAATAAGGTTCATTTATTGAAAGAGCCTGTAGTTCTCCTATTCTTCTGGCAGTTGTTATTGCTAACAAAAAAGCAGTCTTTAGTGTCAATAGCTTATCAGATATATCAGAAATAGGCTCAAAGGGCAATTCACATAGAGCTTGCAACACCGTATTTAGGTCCCATGACGGAATCTTTGACTGGACAACTGGTCGAAGCCTCCTTGTTGCCTTAAAAAATCTGACCACATATTCTTCCTCCGCTAATCTTCTCTCCAGGTAAACACTCAGAGCCGATACTTGTACTTTTAATGTGCTGATGCTAAGACCCTTTTGAAATCCACATTGTAGAAACTCCAGCACCGAATTTGAGTGTGATGTGTCCATCTCATTCTTCAAACACCAGGAGAGATATGTTTTCCAAGCCTTATGATATATCTGGCGTGTAACTTTTTTCCTACTCTGAATGAGTGTTTCTGATAAACTATTAGAGAAACCCTTGCTCTTTAATATCCTCCATTCAGGCTCCATGCCGAAAGCCGAAGAAGAGTCGGATTGGGATGAAACGCTGGGCCCTGGGTCAGTAGATCCTGTCGACATGGAAGGATCAGATGGTCTGAGGCTAAGCGCTGAAGTGGAGCAAACCAAGGTCTCTTGGGCCAGAAAGGAACAACCAGAATGACTTGTGCTTGGTCTCGCCATATCTTGTTCAAAACCCTCGAGATGAGATGTAGAGGGGGAAAGGCGTACATCTTGTGCTGGCTCCAGCTGATTGAGAATGCGTCCACTTCCCATGGATTGTCCTGTGGGCACAGGGAACAAAATAGAGGGCATTTCGTATTGATTCGTCTTGCAAACAGATCTACTTGTGGAGCCCCCCAGAGATTCGATATTTCTTGAAATATTTGATCGTTTAGGCTCCATTCGTCTTGAGAGAGGTTCCATCTGCTTAAATAATCTGCTAGATAGTTGAGCGTCCCTTTCAGATGTACTGCTTTTAAGGAAAGTAGACTCTTTTCTGCCCAATGAAGAATCCTTGATGCTTGGGACCTTAAGACTCTGCTCTTCGTACCCCCCTGCCGGTTCAGGTAGGCCACTACTGTACTGTTGTCCGTACGAATAGTCACATGGGATTGGTGAATCTGAGTCTGGAATGCCTGAAGTGCTTCCCATACAGCTTGCAACTCCCTGCTGTTTGAAGATCGTTTGTGAAGATGTGCAGACCATTGACCTTGAGCAAGAAGAGTATTCAGATGTGCTCCCCAACCCCCGGAGCTTGCGTCTGTAGTTATTACAGTCTGGGTTGGAAAGTCCCAAAGATTTCCTCTGGAGAGATGATTTGCCTCCAGCCACCAAAGAAGAGAGTGCTTGACACTCCAAGGAATCTGAAACTTCTTGTCTAGGGAAGATAACCTCTTGTCCCATTTGGATAAAATCCAGCTTTGAAGTACTCTCGAATGAAGTTGACCCCATTGTACTGCAGGAAACGATGCTGTTAATAAGCCCAGTAGCGCCATAGCTTTTCTTAGAGAAATGATCTTCATTCTCTGAAAAGAAAGAACAGAATTTAGTAAAACAGTAGATTTCCTGGAAGGCAAAACAAGTGTTTTATTGCCAGTACAGATCACAAAGCCCAGGAACTCCATACTCTGCTGAGGTTTTAAAGAGGATTTCTCCCAGTTAATTACCCACCCAAGGGACTGAAGAAAATCAAGTGTGAACTCTGTTTGGAGATTTACTGAGTGGACAGAGGGACCCCAAAGAAGTAAATCGTCCAGGTAGGCCATAATCTGGATAGAGTCTAGTCTCAGGACAGCTAAAACTTCTGCCATAACGTTGGTAAATAGCCATGGGGCTGAAGATAAACCAAAGGGGAGGGCACTAAATTGGAAGTGTCTTACCTCTCCGTGTAGAACCACTGCGAACCTCAGGAATTGCTGTGATTCTAGGTGAATTGGCAGATGTAGGTAAGCGTCTTTGAGGTCTAGAGAGGTTAACCAACAGCCCTCTTGTAGCAGATTTATCACTGAGCGAATGTTGTCCATTCGGAATTTCCTGTAACGGACTGCCTTGTTTAATTTCTTCAGATTCAGGATAAACCTGTAGTTCCCTTGAGGCTTCTTTATCAGGAACACTGGAGAGTAAAATCCCAGACATTCCTGGCATCTTGGGACTTGTCTGATGACTCTTTTTTCTAGTAGAGAGTTTACTTCGTTTAGTAATGCCTGTGCCTGGTCTGGACTGCTTGGACAGGGAGTCACAAAGAACTGTGTCGGTGGGCGCTTGATAAATTCTATTTTGTATCCCTGTAAGATTATGTTTAACAACCAATTGTTCTGGAATGTCTCCTGCCATCTTTCGAAGAAATGGGCTAGTCTGCCGCCCACCGGTATCCTGGCGTCATTGTTTTGTTGGAGGGTTTGGATTGGAGTAAGAGGGATTTCCTCTTGGCCGCTGCGTTCTATTTGGTACCCACTTCTTCTTCTGGATATTCTTATTTTCTGTTTCTTGTTTTCCTGAAGGACGAAAGGAACGATTGAAACGAAAATTTCTCCGCTTAACTGGAAAATTTTTCTTTTTATCTGCAGATCTTTCCAAAGTCTCTTCCAACTTTGTTCCAAACAAGAGATTGCCTTCACAAGGAATTCCGCATAGTTTAGACTTGGAAGAGGTATCACCCTGCCAGGTTTTTACCCACACACCTCTCCTAGCAGAATTTACCAGAGCTGTTGTTCTAGCCGTTAGACGTACTGAGTCATCTGCTGCATCCGCCAGATAATTAGTGGCATGTAGGATCTTAGGGAAGGCATTCAATATTTCCTCTCTAGGGATGCCTGACGCAATCTGTGATTGGACTTCCATTATCCATAACTTTAGGGATCTAGCCACTGCAGTAGATGCTACCGAAGGCTTGAAGTTTAAAGAAGCTGCCTCCCATGCCCTTCTTAAGATGTTATCCATTTTCCTGTCAATTGGATCTTTTAGGCAACCGAAATCTTCAAATTGCAGATCCGACCTTCTGGACACTTTAGATAGTGAAGGGTCAAGTTTAGGTGAGGTCCCCCAAAACTTTTGATCTTCTGCGCTATATGGGTATCTCTTGGCCAAAGACTTAGGCCAAAAGGCTCTCTTTTCAGGATTGTCCCATTCTCTTTTAATGATGTCCTTAAGACTATTATGCACAGGAATAAAGGACATCTGAGGTTCAGATAAAGTCTCATACATTTGATCTAAGGGTGTTAATGTTTTCTTTTCTGTAGCAATTCCCATTGCCATGTGCATGGCCTCTAACAGTTCTTTCATAAAGTCAGTGGAGAAAGCAAACCTATGGCATTTACTACTCTTTTCTTCCACATTATCTGTTTCAGAAGGTATTTCATCAAAAGAAGAAATTTCCATTTCTCCCTCGGATCTTTCTGATTCCTCTGAAAGCACAACGTCTAATTTCCTCTTCTTAGTCGGAGGGGTACCTTCAGGAGCCCGATCCGGCTGTTTAGTAGCCACAGAACCCGAGGGTCCCGGTAGGACTGTCAAACCTGCCCTTACTGGAGAGGTAGCTGAGCTTTTCATAGTCTCTACTGCTGAAGAGATTTCTGCTCTAATCCATCCTTTTAAATCTTTAAACATAGAAGGAGATTCATCTCTGACCACTTTATCTGTACAAGACTGACATAACATTTTAGATGAGGATGAAGACAAATGACCCTTGCAAACTGCACATTTCTTAGAAGGCTTATGAGATGCTTTAGCTTCAGAGCCTTTAGATTTATCAGTGTCAGTTTTATCAGGCTTGTTAGGGAGTTCTTTATCAGACTTAGTGTCCATCTTCCGGGTTTTAGGCTAAAATAAAACACAAAGAAAAAACCCCAATCAGCCTGATAACCCTCAATAATCAGCCAATATGAATCAAGGAACCACAATGATGCATACCAGAGAGGGTACGGAGCTTGACTCCACAGAGCCCTGGGAGGAAGATCCAGAGGCAGCCTCCATAGTCACAGACACTGTAAAGAGTGACTAAGTTAGTTAAGTAAAATGTACCTGCCCACAGCATAATAACATTATCCCTGGCTATCACCAGAGATCCTACCAGTCCAGAAGATTCCACAGCTTTCCAAGTGGTTACTGCAGCCTGCACGTCCGCTGTCCGGAGGAATCCGTGCTAAACGCTGCACTGGAGCGCACGCCGGGCCAGGAGACTTCCTGCTTCCGGCTTCTGGTCACGTGGGTGCCAATCACGTGATGCGCGGGCGGGACTTCCGGAATCCGTACGAACTTCCGCATCCTGGGGAAGGCTACAGCGTGCAGCGTGATCCCGCGCGAGGACAACTAGCCTGCGCAGCCAGGGAGATCACACAAGCAGCGGCTCCTGCAACTAGCATGGGTGGCCAGCCATATCCCCACACCTAGCATCCTGCTGGACAGGATAACAACTGATGGGGTAAGCGGGAACTATGTTGTATATACCTGTCTAATCCCTATCTAATCTATTATGCAAATTCTTATCTAGCTTCCTGTCCAGTGAATTATGGAAGGAGACAAGTCTCAGGGTTGCTGTCCTGAGACGTTCTGGGAAAAAAGGAACACAGCATAGTTATTTGTGTGCTAGGCACTGTACATACACCTGTCTATCTCATCATGTCACGTGTCAGTTCGGGTATCCTTTAAGCCTCATTTAAATCACAAATTTGAGTGTTTAGACACTCGTAATTACTCATGAGCCCATGCCTGGCCACAACAAGTCCCCATAGTTAGATAAGAAAGACCAACTTCCATCCTACCTGCCTGACCTTGTGATGCAGAGACCAGGTAATGACAGCAGGTTAGGCACCTACAGGGGGATTAGGTATCAGGTGGTGGGAGGCGGTTAGTTAGGCACCTACAGAGGGATTAGGCATTAGGTGGGGGGTTATAGTTAGGCACTCACAGGGAGATTAGGCATTTGGTGGGGGGATTAAAGTTAGGCATTATGTGGTGGGAGTGGGGTTAGTGCAAAGTAAAATCTCGGTAATTTAAATTACCAATATTTTACACTTAGCTCACCACTCAGCGCCCAACTGAAGCGGTGTTGCCGAAGTGCGTACTCATGGCAGGGACCTCGTCAGAGGGTGGTCAGCGGCAGCAGTCTACGCTACTAAGCTGCTATACAGACCCCCTCAGTAATAGATGGAGAGTGTAGTCGTACCTGGATATCCTCGATCCACTGTTGGGAATCACCATTCTCCGAACCGGACAACTCTTCCACCAGCACGGATGGAAAGACCCCGATGCGGCCGTTGAACTCGCCCTCCCAGAAGCCGTCGTCGTCCTGGTTCTCCTTGTTCAGGATCCGGATAATGGCTCCTTCCGGGAACGACAGCTCGTCCTCTGTCTGCCCGTCGTAGTCATAAAGTGCTTTCACAAAACACACTGCGGACACAGCAACAGGCAAGTCAGACACTGGGCTCCCATCAAACCAACCATGCAGGTGTATAAAAATTACTGTAGGCCGCATGTATTTAAAGGGGCACTATGGCAAAAAAAATGTAAAATTTAAAATATGTGCAAACATAAAGTACGTTTTTTCCAGAGTAAAATGAGCCATAGATTACTTTTCTCCTATGTTGCTGTCACTTACAGTAGGTATTAGTAATCTGACAGAAGTGACAGGTTTTGGACTAGTCCATCTCTTCATAGGTGATTCTCAGCAAGGCTTTTATTCTTTATAAAGATATTTCCTAAAAAGGATTTAAACAATGATGCTGGCCAGCCTCCCTGCTCGCTACACAGTTTTTTTGGTAGCTGGACAGAGCAACTGCCATTCACTAAGTGCTTTTGAAAATAAATAAATCACAGAGAATCCCCTATGAAGAGATGGACTAGTCCAAAACCTGTCACTTCTGTCAGATTTCTACTACCTACTGAAAGTGACAGCAACCTAGGAGAAAAGTAATTTATGGCTCATTTTACTCTGGAAAAAATGTACTTCTTATTTATATATGTTTGCACATATTTTACATTTTACAATTTTTCGCCATAGTGCCCCTTTAAAGAGAACCTGAACTGAAAATAAAAGTCAAAATAACCATACACAGGTCATACTTACCTTCTGTGTAGTCTACTCCTCAATCCCTTTCTCCTCTCCTACGTCCCATTTGTCCACTGTGATCAATGGAATTCTCCGGCCTCCATTATAAAAATGGCCATTACCCCATAACAGCTTCCTGGTCAGCACACTGTTAACTTGTAATATCACCCACTTGAGCCATAGGGAAACATGGACATTACCTTGCACATTCAGCTGTAATTGACAGCTGCTGATACATAACTGACAGCAACTGGCATATTTCAGTTCTGACAAAATATTGTCAGAACTGGAAGGGATCACTATAAGAAGAAAATGGTGATCTTCTGAGAAGAACTGATGGCCAGGTAACTATGTAATGTTCATTTGCAGCTACATCATGTGTGTATTTTAAATAATTTTACTCAGTTCAGGTTCCCTTTAATTCATCCAAGAACCGGTTTCATTGGTTCCTGACCTCCTGATCACTGCGAGCCAAAGTGTAAAAAGAGGGACAAGATGCTCTGGTACAAAATTATTTAAGACTAGAGCTGGCTAGTTTCCTGATAGCAGATTGATCATCATTTGCTTCCTGTTATTACAAGTTCTGCCTCTACCTGTAGACCCACCACTGCAATACAGTATGACTTCTACTGTTCTGTTGTGGGCGTCACATGATCACACCTGGCCGACCCACCCAACAACTAAATCCAGGAGAAGAGGAAGTGAGCTGTACTGAAGTCTGCCAAGCACATTTGGTGAATTAAACATTTTGTCTGCCACTTTAATTTTATACAGTTTATATTTACTTTACACCCTGACTACTTTGCCTTCCAAACCTTCTTATTGGCTCATATGAAGACAGGAAACTTGTAGCCCTTGTTTCTTGTATGAGGCTGATAATCAGAGCAGTGGCTGGGCAGCAGGCGATCGGGTACCACTTACCGCTCGTGTCGCCGTTCATGGAAACGTTTAGCCCTTGTGTCATGAACAGGTTGGATGGTCAGAGCAGTGGTTGGGCAGCAGGCGATCGGGTATCACTTACCGCTCGTGTCGCCATTCAGGCTCCCGGAAACCATTTCGGCATCATTGGAGTTACTGGACGTATGAGAGCGGCTGTCCAGAGCGGCCAGAGACTGCAGCATGCTCAGTAGACTGTTGGAGGTGGGGAACTGCAGGTACTTTTCTGGTACATATCCCACCTGTCCCGCCTTGTTCCTGGCCTGCAAGAAGAAGAGGAGACCCGACATTAAAGTGGTACGAAGTTTAGCAGTTCTTCTTTACTCTAAAAGATTATTTACAGCCTTAAAGGGGTTCTGTGGAGTTTTAAAAAAGCACAAATAGACACTTACCTGGGGCTTCTATTGGCCCCCAGTAGCTGTGCGGCCTTGGCCGCGCATGCTCGCTCCAGCTCACGTCTCCAGGAACTTACTGCGCAGGCACAGTACAAGAAAACCTCATACTGCGCAGCAAGCTTCCAGAGATGTGAGTTAGATGAATAATTGACCGGTGCCGCCGGCGGGGAACGAGTGATCAGAGGAGGACGGCACGGGACATGACAGTCTCGCTGAAGGGATAGTGTCTGTTTGTGTTTTTTTTTTACTCCAGAGAACTCCTTTAAACTTACTACCAGAAACAAATGGTAAAAGAAAAGCATTCAAACAGTTAAACACAGCACTTTCTTCTTCAGTGGTAATCTTCTTGCTGAAGTTATGCCTGGTATACACCATGCAATTTCCTGTCACATTGACGGTCAAATCGATGAGGTTTTCAAATTCGATAACGTTTTTGTACAGAAGTAATCAGAAAATCAATCAGAAAAAAAACCAAAAACGAATGGAAATCAGATTGGGCCGGCCTGAAATGATTAATCTGATGTTATATTGCATGGTGTCTACCAAGCATTAGATAGAACTCAAGTGATAACATCAACTTGTTAAAGGGATTCTGTATTGGTTTTAATTAAAAACAAAAAGTGTCACTTACCTGGGGCTTCTACCAGCCCCCTGCAGACATCTTGTCCCGCGCCAGTCAATGATCCTCCGGTCCCCTCACTTCCCAATTATTCATCTAACTAGACGAATGCCACTGTGTCTGCGTGACCATGGCGGCACGTACGTCCTCGCTCGCGTCTCTAGGAGCTTCCTGCGCAGTACAAAGTTTTCTCGTATTGTGTCTGCACAGGAAGCTCCCAGAGATGCGAGCTGGAGAGAGAGCGTGTGCGGCATTTGTCTAGTTAGACAGATAATTGGAAAATGACCCGCAGCGGGGGACATAAGGATCCTTATGTGATAGCACGGGACAAGATGTCTTCAGGGGGCCGGTAGAAGCCCCAGGTGAGTGACACTTTTGTTTTCAAAAACCACAACAGAAGCCCTTTAATATTTGCTTGGCAGCTATACAGCCACTATTAGGAAACATTGTTGTGCAGTGTATCATCTTGCACTGATAGAAGAAGGTAAAAACAGCTGAGAAAGCTCACTGGGTATATTATAATATATAAATACAGCAGCTCTGCAATAATTTGGGAACTTGTAATGTGTAAATAGACAATAATACTTGAGCGCAAAAGCAAACATGATAACTGAATGAGTAATAAAAAGAAGGAGTCCCTGCATTAAAAAAAACTCACAGAAAAGTGATCCAGGACATTGTAGAGGACAGTTTAGTGCACACAAAGTCTTCTCTTGAAAGTGAACCTGAGTCAGAAGGAACACAGAGCCCACCCTTCCTTAAAGAACAGCTCAGATCAGTTAACCTGCATATGTCATAGGGTCAGAGTCAGGGCACATATGAATTATGGGAACTCCTGCGTGGTGTAGGTGACTACGCAAGAGAATGTATTGTTTTGTAACCATGACCCCGGCTTAATTTAGCTGTAGGGAAAGCAGTGGTGCCTGGATGATTGATTTGCATGAAAGTGTGTAAAGGGTTAGCTGATTTTGCGGTTTTGTTGGCCACACCTCTTTTGGCACCTCCCTTATACCTTATTTAAATATCCTAACTTGAGGTTATGAGCCTGGATTCTGTGTTTCTTAAAGGACAACTATCTTGAAAAATTGTAAAATTTCAAATACTTACATTTAAAATGTACATTCTTCTCAGAGTAAAGTGCACTATAAATTACTTTTTTCCTCTGCCGTTGTCACAGTTACAGAAGGTAGTGAAAATCTGACCAATCTGTCCGGTCTTGGATTAGTCCATCTCCTCAGTTATTTCATTATTTACACAAGCACTTACTGAACAGCAGTTGCCCAGTCCAACTGGCAAACCATATACACTGTAAATGTCACTCTCTATAGTCATAACCACTGGCAGCATAACACTCTCTATACCCTGAGATTACCCAATGAGGAGATGGATCAGTCCAAAACCTTTCAGACCAGTCAGATTTTACTACCTACTGTTAGTGACAAAAACATAGGAAAAAAGTACGGTAATTAAAGGGAACCTAAACTGAGAAGGATGTGGATTTTTCCTTTTAAAATAGTACCAGTTGCCGGACTCTCCTGCTGATCCTGTGTCTCTAATACTTTTAGCCACAGCCCCTGAACAAGCATGCAGATCAGGTGCTCTGACTGAAGGCAGCCTGGATTAGCTGCATGCTTGTTTCAGGTGTGTGATTCAGCCACTACTGCAGCCAGAGAGATCAGCAGGACTGCCAAGCAACTGGTATTGCTTAAAAGGAAACCTCCATATACCTCTGAGTTTAGGTTCCCTTTAACAGTGCATTCACTCTGGAAGAAATGTACTATGGATGTCTTCAATGTAGGTGTTTACATTTCACATTTTATCATTTTCAGCAATTGGTGGTATAAATGAAATACTGTGTTTGGGTGGGCAGACTAAAGCGGTATACAACCCGGACATAATATTCAATAAAAACATGTTTACCTACTTTTTATATGCCATACGGTTATCATATTTGCATTTGTGCATAAGTATTATTATTCATTTAGAAGTTATTGGTTTACAAATGTACAGTTTTTTCCTTTGTGAGCTGACTTTGCATTTTATTAATAACTGCTTTTATTCGTTGCTGTTTTGCAGCCAGACAAGCTTTCAGTGTCTCTCTGTCTCCAGCAGCTCCTGCACAGTCAGAGAATGTGTCACATTCCTCACTTGATACATTTAAGTAAACACAAGATAACATTATCTAAAGTTCGGATGCGTCTGCAATTCCCTGCACTCAACTTTCAAGCTCTGTGTGTAACCCTTCGAATGCTGGTCTAGTAAAAAAAATAAAATGTGGTTGCACATACTGTAATATGCTATAAATAATGTTTTAGAGCAAAGATGAAATGCTGGGTTATATTCCGCTTTAAGATTAAAACAAGAAGGAGGAAATGGTGTGTTTAAACCCTGAGCGGTGATTAAAAAACAGAATCTGGACTTACCTGGGGATTCCTAAAGCCCCCGCCCCCCCACTTGGAGCCCCCTAGGTCCTCCGGCATCCTTTCCTTCCTTCTCCTGGCCTGGGTGGCACCACCAGTAATCGGTGACTTCAGGTAAAGCCGCCCCTGCTAGTCGTGTCATTACGCCTGCACGGTTCAGTCTTTAGAGAAGGAAGAGGACGCTGGGGGACCTCGTGGGCTACAGGAGGCCCCAGGTAAGTCCAAATTCCCTTTTTAATTACTGTTCAGGGTCTCTTTAACAAGCATGGTATTATTTTTCCCAATCCCCAAGGAATAAACAGACATAAGAACACAACAGTGGTGTATGCTGGACATACCTTCACCCAGTCTTCCATATCTCCGTCTTCTATGACTTCCAGCAGCTCATGTTCCTCTATGGTCAGCTCGTCCGGCTGCGATGCCTGGAAGGAGAGTAGTCTGGTCAGAGGGGAAGGGTATATATCAGAGACAACAGGACCTTATCATGCTGCAACAGGCTCCGCCCACAGGGGACTGGGAGGTGACGGGTGACAAGGAATCCTCCATATCCTG